>NC_059079.1:84528785-85153785 GCF_020497125.1 Mauremys mutica | reverse complement strand
TGTGTTGGTAAAATCAGGCTTAATTTGAATGAAAGCAATAGATTTCATATATTTTTCTTTGACATAAGAATTTCTTGGAGATATAAAGGGAATAGCAAAGGCAGAATATTCACAAAACAAACCCAAACCACTTAAGTGCAACTAGTAAACCCACATACCCTGTAGCTATTACTAAATAAAGAAATAAAAAAGAAAGGCAATGAAATAATGTACTGACAACACTTGATTGGTTGGCTTATCTCTCATTCAAGCATGAATATGATTTTGACATATTTAAACAACATTCAGAAATCTGCTTTGCAAAGGAAATGTCAACCTTGAATTTACAGTCTGTTCCTTTAACCTTCGATCATCAAACATGATATATTTTAGCACTTATACTTTTGTCCCAGATAAGTAATAACTGTCAGTAGAATCATTAAAACAGGTTAAGGCATTTAGTTTCATTATAGCACCTCTTTTTAGTCAGGCACATTATTCTAGCATCAGACCTTTTGCATCAGTAGAAACAATTAATACATTTGCAATAGTTTTGTGTCCCTAAGATTGGATAATGATAATCGCTGTATTTCTATCACATGACAAAAACACAAAGCAATATTTTCAGTTAGTAATTTCTCATTTTACACAATATATTATCCAGACACCCCCCCCCCAAAAAAGCTTCTGCACAATCTGTTCCATGGGGTGTAAATAAATGTGATGAACATTTCCTTAATAAATGAGCCATCATTGTGATTATTTTGGGAAACATTTGCTGTACTTAATGGTATCATCCATCTACGGATTCCTACACTTATCCTGTTTATAGGATGGTTAAAACTTTTAAAGAGGAATCATTAATTTCCTTGCAAATGTCACGGACTCTGAATGCTTTGATCATTCTAAGATTTGCCCAACCCCTGTCATCGCTAGTCTCTGATGAGTTCAGGCTGATTTGCTTTGTACATCAAAGGCATAAAAGGACCACTCTGAGCCTCAGTCTTTTTGGCTACACTTTTGAAGTCTCCTGAATACACATAAGCCATTTTGTTACAGGAGAATGAAAAGTGGAGGACCAGTGTACATATGGCGGACAATGTGCTTCTCAATTCATGTTGTCTTTCATCAACGACACAAGCTGCTTTTGGACTGTCCCAATGGACACTGTTTTGGGGGTCATAACTATAATAATGCTTGTTAATATTTAAAAAACAACCAACAAATCCCTCAGACATCCCAGAATAAGATAAAGAGTCGGATAATTCTATGCTGTCTCTTGCTCTTTAAGAAAGAGTGTTTAGATGCAAAGTTGACATTCTGCTTGTTGAGGGCTGTGGGGAGAATAGACACTTTACAGAGAGTTAAGTGAAAGTCACAACCTTTGTTTTAGGGTTTGGGGTCAGACTTCTTGCTGTTTCATGTAATTTTTGTGGCTTTCAAATTTAACGTTATTTGCCATTTTGAAAATATACACACACAAAAAGTGAGCATATCAATGTTTTTAACGAGACACAGCTTTATTCAATAACAATTCAATTTTCACTTTGAGAAAGGTCTGTTTTTGCTCTGTAAACTGGCCTATTAACACTACACATTTCTGCTTTAGATTTTTAATTGAAACATGCTAGTTTGTAATGAAGTTAAAATAAGCCCTCCAGATTCATGCAGGTTTAAACTTTTGTATGGATAATTTCTCATCTTTAATGACATATTTTAGAACAAGCAACTACTACATTTCACAAAACATCTAGGCTAAGATTTTCAAAAGTGGGTGTGTAAAATTAGGCTCCTAACTCTGTATTTTGGCTCCTGAACAAGTGGTCTGATTTTTCAGAAATGCTGAACACCCATTGACTACAATACGGCTACTTATTTAGGTGCCTAAATATGGAATCAACAGCCTTCTTTCTTTCTTTCTTTCTTTCTTTCTTAAAACATCTTGGCACTTTGTTGTTGAATTGCAAATTTATAGCTTCTACTGCATCAAGTAGAATAACTTACAACTGCATTTTTAAAATGCTTTCTGCATTGAAGACTTTATTTTAGATATTTCTTATCCTACAGGAGGAGAAATAATCATTGTGGAGCTGACTGACACATCCAGAGAACATGATTTTTAGTATATATACATAATTCTTCACACTTTTTTTTTGGTACATCCATCTCACTATGGTTATGAGGACTACTGTGACACAGATTTTCATTAAAGACCTTACATGGCCCTTTTTGGTGAACCCAGGGGATTCCTATACTCATATGTACCCTTCTGCCAGTTGGCATCAAGAGGTTCTTGGGTTATGACTGTGCAAAAACATAAAAGTGACCATCCCGGTCATGAAGCGCTTATCTAAAAAGACAAAACAGGTAAAGATTAGGAGGAGAACGTTTCTTCCACCAGAGGTCAGATGGCCCTTTACTAGTTTCCTAATAGTAGTCGTCTATATACTGTACTCCAATGGACCAAAGTATGTGCTGCTTGAAAAGACAGTTTTCAAAAGACTGAACATGTATTAGCATGCAATAGCTCTCTGCAGTGCCAATAAATGTGCTAGGCACTTCATAATGGAGAATTTATATAACAATTTATTTTCATTGTCAATAATTAGAGGGCTTTCTGCAGCAATTGTTGCTGTAAACACTACAGATGATCTGGTAATTTCATGCTCAATACCTGCCTCTACCTTCCAGAATCTCTGCGTACCCACTAATTTGCCAAACTGTAAAGACTTTGATGTTTGCTTGTGTGGCATTTGTATCTATGTTTCTGCCTGGCATTGGACTGCATAATGGCACAGCCCTATCTGTATGTGTTTCTTCCAGGTTCTGGACAGTTTTGTGACCAGCAAATCCAGGCACAGAAGGGCTCACTCCAATTTACTGATAAAGCTCCAGCAGCCAGCTTCACACACTGCAGCAGCTCTGATTGATGTTAAAAGAAGTGCTAGGGTTGTGAGTTCACAGCTTTATGGTGGCCTTAAAGGGGCACACCTTTATAACTCCGCAAAGACATCCATAGAATTCTCATTACAAAAGTAATGTTATTAACTACAGTTTTCAAAAATATAAAACTTTTGTGTTCCTAAATCATGTTGGAGTTACTGTGGACTTGAGGGTGTGCATACTTCAAATTTTGATAAAGCTAATTTCAACCATATTATGTGTATTTAGCCACCATGAATTAATAAAACAGAATACCACCTAGGAAAAAGAATCAACTATTTGAGACTGAAAGAAAATAAGTGGCCAGGAACCTTGAGTTTTGGGTGTCTTTGGTATAGAAGCTTATTATGACTAAGATTGTTAGAAATGTTTATTGATAAGTAGTTTATTGAAGTTAGGAGAAAAGTGATGATCCAGTAGGGGTCACTATGATCTATGTGTTTTGTAAAAGTTAGTTATAAAAAGGATTAGATTAATAGAGTATATTTGGGAACAGTTCTCTGAAGCCATCCTGAGAGAGATTTTTTTGCTGACCTCTCACTCCTCCGGCCTGGAAGCAACTGGCCATTGCTGAACTGCTGAAATCTACTCAATACTGTCCCAGATTTTAGGTAAATTTGTTTGGGGGGGTGTGTAATTCCTACAGGATAAAAAATGCCATGATGTTATGGAAATTATTCCAGCAGAGATTAATTTAGATTGTGAATGTTGCTTTGGGTTGTTTAAATCAAGACATTTTTTGATTGTTTCCATGATGACTGGATGCATCATTAACCCCTTTATTGTTGACATCCTATGGAGACCTGATATGTAGTCTTAATTATTTTAAGACATTTCTTTATTTAGTTGGTAATTAAAAGTACATTAAAAGATGGCAGTGGAAGACTATTGTTGTTCATTAGCAGAACTAAAAACCTAATCATCTAGTAAGGGGCTAATTTTCATATAATTCTTAAAACAATAAGTACACTACTGTAGAAATTATTTGTGCTGCCTCTGTCAGTTAATTAACAAAATCACAAGAGAGAGGGAGCAAGAGAATGATTATTTTCTATTAATCAAAAAAAGAAGTCAGGAGTAGGAGTCCCAGTCAGAGCTCTTAATAATATTCCTTATAACAATGACATGAGCTTTAATTGCTGAATAAGACTAAAGATTCTAGCAGGGAAGAGAAGGCAACTGTGATTTGAGGAAGGGCAAAGACAAGAACAAAGAGTTCTTTGAGTAGTGTCCCTATGGGTGCTCCACTTCTGATACGCTTTACACCTGTAATCGGAGATTTTTGATAGTAGTGCCCATTTGGCCTTGCATGTGCCTGCTCCAAGGCTACATACGACTGTGTGGATGAACTGCTTTCAGTTCCTTCTCAACCATCTCGGCCTGAGACTGGCTGTTAATGTACCTTATTATTCAAAGCTGAAAGTGTAGGCTACTTATCTTCATTATATTATTTGTTTCTTTTTCTTTTATTTATTTTAAGTGGGTTAGGAGGCATTCATATTGATCCCTCTCCCCTTTACAGGGGGTTGGGTACCTTTCCCCTTCAAAATAATCATTGTTCCAGAGTATGCCAGGTTTTCTGGGGTTCAAGCAGTACATCTCTTGCCAGGAGACCAGTATTCCCATTGTATCTGCTGCTTGGGAGAGTCTCAGATTCCACAAAAGCGTTCCATTTGCTCCCCTTTTAAAGGCAGGGGTAGGAAGAATCAGGAGATAAAACTGAGACTCTAAATGATTTAGTGTTCCCTCCATTGGCCTCAGATTCAGGCCAGAACATCCCCCATGCACCCTGGGACATCAGTCTCGGAGTGGATGCAATGTCTTGTCAGCTTTGGCACATTCACCATGGAGAAGATCCATAGAAAGAAGAGCCATTCTTCACAGGAGTCTTCCTCAGAAAAAACTCTGTCCACATGAAGTAAGACCTCTGTGGAGACCTCTTGTCCCCTCTGGTACAGCTGAGGCTCTAGAACACTCTCAGTACTGACTCTGTGTCTGGGATTCCAGGCTCCACTGAAAACAAGGGTGACAAGCATGCATCAGTACAGAAACCTTTGGTACTACTGAAGCAGGGCATTGAAATGAGAGAACCAAAGCATTCTGTCTCTAGGAGAATGGTACCTACAACTTACTAAGTACTGTACATATGAAAGTCGACCACTAAGACGGCCTCAGTACTGGGAAGACATCTTGCTTCTCATATGGTCTCAGCACCTCCCAAGGCATCCTCATTGGTACCAATTATTTTGGCCAGATGGGACTTGCCAATGACAGAACAGGGCCTGTAGGAGTTAAGATTCTCCAGGGACTTGTGCTGGAGGAACTGAAGTCTCCCTTGTTAGTGGGTACTGAAAGATTGTGAATACTGAGACAGGCACAATCTCTGAGGTGGGACCATTCCCCAGTACCACTTGACTGTCTAGCACATTCAGAGGATGCTGAGGCTCCTCCCTTTCAAGAGGAGAATTTGAATGTCTGAGCCCAAAATTCCCCTACTCTTCAGACAAGGAAATTCTTTCCTGATACTTTTGAGAGGAGAGAGGAGTTGCATCAAAGACAGACCCATGTCCTCCTGTCTTGGTTCAAGAACCAGTGGATGCCACCCTCTTAATAGCCATACTGGGCTGCATATTGACAGCAATTTTCCAGTGCCCCATGTCTGTCTTATGGGAACAATGGAGGGAGATGCTCTCCTACTCCAACTATCCCTCCTCCACTCCCTAAGGTACTAGAGCCCTTTGAGGAACAGGAGGCCAGGGCAGATGAAGAGATATTTGAGGAATAGCCTCTTTAACTTCCTCAGATGAGGTGATTATGACACACACAATGTCTATGGCTGATGACTTCAGACACTTCCAGGAGTTAATTAAATGCATCCCAGATTCCCTACAGATCCCTTTAAAAGTGATCAGAGTTGCAGCATATGCTCCTTGATATCCTTCAATGGATTCCCTTTACTTTAGTTGCCCTGTCCATTAATGAGGCCCTGTTGCTTCCTGCCAAATCCATCTGGCAGCCCCCTTTGATGATGCCATCAGTGTGTAAATGGGCTGATAAGAAAGGACCTTCCCTTTGATGGCATCACGCTGTTCACTGAATCCACTGATGAATCTCTGCGTACCTTAAAGATTTGAGAGCTAAACTGAGATCCCTTGGGGATTTACATGCCTACAAACAAACAAACAGTTTAGTAGATCCCAAATGGCAAAAAGATCCCACCCCATTCTCAAGATTCCAGAGATCTTATGAACTGCCCAGGAAAAAAAAATAAAGGCTCTAGAGAAAGAGACCACCCTGCTCCCTCTCTGTCTGCTCTCATCATCATCTAAACATAAGTTTTCATGGGCTGGTTGAGGGCCTGGAACAAACCGACAAAACTAAATTGCATCTACACCATTCTACCTCCCTTTTTCAGACCATCTCTTCCACTTCCTATCCATATAGGAGAGAATCTCATCAGATAATTGGATGCTGGAAATTATAAGCACAGGCTACGCTGCCCATTTTATCTCCCCTGCCCTTTCCCATTCTCCTTCAGGGAACCCTCTCATGAATACCTCTTAAAGCAATAGCTACTTTCTGTTCCTAAAGAAGAATGTAGGATGAAGTCCGATATTAGATCTAAGACCTCTAAACAACTTTATGAAATCAAAACAATTCTACTACTGTAAATGCATTGACTTAGCTAAAGATACCTTTTGGAAGATTAATATAGAAATTCCAAAATAAATTGCTACATTGGGGGAATTTCTTTATAGTACTAAAAATGTCTCTCATATTTATCTTCCCTATGCATGACCCCTTACAGTTTCCTCAACAATGTGATCTATTTTAAATACTACATTATCTGTCTTAAGCCATTATGTCTCAAATACCATGGTATATTTTATATTATTTGTTCTTTATAACTTTCATAGCCATGTGACAATGGTAGGTTAAAATCTGAATATGTATGTTTACCTATATTTGTGTAACTCTTATTATTGGACTACATTTGTGCATAAAAAATAATGAAAAATTTTATTGGAGAAGAAAAACACGGACTACATTAACCTTAGCTCTGATATAGCACTAATATGAAATTTTTTAAAACACCTACCAAGCTCCTTTCCCTTTTAATCATAGAGAGTATCTTTATTTTTATTCATGGAAGACATTTAAAAGAACTGGTTAGTGCTTAGCTTCAAATGGATTTTGTATAAAAATAACAGGCTCAGCCAATAAATGAAAAAAAAAAAAAGACCAGATGGTAACCCCATTACAGGATGGAGATAAATGTGGATCTAAAATGAGGAATGTCCCACATAATGAGGGTCATTTGAGAAGTAGATGGTATGTGCACTTTGTGTCAATGAATAATACATTGATGTAAGTACCATAGTAATCATGATGCATGAGTCCTCTATATAAATTATCAGCAGATCAATTTTACTTGGGAGGTGAGTCCTTTAGGTACTTGAATCTATTTAGAATGAGAAATTGAAAACCCTTTTTAATTTTTGAAGTTTACATTTTTGCTTTTAACCCTGAAGGGGGGGCAAAACTCCTCAGTGACCTTCCCACGTATACACCATTAGTCCTGCCATGGCACAGATAATGCTCTTGATTCCTCCTCTCCATTCAGCCATTATTGGCTGTAAATCCTCTGCTCTGCAAATGAGTTGAGTCAAATGTTGGTAAGAACATATCCTCCCACCTAGAGGAAACTATGAAAATCAGGCTTCCCTGCTGCCATTCATTGTGTGAAAAGTTACACATAGAACTGATGCTGGGAAAATGTTTCTTTAAAAGGACAAATCACAGCACTTCCCCTAGTGTGGCTTTTCACTATTTTTTTTTCAAAAGCAAAGAAAAGGAAAATGATGATGTTTAGTTTAATTCTTAATTCTGCGTAATGGGGACTGACGTATAGAGAAACAGAGCCCCTACATCAGTGAGAAGGAAAAATGCGAATAGTATCAATGTTGTTCATCATGAGAGACTTGATGAAATGTGAATGCTGCTTAGAGCTCAGTTTCTGAGGTGGTGGATTCTGCAGAAATTTAAGTACAAGCTTTCGCTGATTGCTTCTCATGCCAGATTAAACAAATCAGCAGACATTTGGAACCTCCTGGTAACAAAAAACAACCACTTGCCTTGTTTGTTACTTGAAACTGTCTCAGCGGGATGGTGCCCTGATGCTTCCTGGTGAGAGACTTTGCTCTCTTTCTGCCTTTCTGCTTTTTCAGGCACTTGTAGGAGCAAATGTGTTACTTTCCACTGGCTGGCCATATGCTGAGCTAGGGCCAGGGGTGGGGAGAGGCCAGCTATATTTGTGATGGGGCAGGCCATAGGGACTTCCAAAATAATCAGAGAATCGGGCACAGGGTACACACAGCTGATTTGCCTCCCACCAGAGAGTTAGTATACTCTTTTTGTAGGGAAGAAGCTATCTCTTTTGCCACAGCCCTCGTCTCCAATCCAGTGTATTGTACTTTTGCAGGAGAACTTCCTGAAGCTTGGACAGTGAGACCCATATCTTAGCAGCATGCTCAAGCCCAGGTCAGGACACAATCCTCTTGGAGATTTTCTTTCTGTCCAAATTACCCAGGAGGGAAAGCAATGGTAGTGATATGTAGTGCTCTCTTCTGTTTCTCGCCCTCCCTCCCACTCACATATTTTATACGCTTCCCATAGCTCCAGTATTTGGTGGGCAGTGGTCTAAAGTGGCAGAACAGTGCACTGGAGCTGGCCTGGTGGCCAAGTGCTACTATTCACTTCTGTTCCCTTTAATCTAAAATAGCTGCTGCCCACTGATGCTGTCAGAGGAACTTTATTCAGAACTCAATGAAGATGTCTGCACAGTACCTTTTTAAGCTAATGGGATACTTGGATGCATTAAAAAGACAGAGAAGGTAATACCGGGCATGCTATGATATTACTGAGCAATATACCTCCTTATTTAGAGGTTAGATTGTTTCATGTTATAAATGATATAGCAGACATTGTAAAAGGTCCATAGAAGGACAATAGACAATAAAAATGTGAGGGCTCTGGGGTGGGGCTGGGAATGAGGGGTTCGCGGTGCAGGAGGGGGTTCAGGACTGGGGCAGAGGGTTCGGGTGGGGTGGGCGGTGAGGGCTCTGAGGTGGGGCGGGGCCGGAGAGGAGGAGTTTGGGCTGCAGGCAGGCTGCCCTCGGCTGGGGCCAAAGAAGACTTCCCCCTTCCCTGGCAGCACACTCACCTTGCACCACTGCTACTACACATGCTCCTAGAGCCCCTCTCGGGTCCAGGAATCCAACTCACTTTCCCTGTGGTGGGTGCGAGGGGAGGGGGCTGCCATCATGTGTGTGCCTCCTCCTTTATTGCTGCCCCTCACTGTAGCTTCACGGAAGGTAGAGGATCGGGCTGCCCCTTCCCAGCGTGGGGCAGGAGTGTTGACTGCAGGCAGGGGTGCCCCTTGTGCTGGTGGAGGGTCCTGCCGGAAAAGGGATGGGTCTGTCCATCTGAGGCGGAAGGGCAGGGTCAACCTTGGTCAGCCTGTCCTGGCATTAGTGGTGGGGGGCACTAGGACCTGGTGGAAGCAGTTGATGCTGGGATCCAGCAGAGCAGAGTACAACACAGAGCTGCAGGGGGCAGCTGCTCAGAGCGCAGGCTGGGATGCTTTGGGGAGGCGCGCAGGGGCAGCAGGCCACAGGGAGGAGGATCTGGCCCCAAAAGTTGGTGGAGCTGGGCCCCTGTGCCCTGAATATTGCTGGAGCATGGGCACCATGGGCCCATATAACTTGCCCCTCATGTTCTGGGACTCTGATTTCCTAGGCTGGTACATTAGTGATATCTCTGTTGTTCAATGTCAGAAGGAGTGGATGTATGTCTTGTGTTCAAAATGAGTTAAATCTCAATGACTTTTGTTTGTGAAACCATTGGTAAAATTTCTGTCAACTCTGGCTCCTTCTTGAGTACTGTAATTTAATCTCACTTGGGGCATCAGAAGCTCTAAATTCTGTCCTGCTCTGCTGCTCTGGAGAAAACACTTGCTCGACTGCCAGTCAGCAATGATCGTCAACAGTAAAGAAACACCAAGTGTGCCACAAAATTCAGAGAGAATATTCTCCTGTGCAATTCTCAGAGCAGAACATAAAACATCCACTGTAGATATAATCAGCTCAGATAAGCATCCCTCCTACAATAACACTTCTAAAATGGCACTTCCTCTATACAGACATGCTGTGTGAATTAAAATAATTACAGGAGAAAGCGGTTTGTGTGTGCTCTCACTCTCATCCAAGAATTCTGTATGTTCAAGAAACAGATTAGGGCAGAAGTCAGATCTCAGGCTTTTAAGGATATAAAGTAATGTCCCATTTGTCTCATAGACTTTAAGGTCAGAAGGGACCATTATGATCGTCTAGTCTGACCTCCTGCACAACGCAGGCTACAGAATCTCACCCACCCACTCCTGTAAGAAACCCCTAACCTATTTCTGAGTTATTGAAGTCCTCAAATTGTGCACCTCAAGGTGTAGAGAATCCTCCAGCAAGTGACCCGTGTCCCACGCTGCAGAGGATGGCAAAGATAAAACTATTCAGAGTCCAAGTGACGGAGGTTCTTTTCCTGCTATGGATAGAGATGTATATAAACCAGTCACTCTGCTTAATTCTGTTTCATTAAATTGTCTAGTTATAGCCCAAATGATTTGTCATGAATTTAGCAATCATTTTTTATTCAGAAAGTTCAGAAGATCCCAGATCTGCCTCTGTGTTATATTGTGCATGCAATATCATTTATTTCAGTTTTCAAATCTACCTTCGCTTTTACAAAGTGTAATTCATTAGTACTTGAGGTACATTAGTGTTGCATGTGCAGGCTTGTTGCCTAAATAGTTTGGTATCCTAAAACTAGAGGAGAACTCCTTTTATCATGCTTCCTACAGAACCTCTTTACACTTAATATGACTGCAGTTATTCTTCAAGATGGTTTCTAGAATCATCTAGCTGACTGTGGCCTGATCCCTCTTGTGAGTCTGATGGACAGTTGAACTGTTGTGCATCTGTGTGAATGAGCATAAACTCAAAGTCTTGCTGGGGTCTACAGATAGCGTCAAACCAGGGTGGAGGGTAAAGACTTAATTCAAGTTCAAATATGTTGCAATTGAAGGGCCTGCAAACACACATTCCTCACACCAAAAAAACAAAAATATAAAAAAAAAAAATCAAAAAACCCCACACTTTCAGAATAAACGTAAAACGGTGTGCACAAAGATATTTGTATAGTTTTTAACTCTAATTGATGCTAATCGATTAGTTTAAGTCCCAAATGTGGCCTGATGTTGAAATGTGGCAGTCTTCTGGGACAGCCCTTGCAGCATTCTACAGTAATGGTGCAAAATTGTTACAATAATGTAAACAGAGCAAGCACAGCAGCTTGCAATACTGTTACTACAGCAACAGGGGCTGTTAAAGTTGTTAATGAAGGTTCTGTTTTGGAACATAGTCATGTTTGGGGGGGCGGGGTGAACAGCCCCTATTTCTGAGACCCCCACAGCACAGTGCTGGTAATAGGCTGCTGAAGTGAGACTGGATGCTGGGATCTCCTCACACTGAGCTGGTGTGTGTTTGACACCGCACCCCATATTCTTCATAGTGATATTAGGATACGATTATGGCATAATTATGATGTATTTTATGCAAGATAAGTCATGCAAGGTATCATTAGAAAAGTTATGATTTGCTGAATATGATTACCCTATTTGTATCCATGTATCATTTATGTATCTGAAGTTATAAATACTGACTATGTATCTGTATTTACAGACGTACTTAAAAATGTAGTTACACCTGGGTAATTCCCACTATACAAGATGCATTCAGTCTAGATAGTGGGTGGGGAAGGGCCTGTTCAGGATAATGGGCCATTAGAAAGAACAATAGGCTCTAGGAAAATCTTATCTCTCACCTGGTGAGCCTTCCTGAGAATGCTACAGACAGGCTGTAAGTGATGGCTGCTATGACTCTACAAGTACATTTGACCAGACCACATGATCAGGGAGTGACATCATCTGTGTTTCTTCACTCCCCACACAAGAAAATTCTTGGAAACACTTTAGGAACAAAGACTGGACTGGGGGAAGTGCTGGACCCAAGCTAAAGGGATTTCTAGCCTGTGTATGAAACACCTGGGGATTTCAAGCTGTAAAGCAAGTGCAGCATGCCCCTAAAGGATCTGTATCCTGCTTGTAGACTAACAAATTTATTTCAGCATAAGCTTTCATGGGCTATAGCTCACTTCTTCAGATGCATAAAATGGAACACACAGACAGAAGATATTTATACATACAGAGAATGTGAAAAGGTGGAAGTACACATAACAACGGGAAGAGTCCAATCAATTGAGATGCTCATGTGCAGGCTTGTTGCCTAAATAGTTTGGTATACTCAGACTAGAGTATACAAGCAAACTAGATGCTCATCTCAATTGATTGGACTCTTCCAGGAGCCCACGAAAGCTTATGCTGAAATAAATTTGTTAGTCTCTAAGGTGCCACAAGTAC
The DNA here is from genome assembly GCF_020497125.1 of Mauremys mutica. Classification (NCBI taxonomy): domain Eukaryota; kingdom Metazoa; phylum Chordata; order Testudines; family Geoemydidae; genus Mauremys; species Mauremys mutica. The sequence goes on along the minus strand of NC_059079.1, from coordinate 85,141,334 downwards.
TCCTGTTCTTTTTGCGGATACAGACTAACATGGCTGCTACTCTTAAACCTATCCTGTTTGTATAATTTCTCAGGGTGAGAATCTGCTAATTCATATTCAATCTATTTAGATTAAGCTAGTTTGCATTTTTTGTTTATTTGCTAGGTAATCTGCTTTGATCTGTTTGCTATCACTTATAATCACTTAAAAACTACCCTTTGTAGTTAATAAACTTGTTTGTGTTTTAATCTAAATCAGCGAGCTTTGATTGGAGTGTTTGTGGAAAATCTCTGCTTAGTTACCACAAGTGTGCATTGTTCTATTCACATTGAGAGAGAGATGGACCGGATATTAAACCCATATAATGGCCAGATTTGATCAGGGTAGGACGGTACTGCTCTGGGGTCCCAGGCTGGACCTGGTGGTTAGAGAGCCTGCATGTAACTGCAGCTGGGTGTATCTCTACCTCTATGAATTCTGGTGAAAGTGTAGGCTGGAGGGCTTTGCAGCTTGTCACAGCCATACAGCTTGTCCAGGCTGGTGGGTCAGAGGGCTCAGTGGTATCCGAGTTCCAGGTGGCACCTCAGGGGGGACCCATCACAGTTTGACCTTGTGCAAGTTGCTTAAATTTCCTCATCTGTAAAATAGGGATAATGACCTCTAAAGTCTATAGATGAAAAGCTCCGGATAAGACTTGTTGTTATGCTTCTCTGTAATATCAATTTAAAAACCCTTCTGAAAGATATGATATAGTTTTGATGATGACAGTGCATCTACAGGGAAGCAGATCACCACCATCATATTAATTTGAGGCCCATTACTAGGGTGGGAGGGGGAGTGTTGAGTTGGGAGTTAGAAGGGGAGGTCAGTGTGTGAAATGGGGTATACATGATATTAGGAAAAAAATCATATTCAGGATTCAGAAGGGCTATTTGAAGCAATGAAAAGTTTTATCTTCAGCCTTAACATGCTTAGCATGAGAAGTAACACAAGGGATTTCTGTAGTTATATCAAGGAAGCATACTGGTGTTTTTTAGAAAAAGTAAGAAGCTTACAGGTTGTCTAAGGGCTTGTCTACACTTGAAAGTTAATTCAGATGAAGGAATAATTCAGGGTTAATTCTGGAATAAGTGTCCACACTTGCAGTTACGAATAATTATTTGGGAATAGGTATTCTGGAATAACTCCATGTGTAGATAAATCTGCAGTCATGCTCTGTTAAGCATTAAGTGACTAAAACCACATTAGACTTACATATGGGATTCAAATGGTGTTTAAGTTTTCATTACTGTGCACTAGTCTTTAGTCCCAAGAGGTTAGGTTTATTCAGACCTTATATGTTCACATCAACTTTTCACTTGACTAAATAACAGGCCTGTCAATTTGATATTTTTCATTGCTTTCTTCACTCCCTTTCTGATCATTTCTTGGCTGTAAGGGAAAGCTTCATTCACACTGTCATTCTTTTAACACAGTTAAAAATGCTCTCCTCCTTCCCTTAGTGACCTTTCTCTAAATATCCCCTATTCCTATCTTCTAATCTCCCCTGTTCAAATACTCCCTGTGGTTTTCCTTTTTTTCTAATTTTAATGAAATTCAAAGCAAGTGACAGTTTCATTTTCTCCAGAGATGTGCTTCTGTATCACACTCTCTCCAAGTCCTAGTTTTTAACATAAAAATCTAATAAGACTTTATGAAATTTACTTTACATTGTTCTGTCATTGCTCTAGTTCTGAAAATTGTTGTAACCACTGATAATATGGTTGACTGAGCCATTTGTACTATTCTGTGGATCTCTTGAGAGTTGTTACAGTTGTCGTCATTCAGCAGAAGCAATCCACCTGCACTGGGCGCTCAACTGGAACTCTTGTTGCTATATGATGTGACACTTGCTATGTCATGCCAACTCCTGGATATTCATTACAGACCAATGAGTAGTCAGTCATAGTTACTTTTTCTGAAAGACTGTGTAGGATTCTAATCTTAATCCCATACCGAAGAACTGTACTGTTAAATTTGGTTTTAGTGATCATGAAGAGCTCTGTGAATCATTTACCCTGAGAACTGAACACACATTGAAAGATTTTTTCATCGAACCATTACAGTACAGCCTGGTTTCAAGGCATGTTGGCACAACTACAAAATTGGAAACTCCCCAGTGCAACCCACAAAATATGGAATTGGGGCCGCCTGGGACTAGAAGAAAAGAGCAGGTGATCGGGTCCTTCTGGAAACATGCAATGTAATACTTAAGGTACTAATGAGAGGGAGGCAAGTAAGTGGGATAAAAGGGGGATCTGTTGTGAGTGTGTGAAGGAAAGGTGGCAATTGCCCTTGGAGGCTGGATTTCATCAGATTTAAATTTCCAAGTAAATATTCAGGGTTGTCTTCACTATAAACTCTAAGGAATTGAACTCTACATCTTTCATATGACTACTTTTCATGTCAATATAGATGTTAAGAAGACTGACTGGACGCAGTGCATGTGCCCTTTCAGGTATTCCACCCATCTGTCATTTCACTTACAGTTTAGAGGACTGACTTTTGATGATAATACAGGTTTGATGTAATTCACTTATAAAAGCTACACAGAGAATCACCCCTTATATCTCTGCATAACAGTCGGCATCTACACCTACAGTACATGTTAGTAGAATCCTTGATGCCATTGATCTCCCTTTCTCTATAAAACAACATAGAATGTGTTACTTTGTTTATAAACTATTATATCTTTGACTCCCTCAATAAGGGCTAATAATCTGACCTGATTATTATTCTGACATAGTATTCTGCTGCTGGAGTAAGCCTGATTTCTCAGGCCCTGGGCTATACTGAATGCACCTGAAATAATACATCTCCAGACTTCATGATTCTTCAGCTCAACCTACTGGGTGATCTATGGAGTTGGACGTGTGTGGCAGCTACACTGGGAGCTATTCATCCATCTTTCCAAGGAGCAACATCAAGCTGAGATCTAAATCTAGGAGAGAGTCAGTGGGGAACATTACAGAAGATGGAGTTAAGAGTCCTTTGTCTGGACATCAAGGGATTCAGCAGTGTGGCCGGTGTACATTTCTGGTGTATGGTGCAGTAATATAATACGTTACAGATTAAAAGCAATTAGCTAATGAAGTTCACATTGAGTCATGGACTCAATAGCCAGACAGAATAAAAAGGTCTTATGTGATACTTCAGACCCCACAGAAGGTTCGCAGACAGATACAGAAAGATTCCAAGCCAAAGCTGATTTGAAATATTTTTTAAAAGTCAAAGAATTTCCACAATTCCACTCAAAGCTCGTATGTTTAGATGGAAGTGGGGGTAGAAATCAGTTTCTCAGTGAACTGGAATCAGTTATTTCCCCCTCTCATCTTATTTGGCAGGTTGTCAGCCAAAGTGCAAGCAGTCTTATTTTATTTAAATTTGCAGCCATTTAGTGAATCAAACTCAGATAAAAGCTTTATCACTACAGACTTTTCCCCTCAACTTCTAGGATGAATTGTTCACTGGAAAGATGCAACTTTCTGACTCAGTTTAGGGTCTACTTCTTTCTAATCCTCAAAAAGGTTGTGGGGTTTTGTTCGTATCAACAATATTATTTGACCTTTAGCCTTTTTGAAATTGCCTAAATCATGTTCGTATATTCTAAATGATTTGATATGTTTAAAAAAGGAACACTGCTGAGCCTAATATTACTGAATAAGTAACATCCCATTGATATGAACAGAATGTTCATACCATTCATTTTACTGAGACTCTGCATAGCAGGAATAATTGATATCCTGTAATTATGCATAGAAAGATACTTTGGAGTAACAAAACAATAATTCTGGTGTATCTGATGTGTTAAAAGCATTGCTGGATGAACAGTTTGGCAGAAATATCACAACACATTATTCTTACTCAATCCATACTGTGACTACCTCTAACTGTTACAGCTCATTGTCGTATGTATGCTGTAAGATCACCTATTATTTAGATCCTTTGTGATATAGGAATATACTGACTATATCAGAATGTGGTTGGAAGTAAAGGAAGAATTATAACCCCAGATCTGAATTTTATTGCATTCCTAGGTTTAAATGAATGCCTTGGGTTAAATTTAGGTGCAGTCATTCACTGAGCACCAATGACAGTGCTCAGAATTCTACAAACACCCTGCCCCAGCCCAAGAAGCTTGTATTCTAAAACAGACATACTGTACAATACAGCTGTGTATTTAATGCACAGGATAGTCAATTGTTTAAAATAAGTTGAAGGGAAGGGCTGTTGCCAGAGCAGTTAACCAAGGGGAGGAAGAAAACATGGAGCTGTGGGGATAATATGGGCTGCATGACATCAAATGCACCCCAGTCTCAAATATATGACTGCTGCTGGAGGTAAGTAGTTGGGAGCTGCCCATCTTCTCTTCCTGCTCCAGTAGCAGCAGCTAAGCAGCCAATGGCAGGAGAAGCTCCTATGTGAATAGGGTTGGGTAGGCTCACATTAAATTCCCTCCAGCCCAGATTTAATCTTCCCTGATGTACATCACTCAGGTTGGAGACCCATTGAAAGACCTCCACAAGACACCCTCAGAGGCAGCAAAGCCTGGACTGGGTGGTATAAATGAATGTTGTGCAGAGGTATTGGGCCCCCATGTAATCCAGATAAATTTCAGCTAAATATCTGCATTCTTGTAGGTTGAGCTAAACTTCTGGACCTCTTCAGTTTTACCAAGTGCTACTCATTACTTCTATGTGACAAACATTAAATAGTTAACATTAAAATAGATAACTAATAGTTAATTATTTTTTCCCTATGGTACTAACCCTCAGAAATGGAGCAAGGTACTCTTGTCAAAGTGGTTTTTCAAGAAATAATTCTTTTTGAAGAGAGAGGAATTTCCTTGAAAAAAGTTCAATTTTATTTTTGTTTGTGTTTGAATTACATTTTGATATAGGAAAAACATGAAATATGTTTCATTTTGGTGGGAAAACCTGCACTTTTTCCTTACTCTTTTACCCTTTCCACTCTTTTCTTTTTCTGCTAGTGTGGGGAAAAAAAAGGTGGGAGCTGGGAAGAGAGCAGAAATTAGAGCTGGTTGAAAATAGGAATTTTCATCTGTTGGTAATTTTTGATACTTTGACATGTTTTCAAACCAGGATGAAAAGTAAATTTTTTTTTTTAAATTTGCTGTATAGAAATTTCCAAAAATATTTAATTTGGAAATGTCAAAATGTTTCATTTTAGCTCAGTTAAATGGTGAACTGCCACATAGTCCTATGAGCAGGGTCCTCAGACAGATTGAATTTTCCATGATGCACTGCTGCAGTTAAATCAGAAGGAAGGCCACGATGCATCATGGAAGATGTAGTCCAGTCAGAACTGAACTACAAGTCTTTTTCCCCCCCCTCAAATAAACTCTATTTCCAAAGAAAGATAACTGGTTTGTAAAAGGTATTTGAACTTTTTCAAACTTTAGAAAGATTTAGTTAGAATTTGAGTATTAATTTAATTATTTCATACAAGTTAGCTTGCTTGTGTCTCTAAGTATGTGAGTAGTGTAAACACCATTGAGTAAGAACTGTTTAAGGTTTGTTCAGCATGTAAAGTTACAGTAGATTTAGTACTATGAAACTGAATAAAGGGAATGTTGAGCTGAATCATAAATTATGGCCTAATAATAATAATGTCTAACAGCTTTTGAGATATTCTCCCACACAGAGAGATGACTGCCCCATTGCTTGGACATTTAAAATTAGGCTGGACAAAGCACTTGAAGATTATACCCACTAACAAAGTTATATGAAAGATCTAATAAACCTTTTTCAGACCTTAGTTCTAGGATTCCAGACTCTACCAAGATAAATCTCACCATGCAGTGCAAGTATGGGCTTTCACAACTGGTATCATTAAATAGACAGACCAGCATCTAAATAATCAGCCCAGAGATCACCATAGTGCTTGTGGAAAATTAGTAATAGCAAAATTCAAGGCTAAAGAAGGAATGACAAGTTATAACTTGTAGATTTCATAGTTAACTGCTAGGGACTGGCTAAACTATCTGTAAGCAATAGTAAGTTTCTGTTCCATTTTCTAAACTTGAATTTTATTAGATGCTATTATACTTCTGAATATGTTGATACAACCTTTTCTTCTCCTTGTTTTTAATTAAAAATAAACTGAAGAGTTGAGGTGTGATTAGGATGTGCAGCTAACAATTTTGTTTTCTTTCACAGACTGTCTACAACTATTCTCTGCCACTTTTTTCCAACATTTGCTCCAAGACTAGGTAGCACTGAGGGATGATTAGGGCATATGGAGCCTTTGTTAGTTAAGATTCCATCTGTGTGCAGGAGTGTCTACATCACCACATCTTTTACAATTGACAATAATTCAGATGACAAGACAAACATTGAAATACCCAAAAAGAACAGGAGTACTTGTGGCACCTTAAAGACTAACAAATTTATTTTAGCATGAGCTTTCGTGAGCTACAGCTCACTTCTTCGGATGCATAGAATGGAACACACAGACAGGAGATATTTATACATACAGAGAACATGAAAAGGTGGAAGTATGCATAACAACAGGAAAAGTCTAATCAATTTTCCTGTTGTTATGCATACTTCCACCTTTTCATGTTCTCTGTATGTATAAATATCTCCTGTCTGTGTGTTCCATTCTATGCATCCGAAGAAGTGAGCTGTAGCTCACGAAAGCTCATGCTAAAATAAATTTGTTAGTCTTTAAGGTGCCACAAGTACTCCTGTTCTTTTTGCGGATACAGACTAACACGGCTGCTACTCTGAAACTTGAAATACCCAGTCACCTTTAGATTTGGTCATGGTAGAATCACACTAATATGCTGCCATGGCCCAGGCTGTAACTGTTTTGGCTACTTTAGTTTTCAGTGTTTCAATGCAGCACTTCTCTGGAATGTACAACTCATTTTAAAAGTATACTATGTGTCACTCACATTTTCTTAATATTAATTGATTGTTTTCAGATATTGGAGGGTTTAGAAATATATCTGAGATGGAAAGAATAACATGAAAAGCACCCAGAACCTGATACAGATGCACACATTTTAGGGCAACATTTTCAAATATTTCTTTCATATTAAATTTGCTATCAGTGAGACTTACGCTCTTAGGCAAAGCTGGGTGAATAATGTATTTTCTGACTCCCTCTGGCAATTACACAAAATTGAAGAAAAAATAATTTTTGGGTCAAACTGAAAATGATATTTTTGAAATTTTCTGGCAAGTTGAAAATAATTGTGAGTTGAAATGTGATATTTTATTTTGATCTGAAAAAAATCATTTGGACTTTCAGCCATTTAGGCAAAAGCAAAGGAAAGGAGGATGAGATTCACAAAATGGGAGTGGGGAGGAAGAGGTGATGGTGCTGCCTCCCTTATAACTTTTGGACCAATGGTTAGGCCACTCACCATTGTCATTCATCATGGAAATTCATAGTCATTCATGATGGCAAAGAATAGTCATTTGGCCAGGAAAAAAGATTGAGAATGACTTGACAGCACGGTGGTTAGGGACACTCACCTGGAAGGTGGGAAAACTCCAAACTCCAGTCTCCACTCCAATGCAATTCTTTCTAGAAAGTGGAACAGCTTCAAGAGGAGACATTGAAAAAGACCCCTATGCCAACATGACAACATACCACAGCCCAATGGCTACAGCATTATCCTGCAGTGTGGGAGAGACAAGCTGGAATCCCTTCTGATGAGGTAGAAGGGGGAATAGAACCACTGGGCTAAAAGCTTATAAGGGAGGCTCAACCCCTCTTTCTTCTCCTCCTCCATTTTTTTGAATCTAGGTCTCCTCTGCTTGCTGTTATCAAAATGCCTGCGGATCAAAATTAAGTTTAATTTCATTTTGACATTACCAAAATTTCTGACACTTTCAGTTTGGTTGAAACTATTTGGTGAATTTCTGAATAGTTTTGGTTGACCAAAATTGCATTTTTTGCTGAATACACTATTAGTCTGAAAAAAAAATTGCTCAGCTGTGCTTTTGGGTCACTTTTAGGAGTCCCATAGAATTTTAGTCTCTGACTGTTGAAAAATGAATAATTATAGGCATAAATAGTTACTTATGTGCAGGTTTACTGGTATGGCTACTCAATATCTCATTCAATTTTCAAATGAAAAATGGCCCTTTTTAAAAAAAAATAGATTTCACAATTTTTTTCCATTACTTTCAAAATGTTCCAATTTGTTCACTAAATAGAAACCAAAACACAAATTTATATTTATGTATGTTTCCCCTATTCTTTCCCTGCTCTCCTTCATAATCCTTCTCACTTTTTTCACCATTCCATTTTGGCGCTTGGAAAGTGGGGATGGGAAATACAAAAACTGATAACCATTAACTTTTCATACTGAAAATGTTTATTGGTCAGCTATAACTGACATGCACAATAGTGGCATGTGCACATTTGACAGAAATAATTTAGGAAATAAATCTTAAAACTGAAAAACAACAACAGAGGCTCACTGGTAGTTCTACCATTTTAGCAAACCTTAGATCTTGTTTGAACCCCATTTTCATACACTGTCCTCAAGTCAATGTTTTGCTTTTTATTTTGAGCAAACTTGAAAAATGAAACTGGGATAATATCTATTCTTCCTTCAGATTAGACTGGCTAATAACCACATTTTCCTAAAATTTCATGGTATGCTGTAATAGTGATTTTCATACACAGACTATTTCCCTAAAATACAAACTGATTTTAAATAGTGATACACTCCTAAATGGCTGCATAGAAGAAAGGATAATGAATTCTGCTAATGATAGGATGAAAGCACGTAGTTTGCATACACCATTAAGAAAATGTACTCATTACAGCGGAAACCATTTGACAGTTTCCTGTTAGTTTGCAATAACGTAACTGCAAATCAATGTAAAGTAAGTGGCATTGCAGTCCTTTGGTCTGATACAGCAACAGGAAATAATTGAATGGTGTTCTTTCTTTTTTATTGTTGATATTGACTAGTTATAAACACCCTTCAATTTATTTCATCCTGTGGTTGGTAGTAATGTAGATTTACGCTAATCATGGCCACAGAGGCTGCAGTTTAGAAGAGTTACGTGGCTGACTTGTGAAGTGATTCCATTGTTGTAGAACTATGACAACAATGGAATTCCCTTAGAGGCCAGTACAGGCATAACAGATTATTCCTTTTGCACATTTTGGCCAAAATTCTCAAACCCGGGTCCCTAAATATAGACTTCTAAAGAAATTATATGATTTTCAAAGGTCTCTCTGACTTCAGTACAGTGCAGCTCACATTAGCTTCAGTGGGATTTGTGGATACTTGCATTTCTGAAGATGAGACTATATTTATTAACAAGATCATTTAAATTATTTTAGGTGGTTATCTTTAAGGTACCCAGTCTGAAAATGTGGGCCTCAACTTACTTTGATTATGAACTCCAGATTTCAGTTAACACAGGAAACAATTAACTTTATCACTGTTTCTTATCAGATTTCCATTATCCTTCTATAAATTTCACACCAAAAACTATAACACAACTTGTATGGGAAAAGTAGAGAAATAAGTTGAATAGTATGATGAAAGGAACCTTATACAGCCTTGATTCAGAAAAGCACTTGGCGATGTTTTAACAAGTCCCATTGACTTTAAGTACTTTGCTGAACTGGGTCCAAACTACCTAAAATGGCAAAGTTGGCAGGAAAAAGTATAGAAATGCCAATGTAAATATCAAGACCTGTGGCCAAAATTATTTTAAAATAAAACTTAACTTTAAAAAACAATTATGTTTTTTATATGCACACATGCAAGAGTAAATGAATAAAGAAACCATTACATATTCTATTCATATGAGCACATATGCTACTTAGAACAATTTACATTCTTAATACCACAATAAAGCATTATAATATACATTATTTTGAGTTTTTCATTCTGTCAAACATGGGATTGTGTGGAAAAGCAAGAATATGAGTGTCGGGAATATGAGTTTATACAGCCCTGGTTGGCTGGCAGGTATAGCCTGTATCAGTACACTAAATATTCTCAATAACAAATGGACACAGAACACTGAATACATCCTTGATTGCTTTGTGATTAAAATTCTACCCGTTAATTCAAATAACTACATTGATTTTTCATTGCATTCTCCTGCTTATGGGTAACTACCATCTTGGAAGTTTACTTTGCGCTATTGACTAGTTTTTCTATGTTCATAACTCTGATTAAGTTCCTCATGTCACTCCGATACAGGTAGATGCTATCTTATACATATTTGTGTCTGAATCAGTTGTTGTCTCGATCAGTTCCTTAGTTTTGTGTTCTTACAAGTCTCAGATATGTAAAAGTGTCATGCCTTTCAGAAGTCATTTCATCCAGTGTCTTCTCTTTGTTAGAAGTTTATTGGCATCCACGGGGTCCCAGAACAAGTGAGGCTTTTCTACAAAAACAATTCATAGCTTGGCAGAAGTGTAAGGTCCTGAACCCTATAGAGGATCTCTTGTGCAGGATTAGGTTTGTTTGTCTGTGTTTCAGTATGTATACATGGGTAATGAGAGGTCTTGGACTTAGGTCTGTTTCTAGGTATTAACTACTTTTTCCTGTCTTTCCCTTTTTCACATGAGAGAGTTAAAACCAAGGAACTCATTTTCTATGTGGCAGTATTCTGATGCCTAAGAGGAAACTGAGAAATGGTTTCAGTGTAGATGGGATGGTTCACCTCATATAATTTCAGAGCTTCAGTGAAACATTTCTACAGATCATTTGGAGTCAGATTTTCAAGTGCTCAATGCTGATAGTTAGGGCCAAATTTTCCAAAGTGCTCAGCACCTAGCAGTTTGCATTACAACCCTTATGGCTGATATTTGAAAGAAATCTTCACCCAACATTCTACTAGCCACTTATTTTGGTGCTGAAATGGGAGGTGAGCTCTTCTGAAAAGCATGCCCCTACTTGTGAGAACTATGCATTTTGGAAAAATCTGCCCCAGAGAGTCGTCTTTACAGCATTAGTGGTCATAGTAACTGTATATTGTAGTCTATTAGCTAGTCTTCCTCATTTTCTAGCTTGTATCCCAAGCCCTTGTTTTCTTTAATTAGTATGTTAGAGATTTTGTGAGAAAATCAGTGTCCTGAGCATGTTGCGTCTAGTTGGTCAAGTCCATTCGTTCTTCTTCTTCTAAATTTAATTCTTGAAATATTGCTTCTGTCAGTTTATCCTGCTGTGAAAGTGTATGCAGGATGAGAAGAGTGCATGCAATCCAGTTTACCATCTATTGATTCTTTTGTGGCATTGATTGTAGCTGTGTTGGCAGAACTATGCCTAGAGAAGGGGAAAGAAAATAGTGGTTCCCCATCACCGCAAAGTTCCTGTGAAAGGAACAAAGAAATCCATAGATGTGATCTTGGTTGTGTAGCCTTTCCTTATTGCCAGGATTTTCCAGATCTCCAGGTACCTCCTTCCCTTTTTATTCATTAAAGCTTGTCCTCAAATAGGAAAATGTCTGTGTCTCAAAAACACACACCCACACACACACACACACTCCTTGTTTTCATTGAAATTTGAATTTTTTTCAGCCAGCTCCATAAATTGAAAAACAGGATTAATTTTCATGAAAGCGGTTGTAACAAAAATAGCCTATCTTTTTTTGTCAAAATATTAAATTTCAACCAAAAAAATTAGTCAGAAAATTGGAATATATCAACCAATGCCTTATTAAGGTGTTAATGAAAGATGGGAAGGGTCTGAGTTTTTCCTTCTGAGCTACTAATTCAGATCCCCAGTTTTCTGCTGTGTAGATCTTCAAACCTTGATTCTGAGTGATTTCTTTTTCATTTCAGAAGAGACCTGGAGATGATGGGAGATTCATTTCTGCTTATTAAAATCATTGTAAAAAATTGGAATATGCCTTATGCCCCATCTTTGAAATAAGACTGTCAGTACTGATCATATCTCTATCTGCATCCTATATAGCTTAATTTTGCCTTTTATGTAAAAATAATATATAGATATTGTATTATTAGATTTATGTATCAGGACTGAAATTCATAACCATTCTGCCTTATTAGAAAGGAGAAAATACTTTTTGGTAGGTGCTATTCACTTGCATAATGTGACGACTTGGAGAGAAAGATCCTAATTATTATGATCTATTCAGTATGGGCCTGAACTTTGTGCTTTGCACATTTTGATTTGAAGATTGAGAAAGTCCATTCCTGAGGGCGTGCAGGAAAATAACCCTTTCAAATGATTATGAATTACTCTGTGCTCTGTGTGTGTAGTAAAATTTTGACGTAAAGAGCAAACTTGCTTTACTTCCTAACCTAATTCTTTTACCTTTGATCCCATCTCTTCTTTCTTTTCACAGTTTTAGCAAAATGTGAAACTAATGAAAAATGTTTGCAGTACTGATTATAGAGTGCTGTGCAATACCTGGTATGAGCATATGCACGTAGGAATCACAGCTCAAATGGATCCTTGATTACTCATATGGCTTTAGGCAAGTTGTGATTTCTGATAACAGGGAGGGCAAGAAATCATTTTCAATATTTTCATTAGACTGCTGTTCACATCTACTGTGGAAAAACAAGTTAAATGTTCTGCTAGCCAGTTGCTATACCATCATTACAGATCACTTTAGGAGGTCTCCTTTTATTCATGCCAGCTGAATGGCTTAACCTAAAAGTATTCTCAAGTGTTTAACATGCTTCCTTCATTTTAAAAGGGGAGATACTAAAAACTGAGAGGATTGAATCACTATTTGGAGACAAAATGTGTATGATATAAATAAGTCCCATCAGTGGCGGTCTGATGGTTTCCAACTTAAATAGTTTTTTATTAAATATGAAATGTCCAAATTATCAAATGATTGTCAGTTGCTTGAAAAACAATTTTGCAGTGCCTTTCTTCAGCATCTTGTATCATAGCTGCAGGATATCCATTGATAATGTTGCCTTAATATTAGACAAGCAGACAAATAATGTGATTGTTCTGTTTTGCCATATTATTCAGAGCAGTGCTTCAAAATTAAAACTGGCTCATGACTTGTGGTGTGACGAAGTCCATTATTTTATTTGTTGGCTACTTTTAAAGCCTCAACATCAATACTGGGATTTTTGTTTGTTCATTTGGTTTTATTTTTTGGTAACCAACTTTGCATAATGGTGTTGTCTAGCTCTTATATTTGCACAAGTATAGGACAAGATCCTGGGATCTTATCTTGGGTAGCACCAACTCTTCAAGCAGTCAGCGTGATTTTATTGGACCCACAAAGTATGATGGCAGTGCACAACTTGAGGAAGAGTGGCAGAATTGGGTCAATAAATATAAAATGATAGTTTTTACAGCAGAACAGAAGCTCCATGGGTAGTAAAATCAAAGGTAGAGATGGATGAATCTCCAGTGATTCAATGGTCGGCTTTGGTTTTGATAAGCCCTGAAATTTAGTTGTTTATACAAGGGTTATCCAAACTATCAAAACCTTTTGAGTTTGCAAAATTTGGCTGGAAGGTTGAGAACAAGTTTTCTCAAGGGAGTTTCTGATGCTTCTAGTTCCAGCTGGAAATACTATAAAAACAGTTATTCAGTATCTTGGCACCTGTGGTTCCTGTCCTGTAAGCCAGAAATGAAAAATCACACATGCAATGATTTCAGAAACTCAGAAAAAACTTTTTCGTCCATTTTTAGAGCCAGACTCAGAAAAAGGTTTGAGTTAAGGGTAGGTTTCTTATTTTGCCTTTCCCAATTGCCCTTTGCAGCAATTTACTCATACCTATTAATTGTATAACTGTTACATAGGTTGGGTATTTTACTAGTTGTGTTATTTCCATTTTTACTGTATCTCTTCAATGCATACAGTAATGTTAGACAACATATGTGAAAGGCTGATATTAGTACAGACCACCCTTAAATTTGTAGTAATTGCCCTAAATTAAATTATGGGTAAAACCCATCTCAGATTTTCTTTCACTGTTCATGTCCTCACAAAGGACTGTTTGTTCTAGGAGAAAATGAAATATGTGACATCTGCATTTAACAGCAAATTAGTTTATCAAGATTTCTGATAGCAAAAGATGACAAAGGTTAACTTGGAAAATGTTCCCAATTGTTATATCTCTCATGTCATTTGATCTTGTTCAGAGTGGGTCACCACCTTTGCCAGGGCACACCAGAGCTTGTAATTTTTCCTCTGGCATGACTTTTTAGAGCCTGATCTATCACCGTTGATGTCAATGGAAGTTTTCTCATTGACTTTGAGAGTAGATTCACTGTGGGTTTGTTTACTGTCCTGCATTGTTCCAAGGCTAAAGTAAAAGCCATTCTATTAGGAGATATATGAATGGATTAAAATGTTTATTAAACTGTCCTTGCCAGTTGTTTTCCTAGAATTGGTGCAAAGCACCCGTATTCATACTGAGAATAGGTGCCAGTATAGCAGTAGTTCTCTTATTTTCCCCTCTGAACATATTTCGGACTCTGTCGCAGTTGCAGTGGCTCCCCACAGAGCCTTCCAAACAAGAGGCAATTTCACCATGTCCATTTCCTGTTTTTGATTCCTCCCAAGTTCTGTTAGGCTGGCATAAAGGTCAAGCTACCTGCTTTTCTGAATGTGTAAGTTTATGGTAATGATACTGCTCTAGTACCTGTGTGTAGCAGGGCAGAGATTTCAATCCAACCTTGTTTTCTCTTTGCATTTACTGAGGTGGGCTTATAGAAGTAGTTGTCCCATCTGTAGTCATGTTTGTTTGTTTTAGAGAATACAACTGATATTAATTTACAAAAATAAGGAAAGGTTGTCCTTTATAATTATTAATTAGCCTGCACACCTGCCAAGAAGGTGTTTCCATAAGCCTTGTCTTAAGTACTTTGCTGTTTTTTTTTCATTTGGGAGGATCAATGCTAATTTTCTGTGTTTACTAGCAATCATAGATGACTAGCAGTTAAAAAGCCATCAGCTCTGTCACATTTTTCAGTGAACAGAATCCCTTTCCAGATGGCCCTTCATTTGGATAATGGACAGCCTAAGGGGATAAAATGTCACCTGTTGTAGCTAGTCAACAATATTAATAAAAACAGAAGAATAGACCATTCATGAAATGGGCAACAACCCAAAACAGATTTATGAATTTGTGGACTGTGTCCTTTTGTAGCACTCTTGCCTATAAGAACTTGCAGAGTTTCTCAGCTCTAGCTACCATTCTCTTTGCAGTGTTGTTAGTTTCATGCATGACTGATTATTGATGGATCTAATTTTCTAAATTTATCTCTTGGAAAAAACAGAAAATAGATGGAAGAGGCATGTTATTATTAGATCTGAGCAAAAATTTTCAGTCAAGTAATTTTTGTCAAAAATGCAGTTTTGGGTTGACCAAAACTATTTAACAAACTCGGGTCAAATTCAATAAATTGTTTCTGCTGAATTAAAAAAAGGAGGGAAAAAGTCCAAATGTTTTGTCAATATTTTCAAAATAAAATGTTTTGACTTTTCATTTTGAATCAATGTTTTGTTTAGAAACTTAGCTCAATTTGTTTATTTTTTTTTAAAAGGGTGACAACAAATGCCAGAAAATGTAATGAAGCCATTTTTGTTTGTTTGTTTGTTTTTCACATTGGCAGGCAAAATGAGGAAAACAAATCAATTTTGGTTCAACCAAAATTTTTTTCCAGATATTTTTTGATTCGGCCACAAAACCAAAAGATCAGTTATGTGCTCATCTCTAGTTATGATATCTAAAGCTATTCTATGGAAACAGCTATAACAAGCAATATAGCAAACCAAGGTCAATGTGGAAAAAGTTTTAGGGCCTGAACCAACTAGGGGCCGTGCTCCTCTTGACCCGCTGCTCACAAACAGGGAAGTGGCAATCAGGGGAGGTCCCAGATGATTGGAAAAAAGCAAATATAGTGCCCATCTTTAAAAAAGGGAAGAAGGAGACTTCACCTCAGTCCCTGGAAAAATCATGGAGCAGGTCTTCAAGGAATCCATTTTGAAGCACTTGGAGGAGAGGAAGGTGATAAGGAACAGTCAACATGGATTCACCAAGGTCAATGCCTGACCAACCTGAGTGCCTTCTATGATGAGATAACTGGCTCTGTGGACATCGGGAAAGCAGTGGACGTGATATATCTTGACTTTAGCAAAGCTTTTGATATGGTCTCCCACAGTATTCTTGCCAGCAAGTTAAAAAAGTATGGATTGGATGAATGAACTATAAAGTGGATAGAAAGCTGGCAACATTGTCAGGCTCAATGGGTAGTGATCAATGGCTTGATGTCTTGTTGGCAGCCGGTATCAAGCGGAGTGCCTCAGGGGTTCTTCCTGGGGCCAGTTTTGTTCAACATCTTCATTAATGATCTGGATGATGGGATGGATTGCACCCTCAGCAAGTTTGCGTATGACACTATGTTGTGGGGAGATGTAGATGCACTGGAGGGTAGGGATAGGGTCCAGAGTGACCTAGACAAATTGGAGGATTGGGCCAAAAGAACTCTGATGAGATTCAACAAGGACAAGAGCAGAGTCCTGCACTTAGAACAGAAGAATCCCATGCACTTCTACAGGCTAGGGACCAACTGGCTAAGTGGCAGTTCCCCAGAAAAGTACCTGGGGATTACAGTGGATCAGAAGCTGAATACGAGTCAACAGTGTGCCCTTGTTGCCAAGAAGGCTAACGGCATTTTGAGCTGTATAAGTAGGAACATTGCCAGCAGATCGAGGGACGTGATTATTCCCTTCTATTTGGCATTGGTGAGGCCTCATCTGGAGTACTGTGTTCAGTTTTGGGCCCCACACTACAAGACGGATGTGGAAAAATTGGAAAGAGTCCAGGGGAGGGCAACAAAAATGGTTAGGGGGCTGGAGCACATGACTTATGAGGAGAGGCTGACGGAACTGGTATTATTTAGTCTGCAGAAGAGAAGTATGAGGGGGGATTTGATAGCTGCTTTCCACTACCTGAAAGGGGGTTCCAAAGAGGATGGATCTAGACTGTCATCAGTAGTAGCAGATGGCAGAACAAGGAGTAATGGTCTCAAGGTGCGGTGGGAGAGGTTTAGGTTGGATATTAGGAAAAACTTTTTCACTAGGAGGGTGGTGAAGCACTGGAATGGGTTACCTAGGGAGGTTACCTTCCTTAGAGGTTTTTAAGGTCAGACTTGAGAAAGCTCTGTCTGGGATGATTTAGTTGGGGGCAAGGGGTTGGACTAGATGACCTCCTGAGGTCCCTTCCAGCCCACGTATTCTATGATGCTATGAATACTTAAACCAGGAAGACACAAAGGGGAGCTGTCTGAGCAACAACACAGACTTCCTGTCCATCTCTGCTCCATATCCTGTTTGTGATAGACTCTAGACTCCAGCTTCTGACCCTGGTTTATGCTCACCATTGCTATTCAATTGCTGTCTGTAACCTGGTGCTTGATCCCTATCTCTTGGTAATCTGACCCTTCCTGTCTCCTGACACCTGATTCTCAGTCTTCCCACTGGCATGTCTTGGACTCTGACCTTCTGGTACCCGACTTGGCCTGACTTCCAACTCCTGCTCCAACCACTAGGTCTGAGTGCCCATGTCCCTGTCATGACAGCCATAAATCCAGTGTGCCTATTCAGTCTGTGATTTTTAGGGGATAACAAAGTTATGAATTTAAGCTTGCGTGCTTGTTTTCTGAAGGTGTTGAACAGGTTTCTTTTCTTTTGACTTTTCTTTTGAGAGGTCAGATATGGAGTGTGAAAGGTGTTCTCCTATGTGTGATATGGTGTTTTTGTCTTATCATTTTCCTGTGCAAGTTCATCTGAGAGCGTAGTAATTGTCTGAATTCCCCCACATAGTTGTTGGGGCATTTAGTGCACTGGGTCCTATATGTCTATCACAACATATGCTGCACCTTATTCAAAATGGGTTATTTGACTTAATCTCTACTTACTACATTACATGTACTCCCTCATGAGTGCAAACAATGTGAAATGGGGATTTTAAAATACATTTTTGTGATCTGATAAATTTCACCTGAAAAATGGAGCGTGTCTCTTTATAGCCTGGTTACAACCATGCTACTCAATTTGGAGCCTGGAAATCTGGACCTGTATGTTCTTTTCCCAGTTTCGTCACTCAAATGTTGTCTGAGCTTAGACAGGTCTCTTAACATATGTCTCAGTTTACTCATTTAATAAAATGGGTGTAATACTTCACTTTATAAAGCAATAGGGGCATGTGGGGGTGTAAATTTTTTTTATATATTTTCCAGCATTCCATTACGGTCCAAACAATCTTGAAGTGGGAATATATTACAGTATATTTTCAATGAAACAGACACATTGTTTTCTCACACACTCACTTATTTATGCTTCAGATATAAGCAAAAGTTAGTTTATTCACACTCCATCTCTTCTTTAGACCTGAAGGCACTAGATGCCAAACTGATGATGTATACATAGAAAAATAATCAAGTGGACTGCCAGGCAATACACTAACCTTGCAGGAATCTGCTGAAGCACACACAAGAAACTGAATACTTTTTATATTTACATGTATTGATAGTCTCACACAGGGCCATCCTTAGGATTTATGGGGCCTTATGCAGTATTATAAAACTGGTGCCCCTATGCCCGACTTGCTCTTAGCAACACAAACATAGACTTACAGTATTAGAAAACTTACCAAGGGCACTTTATTAAAACCAGTTTAAACAAATTAAGCACATTATAATGCTGATGTTCTCCCTCCCCCTCCCCCCCAGTGCTGACACACACGGAGCTTCGTATGGAGAAGATGCTGCGGCAACCTGAGCTCGCATCCTGGGGGTGGGGGGGGATGAGGCAGCAAAGAATTCCAAACCGCCCTGCTGGTGGTGGGGGTGTGTGTGGAGGGGATGGGGCATGGGGAACTGGGTCTGCAGTTGCTCCATGGGGCCTGGGCCGAGGGGGCTTACCTGGAACAAGGAGCACCCACTGGTTGAGGTGCCCTTCCACTGGGTGCCAGTGCCGCCTCCTGCATGGTCAAGGAACCCCATGCTCCCTGGTCTCCGCATTCGGATAATTGATGGGGCTAGGGTGGGCGCACGGGTGGGGAGGGAGCTGCATGCACAGCACCCTCCCACCAGCACTTCCCCAGGCCTGGCGCGGGGGAGGCCTAGCTGTCCACAGTGCCTGGCAGTGCAGCAACCAGAAACACCTAGGCCTGCTGCCAAGCTTTCCCCCCCAGCCCCTTCGCACCACCAAGTGGTACGAGCCTCTGCGGGGGGAGGTGGGGGCAGAGCAGAGCTGCAGAGGCTAAGAGCTCCTTTCTGCACCTGTCACTGACAGGAGCCTTCAGCTGGCAGCTCACTGGCTGAGAGGAGCAAGTGGGTGGGGGAGAGGGAGAAGGCAGCCCTGGGCCTGCTGGCCGAGACCAGCCAGGGGGAGGGGCTGGCCCGGAGAGGAACCAGCACTGTGGCCGCTTGGCTGCAGCGTGCATGGAGCATCGGGCCGGGTCAGCACACAGCGCCCTCTTTGGCTGGCTACCCTGGGCACCCACCCCAGCCACCCACCTCAAAAAGTCCGTCCCTGGTCCTGGTGGTGCCCCAATTTTTCTGGTGCCCTACGCATATGCTGCGTATGCCTAAGGACAGACCTGGTATCTCAGAACTTTATATGCTGAACCCCTCTCCTCTCACTTACAGATCAATACCTCACAAACTAGTCTGTGGCATGAATTTTCTTTTCTACCAAGTTCAAGAATCAGCTCAGATCCTGCATGAAACTTTGGACTAAAGGAGTCACCTGGAGTTTTTACATGGAGGATAAAGCCACATTTTCTTCAGTAATGACATTGGTTTGCAGGGGATATTCTTTCAAGGGAGAAAAAATACATCTGTGTACAATTCTGATGTTTTTTACTCTCACTCTCCACCCAGGAAATAGATTCAGACTGCATGATGGATCACACAGTATTAAGTGATATGCATAATCACAGTTTTTATCAATATAAATAGGTTGATTTTATTGTAGAGTCTAAGGTTAAAGATTTTTCAAAAGTGACTAGTGGCTAGTGATTTTTGGGTCTCAATTTTGGGGGTGCCCAACTTGAACTACCTTAAAGGTGCCTGATTTTTTCAGAAAGTACTGAGCACCATCCTGTGAAAAACTGGACTTTTTAAGGTAGTTCAAGCTGGGTACCTAACACCTCTAGTCATGTATGAAAATTTTGGTCCATGTCTTCCGAAACTGTGTGTAAAATATGTTGTATCCTCATTTCATGTAAATCAGTGAAGTCAGTAGAGCTATGCCAGATTACACCAGGGTTGGATCTGGACCACAATGTATACACCAGTGTAGGGGTCGGCAACCTCTAGCATGCAGCTCACCAGGGTAAGCACCCTGGCAGGCCGGGCCAGTTTGTTTACCTGCCGCGTTGGCAGGTTTGACCGACCGCAGCTCCCACTGGCTGTGGTTTGCGGTCCCAGGCCAATGTGGGCAGCGGAAAGTGGCGCGGGCGAGGGATGTGCTGGTCACGGCTTCCCGCCACGCCCATTGGCCTGGGACGGTGAACCGCGGCCAGTGGGAGCCACAACCGGCCAAATCTGCCGACGCAGCAGGTAAACAAACTGGCCCGACCTGCCAGGGTGCTTATCCTGGTGAGCCGCATGCCAAAGGTTGCCGACCCCTGCACCAGTGGCAAAGTTTTACCCTCCATATTTAATAAATCATATTATTTTACAAAGAAGGTAGCATTTTAATTTAATTTCCTGGAGGAGCAAGTGCTGAGCATATTGTGGAGAGGAAGCCCTCCCAAACTTACATAGAAGAAAACACTTTGCTTTGATATTTAATGACCCTGCTGTCTGACTTAGGAGCAGTGTTTATGGGTTCCTGCAAGAGCTGTAATAAGCTTTTCTTAGCTCAGAAGTGGATTGACTTGACCTAAGCTTTGAGTAGTAAATGGAAAAACAGGTTGAGAATCCTCAGGGCTCTGAAAAGAGTTTGAAGGGATGCTCTCAGAGAGAGGAATAGGAAATAGCATCATATGATGTGCTGATGGGAAACGCAGCATATTTTGGTATCACAAATGAGAATAGTCCTATAGTATTACCACCTTTTGGGGCAGTGGCTACATTTTAATTGGGGCTTGTTTGGGGACACACTGCTGACTGTTAATGCTCTCCTGACCATATTTTCACATCCTGGATTTTAATGTAGGCTAAACATAGCTTATTCCTTTTATTTGGTAAGGGAGGATGAAAATGTGATTAGGTAGTATTTTAGCAGTCTCATTAAGATAATCCTCCTGTCTTTAAACCATTTATCACCATTACCACAATTTGTTCTGGGGAAAAGATAAACTAAAAAAACCTAACAGAGAGGGAAAAAGAACAGTTAGGCAAACTGGTTCTCAGTTAAACTAATTCATTCTTCATTCCTCAGGGCTGTACATGTGAAAGTAGTCATTCTCATAGGCATTAGGACTAGAAAGTTCAGTTTGTTCTTCAGGGCCACTATCACTCATTCTTTCTTCCATCCATCATGCTAAGTTATAAATCACAACAATAAATATATATCAAGGAGAAGCAGTGCTATATACTCATTGAAGGATCCAGAGACCAACATGTTATCTCTTATTTTGGGCGATCCTGTGATAGGTGCTATTTCATGTACCATGTGATAGGCAATAAAGTGAGAGAACTCC
Source organism: Mauremys mutica (assembly GCF_020497125.1). Lineage (NCBI taxonomy): Eukaryota > Metazoa > Chordata > Testudines > Geoemydidae > Mauremys > Mauremys mutica. The sequence goes on along the minus strand of NC_059079.1, from coordinate 85,119,701 downwards.
ATGTTTCTAAAATGAAACTCTTTTTATTAAGAGAACTAATTGTGGAGGTGCTGAAGTATTAGCTATCATTCCACCATGTGCAAACAGATTGACTTCCTACTGTCTCCTCCAAATTCTTCCCTTCTGCAACCTGTAGTCCTCTCTCCAAGTTTGCTACAGGTGCCTGATTTAAGTAGAATAGCTCCTTAATTATATTATGCTCTTATCACCTAATATCCCTTTTACAGTAAAATATTAACTTAATGTTTTTGATAAACATAGTCTTTCAAGAAGGTAACTAACTTCTCAAGCACTTTGGAGTGTACTAATGTTTCCCAAAAGGGGTTATTCTCACAGTTATTGTGCAGTATTTAGCACTGTTACGATAGTGGGGTCAGTAGATGTGAGCCCTTCTCCCACCAAAGAAAAAAGAAAGCTAACAATTGCACTTTATTTCAGACCCTCCCTCTTGAGCTTAGGTGTTGCATTTGCAGCACAGATGGTGCAGTATTACTATCACACAGTACTGTCAGATTCCTGTAACACAGGGCACAAACTAGGAGTGCAAGATGAATGGAAGCCTGAAGTCCATATTTCACAGTGTTTTGAGGATTAATTCAAGTTTTTATTGATCCACTGATGCCTTCTAGAAAACTTCAACAAAGCCCCTCTCTATTGAGAGATAATTCTACATCTGTGTTATATGGTTCACCGTCAGTTTTCTTTCAGTATTTTTCATTACTATCCGCCTTTTGGTGAAAACTGGATCTTTGTTGGGTTTTTTTTTTTTCAAGAGTTAATCAGCTCTTACTCTTTGCTGTCCAACTGATGTCATAGCCCTTAGTATGTGAGAGACCTCACAATTGGCACTGGTGGCTATATTTGTGAGGTTGGAGGACTGATTTTGTTTTTCACAAAGTGGCAGCAGGTCTTTATCATCCTTTTGGTTCTGCGTTTGTAATAAAAGCCACCTATCATGTGGCAGTTGTGGCTGGAGATGGCGGCTGGCCCGTGCTAACTGACTCAGGCTTGCGGGGCTTGGGCTGCAGGGCTGTTTCATTGCTACGTAGACTTCTGTGCTTGTCCTGGAGCACAGGCTCTAGAACCCTGCAGGAAGCGAGGGCCCTAGAGCTCAGGCTCCAGCTTGAGCCCAGAATTCTAGACAGCAATGAAATAGCCCCACAACCTGAGCTGGCTGGCACAGGCCAGCCAGGGGGTTTTCTTTGCTGTGTAGACATTCCCATAGGGTCTAATTTGAATATTCAGTTAAAAATTTGTCTGTCCTGTTAAATTGCCTGTTTTAAAATGGTTCATAAGTATAAATGATGGGTCTGCATTTAGTTTAAAGATAAATATGCATGAATAATGAGTAAGACTAAGCTTTTGTCGTGGTTATTTTTAGTGAAAATAATGGACAAGTTGTGGGCAATAAACAAAAATTTATGGAAGCCTGCAACCTGTCTGTGATTTTTTGTTCTAAAAATAATGGGGTGAGGGTTTATGGGCAAATGACTAAGGCCCGAGCCCCAAGCCTCTGTGACAATATTGTATCCTTAATAATGAGGTACAGAGAGTATGCTGTAATAGTAAAACAAGAGGAAGCACATGCCTACAGTTAATGCATGTTTCTGTTATACTTTTCTCATGTTGGGGGGGGGGGGAAGGCACCATTACTATCTGAGTTTTGACCACAGCTGATGCAACTTTTAACTTCAACAGCTTCATCTTATAGTTAAATGCCGCTCCAGGATAGTACTGTTGGGAAAACTGTCTTTTACATGTATAACTTTTGTAACAATGGAGAAATTGGTTTTGGTTTTCTACTTGATTTTTTTTCTTAGCCTTTCATCAAGATAGCTAATGGCTAATTAAATAGACACTGAAAATGAATAGTGTATTTTTTCTTATGCGGTTTTTTAAATATACTGTTATAGCTTTATAATATACTAAGATACTAAATAGTAGCATATAAAAATGGTATTCCTGCCTAAGTTATGTGTAAAAACACAAAGTGGGGTACTTTTATTTTCTTATATACTAAATTTAACTTTTTAAAAACATACTTTTTCCCCCCTCTCAAATTTTAGGACCAAATTTGCAACTGCTGACATTTTGCAAGTTTGTAATTGAAGACACAAAAAGACATAAAGACTCCTATTTAGCACACATTGCATTAGAGGCCTCCATTTGTAAATTGGAGTAACTGGATGCTGTTTTACAAGAGTATATATTATCAGAGCTACTGTAACTATTGATAAGTTTCCAAACAATGGTTTGTCCTTGGACTTGTTCCCATTATGCTTTATGATACTTCATAGAAATAAATGTTTTAATTGTTCTGTAGTTACTATGTCTGGTTGAAAAAAATTCTTTTGTAATGGATGTTCAATAGAAAATTGGGGTTTTGACTAAACTAAACTTGAACAAAAATGTCTGCTTTCCTGGAAAATTTTGATTTCCCATTTAAAAAACGGTTGAATTACCATAAATTCAACATAGCCAGGGACTCCTTTGATGCACAATTTTCCCTTAACAAGAGGCGTGCATCACTGGAAATGTTGTCTGACCAGGGAGCTTGGCATATTGAAGGGAATGGAAGCATAAAGCACCCAAACTACACCTCTTATGCAGCAGTGGATGACATTTCCAACTCAAAATTTCTCTGATTTTGGCCAATCTGTGTCTAGTTTTAATTTTTGCAGAAATGTCATTATTTTCTGTGGAGGAAAACCCCTATTTTCCAACCCATTTTAGTAGCTAGAGAAACGAAGATGCGTGTGAAGGTGCCATTCTTTTACCTCAAGGGAATGAGCTGGAATTCATAACATAAACTTGGAGAACTGAACTACTTAAGCATTTCAGCAAGTTTCAGTCCAGAATACAGTTATTTGATTAATATTTGTATTACAGTAGCTTCTAGAGGACTCAGATTGAGAGCATCTTGTGCTTGGCTCTATGTCTAAACACAGTAAGAGAAAAGTACCTTAAATGTAAATGGACAATACAGACAGAGGTTGGGAACATTACTATTATTATTACTATCGCCACATTACAAGTGGAGAAGTGAGTTGCAGAGAGAATAAGAGACCTGCTCAAGGCTGCACAGGAAATCTATAGCTGAATATAGAATTGAACCCAGATCTCCAGTATAGTATCTTTAATCAAAAGATCAGTCTTCTTCCCCTCATACTGACCGGTGTTTATACATGTATGCAAACATCTGCTGTACACTGTCACTCTTTTGTGGTGGGAGATTTTGATGCCAAATAGTTGCAGATTTCCAGAGATAATCTTATCAGAGGGACCTCCTCTATTGACTTCATGACACTTGCTAATGTTAAAAACTGCGTGTAGACCGGGGAGACGCACATCACATCACAATGCATCATTTGAGGTGACATCAAATCATCTGACCAAATTAACTAGAAATGTGTTGCAAGTGCCAGATGCTGTAAATAGTAAAGTATTTATGGTTCTCATAGGCTGGAGTATAGCTTGTAATCAAAGCAATATTCATTATAGTAGAATTCTCCTATGCCAGTTTGTTAGCTGGAAAATTGAGGTGAACCTATGCAAGCAACAATGTCAGAGGAAATATTGCAGAGTAATCTTTTCAATCTTACTTATTAAAATACAATGTGTGCTTGTAATGTTATGGGATTCCCCAGCAGATTATCAAGTTGGGACTCAACATCCCAGAATGACATGACAGAAGCTACACTGGCAAGGTTCAAGATAAAGCAGAAAAAGTAGCGGATAAGGGAAATGCATTGACTTTGCATCACTGAGAAGGTGGATGCCACTGGATCAATGCTCAATACAGACAGTTATAATGTAGAGCTTTTCCTGGGCCATCGCTCTGTTATTTTAAGCACGATTGTGTGAAGTGACTAGAAGCTGAATATGTATCAAATACCATATTCCAAATGTCGCACTCCTTTTTGTACTGATATGCAATTCATCATGGAGGAATTAATATATCCTTGGCTAATGAAAAATGGAACTGGACACAAAGGAACTCCACAACTTTAGACTGAAACAAAAAAGACCACAGAAAGTACAGTAACTATCAGTAAATAAGGGGCCAAATTCTGTTCATGAGAGTAATTCTGGGTTATCTCAGCTAACGTCAATGGACAAATCACAGTACAAATATTTCCTGGGTTTATTTTTTGTTAGTACATTTACACAATGTAAATTTGGATCAAATTTGAGTCATTGGAGTCCATAAGTGAGTACCATGCAAAAACTTTTTTTTATTATTATTTTTTTAAGCGGGGGGGGTGTCAAAATTATCCACAGTGTATGAAGGGCATGGTTTTTGCCCATGCTGTGAGTAGTCCTAAAGCAAGGAAGTAGCATATCTGGTGTACCCAAAGAATCTCAAAGCATACATGGAATCCTTAAAAATAGGGCTGGCTAGAAAACAAGAATTCTGTTTCACATTTTTTTGAGGATTTTTAATTCTACATTGGAATTAAAATTAGATTTTTGAAAAAGAATGGCCGTTAGCCAAGAATGGACAATAATGGTCTGAGCACTCTTAGGATTTGGAAGTCCTTGCTCTGCATCATTTGGACCAGGGATATGAACAGGGATCATACATCCATGGTGAGTTCCCTGACCATTGGGCTGTACATTCAGTCTCTTTCTGGTCCAATGAATATTTAATTATTTATAAAATGTGAAACAGCTTCCATAGAAGAAATTGAGAGACTGACTTGATAGCCCACTGATAAGGGCAACTGGGTCTCCCACATTAGAGGACTGCACTAACCTATTGGCTATTTGAGGGTGGGTCTCTGATCAGAAATTCATCCTAGATCTTAGAAAGTTTCTTCAAAACTGATACATGTCCACAGCAAACCTCAGTTCAACAAATCGGAATTTTCCAATGAAAATGTGTTAATTGAAAAATTCCTGACCAACTCTATTTAAACAACACAAGCTCAGAAAGACACTCTGCTAACCTGCTCTTCACACTCACATTGACCAGGCCTAGCAAATAGTATAGTTAACAGTATAAAAAAGAATGCTACAAAAATTCAGTGTACATACTGCAATGATGCTTCAAATGGGCACAGAATAAAATTACAATATATGCATGAGCTCACAGTTATGCACAATGCTTATTTTTATCCAAATATATTAAAGATGTTTTCATATCTAAGCCCATTTTCCATTTTATTCAAATTGGCTTTAGCAGAACAGAATGATTATGAAGCCCATTAATCTTCATTTTTCACACTGAGATTCATTTTATAGGAGTGGAAGCTACAGAAATGGAACCATCCACCTCTTTGTCAGCAGCTAGGATATTTGAATGTAACGCAGATTGGAAATTAAACACAAGAGACTAGACAGAAGCACTAATAACTCAGTAATATCTAAATAAATAGGCTTAGACTGATGGAAGTGAAAAAAAATCTGTTTTCCCAATAACACAGGATAGTAATATTTGTTTAAAAATGCCTCATATGGACTAGGATTTTCTAAAGCCTCATACTTATTACTCCAAGCTTTTATTTAAGTGTCTGTAAAGTGATCATGATTCCCTACTGCCTTGTGTAACTGTTCACACCTGGTTGTAAAATCTACCAGATGAGAATGGCAGCAGTTCATATCCACTTTGCATAGGTGTAAATGACTGCAGGAGGCTCAGGGCAATGGAAAATTTGGCCCATCGTGTTCCATGGCAGCAATTTTGAGAAGCATAATTTTTATTAATTAAATTAAATCATTAACATCAACTAGATATTTAAGGGAAAATAAGGGCTCATCCAAAGAATAGCCTTAATGACATACATATTCCCACCCTACAACATACAACTCTACAGCATTTTCAGAGGGCTTTTTCACACTGACATAAATCATATGATTTGCTTTGTTGATATCAACTGTCATATTAGAAAGGAACAAAATAATCTTAGTTCAGTTAAAGCTTTGAACAAAGTCAAAGCAAGAAAAAGATTTTCCACTTTTGAAAGGCTTGTATTTCAAAACAGGAGTAGAGCTCTGAAAATCAGTGATATTGTTTGCAGGGCTGGCTCCAGACCCCAGTGCGCCAAGCGCGCGCTTGGGGCGGCGTGCCGCGGGAGGGCGGCGGGCGGCTCCGGTGGACCTCCCGCAGATGTGCCTGCGGAGGGTCCGCTGGTCCCGTGGCTTCGGTGGAGCATCCGCAGGCACGCCTGCGGAAGGTCCACCGGAGCCGCGTGACCAGCGGACCCTCCACAGGAACATCTGCAGGAGGTCCACCGGAGCTGCAGGACCGGCGACCGCCAGAGCGCCCCCCGCGGCGTGCCGCCTTGCTTGGGGCGGCACAATTCCTAGAGCCGCCCCTGATTGTTTGGCAGGAGGTTGTCTGAATGCAACCCAAGATTTCAGTCCATGTGAATTCATGTCCCTTTTAACTTTCATCTGGAATATTTAAGTTGGAGTATCTTCAAGTATGCAAAGTGAAATGCAGTCAAAGCTGTTTCATGTCAAAGACGTCTCAAGCCATGAGTTTCATCTGATTTCAATGCAAAACAATAAACAGGGCCAGACTTGCTTCAAATTTGGCCTAAATTCACTTGTGAAGATTGTGAGCCTTTTGATTAACCTTTTTCCCCTTGAATTTCAGGCTTGTAATGAAATAAAAAACACAGGTGAATTTCATGTGGTTTGAGGGATTTATTGTGAGCCTTTCAGTCAATTCTAGTCATGCCCAACTTGTTGGCAATTACTGAGTATAATCAATAGGAACTTTGCATCTGTAACTTCAATTAGGAAAGTATTAAAATACTTAACCCATCCGAGTACTTATGAGCCCTTTAGATATGTCAGTAGCTTGTAAAATCATTGACTCTACTATTGGATCCTAGCAGAGGTGGATGAGAATCATGCTTGAGTGCTTCTGTTCCTTCCTTTCAGGAAGATCCCAGAGGATGGTGCTGGGTAATTGCTCATCCTCTGTGAGAGCACTCTCCTCATTATAAAATAAATAAATGAAGAAAAGTGAATGAAGAACATTACACTGTTTGCTAAGAAATGGATCAAGTGTTGCCTCCAAACTGTTCAGCATCATTGTCTCAGCATGATGGTGAAACCAGTCCTCTGATCCTAACCATACTACCTTGTGAGAGGAAAGAAATGAAGCTTCATACCTGTACTGTAGGTAACTTCTCTCTCACCTACCTATCTGCCTGCTAGGTACGAAAGGTTCTTCCTCCATTTCCAACAACTATCATTTAGTTAGTATAAAGAATAAGTGCATTGTTAAAGTGTATTCACGAGAGAGGTGTTCAGATATATTGGGGTTACAGTAGAAATATAAAAAGTAAATATAAGCCAAGCTAAGATTGGGGAGCAAGCCAATTTACTGAGCTATGAGATTGCAGTAGGTTTCATATTCTAGAAAACAGCCAGTTGATGCTGTTCCATCTCTTTTTCATTTATGTCTCAGCTCTATGACTCTTAGTGTGTTTGTCACTCGAAGGGAGCTGATGTGCTAGAAAGCACTAGCATCTCCCTGGTCTAGTACTTTGTAATGGGGGATACACTAGCCTTTTAAGGCCAGAGGGGAAAGTCTCATGGACCAGGCTACCCCGTTTCAGGCGTTCTGGGGTAGACAAAGACCCAGGCAGTGCTTAATTCATGCCAGCACTTGCCAGGGCTTAGTTCTGGCACCTCTAGGATTGGCAGTTCATAGCCTCTGGCATCTCTGGGCTTGCCATGTCCATTATGAAAGTAAAAAAAAAAAACCTGCTTGAGCCCCAGCATCTCTTTCATTACAAATTAAGCATTGGATCCAGGGAATGACAGAGGCAAAGGCTGAGAGAAAGGAAGTGGTCCTGGGATACTCAGCGGATGTTTGGGGGGAAAAAAAGGCTACTGGTCCTTTTAGGCCTAGGACCAGAATCCTTGTAGTGTAGTATAGGGGGAACAGGCCTCCCCTCTTCCTCAGCTAGTCAAGACAAATTATGGGCAGGAGGGCTGCATATAATCTGCTCTTCCCTCATAACACAGATACACCCTGGTAGGAAGAGGACTGCCTACTAACCTTTCCCAGGCCAGGGAGAATGACCTGGAACTGTTTGACTGTGCCTCTAATACTGTGAAGAAACACTGAATGTCTGGGGCAGGGAGGTGGGAAGAAGACAGCAATATTTGGTTGTGATGATTTTAAGTTTGTGTATTCGACAGGCTTTTCTGCCAGTCTGGGCAGAGCTGGGGGGAAGTAATCTGAAAGCCCAGCTGGGAGAAACTAGCTCAGGGTCACAGCCTGCTGCATACTTCATGACAACAGTAGAAAACCTTCTTTTATTCTTCCCTGGACTAGAATAACACAATTAAATCTGAAAGGCCCTAACACTTGCTTCACTTACATTTCTGACCCTTGCTTTTCTTTTTTTCTTTTATAGTTTTGTTCCCACTTTTTCTTACCCCCCACCTCTTATTCTACTAAGTTTCTACACTTATATATTTACCAAAGAATGTTCCCGCTCAGGAATCTGGTAGGCTAGGTCAGTGCTGGTGCAGAGATCACTCTAGTTAGTTAAACATTCACTAACATAGGTCCTCATCCTGCAGTCATGTCCCATGGGCAAACCCCTGAAAACATATATAGCATAATAGGGCTCCGCACAGGCCTACAGTCTGCCCATGTGAATCCAGTTTCAGGATTTGGGTCCTGGATGATGGCTTATACACAGCGGCGGTTCCAGGCACCAGCGCTCCAAGCGTGTGCCTTGGGCAGCAAGCCGCGGGGGGCGCCCAGGGCTGGCTCCAGGCACCAGCTGGCACCTTGGGGCAGCACCTTGTAAGCAGTGGCCAATCTTCAGGTGGCAGGGTGGCACTCGGGTTTTTTTGTTTTTTTTTGGTTTGGCGGGGTGGCGTTCGAGGGGCTTTTTTTGTTTGTTTCGGCTGGGCGGCATCGGGGGTTCTTTGTTTTAGCGGTGCGGTGCGGCGCTTGGGGGCGGGTTGTTTCAGCTCAGCAGGGCAGGGCGGCGCTCGGGGGAGGTTGTTACAGTGGGGTGTTGCAGCACTCGGGGAGGTTGTTACGGTGGCGCAGCACTCGGGGGGGTTTGTTTCGGCGGGGTGGGGTGGCACGGGGGGTGTTACAGCACAGCGGGGCAGCGCTTGGGGGGGTTGTTACAGCAGGGTGGCGTGGCGTTTGGGGGCCTTGTTTCGGTGGGGCGGGGTGGCGCTCAGGAGGGGTTGTTTCGGCGGGGCAGCCTGGCACGGCGCTTGGGGGGATTGTTACAGCTCGGTGGGGCGGCGCTCAGGAGGTGTTGTTTCGGTGGGGCAGTGCAGCGGGGCGTTGCCTGGGGGTGTGTTTCGGCGGGGTGGCATGGTAGAGAGGCACTCGGGGGATTGTTTTGGTGCGGCGTGGCGGTGCTTGGGGGGGGTTGTTAAGGTGGAGCGGGACTTTTTTTTTTTTTTTTTTGCTTGGGGTGGCAAAAAAGTTAGAGCCGGTCCCTGTGAGGGCGGAAGTCAGGCAGCCTTGGGCGGCGGGCCTGGGAGAGGTCCGCCGATCCTGCAGATTCGGCGGTGGGTCTGCAGAAGCTGCAGGACCAGCGGACCTCCTACAGGCAAGCTGCCGAATCCGCGGGACAAGGGACCTCCTGCAGGCAAGGCACCCCAGGCTCCCTGACTGCCATGCTTGGGGCAGCAAAAAAGCTAGAACCGCCCCTGCCTATACATCAGTGTATTTCAACCCACAAATAGAGTATTAACTGAGAAATCTGAATTCGAGTTCATGTGTTCATGCAGTTATCAATAAAGAAAGCTAGATACTCTTTGATACTCAAAGGGATGGAATGCAAGCCATATGAGCAAAGGCTGAAAGGAACTATGTATGTTTAGTTTGGAAAAGAGGAGATTAGGGGGATATAATAGTGATCTTCAGATACGTGAAAGGCTGCCATAAAAAAAGATGGAGAAAAGTTGTTCTCTTTTGCCACAGTGGACAGGACAAGAGGCAATGGGGTCAAGTTACAGCCTAGCAGATTTAAATTAAATCTCAGAAAAATCTTCCTAACTGTAAGGCAATGGACAGACTGCCTAGGGAGGTTATGGAAGCTTCTTCACTGGAGGTTTTCAAAAGGAGGCTGGATTGCCATCACTCTGGGATGGTTTAGACACAATGAATCGTACATCTTGGCAGGGTGTTAGACTAGATGGCTCTTGTGGTCCATTCTAACCCTATGATAACCATGCGGCAGCCAGATTGTTTTTGTGGGTTATGTGGAAATGATGCAGAGATACTCATGTAGACAGGCAGTGTTTTTCAGTCACATCTGTGTTTTATTACTTTCACTATTCCCCTAACATGCAGCCAGAGAAATCCACCATGCCCAGAATGAAGTTTGTGAGATCTGGAAAAAGCATTCTCAGTTGAGGAGATTCGGCTTTAAAACAAGCCTTCTATTTGATAAAAGCTTTCCTACCACAAACAGAGCAAAAATCACATGATCAGCCATCTCCCTCTCAACGCTTCCTAAACCCTCTCCTTGAAAAGCCCTGTCTCGAGCAGATCTTAGCATAACCCAAAACCAGAGAAAAGTCAAATACTGCATAAAGCCCTCTGAGGAGTTCTCTATTGTCATTCTATTTTACACAGAATGCCCTCAGATATTAGTGATAGGAGACAGGACAAAACCTTACAAGAGATGTCAGGAAAAGGTAAGAAAAAACCACTAAACATGTACAATTTTCTTTCCCTCACCCACTTCTTCGTCAAACAGTTGAGTTCTGGCTAGCAGTGGCAAACAAACATTAACTCTCTAAGGGGAATTATGGTGTTGTTTTGGTGGGCAGAGATCTGCTGCATAAGCAAGATTCAGCTGTGAAGCAAATGCTCAAACAAATAAAGCTGAGCCACTGTTACTTAAGATGTCAGTAAATATATGTTAAATGATTATTTGATGCTTCTTTGCCTTTGGCCATGAAAATAAAATGTTAAAACATTATTTTGGAGTACTCCAGGCATCTATTTAGACCTCACTTTAGACTAGCGCTTTTGGGCGTTCTATCTTTAATATTTGTTTTCAGATTAAATAACCAAATTAACATTTGACTACACATGAATGTGCACTATAATAGCCATGAAGTTTTATTCCAATTACACAGACTGAGGTCAATCCCAATACTGTAAATTACTATTAAGAGCCAGCGGAGTGGTAATTTTGAAGTGCTCACAATGTTCTCCATTACGAGGATGAATAGGCATTTGCCACTCACTTACAAATAGCACTATATCTAAGTGGGATTCAATGGGAAACTACACTGCATCAAGTTTTCCTACTGTCCTGCAATAGAGTAGCATCTTACTATGTCTTCCTACTATGTTCATAGTTCCTGCTGGTAGTTTTTTTTCTGCTCTTAAGAAGGTATTATCGGCTATACATGTTAAAGAACAATACCAATGCAAATAGTGCATTGAGTTGTTTCTGAAGTTAGGGCCCATTTTAGCACACATATTTGTATACTCTGTATTTGTGGCTTACACACTTAAAGACTATATATATCATCTTCACTGACTGCAGGAAATAACAGCAATAAGTAATAGGAAATAAGTTTATTAAAGCAATTTCTATTCTCATTTCCACTGGGACGTTTAGCATGCACTAATATAAAGACTAATTTGGAATAACTGCATAAACTACCCTATGTATAATCAATATATGTGCAGGATAAATCAAATAAAAATGTATTGACTGTAGAATCAAACACATCTGAAATGTTAAGCAAAATAACATTGTGTGAAGTACAATAAACAAGAAAGCTGAATCCTTCTTTATTTTTGTCATAAATACTCATTATTCTGGAATTTAAAAATGCAATATCTTATAAAATTATATGGACACTGTGCAATAGCTGGCCTAATTATGTATTAATCTATGGTGGACCTGGATAAAAATAACTTTTCATTCACCCCAAAGCACTTTAAAAATATTCTACTGTAACTAAACTAGCACTTTACAGTGAGATAAACATAACCATGAATGATAAAGTACTTTTATGTGCCTATATAATGAGCTCCTTCAGAATATATTTCTGCAGTCTTCATTTATTTCATCTTGAAATTCCAAAACTATTACCATTATTAAATCCAATCATATAACAATCCTAAAACATTATTAGTGCCCAATGATGTGAAGTGCTTATAAAAATGGACTCTTTAGTACAAAGAAAACAACACCCTAAGAGTTATTTCTGACATAGGGCAGGGTATTAAAATGCTGCTAGAAGATATCCCAGCTTGGGTTTAAAGAATTAATGAAGAACAAATGTTCTAACTGACATGTAAGCATGAAATTCTCTCTGTGGGTTGACCTTCATTCTTCTGCAGTTAGTTAATGAGGATTTTCTTTGTTATCTTTCTTGCTGAAGGACCTCAGGGCCTTGTATCATTATTGAATGAACACAATGTCACCTCAGCTGGCAGAAATGTTTTGTCTTTTGTCAGGAAAAGAAGTTTCCTCATGTCAGCTGGTGAAAGCACAACACAGCAACAGGCAATTGAGACCAGACATTTCAATTCAACTAAGTTAGCCCAGTGGAGATGTTTAACCTGCTGCAGTTGTTTTGATCAGAATATTTAAGCTTGCTTGTTATATGACTCTTGTAGCTACTTCTGGAGTTTGGAACGGTTGTTATAAATTAATGAAAAGCCAAGCAATTTATCTTGAGATCTGCTCACCATATTCCCTTTTTAGCAGTTAATTACCATTTGTTGGCTGAACAGTATCTATGCTGAAAATGAGCACTTAAAGAGCAGCTACTTTTTATCTTATTCAAAATGGCAAGTGTATTGCAACTATCAATGTCTCTTGGAGGGAGGGGGAGGAATCTGCTCAGAAACTTGACCCTCATCTTTTAATTATTTTGTGAATTGTATTATATTAAGCATGTCTGCCCACAGAGGTGTGACCAGAATTGTGAATTTTGCCTAATGCTGGTCCATTAGTTATGCTCCCCTACAACGATTGTATTATTCCCATCATTGTTCAGTGAAAATATGTCGTGCACTAGAGTTAGATGAAGATAAATACATAAAGTGAAATAAGTAAAAAATCATGACTTCCTTCAGTTGAATTCATAAGCACATTTTTGTTTTGACTATATTTGCAAATGATGTTGAGTGACTATTTGGGGAGCGGGGGGAAATTAGTGGAATCAATTTTTTGACAAATATACATGCATACTGTTCACCAAGCACTATTATACACACAAAGTGATCGCTTTCATAAAACCCAGTTATGGACATTCATAAAAATCTCAGGGTTTACTCCGGTGTGCAAGAAAATGCTGCACATGCCAGTAGTAAGCAGTGAAGCAGTTCCACATTCTACCTGAAAAATACAAATATGGAAACATGTATGTACTTTCTCAGGAAAGGGGAAAGTACACTTCTGTCCATGCTTCTCGGCTAACTGGGAAAGGATGCCAAATCTACAGCTGTAAAGAACTTTCCTCAACTTCAGATTCCCTGAAGGAGGAAAGTAATTCCATATATACTGAAACCTGATGTAAAGTCACAGTAGATGTGTGACTACTGTCATCTTGGCCAGGACATCAGAGAGAGAAGTGGGGATCTCCAGAAAGGGAAAACATGTGTCCCTATAGCTTGAATTAAGGGCTGACTTACTTAGACTCTTCTGTGCCTAGTGGCACATGAGGCAACCCATTTTCCCCACTGTCATCTGTCCAGAGCAAGATGTTTGATTCCATCATAAATTGTCTCCATGTTGGCAGCAACCATTTTGATTATCCTGTGACAGGTCATTCTTTGTCCTCTATGGCTTTTTTTCCCTCCTGGTGGAATCCAATCTAAGATGTACCTTGTGCTTCTGCCATGTAGAAGCCTGATGATGTGAACAAACTATTGTAGCTGTCTATCTGATTACTGAGTCTGCAGACTGCTGACCTGTGTGGTGAAACCCTTCTACACTGGTTACATGGTCTCTCCAGTGATTTCCCAAGATACTTCTTAAACAACATGCATTCATGGGTCGAATGCATTCGGTTTCCTGTTACATACTCCATCATCTGCCACATTTCAGAGGCAAACAGTACTGTTGGGAGGACAATACCATTGTGTAATCTCATTTTAGTGTGTAGATGTATCTTACTCTTCCATGTTGTTAGATGTTAGAGAAATGAAAAAAATGATACACTGGCTTTACTGTGTCTTGCCTTCATTACATCAGTGAGCTGGCCATTAGTAGATAGTTTACTTCCAGGATAGGCAAAATCATCAACACTTTCAAGTAACACATTTGCCAGAGGTGAAAATGCTGACAACAGTCTCCATGATCTTGGTCTTCTGTGTACTGATACAAAGTCCCACTTCAGCAGCTTCTGCTTTTATGCTCATAGTCTTTTCATTCCATCCAAGTTGGTATCCACTGTGACCATATCATCTGCAAAATCTAAGTTTTGGAGCTTATCTCTTGCCAAAGACGACAGTGTCCTCAGCAGCAGCCATCACTCTTCTCCTCACAAAGTCTATGACAATGCAGAAGAAAAGTGGAGATAGAATGTAACCATGCCTTATGCCATTAAATATTAAACCATTCCATGTCTCCACTCTCTGACCTGATGCAGTACACAAACTTGTCATATAAAGCTTTTTTCAAATTAACAATTTTTGCTGGGATTCTCACTAAGACCAGCTCTGTAGCTGGAGAATGTAACACTCATTTTTTTCTGAGGATTGGACACAAAGACGGATATGTAACATACTTACCTGTGGATTTTTACCATTGAGTTACACATGGATAGGAATGGAGATAGAGCTAGTGAGAATATTTTAAAAAATAAATCAGTAACATTTGCAGCCCTCATATTCAAACCCATTTGAATTTGGTGTCTTGTGCGGTGATATATTTCAGATTAAAATCCCCTGATGAGAATTCATCCATACAATTTTTGCCTGTGGTTCAGATTCAGAACTAAAAGGAAGCCATTTCTCCATCTGGGATGTAACTGAAATCATTAGAGAATAGATGAACTTGCAAGACTTCTTTCATTCAAGAAAGATCTTGAGTCCAAGGTCTCACAACAGCAGCTCCCAAGATTCCATTTCTGACAAACCTGAATCCTAGCTCTCATTTGGCCTTAAATCTAAACCCTAAATCTGATCAAACTCAAATCTGAACTTTTTTCCTCTCTTGTCCTTCCTTATTTTATGCTCATTCAACGGAGGTTTGACCATTTTCAACTGAAAGGTCTAATATACCAGTTTCTCCCTGTTCATGTCTTCAAGTACATCATATAGACTTAGAAAAAGTCTCTCGTTTTACTCCTTCAAGTTGACAAAAGTTCTGAAAATCAATCTGGGCAGTAAAATATGTAAAGGGATAGCTCTAAAAAAATCTGTTATAAAAAGAACTAAGTTTTGGGTAATTAAAACAAATGCTGAATCCTTGGGGTAGATGGAATGCTTTATTTATATAGGGTGAAATCCTGGCCTGCTGAAGTCAATGACAAAACTTCTATTGAATTCAATGTGACCTATTCTCTCCAATTTTGAATAGCATTCCTGGACGCACATGCTGCTTGATGAACAGTGTGACATCCTTCTTGGGAGAGAGAGCCTAATTCTAAAGTTTGGTTCCTAAATTACAGCACCCAGTTCTGCCTTGGGTGTTCAACTCAGAATTAGGCAGTAAAAAGGGCACTTAAATTATGTGCCCAACTTGTGTCATCGTCCTCTTCTTCTCCTTTCTTATATAACACTGTAATATGTAGTCTTTCTCCATTCAGTAAACTCATGGCTAAAATAGGGTATTTAGTAGAAAGCTTCAGGTAGGCTGGACTGAGATCCTGGTGGTTATTGTTGTATTTTATTATTGCCCAGGATTATCCAGAGATCAGGGCCCCCGTTTGACAAGGCATTGTACAAACATATAACAAAGAGACATTATCTGCCTATAAGAGCTTATGTGACCCATCTTTAGTTTAAGGTGGCAATGGGAAAAACTCAAAAGCTTCAGAAAAGCATCCTGGATGTTTCTGCTGAGCTGAACTCTCAGATGCCTATAAACTTCTTCACAGGCTTTCTTGTGAATTTCTGCCACTGATTGGCCCAGGTATACAGTGAAAACAGATTTTCTTGCAGAAGTTCAGCACTTCTGCTTCAAGTCCCAGATAGCACAATTAAATGAAGAGGCACACAAAAATGGGGGCAGGGATGGGCAATTTAGCCAAACTTTTTGAAACCTGGACTGGACTTCTGAATGAAGGTTCAGATTGATTATTTTACCCAAACTAGGTTGCCTAGTTAAACGTTTTAGAAAGCCAGTGCTCTGCCCCATACTATGATGTAAGGTAATGAGCAACAGCAAATGAGACTTCAAATAGCATGATGTCTTCAGAGGATTTGTTATACTGCACTTCTTCTTGCAGTCATCTTTTATTGAGGCAAGAATACTTGCATCTTAAACTCTGCTTCAAGCATTAGACAAATCTATGACCATGAATATTGTGGGTCATTAATAAATATGCAGAAGAAAGGCATCTGTGCAGGTTTGTTATCCCAGTCATTCTCCACATCCTGGATCCTGTAAAGTGCAATGAATCTTTGAACTAAGGGGCACATATGTTTTGTTAAAGTCATTACAATAATGCTGTATTAAATACTTCTCAAAAGTAAGTCAAGTACAACCGAGTTAGCTTCTGGTTATGAGGACACACATGTCTAATATACATTAATTTCAGAGTCCTTTAAGGGACAGCCTTGTTATTAATATAACACAACAGCTGAGGGAGCATATGGTTTATTAGGGCATGTTTATATTAATTATAAGCAGATACCATTCAAAGGGTTCACTTGTCTATAACTGGGAGACTCTAATTGATCACTGCTTTATACCAAAGAAACTAGGAGAATTACTACTGATCTGATGTATTTATATTTAGCCAGAAAGAAACTATATATGTATCAAAATTGGATGAATGGAAATTGAAATACACAATACTATAAAGACCCTATCAAGAGGCGATGAACGAGTAAGTGAAAAGGCATTTGAAAAATTCTTTGCACCAAGTCTGAACAACAAGATTGAAAAGTGCTGGACATAATGGGGCCTTGATTCATGATGGGGGGGCATGGTGCCACCATAATATTCAACCTTTTTCCTCCCCCTATACTTTGATCATGAAAAGAGGTGCAGGCAGTCTACCTTAGCATTTAGAATCTTCTGTGCTATGTCTTCTCTACTTAACAGATAGTATTAGCAACATTTCAGTTTTATTCTTCCCATGACTCTGCAGACTTACAGCATAAACAGAGCGGACTGTACTTTGCTTTTTCTACTTCTTGGCTCCCTTACCTGGTGCATAAATAGTTACACAGTGCATGTTTTTCTAAAGAGCTGTCCTGACAGAAAAAATGCATATACGCCTTTTACTGTTCATGTCCTCTGGTTACACAAACAGAATTATATGATGCTTTCCATTAAAAAGCCAATACTTGCCAACAGCTGCTGTACCACAGTATCTGAGATGTCATGTTCATTTCCTATTCTAAGTGTGGGGAAGCACTATAATACCTGGTTCCACTGTGTGATTAGTTTTAGGTAAATATTGATTTCAGAGGGACGTTATCATTGCCAACCCTGAGCTTTAGAAAATAATGAGTTAGACCTTAAAAAATAATGAGATTTAAAAAAAATAAAATAAAAAAGCAGGTCACTAAAAACACAAATATTGTATTTTTAATCATTTAGGGAATGTTTTGGTCACATTTTCAAGGCTTTTTCCCACAACTTATGAGGGCTAGAAATTTGCTTTTTTAAAATGAAAGATGAAATTCTCCATCATCTTTGGTGGGGCTGAGGTGTTAAGAAAAACATGAAATATCATGCAACTCGCAATAATTTTATGAAAATTGGGGACCGCTGTTGATATAATTTTGCCTAGTTTTTCCAAAGGGACTGATTTTGGACACCTCCCATTTTTGGGTGCTCAACTCAGCCATCTTAAAGATGCCTAATTTTCTGAAACTCTTCTACAACCTGCCTTCTGAAAATGAGGGCCTACGGGATAAAGCACCGGACTGGGACTCTGAAGACCTGGGTTTTATTCCCAGCTCTGCTGTTGGCCTGCTGAATGACCTTGGGCAAGTCACTTCATAGATTTTAAGACTGGGTTGTCACCCCCGGGGTGCAGACTGGAACTGGGGTATCACTGAGCCCTCTGACTGACTAGCCTGGGTTTCCTCTCACACTGTGCTGCTGTGACAAGCTGCAGACCTCTCCCAGTCCTACACTCCCACCAGCGTTCACACAGGCAGGGACACACCCAGCTTCAGTTACATGCAGGCTCTGACCAACCATTGCATGAACCAACAATAGAGAGGCTACAGCCAAGATGTCCCCAGCTTTCCAGCCTAGAACCCCAGAGCTGTACCATCCTGCCCTGGTCAAAAACCTGACCAGTATGAATTTATTGCCCAGTTCACCCTTCTCTCGATGTGGAGAGGAATATGTACACGAGCCCTTGTTAACTGAGCTGAGCTTTTTCCAGACACTTCACTCAAAACACACTGGTAAAGATAAAACATAAAACAAGTTTATTAACTACAGAAAGATAGATTTATTGATTTCTAAACAGAAAGTTTATTTATTTAGAGTGTGCCGCCATCTAGCCAAGAGATGGTATCTTCAGTGGTGTGATGCAGTGCTTCTAGTCCACCACTGAACCTAGTCAGCAGGCATTAATTGGCAATGTATGTCATCCTCTGTGTTGCAACACAGCTGCACAAAGGGCTGTCACGAAGGCCCCAGTGATACTGGTTGGCCGCACGGAGACCTTGCCTGGTCCGGAAACTGTTCATCAGAGACCATTGGTGACAAGGCAGGTCGAAACCTGGCGGAAAAATTGTGGGGTCAGTGATGAGGAACTGGTTGGGAATTATAACAGATCTCTATTCCTCTTGCCAGAGTGTTTCCACCCTAACATCCTGCCGTTAGATGAGACCATGAAGGGCGATGTGATGGCAGACGTGCAGCTGGTAGTTTAAAAAGGTCATTGTGCAGCATCAGGCTTGAGCTGGCGCATACTTTCTCCAGTAACTTGCCAGTGGCAATCTCTCATCAGATATGAGGAGGAGCAATATTGCTCAGAACTGGAAGCCATGGGAGTGGAGTCAGATGCAGGGTGCCAGAGATGATACTCATGGTGGCATGTAATTGCGTATCCACCAGTTTGGTGTGTGACAATCGACTCCAAACTGGTGCGCAGTACTCTGCCACCGAATACAAGGTGTCAAGAGCTGATGTCTGCAAAGTTGGAGCACAAGCACCCCATGACAAACCTGCCAGTTTGCTAAAAAGATAAGTTATAGCAAACAGATCAAAGCAGATTACCTAGCAAATAAACAAAAACTAAGCCCAACATGCTAGATAGATTGGACATGAATTAGCAATTTCTCACCCTGACTGATGATACAAGCCATCCATCAAGTTTCCATACACAGGCCAGAAAACCCTTTAGCCTGGGACCAGCACTTTCCCCAATTCAGTCTTTCTTCTTCAGGTGTTTCCAGGAGTTCTCTTGTGTGGGGAGTGAGACCAAGAGATGATGTCACTCCCCATTTTGTATAGCTTTTCAATAGGGCAGAGATCCTTTGTTTCAAGCTCAGTCACCAGTCCAGATCGTGGAAAAATACAGGTACCAAAATGGAGTTCGGTGTCATGTGGTCTGGTCACATGCCCTTGCATGCTTTGCTGAGTCATAGCAGCCATTACTGAGAGGTTGCCTGGAGCATTCTCAGGAAGGCTCACCAGGTGGGGGGATAAGTGTATCCTAAGGCCTATTGTTTCCCCTAATGGCCCATTCCATTGAATTAGGCCCTTCACAGCCAGCTGTCTAGACTTGAAGCATCTTGCCTAGTGGGGGTGGCAGGAAGCAGTGGCGAGCACATCCCTTGGCCCACGCCACTTCCCGCAGCCCCTATTAGCCTGGAGCAACATACCACGGCCAGTGGGAACCGCGATCGGCTGAACCCATGGATGTGGCAAGTAAACAAACCAGCCTGGCCCACCAGGGTGCTTACCCTGGCAGGCCGCGTGCCAAAGGTTGTCGATCCCTGGTCTAGTCTGCCCTCTTGCATGACACAGGCTATAGGATTTCTTTGTATTGATTCCTGCTTCAAGCTGCCTATAAAAAGCAACCCCTTTCCCTGCCCCCACAAAGCGCGCACACATAGTTGCTGAGATCTAACTGCAAAGCAAAGACTGTACCATTTTTTTTAAAGTAATCACTGTAGGTAATTGCAGTGTCTTCATCTGTTGTTGTTAGTGTCTAGGGCCCAACCAACATTGTAGCTCTGTTGTGCTAGGTGCTAGCTCTATTGTACAAACACAGCATAGTAGGCAATCATTTCCCTGAAGAGTTTAGGATTGAGATTGGACAGGCAAAGGGTAGGGGAAAGGGGATGGGCACATAAGCAAAGTTAACAATGTGATGGTGGTAAATGTCATCTTAGTTCCATGCGTTCTTATTTTTCGGGGTAGTGGGGTGGGATCCGGTAAATAGAAAGGCAAGGGAAAGGTATGGGAACATTGAAGAGTGGAGAGGACAGGGCAGAGGACAAAAGGGCAGGTATGAAGGGCATGTATATTGAGGCTGAGTGAAGAGATTGTGATGGGGATGTGGGTGGGATTAAATAGTTATTTAGAACCTTGCAGCAAAATCCAGTCAAAACTATAGAAAATACTTTGATGTCATCATCAGTGTCTGAAGTCCCCTGCTTAAACTGCTTCTGGAGCTGTAGTCCCATCTTCAGTCTCTGGAAGGCTCCTCACTGCAGTCTCTTTTCCCCAGCCCACAGGGCAGAGAGGAGGTATGACAACACATGGCTCTTAGTAGCTCCAGAGTTGGACTGTGCTGCTAAATGGCTATTTAATCCTCCCTGCCCCCATCACAATCCCTTAAATCAGCCTCAATCTACATGCCCTTCGTACCTGCCCTTTTGTCCTCTGCCCTATCCTCCCTACCCTTCGGTGTCCCTTACCCTTCCCTTGCCTTTCTATTTACCTGATCCCACCCCACTAAACTCCTGTAACATTTGGGGGAATGTGTTCCCCTCTCCCCACTGCAGCGTTCCCGGCTTTATCTGCGTCTGCAGCTGCTCCTGCAGTCTTGAATCTCTGGCTGGCCTGCCCCAGAAGTTTCTTTCCTCTAGGACATATGGCTAGGGAGGAGGGGACACCTTGGGGATACAAGTATCCTGAAAGGAGGGCTTCCCTTCTACAGCTCTGGGTCCATTGCTGCTGGGAGGGAAGAGTGGTACTCTGTTACCCTGTTACGGTATTTATGGACATATCACAATCACTGAAAAGTGGGAAATGCTGAACTTTTAGGATATTCTTATCAGTAAATCTCACTAATTCTGCTTAAAAATAATTGTTATTGAAATAATACATAGTATATATTCTTAATTGAAAAATAAAACATGTCAATATCAGAGACACTGAATTTAAAATATGATTGTGAGGAAGAATGGTCCTGCAGTTCTGGCACTGGTTTAGGACTCAGAAGAGCTAGGTTTAATTCCCACTGAGAATCTCTTATTGACTTTGGGCAAGTCTTTAATCTTTCTTCATCTCCATTCACCAGCTGTAAAATGGGAATCATTCCATTTCCCTACTCGACAGGGCTGTTGTGAGGATAAATTCTTTGATGTTAGAATCTACAAGGAAGAGGCCATATCTATTTATATAGATTGCCATCACCTGCAGTTTCTGATTTTGGCATTTCATTTTAATATAAAACAAAATCTTGAAGCTGATCTAAATATCATATTTTACGGTGATTTGTCTGTGATGTAGGGTGCTTCCAGAACAAAATGAAAACAGAGAAAATACATAATCTATGAAAAATCAGATTTCAGTTGATCTGCAAAATTATTTCCCTGACACTACCAAGTTCATTTTAAGTAAAGCAACTAGAAACATTTCCTGTTATGTAAGGTGATGGGTAGTACATACACCAACAAGCACAATGGTATGTGATTTCTAATCTGCTACCCATAAGCAATGATCAGAATCCAGAATAGACTGAACACTTGCCTATAAGGAGCCTCAAGTTCAGGAAGAATAGTTTACTGCTGCTATTAATATATTCTTCCTCCATAATAGAATCTATGCAACTATTCTTTCCTATGGGGACTATTCAGACAGAATGGAGCCAGTCCCATAGGCTTACATGACTTGTTAGAAACAGAGATGTAAGTAGCAAAGATTACAGATGCGGGCAAACACGTTAGCAAGGATGAATCAATCAGAACATGGAAAATGCCATTTGCCTTGGATGTCATGGTATGGGAAATCCTTTTAGCAATTTCCCACTAAAATTCTTGTATTATTATTAGTAGTAATATTACTAGAGCCCTAGACATGGATCAGAACCCCATTAAGCTAGGTCAGTGTTTCTCAAACTGGGGTCTCTGTTTGCGTAGGGAAAGCCCCTGGTGGGTCGGGCCAGTTTGTTTACCTGCCCTGTCCGCAGGTCCGGTCGATCACAGCTCCCACTGGCCACGGTTCGCTGCTGCAGGCCAATGCAGGCTTCCAGCAGCTCCCATTGGCCTGGAGCAGTGAACCGCAGCTACTGGGAGCTGTGATTGGCTGGAGCTGCGGACATGGCAGGTAAACAAACTGGCCCGGCCCGCCAGGGGCTTTCCCTACGCAAGCGGTGACCCCAGTTTGAGAGACACTGAGCTAGGTGCTGTACAAACACAAAATAAAAAGACAGTCCCTGTGTGTATGCCTTGCAGATCCAAAAGCAGCTGGGAAGAGCAATGGGTGGATGTCAGAAAGAGACAAATGTAGTTTGAGGCATCTTGGAGCTACTTATTACTTTTCCACAAATGATTTAATATCCTGTTCAAAACAATCTGAAGCAGCGTTACATGTTCAGAAAAATTATCTTCATAAAGTAAATAACCATATGAGATCCTCTAGTAAATGTGAATCAATCCACTAAGCTATGGTACTGTTTATTCACAGTAGAAAGCAAACTTAGCTGAGAATCAATAGTACTATTCTGTGGATAGACATATTTGAACAATCATCTCCAGCACCTAATGGCAGAACTAACCTGGCAAAGTCTAAATTTAGCAGTGGTGCAGCTAAGTAATTAAGTGTCCTTCTGGTACGACTCCTGGAGTCACGAGACCTCTTGAGTTTGTTTGTATAATTGCCATGTTCTTCTTTACATCCTATACTTTTTTTTCTCCCCAGTTATACATTAGACATCTGTTGTTTTATATTTTCTGAGTTTGCAGCCTACCAAAGGCTGCATGTTACAACAGCAAGCAACTAAAATGTGTTTAATCATTCCTTGTTTGTTTTATATTGAAGCATGGTAATAGTCTTCTAAGAAGAATCACTAGTTTCTTTATCTACCCTTTACAAGCTATTTGAAACCATGCTCTTCACTTCATATTTTTATTATCTTCTCTACTTACATATCACTCCATTATTTATTAAGTTGTAGTGACTGTCCATTAAACTCAGACTTTAGTTTAAGGTCTCATTACTGACTATGAAGATTTTCAAGATCATGAAAGACATGTATTTTCACAGCCTGTTTCTCTGTATTCTCCAGATTTCAATTGCTGGTGGTCTTAAAAAAGTGCCACTGAATAATGCTAAATGCAGTGGCCCACAGACCATAGTATAAAAATGTAATTTAGTCCCATCCATAGAATGAATTCTAGCCCCATCCTTTAATCTATGTAAGTGGTACATATGTAAACACATATCCATGCATTTATATATCTGTAATGTATGTAATTTAGATCTGGTTAAAGTTTTTAAAATATATAACATTTCAAATTTTGCAATTAAAAAAAAAGACAAATCAATTTATTTTTGAATTTTCCCCCCTTTTTTCAGCCAGTTGTAATACAGATAAACACAGTCCATTTATATACACCCATGCAACCTTATTTCTGCCCCCTTCTTTGTGTGAACTATGATTGCTTGTAATGCTGACTATCGTGACTGAAGAGCTTGAGTACCAAACTCAGGGAAGACTGTTAGGAACCATGGCACAAACTCCAAATTGGTTGTGAGTTCTATATTTAGATTTCAACAACCAATTATGAAATATAAACTTCTCAGGGACTATAACAGTCTTAACATAGAGTCAGATTGATTTTATCACCCAGGTAAGCTTACCTTTGTGGTAGTTGGTCCCTCACACCAAGAATCACCAGCAATATTCAGGTTGCTCCCAGTCCCAAACGACCAGTCACTTACCCCTTTTCAATTGTTCCTTAGATCTCCCACCAAAGACAATGCATGTAGCTGATCCTATAATAAAGATTTATTAAATGGGGGAGGAAGGGAAACAAGAAAGTTAGTTACAAGATTTAAGTGGATTTAAGATTTGATACACAAATGAGTTTCAGTCTTAAATTTCAACAGATAATAGAAGCTTCTATAATCAGTGAGTTCTGTATGTCCTTTAGGGCTAACCTGGGCTAAGCAGCTGGGGATTGCTTGCTTATGCCGAGAAACATGTTGCTTCCCAGAGTCCAAGAAGCATAGAGATAATCAGTTCCTTCCTGTCTGGGGTTTTTGTTCTCTTATTCCCACCTGTTTTTGGTTGCAAAGCTCAGCTGATGGGAAGAGTCCCTTGCATGACTCATCTTCAAGGGGAGGAGGCAGAATATCAACAAAAGTATTTTGTGCTCCTGTTGATGGTACGTAGGGAAATTCCAGTTGCAATGTTCCACAATATTCCATCTGCTATCAATGGACCATTCCTTTTGGGGGAGAGGCATAATACCTTCTATTGAAAAGCAGTCATTCACACTAATTAATATTTTTCTCCTGTCTGGTGATTTACATAGTCTAAGGCTCACAATGTAGCTTCTAAAATATTACCTTACAATATGGGTTACAGATATTTATAAGTGAGTTTAAGGAATGCAGCAACTCAGACATTAAAAAAAATCTAAAAGCTAAATGTATTCTTATAATTCTAATACTTAAACAATACTAACCCACAGGTGAGCTCGACTGATTCCAGTTATCAGTTTCTCTGTGTTCAGTTGAGACATGGTGACCTTGGCTTGAGCTGTCACCTTCTCTGCAGCATCACAATGATCACATACTATTTGTAGAGGATCCTTGCCTCATTCACTACACAGAAAGAATGTTAATTGAAGCACCTGTTGACTTCACTGGAAGGTGCAGGCATTTATTAGAAGGGGGAGTTTGGTCTTATGAATTTTGGGATGTAGCTTTACAAATTTATCCAAATGTATTTATTTATTTATTATCTTATCCAAATTTAGGTTAAAACTTTTTTTTATCTACTCTGTGGATCAGTAAAATGCTTTCCTTGATTAACAAATATTAAACATCCTGGTAATGGAAAAATGACTCTGGGATCTTCTACGCTGCTAAGTACTGAAATGATTTACAGTAAGGTTATTTTGACATGTCTAAATTCAAGGTTTCCTAATGTAGGAAATAGAAGATTTGGACTTTTGTAATCCTTGATACAATTATATAAAATCCTAATAGTAGAATAGTCAGGTCTTACTATGGTTTAATCACACTACAAGAAACAGCTGATATGTGGCGTAATACCAATACTGCAAAACTATATGCCTATAAATAATCTACCTACAAATTATATTGCCAAGAAAATCCACATATTTTGTAATATATTCTAATACATATTAATTTGAGAGCCCTATAGGGGACAGTTGTTATTAATACACAAAGGAGCAGATGTGGTAGCATATGGTTTACCAACTCATATTCATGTTAATTCTATGTAAATAGGATTTTAATAAGGTAACATTAGCCTATGATATCTTGAATTTTCTGATATATCACTTTTCTCTGTGGAGATGATAATGGAATCCAGTTTGGGCAAATGATAATGGAAAGAGGCTCTCTCTTTGAGGTAAGGCTGCAGCCACCATCCATAATTGTTCTTTGAGTAGTTTGTGGTGATTTACAAATGTAATAACTTCATTTCATTGACAAAATGCTATTCTGGTCTCTTCTATGGTGGTGTTGTGATTTGGCCTTCTGGATTAAGATTTTCAAACTTTCCCTCAAAAACACTGCCTTCCATCTCGTTTCAACAATCTGAAATTCATATCCATTAAAGGGTAAAAGTCTGCAATGTATACTTGGATTCAGCTGCTTTGGAAAAGTTTGTGGAGTTCCAAAAAAAGAAGGCGTTCCCATTCACACACTCCCCCGCCCTTGACATACTGGCTATTTTATTCCCCGTATTATCACCCACCTACTGTCTTTGGAATAGTTCAGGCTCCACTTCTGATTTAGCCCCAGGCTCAGAAGCTACTTCCTCTGGGTCCTGATTATTTTTTATTGCACTCTTAGGCGCTGCCAGTAGCCATTTCAGCTTGTGACTTGGAGAGAGACAGCAATTTGTGTTCCTGCAAGCAGGAGGGAAAATAAGACACTTACCAGCACTTCTGATTCTGAGAAGGAGCTTGAAAGATTTCCTGTGTGTTTTTATGAATTGTTATTTAAAATCATTTGATTCAAGTCTTCAGAAAGGTTCAGGTTGACTCAATAATATTGTCATCTTGGGGGGTCAGTCGGATTTTTATTTTTTGTTCAAAATGGTTTCACCAGCTCTACTCTAAGACCCAAGCTGTAAAAACAGCCACTTTTCCCCCAGAATTTTGATAGTTATCAATAGAAGAGTAGAAGTGTTCATTCCAGAATACTGTTAGCAGATTCATTTTTAAAAATAAGATGAAATTGTTGTTGATTTCCAATTCATTTTCAAATATCATAATCAGAGAATAATTTTTGGGGGGGTGAATCTTAATGGAAATTTGAAAACAAGGGCATTTGGTAACAGTGGGGCATTTTTAAAAGTAATCAAGTCCTGAAGAGCTTGATTCCATTAAAAAAAAAACACTCTGAAATAATAGGAGACATCAAAGTTTTTGGCCTATTAGGTAGCTCTAAAAGATAAATATCTTTCTGATGTTAACTTCATTTTGGTTGAACCAAAGAAGGTTTTTTAAAATATACTCTGTCAGCCCCAGATATGTGTGGCTATCTGCTGTTAATAAGTAAACACAGTTTTAGTCACCCACAACATAATTGAATTAAAGCTGGTCAGAAAATGGTGATGAAAACAATCCATGATACCACCACACCCATTTCTCAACCTGCTCTTTTTGTACGTCTCAGTTGGCCGCATTATTATCTCTGAGTCAGAAACTTAAACCCCACAACAAAATTTGAGTTCCCACTCAGTGACAACACTGCACGTGGGACTTCTCGGGACATTTTTGCACTGGAAAAAATGCTGTATTTCTCCCCATCACTCATGGCTATTAATATAACATTTAAAGATCTTATGGCACCTTGAAAACAGTAAAGCTTAATTCCAGTATCCTGAATGACTTTCTTCCTACATGAACACTCCCATCGACTTTAGTGGGCTTTGGATTAGACCCTGTAAGAAGTTCTAATATTTTAGGATGTGTATGATCTGCTATTACACAGATGCTGGTAGATTTGCCTACACCAAGACTGTATTTTATCTGTTTTTGTTGCTTAACGTAAGTATTTAACCTCTGTAAAGCTATTTGCTATATCTTGAACATAAAAGGCATTACACAAAGCCAATTTTTTTTCTGTTTGGTAATCTAGTCCATCATCTCCTGTACTATGTAATGATACACATGTTATGAATAACATTTCATTCTTCTGAAAAAAAATCCTACCACTAGGCTCTCATTGTAAATAACAGAAATGCTATATAATAATCTCTTTAAGAAAATAAATGTTTCCAAATAGTAAATAAGCATATGAGCCAACAGATCACTAAAAGCAGCACTTGAGAGTCAGGAAACATTGAAAACATTTTACTTTTTTATTCCCTAGATAGCAAAGCAAATATACCAAAAACAGTTTGTTGGGAGAAAAAGTGAAACAGAATAAGAAATGGACAAGGGGATGCAAGGTTATTAGAAATCTATAGTGAACCATGATCTCTCAAGTGGTCAACAAAATATAGTTCCCTTCTCACCATGGCCTATATCTCTGCTGATAGTGAGATACACTGGAGATTCATAATCCATCCAAAGTGAAGCGACAGTTTGTGTCATCATCAGCAGAGAGATATCAGATCATATATCTTCACTTGACAAGAGGTGGCAATTTAATCTGACAAGTTTCCTGCCAATGAGGACAGCTTTAGGAGTTCAACTGCCGTGGTAAAGATTTGACATGTCATTGAGGGATGTTGTGCAGAAGCTTGACAATAAACTGGAACTTGCTAATGCAGTTTAGGATTGCTGTAAAAATTTATTAGAAACCAGAGACTGTAAAATTACTATACTCCTCCAGAACTGTTTTTCTTTCCCTTGCTGAATATTTATGTGATGTTTAATGCACAGCACATGTTTAAAAACTTGTTTCCTGATGGTGTAAAAGAAGTCTATTATAATGCACATGAAATTGCAAGGAATTCAATTAAATGCATGAGAGAATAAATAGAATGACCACCTGTAAGCCCATTTTGACAAGACCTTTTTTTTTTTTTTTACATTTAAGAAGAATCAGAGGTGGTACATTATGAGCTAAGAAACAATTTGTATGTGATTCTGCATTATTGTAATTTCACAAGGAAATATAGGCCATGGGAAGTTGAAGTGCTACGTGGACTTCTGAAAATGGAGCAGATGGCATTTCTGCAGTCAGACCAGAAGTTCATCAGAAAACATGGATGGGTTGCTGACTCACTGCAACAATGTGCCATGTTTGTTGCCTAAATCCAATTAGACATCAATGGGAAATAGGCATATAACTCATTTAGGTACTTTTGTAACTCCCACTAGACACCTATCTGCATCTTTAGGTTCCAAAATACTTTTATAAATATGGCCCTAATCTGAAGGGGGAGTCAAAAGTGATGGAAACATTTTTTTTCAACGCATCTGATCCTGGTGGACTACTCATCTGGATTTAATCTGAGACTAAAACCAGATTTACTTATGCGGAGTCCATGGTTGCTACGGTTAGGGCCGACCTTGAGAACTATCATGGGATACTTTTGATGTGGAAGCGTCAAATTTAGATACTGCACTATTCCATAATGAAAAGCATATTTCAGACTGAAAGCACTTTTCTGCCATGCTGGTTCTCTGTCTCAGAATATTTTTCAGAAAGTGATGAAGGATGCATGTATCCTTCCCAAGTCATCTCTCTTAGTTCTTGAAGGATTTTGTTTCCACAAGCAATACTGAATGCAGCTATTTCTCAATGGTATTCATACTGTGCCATGATATTCAAACGCTGATCCATATAATCAATAACTTACCCTAAAAGAAATGGGAGGAGGAGGAAGGAAAGAGAGCCATTCTTAATATACTTCTCAGTGTGCTCCTCCTGTTTTCTCTATGTTGTGCTTGGCTCTTCATGGTAATGAAAATGGTCTGAAAGCAGGGAAATCCAATTGATCGTTACTGAAAGACAAATCACTGCATACATGTTTGTCAAAATATTTTTGGAATCTAGAGGAGGTAATCATTTATCCTAAATATTCATAGTGGTGTTTAGGTTCTAGCCATTGACATTAAAATGTGAGTACTGAGGCTAAAATCCGGCTCAAAAGAGTAAATAATAATAATGCATACTGAGTAGGAACCACTTGCGTTGGTACTATACCTAAAAAGTAGCAGGAATATATTACATGGCTCAAGGAAGAACACATCCAATCGAAAGAACCACAAATTAAACTTTAAAGGGCAGATCCAGGACCCCAGTGTTAAGGGGCTCTACACCAACAGCTGAGGATTCACGGGCTAGGGGGACTCCCCAACTGGCGTAGGACTATTCCGCTCTTAATCCCCATTCACATACAGGGCATGTTGTGTTGTGCTCTTACAATCCCCAGCTAGTGTAACAGCCCCTAGTGAGAAATGTTATAAAATGACAGAAATTAGAGCAGCCCTTGAGGTTGCAATCGGTTATAATGGCTGTACCATTGCCTAGCTGTCCCTTGGACTGGGAGAATGCAAAGGTGATGTACACTGTATCTCAGCTAGATCTGAGGAGAGGGACATTTTACATTTTACTTAACTTTTTGGAAAGAACAACAAAGCTTTCAACTATCTAGAGGGAACCTGGCCACTTAGTCTCATCATACTTTCTGCTGGCATATTTCTAGTTCAGGTTGATGTTTTGCCACACACTGTTCTCCTTATTCTTTAATTAAGCACACTTCCAGGCTATTGAAAACATGTTTCACCTTCTGGAATAGCACTGGGCTGAGAAGCTGGAAGGGAATCAGGTTAAATTATGTGATGTGTTCATTGTTTGCAAGGAAGAATCCCCTTTTAATGGCAGTAAACATCCTGGACTCTTAATGGTACTTTGTGACTGATGGTAGGAGAGATGGAAGTCTGTGGGCCATTCTGGGATTCCCTCTGACTCTTTAGATATTTACTGTAGTTTCAAAAGATTTGCAAGTTCACATTGTATCTAAGATATCAATAAACCACGGTATGTGGTAAGGATGAGGAAATAATGCTGAGCTTTGACTAGATGGCCCGCTATATTTAGTGCAAAGTTATATCCTGTTCTAAGTGTAAGCTAAACAGTGCACTTTGGTATTAAATAAGTCATAGTTTAAAGTGGCAAATTATTGATACCTGAGGTCTTTTTAATGGAGAGCATTGTAGTAGTGTGTGTTTCAACAAGACAGCGCAATAGGGTTCAGCATTTCTGTGACAAGCAAACATTACATTAGCCACATGATGGTCTGGTCAGTGCAGTGATTAGGAAAGGAACAGGCCCAACAAGGCTTTTAGTTCAAATGCTGAAGAGACATGGTTTACTCTGTTTCCAAAATAAATATAAAAGGTAAGCTGTGATAAATGAAGGCCGGGGGGTGGTAGCTCCCTTTTATGGACCCAGCCAGCCAGTTAGCTATAAAATCCCTCTTAGTAGCTGTTCCCAATTGCTTTACCTGTAAAGGGTTAAAAGTCACTGTGATGCATAGGTAAAAGGAAGTGAGTGGGCACCTGGCCAAAAGAGCCAGTGGGAAGGCTAGAACTGTTTGAAATTGAAACAAGACTCCCCTTTTGTCTGTCTGTCTGTTCTCAGAGAGAGACAGACGGGGCTGCAGTTATGCTGTAAGAAGCTTTGGGCCAGGTCTAAAAAATCACAAGTATCATACCTAGAAACTACTTGTTTGAAATCCCAGATATGTAAGTAAATCAGGAAATATCTAGGAAGATGTGATTAGGTTTATCTTTTTTTTATTTCTTTATGGCTTGTGGACTCCTCTGTGCTAACCCCAAATGCTTTTGTTTTGCTTATAACCTTTAAGCTGGACCTCAAAAAAGTTATTCTTGATGCTTAATCCTTGTAAGCATTTTTTTGTTTGTTTGTTTTTTACATCTAGCAATAGTCTGAGTTTCCAGATGTAATTTCTTTTTGTTTTTAATAAAAATTTACCTTTTTAAGAACAGGATTGGATTTTTGTGTCCTAAGAGGTTTGTGCACATGTTGTTTAATTAGATGGTGGCAACAGCTGCTTTCCTTAGGTTTTCCTTCTCAGCTCTTCCCCAGAGTGGGGGTTAAAGGGCTTGAGGGTACCCCATAGGAAGGAATTCCCAAGTGCACCTTTTTGAGTTCTCAAAGGTGTTTTCCACTTGAGTGGTGGCAGCATCTACCTATCCAAGGTCAAAGAAAAGCTGTAACCTTGGAAATTTTAATACAAGCTTGGAGTGGCCAGTATTATTTCTTAGAATCCTTGTGGGTGTGCCAGAGTGGGGAATCAGCCCTGACATAAGCTTTTCCAAAGCCCCGAGTGATGGTCTGGCTCTGCTTCTCTTTGATTTCAGAGGGAGCAGTTAGGCCAGTCCTGTGCCCTTTGGAAAATCCAACTCTAAAAGTCCCAACTTTATTAGGCAAAGGTGTCTATCAAGAATATAATGGCTCTTCTTAGACAAAAATCCTTCATGCAAGTCTAATGTGATTCCCGCAGAATGATTTCTAAGCAATGGGGAATGATTCTGAGACCTCTGGTCTCAATGCATGACACTCTAGCACTTGAGCTAAAACACCCACATTTGCTAGCTCAAATCCATACTCCTTTTTTTTTGTAGTCCAGCCACTAGAGGGGGACAGAGACCAAACTGGTCAAGAGTGGCTTACTCAAATAATTCCATTTGGGAGTGCATTCCATAAACCGCCTGATCCATCTCTTCTGTACTGTTTATATCCCCTATTGCTCAGGGAGGGTCAGCTTCATGTTGCCAGTTAGGCTTATCAGCATTATCAATAATGGATGTGAAACTACAGGTATTCCCCTACCCTCCACCCCTCGTTAGTGGACTGCAACGATTTCTGGCTGTTTGTGTTGGGATTTAAGCCTTGTCTTCCTAACTGCCAGATCCTGTGGAGTGCCTATTCACTCCATCACAGGCCAGCAGTAGGTCTGTATTGTCTATTCTATTTTAAGCTATTCCAATTTAAATCACTACAAAAAGATATTTAAAAAATTCAGCATCATGCCAGAACTAATGGCAAAATGTTTTCCTGCCTGTCAGTCTGATAACATTAATTTCTTTGAGTGATTGCACATGTCCATTCCACTCTTGGTGTCTCATATCTGTGTGCTCTCCAGTGCACACTTCTTGGAGAGCTTTTACTCTTAGCAGAACCCATAGGAGTGGCCTGAGTGCCATCTGCCTAGTACCCATGGCTGTTCCCATGGTTTGGACAAAGTGTTTGTTGTTGAATGTCAGATTGTCATGGGTCAGGATGAAATGAATGGCTCCCCAATATTCCAACCTCTTCATGGGTCACCGTGAGGAAGAATTTCTGGACAACTATACCATGAAATCCATCATATACCTGAGATACATCAGTGATATTTTCATCCTCTGGACAGACAACCTAATCTCCCTCAGAGATCTCTACCACAACTTCAACAACCACCACCCATCCATTAAACTCTCTCTAGAACACTCCCACACTAGCATCAATTTCCTGGACACCATGATATGCTTCAACAATGGAACCTTACAGACAACTATATACAAGAAACCCATGGATCATCACACTTACCTTCACAGATCCACCTTCAACACACCAAGAAATCTGTTATCTACAGGTAGACACTCAGATACTACAGAATATGCTCTGAGGAGAAAGTCCCAGGATATACACCTTAACACGCTTAGAACCAGCTTCACCAAGATTGCATTATGGAATGGGCTACCCAAATACTAAGGGAGAACCTGCTTCAATACGGGGAAAAAAAAAACAAAAAAAACCTTGCCCCGGTTGTATACCAGAACCTGTATTGGGTATCTTTAACAATTATAACCCATACTTGATAGGGACCAGATCATGAAAGAAATCTTACCTAACCTCCCCCCACCCTTCACTGCACCCCCTACTGGCCTTCAGACAATCCTTCAACCTCTCCAAGATCATCATAAGCAAGCTCCCCACAGACCAGGACACCCCAACTCAAAGCAGCACCAAACGCTGAAAGAACAACAGATGCAAAATCCGTACACTTCTAGGATGATCAATACATCTTTCAAGATCTATGATTCCTACACATACGCCTATCACAACATGTGGTGCACCTCATCTAGTGCACTAAATGCTCCAGTAACAACTATGTGGGTGAAACCAGACAATCGCTATGCTCTTGAATGAACTCACACAGAAAAACGATAAAGGACGAAGACACTATATCACATGTGGGTGAATAGTTTTCACGGAATGATCACTCTGTATCTGATCTCTGAGACTCAAAGAAAACCTGCACAACAATGTCAAAAGAGAAGCCCTAGAGCTTAAATTCATAACTTTTCTAGACACTAAAAATCATGGTCCTTATTAAGACACCATATTTATGGATTATTACAACAATCTGTAACACAGTAAACCCTCTGCCCCCTGCTTCTGCCCTCCCTATGACTGGAGAAGTGTTAACTGGCAACTTCACCTTGAATGATCCCTTGAAATATGTGTTAACTACTTATGCTAAACAATGTGTTCCACCTTGTATATAGTTGTCACACCCATTGTTTAATTTGTAATGAAAGAGGTGCTGGAGCTCAAGGTTTTCTTTTACATTCATAACTGATGCAGCAGGTGCTAGGGCTATCACCTGACAAGCCTACAGGTGGCAGGGCTCAGCCCTGGCCAGCACTGGTGACACTGAGTACATTTCTTAGACCTGAAGAGCTCTTTGTAAGCTCAAAAGCATCTCTCTCACTCACCAACTGAAACTGGTCCAATACAAAATATTACCTCACCCCCTTGTCTCGCTAATATCCTGGGACTAACATGGCTATAATAACACTGCATATAACACAGTAGTTACATTTCTATTCCAGCTCCAGGATAAAATCAGGAACTCAATACAGGATTGAGTATGAATGAATTCCTACATGATTAATAATGTAAAAATAAATGTTTAACATCTAGAGCTTCTCTGCCATAAGTTGTAGCCCACAGCAACCCCTGCTGCACAGCAAACTTCGGATTTCGAGTAAAGTATCTGCGGACAACACTGTGGTCCTTGGAAGCTCTGGAATAATATAAGACAAAAAATTCCACTGAGTGCTTTATCAGCCATTTGCCATTCTCTGAGTGGCAGCCAGTGACAAGGTGGAGCTACTGAGCCTTAACATCCAGCTCCCAGGGGCTTCTAACAAGCCAGGAGCACTGAACAGCATAGCACAAAATCGAAATTTAAATGCTCTCACCAAATACTCTTCATTTTTATTTGAAAAAGAAAATAACGCCTTTGATGTTTTCTATTCCACTGTTAAAGATAATAACATATAGCTAAATAGAATATTTATATGGGAATAACAAGAAAACAGACTGATTCGCAATGCAGGCAGAGGGTATTTGATTCATCTGAAATAAACATTAAACAATGGCCTATGTGTCCAATGGGGAAGCTCTTGATAATGTTAATTTGCAACAGTATGTGTGCATTTTTTGGAATCCTTTAGAAATCCAAGTTACAAACTTAAAACAAAGTCTTTTGCCTGATGCATTTCCCTATTGATTCCATTCATCTATGAGAAATTATGCAAGCAAAGACCCAAGTTTTTGTTCCTTTGTGAAACTGTGATATAAGTTTGAATATCAATAACATGCATTTTAGAACACCATGGCTGATGGATTATTGATTCATAATGAAGTTTTAATTCTCTGCATATTGAGTAAATTACGGAGCTATTACATTGGTATAACTTTATTTCATCTCATTTGTCATTAGAGAGTTACAAATGATCTAACTTAGTTGCTTTGTCAGCAGAGCTTTGTTGAAATTAGATTTTCAGAAATTAGCTAAACATGTATGACATCTTTTTAAAATGAGCTATTACATTTAGACTAATTTAAAATTATTCAGTGCCTACTATATGACGGTTATATTGGAGTTAAGTGGTGTGTAGGCCTTCTACTGACCTATCCATCAATAAATTTTACCCTGTCAGTATATATGCAGAATTACAAATATCTTTATATTTGTGTATGTGTGTATGTGTGTGTGTTTGAAAACAAGTTCTTCTGTCAGGTCCTGAGTTTAGAGTTCTGTGTTTCCCTTGGCAACTGATTTTTCCCCCCACTCAAAACCAGGCAGGTAGCGTTTTCCCGTATCCTTGGAACATTGTACTGAGTGTTAGCAGTGTCATTGGGTGTTAGGAAGTGAACATAAAAGCTCCAAATGCAGGACCTGCAAGGTGCGAAAAGTAAAAACTACTTCCTAAATGATTCATCTTAAAAGTTATCCACTTGAGGTTTTAAATATCGCATGTACAATCTTTTGTTACTGATTTAGCATCCTAAGGAAGCATTTCACTTAAAATCAGATCACCTTTAGGAGTTCTGCACTTGTTAGCTATTCCAGGAACCAGAACTTTTCTTAAAAGTTGAACCATGGTTAAACTTGCCTGGCTGGTTGTTGCTTTCGACTTTGCATACATCCACTCAATTGGTATCTGATGCACATCGTGTGACAGTACACTGTTACTGTAATGTACAGTAAATCATTCATTGGGCAGATCTTTCTATTACAAATTTCAGCTTTTCCCAGTTTGACTTTAGCTGGTGATCATTCTATTGAAAAAGCAAGAAAAAGCTGGAGTTCTCAAGTAAATCAACAATCCCCTTTGTTGAGAATACAGCTATACTGTCCTGGGTTAAACACTTTTTTCAGATGCTGTACTCAACATTCCATGAATACTTGTAGCTTAAAGGAAAAAAAAGAAAAAAGACAGAGCCTTGTCTTCCATTAGTAAAGGAATTAGTTGGCATAAAGATCTTGATTTATTTCATATTTGTTTATTCTGAGTTTGTTCAGACTATATAGTAACCTTCCACAGGCAAGGCAACAATAGTTAATTCCTACCCTGTCTGCTGTAACTGGAAGTGTGCAGACAAAGCTGCAGATAACCCCAAGGTTAAGACCAAATTCTGCTCCCTTCTTGTTAGCAACCAGTCTCACTAGGGGGAAACAAAGCAGAAATGCAGAGTTTCATTTTGGTGTCTCTTTGCCTTGATAAAAATATGTATATTGTTCTTTATGACTCTCTACCTACTTGGACTTAGATAAAGTCTGAAACCTCAGGTAATCAGTTAGCAAGGTTAATGCTTTGATTGCATAGCAGGTAATATAGAGTGTTTTTATTCAAAACCAAGAGATCCAAATTCTGTCCTCATTTATATGTATGCAAAGTAGATGAGATACAGATTGCATATGCAAAAAACCTATAAAGCTACCAGGGATTTGAGGTTCACTTTGGCACTATGTGAGGTATGTGAAATTATTGATATTCTTAGCTGAAAACATGGATGAGGAGCCAGGAACATATGACCGGACAACTGTCTATAGACCAGTGGTTTCCAAACTGCAGGTTGTGATCCAGTACTGGGTCACAGAATGTAAGGCACTGGATCATGGCGGCTCTAGTCATCACTGCTGACCGGGCTGTTAAAAGACCCGTCAGCGGTGCTGTCTGGCTACTGCAGGCTAGTCCCTATCTGTTCTGACACTGTGCTGCGCCCTGGAAGTGGCCAGCAGCAGGTCTGGCTCCTAGGCGCCACGAGGCTCTGTGAGCTGCCCCAGCCCTGAGCACTGGTTCCACACTCCCATTGGCTAGTTTCCAGCTGATGGGAGTGGGATGTGGGGGCAGTGCCTGCGGGCGAGAAACACGCAGAACCTCTTGCGTGCCTCTGCCTAGGAGATGAACCTGCTGCTGGCTGCTTCCAGGGCGCAGTGTGGTCCGTAGTGCCAGGACAGGCAGGAAGCCTGCCTTAGCCCCCTCACTGAGTCACTGATTAGAAGCCGCCCACGGTAAGCCCTCACCCCAACCCCATGCCTCAATCCCCTGCCCCAGCCCTGAGCCCCCCCCCAAACCTGGAACCCCTTCCTGCACCCCAAACCCCTCATCCCTGCAGCCCTCACCCCCACACCCCAACCCTCTGCCCCAGCCCTGAGTCCCTCCAGCACCCCAAACCCCTCGTCCCAGCTCCGTTGGGTCATGGGCATCAACAATTTTCCTTAACTGGGTCGCCAGAAAAAAAGTTTGAAAACCACTGCAATAGACCACTAGCAAGTATTCTAAACTGTGGCTAGCTGACCACAGTTTGAGAGATGCTGATTTAAAGCACAAAGCTTACAACTTAACTTTTGGCCATGTGATTTGTAATCTGTGGTTCTGATCCTGGTAATTCTTGTACATGTGCTTAATTTTGAGGACTTGAGAAATCCCACTGAAGTTATGTATGTACAGTTAAGGATGTATGTAAGTGTTTGAAGGATTTGGGTCTAATAGATTAATTAATTCCCTCTCTAGTGAAGACTAACATAATTAAACTACACCATAACTAAACTTTGTCTCAGAAGAAGCCTTTGACTGTTCTCCTGTATCATGCATGTCTTTTATTCTGTCACTTGTGACAAAGAGACTGGAAATCAAAGGGCCTGATTAAGTGCATGCTTTCTCAAGTGCCATGTTGTTTTTCCCAGCTTTCAAGGAAATGTTCTGTGGTTATGTGATAAGTAATTTCAAAGTGCCTTTGCTAATTTCCTTTCCGTTTTTTGTTTTGTATTTGTGGGGGAAGTGGTGGGAGAGGAAGTTGTTGCCTCTGCAGTAAAATTTTTAATGTATTTTTAATAACTTTGACACTTGAAACTAAAAAAATGTGCCATTTTAATGATTGGTTTATTGCTCGTTAAGATGAATAGTTTATGTAGATTGATATTCCATTTGAATCAGCATCCAGACTTTTAGATCGAAATCACTTAAATTCACCTACCAGCACTCTTAAAACATAAAAATGCAGGATAAACTATGGAAAACTTGAAAAGTGCCAAGTTAAAGGCATTGTTTGTTGTTGTTGTTTGTTTGTTTTTTGTTTGTTTTGTTTTTTAAATAATACCTGGATATTTTTAGAATGGCAAAGTAATATTTTGAATTTGCTGGTAATTACAAGACATGCCAAAGAGCCCAGACACTATCCTTTTGTGTGATTTCCAACTTTACTTATAATTATGATTCAGAGCTGGAATTCAGCAAAATGTGTTTGAAATGCAATATTTCCTCCAGCAAAATGGTACACTTGTCCTGGTATCTATCCTTCCCACTATTCAACATATATTCCCCCATCAGTGATGAACATTTTTGTAATTTCCACACACCAGTGATAATGTGGTCCAAAGGGTTGCTCCCTATTTAACTTTGTGACAAACGCGGTATTTCAAATTTTCTAGCGAAGTCAAGCCTGTCACATGCTGTGTTTCAGCATAATTAGTTCATATTGGTTTACTGTTTTGGGCAATTAATTGATTCAAGATCGCAGTGAGACAAAAACAGATCGATAATGTATGTGAAATCTTAACTCCTTCAATTGTCTTGACATGCATGGAACTTTCATGGCTTTGAAACCTCTCTGTTATGCCCCTGCAATGAACCCTATAGCTCTGTTTCCATCAATGTGTTCTACCATTTTCTCAAAGGTCTCCAGATTGCACCATTAATTATGTGCATGCAAAACCTGACATCTCTGTTTGTGAAAGAGCAATTTTGTGAGCAATAATACTCTTAGTACATGTAGAGACTCATTTAAATCTGCAAATGATGTTTCTTGTGTGCACAAATTGGTAAGCATCCAAAATTTTCAGGGTAAATTTTGAAAGGTTTGTGAAAATCTGATCTTCTATGTCTAAGCATTATATAATGTAACATTATCTAAGAGAGTAAAATGGTTAAAATGACATCTCAGGCAGGGAGCAGTTATGCAAAAATATCAACAGGCAGCCAGTATTCATTGCCAGCATGTATAGAATGCCATATTTAAAAGGGAAACATCTGATGTTCTTTGCCAGCACTAGCTTCCTGCTAATTTAATTGGAATGTCCTTTTTGTTAACCAGAATACAAAACCAGTGATGGAACACTTTATTTAAAAAAAAAATGCTTTAAAGGCCAAATGGCTGCTCATCTCCAACAAGATGAAAATCTCAATATTACTCAACTGCCTATTACACTTCAATTCTGTATTTTTGGTAGTTCTGTATGTTGTAAAAAGATATATTACTGATGTACCAGAGAAAGGAGAATAAAGTGAAAATCATGGCTGAATCATGATTTATTTCTGTGCATTCAAAAGAGAGGGGAAAAAGGAAGCAAAGTCTTACAACATACCTCTTCATAAAGCTGTTACAAGGAAGGTGCAGTGTGGTATAGTGGATAGGCCCCCTGGGCTGGGATCTAGCAGACCTGGGTTCTTTTACTGGTTCTGGCACTCGTCTGCTGGGGACCTTGGGCAAGTCACTTTATCCCTCTGTGCCTCACTTTCCCCATCTGTAAAATGTGGATAGTCATGCTTTAAGATCTACTTCCGAAAAGTGCCATATAAGAATATTAGTAGCATAGGCACCGACTCTATGGGTGCTCTGGGGCTGGAGCACCCACAGCAGCCCTCTATCACCTTCCCCCATCCTCCCAGCACCTCCTGCCAGTCAGCTGGCCCCATAGATCAGCACCTCCCCGTCCTTCCCTGCGCCTCCCACCTGCCGTGATCAGCTTTTTCATGGCATGTAGGAAGCTCTGGGAGGAGAGGGGAGGAGTGAGGATGTGGTGTGCTCG
This sequence comes from Mauremys mutica, assembly GCF_020497125.1. NCBI lineage: Eukaryota > Metazoa > Chordata > Testudines > Geoemydidae > Mauremys > Mauremys mutica. The sequence continues at coordinate 85,079,573 of NC_059079.1, read as the reverse complement.
GGGGAGGGGTGGAACTTGGCAGGAAGAAGCGGGGTGGGGTGGGGCCTTGGGGAGAAGGGGTGGAATGGGGGCAGAGTCTGGGGCAAAGCCAGGTGTCAACCACCCCCCTGCACTTTGGAAAGTCAGCACCTGTGATTAGTAGTAGCACTCTAGGTACTGATTAGGGCTGTGCAAGACTGGCAATTTTTTAGCTATCTCTAGCAATGCTCATAGGTTTGGTTTGGATATTTTTTGCCCTCTCTTCAACCCATACTTCCCCTCTATATACTATCCCAAATTTGTAATTTTTCAATACTTAATGAAACAGACATTTGGCTGAGAAAATACAGAAAATGATGAACTTCCACCATGTTTGCAGTTAAAATAATTCTGGACTAATTTTTGCATAAGAGTTTCACAGAAGAGTTTTTTTGAAATCAGAATGAGTTTTGAAACTGCAACAGAATGCACAAAGTATGAATCTTTCTGAAATTTGTTTTGTATGTTTCATGTACTCCTGTATCTCTCCTAATTTATTTGATTCACAGGAAAATTACACAGACTGTGAGTACTTATTTGAACCCCTACCATGGTATTAAAAAGTCCAGGAAATAAGTGGTCTATTTCCCCTCCCTCAGATCTTCAGTAGAGTCCTGCAAATCCACGAATATCCACTTTATATCCACAGATATCCACATCTGTGAATCATTTTTGCAGATCGTGGATGGATGTGGATCTAAATTTTATATCTAAAGCCCTGCAAATCTGTGGATATCTGCAGATACAAAGCTCTAGTCTTCAGCTCCAACTCCTTGCCCTTTAAATTCAGGCCTTTGTTTAGGCTGTCAAATAAGGTCTGTCCCCTTTTTGGGATTTATGCCACTTTACCTGTGGCCAGTAGAGGAAACTGGACCTGGCCACTACTCCAGGTTCAAACCGAGGGACCCTATACACAACAGCCACCTACTGTTCGGTGTACAGGGATTGGCAAGCTTTGGCACATTGCCCACCAGGGTAAGCGGTGCAGGCTGAGGGATGTGCTTGCCGCCGCTTCCTGCAGCCCCCATTGGCCTGGAGCAGCAAACCGTGCCCAGTGGGAGCTGCGATCGGCCGAACCTGCGGATGCAACAGGTAAACAAAACATCCTGGCCCGCCAGGGGGCTTACCCTGGTGGGCCGCATGCCAAAGGTTATGGTTTACTCCAATCCATCGCTGCTATTTCCCTGGCCCTTTTCCTACTCTAACATTTTATTATCTCCAGCCCTATCTCAGGGCCAGCATCTTCAGATTCTTCTCTATCTCCAGGCCAGAGAAGAGTATCCTTTCACTCTTCTGGTCCCAGACAGGAACTGACCTGCTAAGGCCCTGCAGCTCATTTTATCTGAGCCTACTGGACTTTGATTGGCTGCTTCTGTGAGCTTTCTAGGCAGGACTGGAGGACCCAACTTCACTGCTTCTTTCCTGTCATTTTGTTGCTTCCTGAGGTGGGGATTAGTAGGCCCAAAGAGCCTCCTGTTAGGGGACTGCAAGGCCAAGTATACCCCGGCACATACCCCATTTAGGACTAAATCAAGAATTTCCTCTCTCCTTGCGGGTTACAGGACTAGCTGCTCCAAGAAGCAGTCATTTATGGTATTTAGAAATTTTATCTCTGAGGCAACATTTACCTGATCAATATGAGGATAGTTGAAATCACTCATTCTTATTGTGTTTTCCAGTTTTGTAGCTTCTCTATCCTCCCTTAGAATTTCAAAATCACCATCACCATCTTTGTCATGTGATCAGTAGTATCTTCCTACTGCTATACTTTTATTCTTCAAGAATAGAGATTCTATGTACAGTTTGATTCATTTAAGATATTCAATTTATTTGACTCTCTGCTTTAAAAAAAAACAAAACCACACATAGTGCCAGTTCCCCATCAGACTTACTCTGTCATTCCTATATTTTTTGTACCCTGGTATTACCTTATATACTCATCACTGTAAGTGGCATAAGTTAAAAAATAAAAATACTTTGCACTTCTGTTATGCTATTTAATGCACAAGATTCAAAGAGCATTATGAAGGTGAGTAAATATCTTTATGTCCATCTTATAGATGGGGTAAGTGAGGCACATAGAGGTAATGTGACTTGCCCAGAGATAGCCACTGACTAGCTGTGAATCTGGTAGTAGAATGTAGGTCTCCGATCCTGATTCCCAAACTTGTACTCAGTTCACTGGATTACAGCACACGATTACATCTTTAATCTCCCTGGCATTTACCCTTAATGACTGGTCTCTTGTCTGAGGATACACCTTCTCCGCTTCTCCCAAGGCTGCTCAGTATAATATTGTATGCTACTGCTATGTCCCATGAACAATTCTCCTCTGGCGTCTGAGAAGAATTCGTGAAAGTGCTGAGGCTGGGCCAGAACACTGGCAAGCCGTCCCATTATACTGGTACTGGGCCTGCAGGATAGCCTCATCTTCCAGGGGCATAAAGACTGATGGCTCCATTGGTACAAGGTTACTGTTATTTGATGAGCATGGAACTCCTCCAGGGTGCTCCTGAATCTGTATGAGTTATAAAAAATTGCATTAAAATGTAGCACTTATGGGTGTCCTATACTATTATAACCAGCTCCACTACAAAATATTACTCTGATTCACGATACATCTAATCATTTCATATACTTATTAGTGTTATCACAAACTTGGAGAATAGTGTTGTAGGTGATCCAAATGTGGCTTACAGGCTTTAGCCCTTGGTGGTTCTCTAATAAAACTCTCACACATCTAGTTATAGTCTAGTCTACACTAGAGCTGATTTAAAGGAAAAGGTGCAAGCACTCTGTGTAGTGTCCTAATTATACAAAGTACACAGACATTTCTAATTAAGCCCTTAGGACACCATCCTTGTCCCCTAAGGCTTCTTCAAGTTCCCTTTTGATCACATAGGATCCTCTTTGATCCTGGAATATTTTGTCATATTTTTTATACCATATTGAAGTAGCCATGTGTGATTTTGTTGGGAGACAGAAGTGCTGGAGAAATCAAAATGTCTGTGGTTACTGGCCACACTTTGCCCTAAGAAAAAAATAAAATAAGATTCTGAGCATTACTTGATGGTTACAGTGGGGGTCTTGTCCTGTCACCTTCCTTTTGGCACATCATATTTGTAACCCACGTGTTCTGCTTGTCTAATTTCTCAAGGTTGATCAGCCTTTCCAGTTCCTGCTCTTCCATCAATGCCGTTGACTATTTGCCCTGTAAAGAGCCAGGAGGACTATTTCTGTCCGAGTCTTTAGCTGCTACCATTTGTCTGCAGAGTGTTCCTGTATCCCCTGATAACTCCCTTCACAGTGGGGTCTGCTCTTTCAAGCCTTGCTTTAGAGCAGATCATAGTCCCTTCGCTCTCAGTCCTTTGTGGCTATTTTTCTTGTCTGTGACTCTCTCAGGCTCTAACTTCAGCCATCTACATTTTGATTTCCTTTTTGTAGCTAGTCCTAAGGATGCTGCCTCCATTTTGCTGTTTTCACACTAACTGTCTCTTTGGCATGTCCTGTTTCACACATGTCATCCAGTAAGGGTAATCCTACATTGTCTAAATAGCTATTAGAATTTAACTAGGGGCGCCATGGTCTTGATAATTGATTGCTGAGATAATGGGAAGGGTAGGGTGTTTCCATTAAAGCTGCTACTATTTCTGACTGGCATCACTTAACAAAATGGTTACCAGCAGATACACTGATTTATACTCTCCAGATGAATGGGTTCTAGGTGATGGCAGGCTAAGCTTCATTGTTAATAATGGCTAGGTGGGGCATAGACTTGTAATCTCTGCACTGGTATGTCTTTCCATCTCTGCCAATCATTGCACTCCCTGTGCAGCTGCTTCCATCTGCAGACTGATAACTATAGGTTTTTGCAGGAGGCAGGTGTCAAATTCCATAAGCAGGCGTTCCTGCAGCCGGGGGCTGTTTGTCATTATAATGAGTTGGCTCCTTACCATCTCATTTCAGAATGCCCTGAATGAGCTCGTAACCACAAGTTCCCATATTGTAGCCACAAACTGATTTATGGGTTCTTGTCTCACTGACCACACTGCTGAAACATAGTCTGTTCCACTAATGCATTTGAAATGGGTCTGGTGGGTTTTTTATAGTGCTTGCATGTTTGCTGCATAGAAGGTGGCAAAATATGCTGTCCTTATGCCCCCATGAATAAAAGAGTGATGCTGACTTCCATCTGTTCCTTTCATCAGGTCACCTTCCCTCCTCCATGCCCCCCATCCTCCCAAAAATTCGTACTAGCTAGTCAATGACAGAATCAGAATTCCTAGTCACACATGTAAGTTTGCCTTCCTCTCTGCCAAATGATTCTTTGTAAATAATCAAGGAGATAGGCTCTCAAACAACAAGATAATTATTCAGCTCAGTAGTATAAATAATTGATACATTGATCACCTACCTACCTCAGTTCCTCTGAACGTCCTTTTTAGGATCTTGTTCTTTAGCAGGATTTCACATCCATTCTTTATGAACCTAGATAAATTGGGCCTTTAACGTTGTTGACCGTGTGACAATCTCTGGATGTGGTTTGCAGATAGTCATTTTTCAGCCAGTAGCAAGCCCTAGATCTGAGACTAGTTTTGTGTTTTGTTTTAATTCAAGTTTAATTGTTTGGGTCTCAAAGAAGATAATCACACTGAATGGAAAACTTGACAGGAAAAACTGAAAATGTGTGGGCTGTTTTTTTCATTTTCAAGTTAAAAAATAAGCATTTTGTGTTCTGCCAGAAAAGCTAAGAGTGAGATGTATGAAATCAGCTCAAATCACATCACAAAATTTTCACCAGTTTTTCACTGTCAGTTCCGCAGTTATTTCTTTATCTGAATTTACACAAGTGACATTCCCAACAGGGATTCTGCTATATAAAGTGCATTAATGCTTGTGATAAGGCTGTATAACCTGAGAGATGATTACAAAAAGTCATAAGTAATCTAATATGATAGTATATCTAATATGTAATGAGGACAGGGCTCCCAATAACAAAGCAGTATGAACAGGGCATATTTTTGTATAGACCTGCAAAAAGTTTGCACATACTAGGCCATTTTAGTGTTTCAGATTAAAATGCTTCCAACCACTTCACACTATAACCTTTCCATGCAACTATTCCTGACCATTCTGCTTTGCAACATTTTACATTTGCAGTTGCAGCATTTTCTGGCTTGTTATGTAGAGGTATATTATAAGATATTCAGTTGGATACCGTTATACATGAAGATCAGCTTTGGATTCACCCAGCCTGCCCTTTGATACTGCAGCCCAGCTTAGATGTGTAGCCCAGCTTAGATGTCAGTCTTTCCAAATAATTTGGAATTGATTTGAAATAGAATCTCATGTTATGATTCTGAAATATTTTGGTTGCCTTTTCTTGACTTCTAGATAGGAGCAGAGCTAGGAGTGCCAAAAAACTGGCTCTTCTACCAAAACTTGTGGTCCAGTTTTGTGAACCAAAGAAATGTATGTATATTATTTGCTTTAGTTGCTTGGCACATTTGGTACTTAACTTAAAAGAATCCGTATGTGAAATTCTCCCATCACTGATACAAAATTCAGCACTAAGAATCAAACTAGAAAAAAAATCAGGGACTGTAAAGATGGAGGAATTAAAAATAAAAGAGTGCAGAAATGGGGGACATATTTGTGGTGTTCCAGTAATCCCACCCACTGATTGGTCAGATGATTCCTCCTCCTTGGGATCTTCCCACACTAATATTTTAAGCATACAGATCAGGAGAATGGAGCTAGTTGGAAAAATTTCCATTGAAACTATTTTTTAACAGAAAATTGGGGGGTGGACTAAATCAACTTTTGTGCAAAAATATCTTCTTCCAGGTTTCCTCCCGCTGCCGTGTGGGCCTGGCTCCCAAGCTGAATGGCTTCTCCAAAGATATATCATGGCCTTCCATGTTCCACAGCCTCCCTTCAGCATGTGGAGACACTGGTGCATCATGTAAGATGTAGTTTGACCAAAATATTTCAGGGTTGGTTGTTTTGTTTGTTTGTTTGTTTCTGAGAAGTCAATTTTCTATGGGGGAAAAAATATTATTTGTCTACTAGCTTGACTGGAGAAATCCATCCTTTTCACAGGACAGAATCATGCCTCCAACCTGGAATAAAAAAGAGTGAATCCTCTTTGTTCCCAGCCACCCAAGGTTCTTGCTTTTCATGTAAACATATAATGAATTTAGACCGGGCTCTTAACTAGATCCATCAAAGACAACAATATACTGCATTCCTTTCTCAACAGCTTTATACATTCTACAAAATGAATCAACTTGCATCCTTATAGAGGGGAGATGGACATTTGCACGTTTTAATGCACTATGAGAAACGTGAGGTGTTGCATGGAAAGAATTTTAAAGGAAAATACTGCATTGAAGGCCTGAAATGTAGCTTGGGACAGTTAAAAACTCAATGCCATAACAGTTCTAAGAAAGGTTTAGATTTGAAGATGAGAGGTTTAAGCAATTTGAATTGACTTCCTTCTTACGGAGAACAGTTAACAGCAGCTTGGGGATCATGCTGTTTACTAAGAAAATATGTGCTGCTGTGTCATACTGATATTTCTTTGCCTCTCCCATGAATTGACTGGCTTTGTATGTGTGTGTATTTTTGTTAAGCTATTTCTACAGGATATCCCAGTTAAGCTTGACAGCTTGTTAGCAAGGAGTTCCTGCCCGAGGGCTGCTTGTAGACATATCTCATTGTACTAAACATCAACAAAATATTTGCACAGGTACAAAGCAATGGGCCAAAATCATCCATGGGGTAAATGGGCTAACACCAAGGCTGAATTTCACTTTCACGTTGAATAAATTCTTTTTATCGCTTTGAGTTACACATTTGTGTGACACATGAGCAAAGCACTCTGCTCTTACTCTCTACTGAGAAATCTCAATGGCAGGTGACAATCATACTACAGTGAACAAAATAAGCAAAACCATACTTTTAGATGTGAACTTGCTGAGACTGGAATGAGCTCTGAAGACCTGGAGTCTGATTCAAGGACCACTGTAACCAGTGGACTCTTACTGACCTCAGCAGACGTTTGATCAGACCCATGATTTTTCTGTCAGTTTCTATCAAAGGTGCTATTTGAAACCAGTAGGGTAAAGAGATGATGTAGCCAGCTTCCTGAAAAACAGTATTTTGGTTTTGCCTTGATTGTTTCGCAAAATGTACCTGGGGTAAAAGTAACTATTTTTCATTAAAATTGTGAGGTTTTCACTTGAGTAAAAGTGCCAGTAGAAGCTCAAAAATGGAGATTAAAAAAAAAATCTTTTGGCCTGAATTTCAAAATTGCCACTCCCACAGTACATGCCCTTGAACAGGAAGATACTCAGTTTTCATGCACAAATTTACAACTTTGCATTTTCCATATGTTTTGAAAATCAGGCTCTGTGGTTTCAAAAAATGGTTGTATATGGTGACAAGTTCTGCTTTCTGTGTGAAGGTTTTCAGAATGCTTTGCTGAGGGAAAAGGAGTGTGATCGCCATTTTCAAGAGTTTTGTCACTCAACCATAAACATCACTGACACCTGGCAACTGGTTTGTGGTGTCTGTGAAGAGTGGATAGCCTTATTCCACGTCCTAATGAATAGGGTAGCTCTAGAGGGGTTTGGCCGGGGCTTGTCCCTCTCGAGGTGGCAGGGGACCACACCGCCTCACTACTTCCTTCCAATTGTTGACGAAGAATTAGCTTAGCCATGGGAGTCTCTCGCCACGGCAGCAGTAGAGGCAAACATACAGTTATTCACACCCAGCCCATGGTTGGTGTGCAATAGTGAGTCCAGGGCTCAGGTCCTCAGGCAGGAGCTGAGCAAATAGTTATAATTAGCAGGCCCTGGCCCAGGCCTGGGTCAAGGTGGAGCAGCAGAGAGTCAATGGCTCAGGTCCCCAGGCAGGGCTGAGCAAACGCAGGTAAACAACCAGACCAGGCTCTCGGCTCAGAGGTGCCTGGGAGAGGGGGAGACTGCCACCCACAAGTTGGGTGGCAGGGGGGATGCAGGCCCACCCATTCCACTGCATCCCAGCCTGGAGCCCTAGCAGCGGCTGAAGACCCACTGCTGAGTCAGTGGGGATCCTGGCCACAACACACTGACATAGGCTCTGGCAGTGCTACAGCCAGACTCGGGTTGGTTGCCCCCAGGCTACTTCCTAACTTCGCCATGGCCAATGAGAGCTGCGGGGGTGGTGCCTGCAGGCAGGGGTAGTGCATGGAGACACCTGACCGCCTCTGAGCCTAAGAGCCGGATATGCCACAAACAGCGTAAGGTGCTGGCTTTTTTCATTACATCTGTGTAGTTTGTGCTTTATCAGAAATACCTATACATTAAATATAAATCAAAACAAAGACGTAAGTATCCATATTACTATCTAAACAACTCCCTGCATTTTTTGTCAGACCCTCAAACCAGCATTAAGGAAAGTTAGTTAGATGAATCAGAAACCCATTTTTAAAAACATTAACAAAACATAGGTTTACAAAACAAACTATAAAAAGCTAATGATAAAACTGAGTAAATCATATACATTTCAGCACATTCTAACTAATCCAAAAGAGTAACTAGGGTGTGTTAAGCCAGCTTTTTTTTTTATGTCCATGGAATAACAATCTCTCAGCTTCAAAAATTAAATATTTTTTATGGGTAACATTTCTCCCCTCTCCTGCTCTCTTCCCACCCAACCTAGTTTCAGTGTTTTACCTGCTGAGGTTTTGTGGTTTTACGCTAGTTCAGGGGTGGGTAAACTTTTTGGGCCGAGGGAAATTGTATGCAGGGCTGGGGCTAGGGGTTGGGGTGCGGGAGGGAGTGTGGGTTGTGAGAGGGGGTGCGGTGTGCAGGAAGGGGCTCAGAGCAAGAGATTGGGGCAGAGGAGGGGTGCAGGGTGCTCAGGGCCGCAGGGATGTGGTGCCGGCCGCTTCTGCAGAGCGGCACGGGGCCCACAGCACCACACGGGGCAATCCCGTGGGCCAGATCCAAAGCCCTGAGGGGTCAGATCCGGCCCGAGGGCCATAGTTTGCCTACCCCTGCCCTAGCTGATTATCCATACATGAAGAGAGCAGTTAATCCAGTGAAAGACCTTCAGAAATTAGGAAGGGTTAGTTGTAAGTGGGAAGCTGCTCATGGCATTGAAAGACTCACTCTCTGGCTTACTCCTCTGGATTGGAGCTGACCCTGACAACAAATCCCTAATTGGCTAGTTTAGCTGCTAGTGAATCAATCTCCCCAATTCAGGTAATGTGGCTACTAAAATCATATGATGAATTTAAGTCCTCATAAATGTCACTTATATGTAATCCATAAAAGTTCACTTCATTTATTTCATAACAAAATATTTTTGGTTTTTTTCCCCTCAAATCCTAGATTTCTAGAGTAAAATTGAAAAGGCTTTCTTAGCTATTTTAAAGGTTTCCACCTGGTAACCAAGTATTATCAGCAAGACAGGGACATCTCCTTCAAGAGCATACCAATGGAGAGGAAACAGATAAATGCTGCAAACATAAATTTAGTAATGATCCATACACTAAACGTTAACCTGGGTTGAAATAAAATGTGTGATATAACTTTGATTATCAAGACAGGAGTCACTAAATGCAATGTTACTTTCCCATCTATACATAAACTTTTCACAAGTCCTACAAGACATTTTTGCATTAATGCCAATTTCATAGACAGTACAAAATGTACCCGGATCATATGAAAGGCCGTAAGAAAACACCCTATTACTGCAAGATCCTTTGGCTATAAAGTTTGGCATAAAGAAATTATTTGATCTCAGTTTATTAGGAATCAATGTATTGCTGTTGGACAACACATATTAACAGTTAACCCCTAACTTGTGCAGAGTGTGGCTGTAAAAATATTAATCAGTCTTGGATGCGCAGTGGGACTAGATGAAAAATGCTGGGCTGAAGGACATTCTGTACAGTAATGTGGTATTAGCACACAGGGAGATTTTCAGGACATTGTCCCTGTGACCGTGTGTAATATGTCTGAACAAACATCTTCTCAATGTATTACTTAAATCTATTGTGATTTAAGTTTTCTCAGCTAATCAAGTTTCAGTATCTATACATGCCTACTGCCCATATAAGTTTTCACATTGTTTATCTGGGCAAAAATGTAATATGCATCTTCAGGGCCATGGGAGCGCCACTTTACTGAATTATGTTATACACTTGTCAAAAGAATTTATTGCATAATTATCATAGCGAAATAACACATTTACAGGGAACAATGTAGCAACTACATGGTGATTCTATGAAACCTGAATTACTGTTATTTCCTAATAACTGTGCAACTACCGCATGTCGCCACTGTGTGTGCTACAGCATTGCAAGGATAAGCAGTACTGTACTGTATAACCAGCCCTGGCCCACTTCTTAAGCTGTTTTCACGTAATCACAGTAACAGTACTTTGTGGGTTTCAGCATTACACCCTTTGTAATTGCTCTTATCATGTTGACTAATTGACATCTCTACAGGGATGCTTGTGTGCTTGTGTGATGCTTTGATGCTGATGGAAGGGAAAAAATCCCTCTGTACCATTGGTTGTTTAATTCCAAAGTACTTTTGGGTTTTCTTTTTGTGTTTAATCCTGTGATTCACTTTAGGGTCATAAAAGAAACTAGTTGTGGTGGGCAGAGGCAGACAGAAAAATGACCAGAAGGTTTGACAAACTGCACTAAATGGCTTTGCCACCATGTCACACTCCTGAATCGCCTATACTGGGTATCGGCATTAGATTTGCCTTAAGATCATCAGCAGGTGGAGACGTGGAGTTGAAGCAGAAGTCTCATACCTTTCCATAAAGGTGTTATCCCATATTCTGCACTTCTCTGTAATATGGATACTATGCTGGCTGTTGCTTCAAAACACAATGGATTGCACACTGTCTTACAGGTTTAAGCAGAGTGATCTGCTCTCTGAGTGATGAATTCATTTCAGGTGCAAAGGAGGACATTTATTTGATAAACCTGGGAACTGTGTCATACTGATTAGAAAAGTTTGGAGTATATGTGAAAAAGATAAAATGTGTGCATGCCTGATAAGATAAACATGATGTATATGAGCCTATGAATATATTGTGAATAACTATATAAATATGACTTAGTTCATTTGTTTCATGAGGATCAGTGTATTTGCATAGGGGAGGGGAGGACAAATCCTGTCTGCAATGCTGAACGTTCAGTCCTTCTGTACAGAACAATTGACAAGGTCATTCTTTGAATCCTGGCAATTTTAAAGGAGTGTCTTTAAGAGCAAAAATATTAATTGATAAACTAAGGAAACAAAATGCATTTAGTTTGTTTGATACAGTAGCTGCATCCTGTTGGGGAGTAAATGTTGGGAAACTGAGTCACACATCCACTCAGTTTAGGCTTAATCAAATTTTGCCTTTATTTATACAATTTCAGACAGAATTATTGTCATTTACAGGGCAAATAACAACAGACCGGACAAAATTGGTAAATGGGCCCAAATTACCACATTCTGGGGCACAGGGAAGTTCTTCCACCTTCCATGATAGTTGTCACCTTCTCTGATCCCTTAGACTGGTCCTTCAGTCCTGTTCTTCAGTTTCTGTTCTGGGATTTCTCCAATTTGGGCCCATGTTCACTTAGCTGTTTTGTATATTTCTACATTACAGATTATTTAATCTTTATCAAATCTTCTTTTTAGCACATCAACCCTTTTGATTTTCGGTAACCCATATATTAAGCATGTGCAAGTTTCCATTACCCATTTTCGGTGTTTTTCCTGCTGGTTTTGCAATTTCTGGGTCATGTCATTTTATGTCACCCTGCCCTAGGTCTTCCCAGGGAAAGGGGAGGAGGGTTACTTATCATTACATGTTTGTGTATCTCCCATTTGCATCTTTCAACACAATGTTACCTTTGTTCTGTCAGCAGCATCATTTTAAGAAGATTACCAGTTCTATCTAAAAGAAGAATTGGGAAAACCACTCCTCTGCCCGCAAGGGTTTGGCCTAAGTGTTACCTCATCTGTACTCATTCACTATCCATAATTAAAGCCATTAAAATATAGCCATCAAAGCTCTTAATCTCACTGTTAGTGATTCTTCATTTTATATTTCAATGTTATAAGTCAGTATGTGTAATTCTGTGCTACCCTTAATATATTAGAAATGTGTGAGGGAGTTATGGAAAGCACACTGATTCTTTAATGTCAACATTTCTTATCTTCTTTAGACATGGGTTTTTCATTCAAAGTCCAGTTTTGTTTGTGAATGATTATAAATATACTTCATTAGAAATGTTCCTGTGAGTGCATTTTGAGGAGTGTTTCAATTTTAGGGTGTTGATATTTAGTGGTTTTTAATGGTACCCCAACAATCCCTACCATTTACAACTTTACTAATAGGGCAAATACCTTGAGAAAAATTGTCTTCTGTGAGACCCTAAGTATTTATGGGGGAAGCAGGCTTTCCTATGAGCAGTTGTAAAACTGCCACAGGGCATAAACCATGTTTGAAATGCATTCAGACAGAGCTGGTCATGAATTATAAACGTGTTTTGTGACTGTTCCTGAGCAAGTTGGCCACTGGGGTTAATTGTCATATAGTCAGGTGTTTATGACCCAATAGAAATGTTACTGGCTTACTTTGTGGTCCTGCAGCCCCAAAGGAGTTACCAAAAGCAGCAGAAAGCAATTACAGGCTGAAAGATTGGAAGGGAGAGAAAAAAAAGTGAGAAATCAGTTTTCAAAGTTTGATTGTATTAATCCATAATAAATTGTTTGTTTTTAAATCTCACCTATTGAAAAGGCAATCACACCTTCTACTTTCCTATTCCTGTTACAGCACTGGCTTCACATAGTGCTAATTTCTGTTTAATGCTCAGTAAATTAATTGCAGCAGAGAGAGAGAGAGAAATGTGAAGCTCTCTCCCTCCCCCCTCTCAAAAATAAAATGAATAAATGTACTTCCAGTGCTGATAACCTTACTTCTGTGAGGCAGCAAAACTACTGCTTAATTTTATGCACAGTAGGAAAGCCGCTAGCAGTCTGGAGGTTGATTATAGAAACCATGATGCAGAGAACAGGAAAGAGCTTCACTTGCAATATATAATGGCACAAAGGATGCATAGATGACCTTCTCTGTTAATGACCTGAAACTGCTACATGGTCATTGGGGCTACATGGGGCAACTTATAGTTAATGTGAGCTAACACAGTACTGCATCTGGCAACGAGTGACTAAACCCTTCTGAAGATGTAAAGAGTTACCATGGTCTGTCTATGTATACTCTGCACAGGGATTAAAGTAAGGGGGAGTGGAGAACACCACAGCTCCCTTTCTTCCTGCAAAAAGCAGAGTGGAGCTCCACCCTTCTATCCCTGGCTTGAGGGAACAGCCCTCCTCAATGGTTCTCCTTACTTCCTGGCAGTTGTGGTGAGAGCTCTCCTTCCTGTTTTAATCTATTTTAACTACAGATCCTGCCTGCTGCTTCAGCTGATATTAAAATGGGAGACTTGTGCTCTATAGAGAGACATTTCACCAAGGGATGGGAAAAGGAGTGTTGTCTTGGTCAGACCAGCAAGAACTGTGTGAAGCCTGTGTCAGCTGCAAGTTGCTGTCTGCTTATAGTACCTTACACTAAAGTCATTTTATTTTGCTTAAACATATCTTATTGTGCCCCATAAAGGGCCCACAATAACCATAACCCTGTAAATAGAATTGATCATAACTGTACTATGTCAATTGCTACACCAGTTTACATGTTACCTTTGAGCCCTTATGGTGAGAAAGTTCATAATGGTCAGCATTCTGTAAAATTGCCATTAAGCACATTAAATGTATGCACAAGGGGGAATATCCTTTGCCCAGCACCACACCCACAAGGCTGGGGAGTTAGGTCCAAGAGCTGTGGCAGAACCACTTTATAGAGACCACTCCAGCCCAACAGCTGCATTAGTTTCTGTGGCCCTTTGTACAATCCTGCTAGATGGAGGAAGATGTTCCACATAGTGCTCAGGACCCTGGGATCTCCTGTAGTTCACCCATGTCCAATCACTGTGAGTGTGTGTGTTTATTTGTTTTGTTTTCTGGGGCTTCCTGGAACTCAGCTGGTCCCTGTGAGTAGATGAGCCCACTTTTCTGGTGTCAGAGCAATTCAAGGGGGCAGGGCTACCCCTTGGGCTATAAAGGCCTGTCAGAGGACAGGAAGAGGAGGAGTAATTGGGGCAGGCTGAGCCTAAGGAAAGGAGTGAAGCTGACTCTGGTGGTGAGTCTCTGAACCAAGGGGCCAGGTGCTCAGGTTGATACTTCTGGAATTGGTGTTCCAGAAGGGAAAAAGAGCAGGCTGAAAGAACTGGCTCTGACAAGGGAAGCTGTCTGGAACTGGGAAGCTGCAGGAAGCAGGATTACCAGATACTCCTGGGAGGGAAGGCTGTGAGGAACAGTTTTTGTTTTGGGTGCTTATGTTTGGACAAATAAGCCTACTTCAAGGAGACTGGGCGTGGCCTACTTCAATTGGCCTACATCTCCATTGCAGTATGCTTCAATGGAGACTCGTTAGGATGAGGAGAAACCATGCTTGTCCCATGCGCTGGGAAATGTGGGCACTTCGATTGGCCCCTGATACCAGGGGAGAATGAGGTAGATCTTTGGTGCCTGGTGAAGAGGAAGAAAACAGACAGGGTGCCACAGAGCAAGCATTGGCTATGAAGGATTGCTTGGGAGGGAGCCAATGTAATACACTTGCCCTTAACCTTAGGCAGCAGAATACACCACTCCGAGCAAAAGGATTATCCCCTACACAAGCTATGGGGCTTATTCACTTTTTAGTTTTACTGTGATTGTGTGGGGTCATCTTTCAGTTACTTATCTGCTTAACAAACAACATTTGTGGGTGGTTTTCTAAAGAGCAGCAGTTGCATCTTATTTGTACGGAGGTAGCACTTAGGAACTGCAGTCACTGACAAGGTCCCCATTGTGGTAGACACTGTACAAACACAGAACAAAAAGATAGTCCCTGCTCCAAAGAGCTTATAGTCTAAACCCATGTTTCGCACTGATTTCTGTTTACCTGAAATCGATGTTTAGTGACACTAATGTTTAAATTGAATCCTGCCAAGCCAATGTATGCAGATGGAATACAACTACCTGATTGGTACTTGCAGAATGACTATCAGCAGCCACTTTATTTGGGCATCATGCCACAGAATTTCCTGTCACCTCTAATCTTTCTCACTGGGCCTCCCATTTTTCCCTCCAGTGAGGAATGTGCAATTTCATCTGGGAAATTTACCAGACCAACTTTTTAAAGTAAAGAACTCAGCACTGGATGCACTAAGCGGTGTCCTTCTCTTTGTAACAACATCCCTACAGGGCTGAATGAAGAGGCATGTTTAGTATGTAACTGATGGCAGGAGACAACAACCATTGTTGTCAGATGATTCTTCAGTTAATGGTTGTGCAGTGCTTTGAAGAGGCAAAGTGTCATATCAGTGCTAAGTATCATTATTATTATTATTCAGTTCCCAGTAGATTATAGAGTAGGTGCATTGTGATGGTATTTCCTCCTTGGAATTTAGTTCAAACATGGTTGCAAATGGGAATGTTACAGGGCTTTCTAGCTGTGACAATTTAAATGAGTGAGATTTCAAAAGATTAGAAGTGAGATTTTAAATGTCTCATTGAAGCTTATTGCAAAACGGTTCATCATAAGAGTGAGATACGTTAACAACTGCCTGAAAATTAATCCCAGACAATTCTTCTCTCACTCCAAAGGAGTGACAGCTAGCTGGTGCATGGGGACTAGTAACAGTGTATGGTGGGATCCAAAACATAGATACAAATGCAAGTAACATGAACATTACACTCCCATCAGAGTAACTCCTTGTCAAGCCTAAAACAAAACAAACAAAACAAAACAAAACAAAAATATTCATCTGTTGCTGATAGAGTTGGGCCTGAGATTAGATGAGAAATCTCTATTCAGATCCAAAGTTCCATGAGTAACAAATCCAGTGATCTAGTTTGTTTATAAACCTCAAAGTTCCTGCTTTAGACGTTCTTCCTAAAGATTCTGTGCCAGTGCCGAGTGCTCTTGAGCCACTCCAAAATCCTGTTTGACATCAGTTATCCTCATGCTCATGTTAGGAAGGCAATCAGATGCCTACAACCTTGCAAGTCTGAGTCCAAGTATATTTAGGGCGGATGGGACAAACACAATTACATTTTGTTATTTACTTTTTTCCCACTTTTGATAGAAACATGTTTTCATTAGGGCTGTCAAGCGATTAAAAACATTAATCATGATTAATCGCACTGTTAATAATAGAAAACCATTTATTTAATTATTTTTGGATATTGTCTACAGTTTCAAATATTTCTATTTCCATTTTCAACACAGAATACAAAGTGTACAGTGCTCACTTTATATTTATTTTTTATTTCAAATATTTGCATTGTAAAAAACAAAGGAAATAGGTGAATTGAAAAATACTAATAAAGAGATTGCGCTACAGTACTTGTATCATGAAATTTGAACTTACAAATGTAGAATTAAGTACAAAAAAACCCTGCATTCAAAAATAAAACAATGTCAAACTTCAGAGCCTAGAAAGTCCACTGAGGTCCTACTTCTTGTACAGCCAATCGCTCAGACAAACAAGTTTCTTTGCATCTGCGGAAGAAAATGCTGCCCCCTTTGCACTTTCAGATGACATAAAGAAGAATGGGCATTTGTATGGCACAGTTATAGTTGTTGTCGCAAGATATTTACATGCCAGATGCACTAAAGATTCATATGTCCCTTCATGCTTTAACTACTATTCCAGGTGACATGTGGCCATGCTGATGATGGGGTTCTGCTAGATAATGATCCAAAGCAGTGCAGACTGATGCAAGTCCATTTTCATCATCTGAGTCAGATGCCAGCAGCAGAAGGCTGATTTTCCTTTATGGTGGTTCTGGTTCTGTAGTTTCTGCATCAGAGTGTTGTGCTTTAAGACTTCTGAAAGCATGCTCCATACTTCGTCCCTCTCAGATTTTGGAATGCACTTCACATTCTTAAACCTTGGGTCAAGTGCTGTAGCTATCTTTAGAAATCTCACATTGGTACCTTCTTTGCATTTTGTCAAATCTGCAATGAAAGTTGTCTTAAAATGAACAACATGTGCTGGATCATCATCTGAGACTGCTATAACATGAAATATATGGCAGAATCCAGGTAAAGCAGAGCAGGAGACATACAATTCTCCCCCAAGGAGTTTAGTCACAAATTTAATTAACACATTTTTTTTTTAATGAGCGTCATCAGCATGGAAACATGCCCTCTGCAATGGTGGCTGAAGCATGAAGGGGTATACAAATGTTTTGCATATCTGGTATGTAAATACCTTATAATGTTGACTACAAAAGTGCCATGCGAACACCTGGTCTCACTTTCAGGTGATATTATAAATAAGAAGAGGGCAGCATTATCTCCCATAAATGTAAACACACTTGTTTTTCTTAGCGACTGGCTGAACAAGAAGTAGGACTAAGTCGATTTCTAGGCAGTGACGTTTTACATTGTTTTGTTTTTGTATGTATGTAACAAAAATAAATCTACAATTGTAAGTTGCACTTTTGCGAGAAAGATATCACACTACAGTACTTGTATGAGGTGAATTGAAAAATACTGTTATCATTTTTACAGTGCAAATATTTGTAATAAAAATAATATAAAGTGAGCACTGTACACTTTGTATTCTGTGTTGTTTGAAATCAATATATTTGAAAATGTAGAAAAACATCCAAAAATATTTAATGCATTTCAATTGGTATTCTATTGTTTAACCATGCATTTAAAACTCTGATTAATCACGATTGTTTTTTGCAATCATGATTAATTTTTTTGAGTTAACTATGTGAATTAACCGCATGAGTTAACTGCGATTAATCGACAGCCCTAGTTTTCATGTATGTATGTCTTTAAAAATTTGAACTCAAGGGGCTAAGTTTTGTCCCCAGTGGTAGTCCTGTGTCCTGACTGATTTGAACAAGCATAACTGAGAGACATGTCTGCTTTGATTTTGAGGAAGTCTCCCCATGATTTCGAGTTATCTCATGCAAAAAGCCAGAGACCTACTCCTATGTCACAGCAGGGTTGGCCAAAGTGCACTCGGGAGCTTTTAATGCATGGTGGCCGAGTCCACATGGACAGCTAGTGTTCAGCAGACATCCACCTTGCCGCAAACTAAGTTAGATCTAATGAAGCACTAAGGTTAGATCTAATGAAGTGATGCTATTGTCCTCCACTAAAAAATAAAATAAAGTTTGATTTTCAAAGCTCACTAACTTTTGTGTTGCTCCAACTAAAGTGTGGGCAGAACTGTTTTCCAGCCACACATTGGTATGTATGTAATACAGCACAAGTCCACCGAGTCTGTGCGTATGCTTGTGAAAGTGAAGCCCATGATCTGTCTCCTGCTGTAAGTACTTGAAGGATGTTGCTGGAGGCAGTATAATCTAAGGGCTACAAAAAGGGCTCAGAAGTCAGGACTGTTGGGGTCTATTCCTAGCTTTGCTTCTGACTTGCTGTGTGACTTTGAATCACAAACTCACTGTCTCTTTTTTACCCATCAGTTAAATGAGTCTAATATGAGATTATGCTGTGTGAGGCTTAACTGCAGTTTGTAAAGTACCTTGGGATCCATGAATACAGGAGCTAGGTGAACTGGGAGAAAAATAATTCAAAACATTTTTTGATTTGGCTGTCTTTGTACTCCTGTTTTGTTTTGGGGGGGGGCGGTGTTCGCACTCCCTTTTTCACAAACATTCATGCAGAAATGTGAAGGAATGGCAATACCTTGTGAGTGAAATACAACCCTGTGCAAAGAGCCTGTGCAGACATTATGTCCCAATTAAGTTCCACTTAACCCCTATTGAAGTGAATTCAGTTAGGAGACAGGCAGTATTATACAATGGTTCGGACACTTCTTGGGACGTGGGAGCCCTAGCGTCATTTCCCAACTCCATGCTTTTTGTGAGACTTTGGACAAGTTGTTTAGGCTCTGTGCCTCATTTTCCCAACTGTAAAATGGGGAGGATAATAGTTATACCTCACAGGATGTTGTGATGATAAATACATTAAAGACTGAGGGGCTCAGATAATGCAGTAATGGAGGCCAGATTAAGTACCAGTGATAGACAGATACAAACCGTGTTTGTGAGTCTGTGGAGTACTGTGTGAGGGTTTTTTTATGAATGCAAAAATTTGCTCTGGGTGTGCTGGGAAAATTCACCCTCTGTTGATATTTTCAGTTATCCAATCAGGCAGCACAAACAATAACATGTGCCTTGGTTAACTAATAAGATGACACAAATAAATAATGGCAGATATAGTGAAAGCAACTAGGTCACAAACAATCCACAGGCTGAAATACGTTGGCAGAAATGTTTGATTGCAAATAACAAATATGTTAGTAAAAATCACAAGTTATCTGTGAACAGCCTAGAACAGAAAAAGTGGCAAAATGAATTAGGCAAATTGTGTTACAGCCTAGCTCACCCACCTTTACACTGAACTCTACATTAGCACCAACAAGAAATATTTGTCTTAGCTTTCTGCTGCTACATTGAGAGGAAAGCAATTCTATCATTAGGGTTTGAAGAGAAGCCTTTCAGGTGACCAGATGTCCCGATTTTATAGGGACAGTTCCAAAATTTGAGGCTTTTTCTTATATAGAAGCCTATTACCCTCCCACCCCCGTCCCGATTTTTCACACTTGCTATCTGGTCACCCTGGAAGCCTGGCTCTTCTAAACATAAATATATAAAAGAAAAAGTAGTTAAGCTGCATTGGATATTGTACAATGCATCCCTTCCCAATTAATTTGTCTATTCTAATGCTGTCTGTCTGATCTGGTATCTGACTTATTTAACACTGCAGGCCTGAGTTAATAATGTATTTAGGGAATTGGCTGCTGCACTGATGTTAAACCATCTTATTTGGAGGGGCAAATGGGGACAAGATCTCTCTTTATACTTTGGGACCTTAGTAATAAGTTGCAGTAGCCCACATTCCCACTGTTAACCTTAATAGGATTAGTTTTGCTATTATCAAAAGAGCAATTAACACCTGCAGAGATGATCACAGATGGTATCGGAGAGGAACTCGGTTTTATACTGAAGCTCAGCTTAGACTTTCATATCTGAAACATCAGTACAAAATTGACTACACAGAAGAGTCATGACCTGCTGTTTATATTTCTAACTGCAACTTGTTAAGTCATGATAAAACAATGCAATTACTATGAATAATAGTTACATTACAGCTCAACTTGTGAGTGTGCATGTACTGGCAGTGTGCTGAATGTAAAGAGAGAAGACTCCTCCTCCTTGCTTTGTCTGTGCAAACAACAAAGCCCAGCTTTTACCCTTGTTTATTTCAGAGACTGGTGAAAAGTAGGCTGCAAGGAAACATGCTGCAAGTATGTGCTGCAAATTTTGGAGAGCAAAACACTGACTGAGGGTTGATATGAAAACTCATTAAAAAACTTAGTATAAGGTCAGCACACACATTTAGGGCTGGATCCTGGGCCCATTAAATCTGCAGCCAGCTGAAGATTGCTCTTGCGTAATGGACTCTTCAAGTGGTGTATAACTGGCTTGACCCATGTTTCCCCCCCCGCCACAGGATGTGTCAACACTGAAGTCAAGAGTTGTGATTGCAGCACCTGTTGACATATATGAGCTAGCTTTGATGGTGCTAGACCAGGTTGGCCTGGAGTGGCGAACCACGGCCAGTAGGAGCCGCGATCGGTCAAACCTGTGGACGTGGCAGGTAAACAAACCGGCCCGGCCTGCTAGGGTGCTTACCCTGGCGAGCCGCATGCCAAAGGTTGCCAACCCCTGAGCTAGACCAAAGATAGCTTGAGTAACAGTAGCAGCAATGCTGCAGCAGCGCAGACAGAAATATTGGTTACCCCCATCTGTATAAAATCCTGGGTATATATTTTAGCAATTGATTCCTGTGCTGTGGTGGTTGTCCAAGCTTCCTTTGACCTAGCTAGATCAATGCTAAATTGGATGTGTCTATGTGCAGCAACTGTGTCAGGGTGATGGCTAGCTTCCTAGGTTAGGTCCCATTGTGCTAGGTGCAGTGCACAGACATATTAAATGACAGTTCCTGTTCCCAAAGAAGTCAGAGTGAAAGGAGTTGGGGATTTTTGAAAATCTAAATGTGAAGTTTATGCAGAATGTCCGAGTAGTGGCAGTGGAAATTGAGACGTTCTCTATGCATCCATACAACAGGTACAGCACAAGTAGCAGCAGTGCAAGATTCTTTGCAATGCTTTTGTGCGTTGGTCCAGATTTAGGCCCAATTCTACGTGAGTAGCTCCACTACTCAATGTGAGTAAAGGGTACAGAATTGAGTCCTTAGAGACCTGTAGGCCTTGTCTACACTAGAAAAGATTTGCTGGAGATGCAGCTTATACTGGCAAAAGAGTTATTTTGCCAATATATAGCTTATACCAGTTCACTGAACAAAATAGGCTGTATCAGCAAAAGATCTTTTTCACAAATATAACTGCACTAAGGCTTTTTGCTAGTGTAATTTTGTTGGTTACATGTGTGATTTCCTCCTTCTCTCCCCCTCCCGCAATACTTCTAACAACTATGCTGGCTAAACTTTTAAGTGTAAACTAGACCTCAGGGGGAGCAGGTAGTTCTCTCTTACGGACATGCAGACTTTGTTGTTTCAACAAAGGCATCAATCAGAAACTATTTTCCCCCGATGCTGACACTTTTCTACTGGGAATTGGATTAAGCCCATCAAGCTGATTCACAAAAAAACATAAAAGGAGGTCACTGCTGACACTCAAGCCTGATCCAAAGAATGATATGAAAGAGAAAAGCCCTGTATGCTTTTAGCAGCGCCCTGAGACAGCCCTTCCCCTGCATGGGGATGTTTTAAGATGATGTGTTATTCCCTGCTTTCTCTTTGGGATGGGATTGAAAGAATATTGTATAATTGCAACTTGTAGTGATCCATAGAGTCAAGTAATCAAAACTAAAATGCTTTAAACTTAACTTTAATGGTGCCAGGGCATCACCCATTTAAAATGAGTGCTAAGAATATTTTTTTATGATAGTTATAAATAAATAGTTATTGGATGACCTAGAGTAAAACCAAGTTTATTTTTAAGGTCATCTTTGACTATTGAACCTGCATCTAGAGTGCTAAAAATACACTGCCCAGGGAGTTAGGGATGCAGATATACAAAGTAATTATCTGTTCTAAGTGAACTAAGCAGTTCAAAAGAAATAGATTCTTGCCAAGCTTTCTAATCCACTGTGTTGCCTGTAGGTAAAGAAAAGAACAAGCTTAGAATAGTGGATTTAACATTAAATGTTTTGCATGGTAATCACCTCTGCAGAGAATTTCTCAGTTACTATTTGTAAATCAGATCTGTGCTGCTCAGGGAGCCAAAGGGTAGTTTTGCCATAGTTCCATGAGAACCATGTTTCATTTCCCCCACTGCTGCACTTTGCATGTTCTGGCATGGAGTACCAATCCTTTCATTTTACAATAGACACTGTGACAGAGATTTCTCTTCCTTTCGTCTATTGCAAAGATTAAAGAAGTCCTTCCCGTGGAATATTCCTGACTGATGACTAGGAGGGGCTCATTGACTGAAGCTTTGAATCTAGGTCTATCCAATCATCTTCATGCATATAACACAACTTGCAAAATTGTCAATAAATCTTACTAGCTCTCCCTGCTATAACATTCCACCCATTCATTTGCTCTCCACATACAACCTTATACATTCTTTCCTTCCAGCAGCCACAGTCCCTTCTGAATTGCGCCCCACAAACAAACTCTCAGCCTTGGAAGAGGGAAGTGGGAATGGGCTTCCTTTCCTGGGGAAAAATAGTGTAGACAACAGTAGATTCTTCTCCCCTTTCACTATATAAGGTTCTACTGGACTTGTCTCATTTATCTCCAGGTCAAGAGAAGGGAACTGGGAGTGGAGAGGCAGGGCTGTCTCTAGGCACCAGCATTCCAAGCATGTGCTTGGGGGTGGCACTTCTCAAGGGGCGGCATTAGGGCCCTTTGCGGACGGCTCTTTTCAAGTGGCTGCACTCCGGCTTTTTTTTCTTTTCTTTTCTTTTTTTGCTTGGGGCAGCAGAAAACCTGGAGCCGGCCCTGTGGAGAGGAACTCAACAGTGGGGCATGAAAGCAGTTACACCAACCTGTGATGAATTTGCTCAACTCCCTCTGATTAAGATGTGAGCCAAAGCCATAGACCTGGCTGTTTAACAACAATTTCAGGGAAAACTAGGAGCCTTTTCAATCTCTTTCTTCTACTGTACATAGTCCCTGTTGGTCCAGGCTGATAATCCCTGGTAAATCCCTCATACTGGCTGCAAAGGGTTCTGAAGGTGGTGAATGTGGAGCAATCTATTTACAATTCACAGGAAGCAGCAAACTGGAGAGGTCTTAACTTTACATTGCCAGTCATCCTGTCTCTAATGTTACTAGATCAATTGTAATGAAATGCAATGGGAAAACTGGTTGCAGTTATGGAATGGTCATGCACGGATAGTTGCACACATGCATTCCCTTCTGTTCATATTCCTAATTGTCTTTTGGAAAATAGAGAAATTGGTAAGGTATGTGCTATTATTGCTTCTTTTCCCAATGGATGACACATGCCCTTTCTTAAGAAGAGATTGCTCATCAGCTGTTTGATGGTCTGTTACTCTATGAATGTCAAATGTTTCCTAGCCAGAGCCCTGGCTGCTGAATATATAGGGTGGCACTTATCAACCTGTTGCACCATGTAAATGAATGAATAAAGCTTTACCTGAAAACAAAATGAGCCAGTACAGTTATGCTGCCCCTGTGTGTGGTGAAGTAAGGATGGTCTCACTCATCAGCAGCACCCATTCCACATCTCTAAGTGACATGACCAGAGGCAGCAGTACTTAGTGGTGGGTCCCCCTAACAACATCTGTTCAGAGAAGTCTGGAGGAGAGTTTAAAGTAAAGCAGCCAGAGGTAGCTTAAAACTTCACATGTAAGAGTGAGCATCAGCTCCTAGAGGCCTGCTGGAATGTCTGGAGCAAGATTTGAAACAGTCAATACTTGCCTCTGTGATTTCTTATTCTCTCTTTGTGTGAGGAGTTTTGTGTTACACCAGGGAGCCCTTACATGCTGTTCCTTGCCTGTTTCCTTTATACTGTGATTTGTGAGCTGTGGCAGGGTCTGCAGGCCCTCTGTGCCGCAGCCAGTCAGCTATAGTTCATGCAGTGCATGGTACCGTATGTGTAGCAAGTTGCTTCTTTGTCCTTGGGTTTGCCACGATAACCTTATGTTAAAATGTCTCCTGGTGCTGCTAGGTGGCTGTACTTTTCTCTCCATATCCCTTTCCCAGTTGCAAGAGTGTTTGTTCTGTTTTGTGCCCTTTGCTCTTTGTAGGTATGAACAGTATTAACTACGGGGTGGTGCAGCGTTGGCTTGTGTGCTGCTGTGCTACCTGACAGTGCTATCTCCTTTACGGCCTCCTGTGGGCCTTATGGGTTCCTAATGCTGCCTGGGACCGTCTCTGTGACAATTCCTCCTTCTGTGTGTTTCCTGATGGTCTGTGGTAATATTAAACCACAACATGGTATCTATTCTAGCAGCCTAGCTGTCCCTGCTGGACATTGAAATGCAGTTTCTTTTGCTCTTTGGCCTGGAAAATAGGGATGCTTGGCAGAATAATTTTTTTTCCCTGTAAATTAGGTTAATATCAATATTTTTATTACTTTTCTTGATTTTTTTTTAAATTGATTTTTATTAAATGTTCAGTTTCACAGCGATTATTGCAGGGGATTTCTTACACGGCCAAGGGGCCAGTGACACCACACCCCTGCAGGTGCAAGGTGCAGGAAAGGCTGTGATCCTGGTAGGACAGAGCAGAGATCCATGGTGGGCCTGTGAGGTGGAGGAACCCCTGGATTTGGAGGATATCACCCCACTGCTGAACAGCTCCTTCCTGGTGATGGCCCCCTCACTCCTAATCAGTGAGTGAGTGAGTGAGCAGAGCCATGACAGCCAGGCTACAGAGGCTTCTCTGGGATCCCGGAAGATGCAAAGGGTGGGGAGGATGTGCTTGCTGACTATTACTGATGGATGTTTTTTCATCAGTTTATTGTCAGGTGAAATAGACATTGACCAACAATTAATGATTTTAATCTAATCCTGCCAATCATAAAAATAATGTTTACCCACAGTTATCATTACTGGGTCTGCAGGTTTTAAGATTTGGATGAACTACATTTTGGCTTTGTGTACAAGGCTCTGCTTCCACTTCTCAGGAGGATCTTCTGTGTATTGTGAGCTGCCTCAGTGAATTATTTAAGCATGACTTCTCTTCTATTCTAATCTTTTTCAGGCCCTTACACCCATCCTATTGATATCTTAACACCTTCCAAGAGAGGCTAGATTCTGTCATGTGTGGGTCTTTCCTTCCTTCTTTCTTAGTCTCTCTGGGAGTGGAAATTTTGGGGTTTTTTATTTATTTATTTATTTATTGAATGCACTATGCATGTATATTAGCAAAGGCAAGGTCAGAGAAGTTCTCCTTTCACTTAGAATGGAAGGTGATGAGCTTGGTGATGGTTCTTAAATTCTGAGGGAGTTGATTCCACAGTATGTGCCTGGTCCCCAGGAAAGCTCTGTCTCCTTCACAAACAAGCTTTACCCTGGCACCATTGTGCCCGAAGAGTGGAGCTTTCAATCATACTCTTTGTCCCAGACATAGGTGCTGTTTTAGATATCTGAGGCTTTGAATGTATGGACTAAGGTCTCATATTTGATGCAATGTTCTTTTGGGAAGCCAGTGTAAAGATAGAGGACAGATTTTCATCAGACAAACTTTTCCTGTACCATGTGGAGTAACAGGACCCTTGATTTAATAAAGTGTTTTTGAATTTTGTTTTAAGTAAGAGACTTGCTTAGGATTGCCAGGCATCTGGTTTTTAAAAAGGGACCCTGGCGGCTCCGGTCAGAACTGCTGGCCAGGCTGTTTCAAGTCCATTTGTGGCACAGGCAGGCTCCCAGAAGTGGCGGCATGTCGCTCTGGCTCCTAGGCACACACTGCCCCCACCCTGAGCGCCTGCTCTGCAGCTCCCCTTGGAACTTGGCTGCACCTCCACCTGTGAGCCGGAGGGACATTCCGCTGCTTCCGGGGAGCCGCCCAAGGTGAGCTTTGCTCAGAGCCTGCACCCCAAACCCTCTCCCACACTCTGGCCCTGAGCCCCCTTCCCCAACCAAACTTCCTCCCAGAGCCTGCACCCCAATCCCCTGCCCCAGCCCTGAGTCCCCTCCTGGAGCCTGCACCCCTCCCACGCCCCAACTCACTGCCCAGCCCTGAGCCCTATCCTGCACCCAAACTCCTTTCAAGAGCACCCTCCCATCCCAATTCCCTACCTCAGCCCGGAGCTTCCTCCTGCACTATGAACCCCTCGGCCCAAGACCCCTCCTGCAACCCCAGCCCCACCCTAGAGCCCGCCCCCAACACCCTGCCCCAGCCTAGTGAAAATAAGCGAGTGAACGAGGGTGAGGGAAGAGCAAGTGATGGAGGGAGGGGGAATGGAGTGAGCAGGCATGGCGTCAGAGAAGGGGTGGTGCAGCAGCATGGCCTCTGGGAAGGGACGGGGCAAGGGTGTTTGTTTTTTTGCAAATAGAAAGTTGGCAATCCTTGATTTGCTAAGGCCAATAAAGACCTTCCTTATTCAATGGAAAGTTAATTCCATGGGTTCTGATGGCATGTCCATCTTTTTGATTCATGCATAACAAAATGTGGAAGTAAAAATGAAATGATTACTTCTATCTCAGTAACAGAGAGCATCCTGAACGATGCCCATGTACTTGATGGACTGTTCTGAAACTAATTTTTACTAGTAAGAAGATCTGACTTTTAGTAGAACTTACATACCCTTTGGTAATTAACAGCAAACATCCAGACATAGCATGCAATTATAACACAGTGTGCAGTTATAGAAAGTTGAAAATCAGAACTCTCAGTACAGTTATGGAGTCCAGACTGAGACATTCTCTAACCCTTTTATGTGGGCCTATGCCAGGCTTTGTGTCAATATGATAAACTATCCAGTTTAGAAAGTGGTAATAACAGACCCTTCTTGAGATACATGCAGTTGAAACTCCAGCTTTTGAGTTGGTAAGTAAGGATCAGATTTAATTTGTAGAGGAAAATGAGTACTCAGCACAGCACTTGCTAATGGCAATTCCCAAATTCTTATTTGTTTCCTCAGTTCCCTTCCATTCCTTTTCTCTGTTTTGAGTCTGTCTTGTACCCTTATACTTAAGACAAAAATGCTTTATAATCTCAGAAAATGAAAGGATGTTGAGTAGGGGATTCCAATTAAATCTTCCTTCATATTCTCTGTCTAGTCCTTGCTTGAGCCTGCCACTTTCACACTGTACAGAAAATATTCTGCAGTTCAAATTTAATGTATACAAAATTTTAAGCAGAGAGAAAGTTTGAACAACTATTTTAGGTTAATGTAATGCATATGTACCCATGCGTACACACTCTTCATAAAAAAAACCAAAAAAACATGAAGTGTTCCCAAAGATTATATTATGCTTTCATCCTTGTTACACTGAGAGGTGCACATTTAGAAGAACATGTTCTCATTAATGTGCAGAGTAACTCAGTTGTCACACTACTACTAAAATGGACACATTGTTCAGCACTAATATTACCAAATGCTTTAGGGCTGGAGGCTAATAACCGCAGCTGACACTAAAGATAGCACTGAGGTTAAAATCCCTAGGCAGCAATATTTGTTGGGATCAGGAAACAAAATATGAGAGATTTATTTAGATAGCTCTCTAGTATCCCTATATCCTCTCTGGGGATGCCCATTGCCCTCTTGGCATTGACTGAAACTGCTTTAGTTAAAAGACAGTCTTCTGATTAATTTATCTGGTGGGAAGGTCAATAAAAATGGTTTATTAAATATAAAAAAAATCCTGGATCTTTTCTGCAGAATAATGTATATAATTACTAAAGGACTGTGACTGTCCAGATAAAACCATGGGCCTGATTTTCCACTCTATTACATGTAACTGCTGACCTCAGCAGAGTTATAATGGCATAAAATCAGCGTATCAGAGCGGGGAGTAAGCTCCTTGGGACAGAAATGGTATTTTCTTGTGTGTTTGTACAGTCTCTAGCACAATGGGGTCCAGGTCCATGACTGGAGCTCCTAGGCGCGATCACGTACAAATAATAAGAATAACTTGAAATAACTACTTGAAAATCTTTGTGTTAACTACAGTAAAGTGAAATATTTTTAAAACATTAACTTGCTTTGTAGCATTTATGCTATTTATTTCCTTTCTGTATTTTGCTTAGCTTGTTGGACATTGAAACTTTTCTTTTTCAATTTTCCTTCTTGCCCTCAGAGTTTTACTTCCGTTTCTAGTTATAGTATCTGTTCAGTTTTACTTTTCAGGTCTCATGATCATGTACAATGTTGTTCCATTCACAACACTTGTGGCAATGTTTAGCAAGATCCAGATTTTCACTGTTGTACTTCTGCATGCAAATGATTAGTTGTATCACTACTGAAAAGCAGTGCCCAAATGTGTGTAGCAACTCTTTGCAAAAGTGCTCTGAAGATTATTGATAATTATAATTAAATCTCAAACTCCCCTTTTTATTGTGATTTTTAAATAAATATATTGAAATACTTATTTTTTTAGTCTTCAGATGAAGCAAAGTTTACAGTGTTCCTTTAAACCATTGTGGTTCTACATATATAAATAAAAACTTTAGGGCAAACATTTTGGTTTGCTGCAGAAAAAAATCATTTAGTGAAGTCAAGAGTTTAGTAGAATTCTTTCTGTATACAAAGATTATTTTTAAAAAGCTGCTAGAGATGAGCAAAAATTAAAAAAAAAAAACATTGGCACAATGGGGTTTCCTAATATATTAATTTGCTGGTTATCCAATATCACTTTGCCGGTTTAGCATTAGAGAGATTTCAGTTTGGCGATGGTGGGGGGAGTCCATGACACTGTAAAAGAAGCTTGAAAGAAATAAGAGAAAATATTGCCCCTGTTTGACCACAGGGTGTTACTATTGCTCAATTTACTCATTTTATCAAGGTCACTTATATAAAGATGAAAATGTTATGCAGTGAGGCTCTTAAAGAATAGAGTTCAGTGAAAATTAAAGATCTCTTCTGAACATCAAACCAAACTGACCTGTAACTGCATTTTTGTTTATAAATATTAATGTGTCATTCATAACCTTTTCCATCACTATATTGATTTACTTTACTATGCTTGGTCCCTAGCTAAGATACAGTAGCATGCAGTAAACTTACTTACACTTACATCATTACACAAATATGAAGAGACCCAGGGTAATTGCAACTGGGAAAGTTTGCTGTTGGTTGGATCTTGACATTAGAATTAGTAGAATCAAGCCTATAATCTCTCAGATGTAATAGAAGTTAAAATGCAGCTTTGGTGTTAATTAGCTGTGCCATTCTCATAAATAAATGACTTTTATACAGGTGAACTGTTATTAATAAATAATTAATGTATGCCTCTTCAGTGTTCCATTTTGATGTAGGGAGAATGATTCAGTTTTATTAAAAACATTTATTTTAATTGTATAAGTATTTAAAAAGCAGTCCTGCTTATTTTAACATTTGAGACATTAGTTCTCCACTTCAGCCTCTTTGCTGGAGGCAACTGGGGAATATCTGACCAATGATATCACACCTGGCCGTAACTCATATCTGTAACGGGCAAGGACCACTGAGAAGGTCTCAAGAGTTTTAACTCTGAGACAGCCTTTCTCTAAATCAGATAAGAACAATAATACCTAGGTGGTTTTTAGCAGTTTTAATTCTTAAGGCTAATCTAGTGACTCTAGGAGGGTTTTGTTAATTTAGCAATGAGTAGTATACATCATAATTTTCCTAATATGACATCACAGATATAATTTGAAGGCTATGTGATTTACATTTTGAGGATGGGAGCTGGGGTGAAGATGTGTTACTACTATAAACTATTCAGTGTAGCTTTGCTCCAACTATTTAACATGCTTTGATTTGCTGCCAGTGTGACACTGCCAATTTAGGTGCTGCTTAACATGTCTGTCCTTATTTTTATTCTGGAAATATTATGTGGAAAGAGAGCCTGGGAATAGACTAATTTTATGGAAATATTATTATGCAAACCAATGTTGCACCAGGAGTGGAAGAAAGACTCTAGAGAACAGTGTATAAACCATATCCTTTGAAAATACATACTGTTTGGGTTTCACACATTTTGTATATTATCTGCAGAACGCTAATGCTGACATCTAAGTTTTTTGCTAGAACTCAATTCTACTGAGTTTTGTAAAATCACAGCTTCAAGTTCTTAAATTTTCTCTCTCAATCCCTCAATATAGTATGCTTAACACATAGTTTGAATTTTCCAAAGGAGTTGTCATCATCTGGATCCAATGATACATTAATGACACGTGCATTCTCATTCCAGTGCTGGTGTCAATTATGCGTCTTTACCCTCCTACTCTGCAGAGTGTGCAGGTACAGTCTAAAAGGCACCCAAATCAGCTTTATTGAAGTTATTTTGATTATTGACTTCTGCTCAAAACATTCAGTCTCTGTTCATCATTAACTGACTTCTTTCAAATCAGAGAAAGTCTTCTTCCCCAGTGCTGACCAACACTATTAAAACCCATATGGTTTTGCAGGCCTAAGCTTGCCTGAATGAAATTGGGTGAAAATAATCCCCCTAACAAGGAAAACCTCCACTCTTTTAACTAAATAGCCACACATTGTATGGCTAGTATCAATTGTGCTTCCTTTATAAGTCTGCATATGTAATGCAGTTATTTTTGTACATAACACTGGTCTACAATTTTTGAGAAGTCATCTGCTTCAGAGATAAAATGTGCTATTTATTATGTATTTTGATGTGCTGAATTCAAATATGACAATTAAAACAACTGATTGGCTACTGTTTCTACGATATTTAAGTTTTTACATTTTATGTCTATGTATATTGTGTAGATAGTAGAGTTTTAATCATAAATTGTAAACCTAGGTCTTTTCATGTGTTTATGGTTGCTTTACATGATAATATTTCACCTGTCCTGTTTATGTAACACTTTAAAAATCAGCAAAAGGGTTATATAAATAAAATTTATTATGAAACAAAAGGCAAAAAACTATTATGTACAAAGTTTAGTCCTATTCAGTGTCTACTCGGCGCTTCTTGGCTTGTCTCTTGTATTCATTAAATGGAGCATCTCTTGTCACTGTCCAGCAATAGTCTGCAAGCATTGATGGGCTCCATTTGCCCTGATAGCGTTTCTCCATTGTTACAATGTCCTGGTGAAATCGCTCGCCTTGCTCGTCGCTCACTGCTCCGCAGTTCGGTGGAAAAAAATCTAGATGAGAGTGCAAAAAATGTATCTTTAGTGACATGTTGCAACGAAGGCTTTTGTATGCCTTGAGGAGGTTTTCCACCAACAACCTGTAGTTGTCTGCCTTGTTGTTTCCAAGAAAATTTATTGCCACTAACTGGAAGGCTTTCCATGCCGTATTTTCCTTGCCACGCAGTGCATGGTCAAATGCATCATCTCGAAGAAGTTCACGAATCTGAGGACCAACAAAGACACCTTCCTTTATCTTAGCTTCACTTAACCTTGGAAATTTTCCACGGAGGTAGCTGCTTGTGTTCTGTCAATGGCCTTTTACAAAGTTCTTCATCAGACCCAGCTTGATGTGTAAGGGTGGTAACAAAATCTTCCTTGATTCAACAAGTGGTGGATGCTGAACACTTTTCCTCCCAGGCTCCAATGACTGTCGGAGTGGCCAATCTTTCTTGATGTAGTGGGAATCTCTTGCACAACTATCCCATTCACAGAGAAAACAGCAGTACTTTGTGTATCCAGTCTGCAGACCAAGCAAGAGAGCAACAACCTTCAAATTGCTACAAAGCTGCCACTGATGTTGGTCATAGTTTATGCACCTCAAAAGTTATTTCATGTTGTCATAGGTTTCCTTCATATGGACTGCATGACCAACTGGAATTGATGGCAAAACATTGCCATTATGCAGTAAAACAGCTTTAAGACTCGTCTTCGATGAATCAATGAACAGTCTCCACTCATCTGGATCGTGAACAATGTTGAGGGCTGCCATCACACCATCGATGTTGTTGCAGGCTACAAGATCACCTTCCATGAAGAAGAATGGGACAAGATCCTTTTGACGGTCACGGAACATGGAAACCCTAACATCACCTGCCAGGAGATTCCACTGCTGTAGTCTGGAGCCCAACAGCTCTGCCTTACTCTTGGGTAGTTCCAAATCCCTGACAAGGTCATTCAGTTCACCTTGTGTTATGAGGTGTGGTTCAGAGGAGGAGGATGGGAGAAAATGTGAGTCCTGTGACATTGATGGTCCAGGACCAGAAGTTTCATCCTCTTCCTCTTCCTCGTCTGACTCAAGTGAGAATGATTCTGGTGCATCAGGAACCAGCAGTCCTTCTCCGTGGGGTACTGGGCGTATAGCTGATGGAATGTTTGGATAATGCACAGTCCACTTTTTCTTCTTTGACACACCTTTCCCAACTGGAGGCACCATGCAGAAGTAACAATTGCTGGTATGATCTGTTGGCTCTCTCCAAATCATTGGCACTGCAAAAGGCATAGATTTCCTTTTCCTGTTCAACCACTGGCGAAGATTTGTTGCACAAGTGTTGCAGCATGTGTGTGGGGCCCACCTCTTGTCCTGATCTCCAATTTTGCAGCCAAAATAAAGGTGATATGCTTTCTTAACTGTAGTGGTTATACTGCGCTTTTGTGATGCAAAAGTCACTTCACCACAAACATAGCAGAAGTTATCTGCACTGTTCACACAAGTACAAGGCATCTCTGCTCACTTTGGCTAAACAGAAATGTGTCCCTTTGCAAAATCAAACACTGACAAATAAGAGAGCATGACACTGTATGATTTCTAGAGCTGATATAGGGCAATTTGTTCAGCAGAGTGATGTAAGCTTCGTTATGATTGCATCATCCATGACTTCTAGGAATAACATGATGCAATTCATATCATATATGACGCAATACCAGCTTCAGATTGCATCATTCATTGTTTTGCCTAAAAAGCAAGTACTGTCCAAACCCAGTCATAGATTTATTCATAGATCCAGTCAAAGATGTATTTTAGTCATTTCTGGTTTAAATTGAGATCCCTTCCCTTTATAACTCACTTATCCTCCGCTATTCCCAAGTCAAGGGTCATATATACTGACCCAATAGCATAACTTGAAAACTAGAGCCAATCAACAATTTTAAGCATCATTTTCGTTCTCAGTGACCCAGAATTAGTAAAGTTTGACTACATTTATTTCAGAAGCATTTTGCCTGTAGAGCACTGTAATTCTACGTTTGTAAGTTCAACTTTTATAATGAAGAGATTGCACAGCAGTTCTTGTTTTAGGTGAATTGAAAAATGCTATTTCTTTTGGGGGGGGTTGCAGTGAAAATATATGTAATAAACATAACTATAAAGTTAGCACTGTACACTTTGTATTCTGTGTTGTAATTGAAATCAATATATTAGAAAATGTAGAAAACATCCAAAAGTATTTAAATAAATGATATTATATTATTGCTTAATAGTGTGATTAATCACAATTAATTTTTTTAATCGCTTGACACCCCTTGTTATATTTGTTCTTAATGTAATAAATAGCTACTTTATTTTCACTAACTCTAAGACTAAGCCTGACATGTACTACTAAGTGATTTAGACACCTGACTGGTGCTTCTCTAAGGGACACTACGTAATAATTACCATATACTAGAGTGTGTCTCTGGGTTTCGAGTTCCTGGAGAGAAAAGATTAAAGCCCTTTAACGCTATATGTAAACCAGACAAGGAGTGAATATTGGATGCTGGCAATAAAGGTACAGGTATAGCCACCGAGTATGTATGTGTATATATATGACAGTGGGAGTAGCAACTCATCAGAGAGGGAATATAATTAATGCTAATCAACTTGAGTTTATAGAAAATAGATCCTGTCAAAGTAAATTTATTTTTTTATGAGATTAGAGGTTTGGTTGATAAAGGTAATAGGGTTAATGTACTTAGACTTCTGTAAGGCATTTCACTTGGTACCACGTGACATTTTGAAAGTTATAAAAATAACATGGCACACATTAAATGGTTAGGTCTCAATTTAATTACAATGGGTAATCATTGTTATTGGCCCTTTTTAACATTTTTATGAATGACCTGGACGGAAACATAAAATCATTACTAATAAAGTTTCCAGAAGACACACAAATTGGGGGAGTGGTAAATAATGAAAAAGACAGATCACTGATTCAAGGTGATCTAGATCACTTGGCAAGCTGAATGCAAGCAAAGAATGTGTCTTTTAATATGGCTAAATGCATACATCTAGGAACAAAAAATGTAGGCTATATTTACAGGATGGGGATTCTATCCTGGGTAGCAACGACTCTAAAAAAGATTTGTAGGTTGTGGTGGATAATCAGCTGAATGTGATCTCCCAGTGCAACACAGTGGCCAAAAGGACTAATGCAATCCTTGGATGCATAAACTGGAATCTTGAGTAGATATACAAAGGTTGTTTTACCTCTATAAGTGGCATTGCTGTGACCACTGCTGGAATACTGTGTCCTGTTCTGGTGTCCAGAGTTCAAGAAGGATGTTCATTAAAGAATTAGAAAATAAGTTTTATGACCTGTGTTTTACAGGTGGTCAGACTAGATGATCACAATGATCTCTTCTGGCCTTGGAATCTTGGAATGTCTGAATTACTCATGCAATAGCAACAATTTATATTTTGGCAGATTATGGAGCGCTCTTGTGGTTGAAAATTGCAATGACAGTTTCCATCACTATCTACAATCTGTGACACAACTTTTTGTTTATGTTCTTACGGGAGAATTCTTGGTTGGTCTTCATCAAAATCTGCTGTCCACAGCACTTCCACAGGTAAGAATCTCATCATTTTATTTTTTTATTGTAAAAGGTCATTTTTCAATGGTGGGAATTTGAAGTCACTCCAGTAAAATCTTTGCCCTCTATTTCAGGTGTTGTTATTTTTAGTAACTATATTTAACAGCTCTATTCTTTTTCTCAGCAACACTCATTCCCTACATTTTAGAGTTCCATTCTTTCTGTTTCTACGTTTATTCTTATTACACAAGGAACTGAAATTATTTCTCTGTCAAATATTTAAATTGATCACATTGACGCATTTTGTATCTAAAGCCAAAATGTTTTAAGATATGCCTTTCTGTATCTTCTAATGTATTGTTTAACATCCTCAACAGTGTCAGAAATGTATTGCATTTATATCGCATACCTGATACTATAATGAGTCCACAGAGGAGATGGAAAA
The DNA here is from genome assembly GCF_020497125.1 of Mauremys mutica. Classification (NCBI taxonomy): domain Eukaryota; kingdom Metazoa; phylum Chordata; order Testudines; family Geoemydidae; genus Mauremys; species Mauremys mutica. Next base: position 85,044,088 of record NC_059079.1, on the reverse strand, counting down.
GGCTTATGTGACCCCTTATCAACAGAGCCACACTTTGAGCCCCGTCAAGGAGTAACCTGTGTATTATTTTTAAGCAAGTCTCCATTTTTCTAGCGGAGGGCTGCATTTAAAGATCATCCCCATGGACATTTTTTTCAATGCCAGTTTTGTTTGGGGCATATCCTAAAGCAGCATCTCACTAATGATCCCCCATTTCTTAGGCTAATAGTTGTGGACAGAAACTGGCTGCATCTGAGCCAGAGGAAGTAACACATTGTTTTGCACTCCATCCAAAAAGTAAAAGTTCAGCACTGTTTGTTAAAGTATCTAGCTCTCCCTGAGTCTGGTCACTAGTGCCACAACAGTGGCGACTTGTATTATGTGAGGAAAATCTCTTACGAAACCCTGTGGGGAAGAAGAGAATATTTTTTTCCCAAGGAATATGACCAAATTGATGTGAAAGGTAGAAACATTTCTGAGGGAACTCCTCGTTAAAATTCTAGCAATGTATCATTGAATGAATCCATTTCAGACTTTACACTGTTATAAACTAAACTTACTTGACTAGGCATAGGAGATACTTATTTGTATTTGGTGCCTTGTATCTGTACTTAGCCTTTTATGTTCACTGCTTTATCATGTTATTTGCACTGCTTTTCTACATGGCAAATTGTTGTATGGCAAGCCACCAGCTTGTTGCAGAGTACTACTTGAAAATGTAGAATGCCAAGCAGCATTCTGGAACTTTCACCGTGCTTTAATAATATCCACATGGGACATTCCTGAGCAGTAAGCTGGTGCGCTGTAGGTTCACATCTTGGCTTGTTGCACAGTAACTTGAAGCAAGTGTAGGCAAGTCCTTGGAATGTTTTACACTGGTGTAGTATACAATATGGACTCAAATGACTACTGTGTTGCTCCAGTTTTACTCTAGTGGAGATCCCACGGAGTTCAAGGGAGGTCCCTACCATTTTAGTGCTTTTATTGAAGCTGCCTCTGTAGACCCAGAAACTGACCATGATAAGGGAATTTGGTTTTGGACTTTCAAAGGAGAAATGAATCATAAACTACATTGCGACTGAATAACCCTTATTTTGTTTGTACATGTTTTCAGAGCTAAGGGCTGTCTCTCTGGATGCTATAATAGTCTGCCTTCCTCTTTTTTTGTTTACATTTCAATACCTCTAGCTATAAACAGTCACAAGGTGAAAGAATAAGTTAAAGTAGATTAATTCTTAAATCTAATATAAATATTACAAGGCCAAGTCTGTACATAAACTAGGAGATGAACTCGTTTGAAAAGGAGGAGGAATACTTGTTACACATAGAAAAGACCATTTAAAAATAATTCCTATCAAACTAGAAAGTACCCAAGTCCTTTTTCAAACCATATTTCTATAAGGCATCTTATAGAACAAGAACTTCTCTCTGAAAGCTGAATTAGCCCAAAGACATCCTCTGGGTGTCTTTTTCTGACTCAGTGGGAAATTTCCAACAGCTAACCTTCTATTCACTTTAACTCATCTCAGTCAGGAAGAGGAGATGTATCTTAAGACTCTAACCTTTATTTGGCTCTGCTAGATGTTCATGTCTAACCACTTTTTTCACTCTTTCCACTGCCTCAGCAATTAAGGCTGGGTAGGGAAAGGAGCTTTTGGATTATGGGTTGTAAGTACCATTTGAGCAGAAGCAGTAAAGAATCCTGTGGCACCTTATAGACTAACAGACATTTTGGAGCATGAGCTTTCGTGGGTGAATACCCACTTCGTCGGATGCAAGTAGTGGAAATTTCCAGGGGCAGGTATATATATGCAAGCAAGAAGCAAGCTAGAGATAACGAGGTTAGTTCAATCAGGGAGGATAAGGCCCTGTTCTAGCAGTTGAGATGTGAAAACCAAGGGAGGAGAAACTGGTTTTGTAGTTAGCAAGCCATTCACAGTCTTTGTTTAATCCTGAGCTGATGGTGTCAAATTTGCAGATGAACTGAAGCTCAGCAGTTTCTCTTTGAAGTCTGGTCCTGAAGTTTTTTTGCTGCAGGATGGCCACCTTAAGATCTGCTATTGTGTGGCCATGGAGGTTGAAGTGTTCTCCTACAAGTTTTTGTATATTGCCATTCCTAATATCTGATTTGTGTCCATTTATCCTTTTCCATAGAGACTGTCCAGTTTGGCCGATGTACATAGCAGAGGGGCATTGCTGGCATATGATGGCGTATATTACATTGGTGGATGTGCAGGTGAATGAACCGATGATGGTGTGGCTGATCTGGTTAGGTCCTGTGATGGTGTCGCTGGTGTAGATATGTGGGCAGAGTTGGCATCGAGGTTTGTTGCACGGATTGGTTCCTGAGCTAGAGTTACTATGGTGCGGTGTGCAGTTACTGGTGAGAATATACTTCAGGTTGGCAGGTTGTCTGTGGGCGAGGACTGGCCTGCCACCCAAGGCCTGTGAAAGTGTGGGATCATTGTCTAGGATGGGTTGTAGATCCCTGATGATGCATTGGAGGGGTTTTAGCTGGGGACTGTATGTGATGGCCAAGAAAGAAACCAACAGGACTCCACTGGCCATCACATACAAACCCAAATGCAGTCTTTAAAACCTGCTGTCACCTGTAGTTATCTCAGTCCCCTGATTATGTGAAAATTCTGGATAATTGATGTTGTACTGTATTCTACTGCACACTGCAGTAGATTAGATAAGAAGAGGAATGCAAATTTAGGGGATAATTCTCCAATAAAAGGCACGTGTAACTCAGCAGGAGGTAGTCTACATCCCATACCACTTTGAATTAGCCTTCCCACACACATAATCCGGTTAGTAATTTCAGTGAATCACATGAATTTGTGAAGTGCATGAAATAATTTAAGTTCTTTGAAAAGTAACTGCAGAGTGAATGTTTATGAACCTACATCAGAAGCACGTGAAAAATATAAACTTCTGAGCTAGCAATAAATGGATTCTGTGAGTCCGAGAATAGAAAAGGACAATGGCTTTCACATAATGGAAATCTTTGACAGAAACAGCATGGTACCCAAAGAGTGAAAGTGAGGAATAGTTGATAAATTATTGTACTGGAATATAAACATATACAGCTGGAAGAGACAGTCATGAGGTCTGATCCCAAAATGCATTTCTGAATTTTCTAAATCTTCAAGAAGGAATTTTCACTGTGTACAGAAAGGGAAACCCTGACAGCAGACTTGTTTGCCTTTCTGTATGCACACACCTTTCCTTTCCTGATGCTTTTTCACATTGTCACTGCTGTGGGCTACTAATCACTTAGATTTATATTTTGGTACAAGACTGGCAGCAAGATGATTTAGAACTTGTCAGATGAGGCTCAGCAGATGGAGCCAATTCCTCAAACATGATCTCTTCTTCTGCTACACTAGAGTTATAAAAATCTCACTCCGCCTCACGTGGATGGGGTAACAAGTCAAAATGCAACACAGGCAGGTGTTGGATGAATGGCCCTTATTTAAAGCCAGAGTCAGGACCCTGCCCCAGATCTGGATGAAGACATCCAAATCGAGCAAGAGCAACAACAAATCATATAATTTAGTGCTGGTGAAAACTGCTGTACTGTTAAGCGGTTAAACAGGTACATCATGGGAAAGAGTGGTGCAAACTTCCTCCATACTGACCCACCAATACCTCCTTAACCCTAACAGCCACCTCTAGAAAAGCAGGTGAACTCCATCTTCATTCCCATTAAGGATGTGCCTTTCAGAAGAGCCTAATGGAGTTTCAGTAGGTCTTTCCATAGCAGTAGGACACATTATTTCCCTTAGGCCTCTATGAAAATCCCAGTCTGTCAACTAAGACTGTAAACAAGTTTGCCAGGGGTTTCCTCCAGGAAGTGGGGTGACAACATCAAACTCATCACACTTCAGTAATCACAACTGATGTGAACTGGATTTTATATGCTGACCTGGGAAATCAAAAATTTTTGTATCCTATTACCAATCATTTGAACTCGCCAGTCTCCCGGAAAGGCAGTTATTTTTCTTAAGTATTGTTTGGAAGGAAAGTGGAAGTAGTGTAAAAAATTCGTCCACACCAGTTAGCATGGCAATAATTACAAATATTCTAGTTTTCATTCTCTTGCACTAGCGAACATAGTCGTGGATGCAAACACTTTATTTTCCATGGTCAATTACTTTGGCCCTCACAACACAAGAATTAGTAGAAAAAAGACCATAAACCCCATCAAATTTAATCTTCTAGATTTGTTTTTGTGTTGACTTTTTGGTTGTGTCTGCCTGGAAGATCATATATTCCATTACTCGTGCTGGTGTTGGCAAACATACATCTTTACTCACTCCACTTCATTTATTTGTCTTTTAATTTGACATTCTAAGAACTAGCATTTTGTTGATAATGTTGGATGTTTGTTGGCTTGGACATCTGCTTCTCATTGTTATAACCACTTTCTAATGCATTCAAGCTTCTTTTTAAATAAGGCCTTGTCTATACGGGCAAGTTTCTGCGCAGTAAAGTAGCTTTAAGCCCTGTAGCTCCCAAGGTGTACACACTGCCAAGCTACTTAGTGCGCAGAAACTGTGCAGATGCAGTGCTGTAAAAAAACCACCCCCACAAGAGGGGTACAGCTTTCTGCACCGGGGCTACAGCACTGCGGTGCCAGTGTAGATACCCTGGTCGATTACAGCGCTGCAATTGGTCTCCGCGAGGTGTCCCACAATGCCTGTTCTCACCTTTCTGGTCATCGGTTTGAACTCTACTGCCCTGCCCTCAGGTGACCAACCATCATCCCCACCCCATACATTCTTTTGGAATTTTGAAAGTCCCCTTCCTGTTTGCTCAGTGACACGTTCAGTGGTCTCAGCACATCTTTCCAGGTGACCAGGCCTGCTCCACGCACCAGGTGATCTCCCGCTTGGAGCAATGGCGAGATGCTGGATATAATCAGCATTTAGGAGAAAGGAGGCTGTCCCAGCTGTGCTCCAGCCATAGGAATTATACCTACGGACAGATTTCATGATGCATGACTGGAAGGGGCCATGACCGACACACCACAGTGCAGGGTCAAAGTGAAGGAGCTGCAGAATGCCTACCACAAGGCATGGAAGGCAAACTGCCTTTCTGGTGCTCTGCCCACAAGCTGCTGGTTCTACAAAAAGCTGGATGCGATACTCGGTGGCAACCCCACCTCCATTGCGAAGGCCACTGTGGATACTTCAGTGGCTCACTTGCCAGTCATGAGTGGACTGAGCCAGGAGGAGGAAATCTTGGATGAGGATGTGGAGGGGGAAGGGGATCCAGAGGCAGAGGACAACTCAGAGGTCAGAGATGCATGCAGCCGGGATCTCTTCTCTACTCCAGAGGAGGCTAGCCAGTCACAGCTGTCAGAGCTTGGTGAAGCACAAACAGGACAGGAGGCCCCTGGCAAGTGGCTATCATTTTGGGAATTGCTGAAGCGAGTTGTTGGGGGCAGGAGAGTAGCAGAAAGCAGGCTTGTGTCTGTATGACGCGCATACCACCACATGCCCAGTCTGAGCAGCGGAACAGGGTTTTGATTGACTCCCTCACTTAGTGGGAATCTGCCTTAGAGAACTCCACGAAAATCTCATGGAGATACTGGGCAATCCACTGCTGCAGGTTCTTTGGCAGAGCTGCTTTGTTCCTTGCCCCATTAAGGGTAACTTTTCCATGCCACTGATCCATCACTGAAGAGGGGGTTACTCCCCATTCTGGGGGGCTTGTGGCTCATGTGTGCTTGCCTGGGGTGAGCCAGTTAGTGCGAGGTATGTGAATAGTGGCTATGTTTTTAAATCACTGAATCAGTGCTCTGCAAACAATGTTGCTTCTGTAAAATGTTGCATTTTGGCTTCAAAATATGACCTTCGGAGCCCAGCCTCCCTTTTTGTTATCGGTGGCTGAATGGCTGCGCAGAATTAGAAAGTGGCCACGGAGAATTAAAGAGGACTTTCTGCGTGATGTCATGATGTACTCCGTGGCCGAAAAACAGGAATTGAGGGAGTGGCGGGACAGTGAGAAGCAGGACTGAAAGGAGAACACGGCGCGCCAGAACAAAGCCATGGAGAGTCTCTTAAACATTATGGAGCACCAAGCGGACACGCTCCAGACACTACTAGCACTGCAAACCGAGCAGCTCTGAGCCCACCCTCCCCTGCAGCCACTGTCACAAAACTCTTTCCCATGCACCCCCCAGACACCGCCAACACACTCTTATCAACCTTCTGGCTCCAGTCTGTACCTGCTGCATTCCACTCCTGCCACATCACAGTCCACCCTGCAGACTCCCAGTACCCACTGCACTCAACACCCCTGCAGTTTAGCCCTGCTGAATTACAGTACCCGCTGCCAGAGGTGAAAGTAAGCTGGTACGGTCCAGTACGGCGTACCAACAAGAACCAATACGCCATACTGGACCGCACCGGTTTCGGCGGCAGGGATTTAAAGGTCTCGGTGCTCCCCGCAGCGGCGGGAGCTCCAGGCCAGCTGGGCTCAGGCGGGGATTTAAAGGGTCCGGAGCTCCCGCGACTGCGGGGAGCCCCAAGCCCTTTAAATCCCCCCTGCAGCTCCGGCATCCGGGCTGGGGCTGGGATTTAAAGGGCCCGGAGCTCCTGCTGCTTCCGGGAACCCCAGCTCTTTAAATCGCTGCCGGAACTGCGTTGGGGATTTAAAGGGCCCGGAGCTCCACAGCGGCCAGAGCCCTGGGCCCTTTCATTTGTCCCTGAGTCCCGGGGGCTCCCAGTCACCTCTGCAGCTGGGAACCCCGGGGTGATTTAAAGGCCCTGGGGCTCCCAGCCACAGCCAGTGCCCCAGGACCTTTAAATCTTGAGAGGCCCCACCTCTTCCGGTTGAGGCCACACCTCTTCCAGTTGAGGTCATGCCCACACTCAGGACTCCGGCGTACTGGTAAGTCTTTTACATTACTTTCACCACTGCCTGCTGCACTGTACTCCAAAAGACAAGGTCACATATGATATCTGGACATACACAAATCTTTAACCATCTTGGGACCCTACCTCCTCCTGGGATCCTCCCTTCCCCCATCCCCCACAGTGCTGGTGTGGTTTTTTTGTTTGTCTCTCTCCTCTTGTTGTTGTTTTTTAATAAAATAATTGTTTTGATTTGAAAGCAATCTTTATTCCATTAATTGAAAGCAAACAGAGCCCTACAAAGCAACAGGCAATTTTCTTAAACCTTCATAGTGCACCAATCACAATCATCTCCTAGCATTACAAGCACTGCTCTCCTGAGCATAGCAACAAATATTAGTGGATTTCAGCTTCACTCCAAACTGGTTAGCAACCGATTAGTAGCAGTCTGCAGTAGCCAGCTTCCACAGTGTAATTGCCACATGCTTCTCCAGCGACAGGGCAGCTCTCATTCTCATGTCCTTGCACCGCAGGGCTGGGGAAAGCTCATCACACAGTCCCATGAATGTGGCTTTCCTCATGTGAAAGTTCTGCAGCCACTGCTTGTCATTCCAGATGTGCACGACAATGTGATCCCACCACTCAGTGCTTGTTTCCTGAGCCCCAAAGCAGCGTTTGACTGTGGTCAGCAACTCCGTGAATGCCACACGCAATCTTGTGTCATAGCTACTATGCGTGGCGAGATCAATGTCGAACTCCTTTTCCCTTTGTAGGTTAAGGAATAACTCCACTGCCACTCGTGATGTGTTTGTGAGAACAAGCAGCATATTGGTCAACAGTGCGGGATCAATTCCTGCAGACCAAAGAGGCAGAGCGTGCAGTACACTAACTGTTGAAAGATGGTGCCAAATGTGGATGGATGCACAGGGTTTGCTGGGATGCGAAGCAATGCATCACGGGGCATTGGGACAGGACCCAGGATGCCCCACGACCCTCTCCACCTTCCCACAAGTCTTAGCAGCAGAAGAGGAAGAGATGCTCTGTGGGATAGCTGCTCAGAGTGCACCACTCCGAATACTACTGCAAGTGCCACAAGTGTGAACACACTATTGCGCAGACAGCTGACAGTGTGAACACAACAGCGGTTTCCCTTCAGTGCTTTCTGAGCAGTGCTGTAACTGCCAGCGATGTACCTCTGCCAGTGTAGACATACCCTGAAAAACAATCGTTTGTGACATTAATGGCATTGCCAAGTTATTTAGAGTTTATTGTGCAAGCTGTGCTCTATGACATCCATAAATACAATACTAAGGAATTAATTTCTAATGGGAAATTTGTCTGCCACCATACCACCTTGAGCTGTAGGCTTCTCTTCAGATCTTACCTGAAGGCTTCAGCCTAATCAGTAATTGGATGGGAAATACCCAGGAAAATCCAGAGTGAATAATTCTAGCTGCGCTATGTCAAATATCACAATCTTTGCTTCAGTTCAGGAAAAAGCAGAGAGATTTCTTTTTTCTTTTAAACTACCTTTAAAAGTTACTTGAATTCTTTGTTGGACTAGAAGTGTTGTCTGAGTGCTGAGTAGGGTGGCCAGGTACCTGGTTTTCAACTGGAAAATCCAGTCGAAAAGGGGACCTGACATGTCCGGTTAGATCTACCAAACAGACACTCAAAGTCCAATTACTGCAAGTGCGGGAGGCAGGGAGGCACTGGGTCATCACCCGCTCCAGCCCCACTCAGTCAGGGCCACTTCCTACCTTTGCTGGGCAGCTGCAGCTCCCAGCCCCGGTTCTGCAGGCAAGTCTCTCCTGACCCATGTGACAGGTGATCAGAGGAGAAAAGCAGCAAGCAATAAGGGGGAGGGGAGAAGAGGAGTGGATGGGGGGGCAGGGCAGGGGTGGGGCCTCGAGAGGAAGAGGCGTGGCAGGGGAGATACCAGAACTCCTGCTGGAGTGTCCAATTTTTAAATATTACCAAGTTGTTCAACCCTAGTGCTGAGTGAAGGTTCAAAGTGAACCAGTTCTGCTGTCTTAGTGAAAATTCCCCTGTTGTTCAGTTCAGCAATTTACTCTTCAGTCCCCCATCCCACCAACCCTTGCTATGTAGCCTTGGCATGTGTCCTCCTCACTCACACCTCAGGCTGAATAACTTTCAGTTGTGGATAGTGTGTTTTTCTTCACTGTAGGTATATATAATATATGTATAATTATTATGTGCACTGATATAATGTCAATTATCCATGGAGCTCAAACATGTTACAACAGTTATCTCACTGACTAAGCTTTACAACATTCTGTAAGACACCAACAAGTATACAAGGGTTGCTACACATAAGATTGAAATGCAGCCCTTAGGAACAGAACACAATAATTATTCATAACTACACACACTGAGATGAATCCCAATTCCGGCTGCAATGTCAGTGAGAATTCAGGTACCCAATATACCCAAATGGCAAATGATCGCTATGGCCAACTGTCTGGCTAAGCGTTGAAGAAGACTAAGAATATATAATTACAAGAGATGGCCTTTGGCCACTCTGCCTAGGTTACCAAAGCTTCTACTCTCACAAAATTGAGAATTTTAATGATCCTTAGTTGTTCAAACATCATTTTTGCCTCAAGTGAAACACACCTCCTAGCACTACAGTGGGGTATTGTTCCTGCATTGATAGCATTAGAAAACCTCTTGCTAAATCACTGACACTTCTCTTTGCCTTGTTTAAGTTTTGCTTGGAGGTCTGTCCAAACACAGACCCAAGCAACCCTGTTTAGTTTATAAAATTTCACTTTCATCTTGAGCCACTGCAGCTCAAGATGAAATGGCTGGAGGCACCTGATGATCTAGAATGTTATAAAAATGTAAGGTTATATCATTCAAAAGAATTACCAGGTGACATCTTAATCCATTGTAATTTAAAGCTTTCATGAGGGGCTCAACATGATGTGGAAAAAAAAAGAAACTATTAATAGTTAGAAGATAGAAAGATGAAATATTTGAGACAAATGCATTTATGTTTCTTCTGTATAAAGAAATTAGGTATAGCATGTATACAATCTTATCCCTGAATAATCATTTGGTCTTGGAAAAATCAACTTTAATTTGAGAAGACACTTGAGATAGGATTTTCAAAAGACCTCAGTGGTGGCCAAACTCCACTTCTGTTTTCAAAAGTGCTCAGCATTGTCCTAACTGTGCACCAATTGAAGTCAATGGATGAAATCCTGGTTCCACTGAAGTCAATGGGAATTTTGCTATTGATTTAAATGGAGCCAGGATTTCACCTGACTTTTACAATGGATTTCAAAGTGGGAGCAGAGTTAGAACAAAACTGAGAGCTTTTGAAAAATTGCACCGTGGAATGATGATGAAAGGCATTGTACCAATTTTTACAGGAAGAACCTGGGGTAGTGCAGCAGGAATTTCAAGGACCAAATATGTCAGGAAGGTGTGATACTCTCAACAAAGAGTATGTGTGCGGGTAGGCGGCTGGTTCCTCATCTTAGAATCATAGAATATCAGGGTTGGAAGAGACCCAGAGGTCATCTAGTCCAACCCCCTACTCAAAGGAGGACCAATTCCCAACTAAATCATCCCAGCCAGGGCTTTGTCTAGCCTGACCTTAAAAACCTCTAAGGAAGGAGATTCCACCACTTCCCTAGGTAACTCATTCCAGTGCTTCACCACTCTCCTGGTGAAAAAGTTTTTCCTATTATCCAACCTAAACCTCCCCCACCGCAACTTGAGACCATTATTCTTTGTTCTGTGATCTGCTACTGCTGAGAAAACTCTAGATCCATCTTCTTGAACCCCCTTTCAGGTAGTTGAAAGCAGCTATCAAATCCCCCTTCATTCTTCTCTTCTGCAGACTAAATAAGCCCAGTTCCCTCAGCCCCTCCTCATAAGTCATGTGTTCCAGCCCCCTAATCATTTTTGTTGCCCTCCGCTGGACTCTTTCCAATTGTTCCACATCCTTCTTGTAGTGTGGGGCCCAAAACTGGACACAGTACTCCAGATGAGGCCTCGCTAATGCCGAATAGAGGGGAATGATCACGTCCCTCAATCTGCTGGCAGTGCTCCTACTTATACAGCCCAAAATGCTGTTAGCCTTCTTGGCAACAAGGGCACACTGTTGACTCTCATCCAGCTTCTCATCCACTGTAACCCCTATGTCCTTTTCTGCAGAACTGCTTCCTAGCTACTCGGTCCCTAGTCTGTAGCAGTGCATGGGATTCTTCCATCCTCAGTGCAGGACTCTGCACTTGTCCTTATTGAACCTCATCAGATTTCTTTTTGCCCAACCCTCTAATTTGTCTAGGTTCCGCTGTATCCTATCCCTACCCTCCAGCGATTTACCACTCCTAGTTTAGTGTCATCTGCAAACTTGCTGAGGGCGCAATCCACACCATCCTCCAGATAATTAATGACCATATTGAACAAAATCGGCCCCAGGACTGACCCTTGGGGCACTCCGCTTGATACCAGCTGCCAACTAGACATGGAGCCATTGATCACTACCTGTTGAGCCCAACGATCTAGCCACCTTATAGTCCATTCATCCAGCCCATACTCCTTTAACTTGCTGGCAAGAATACTGTGGGAGACCGTATAAAAAACTTTGCGAAAGTCAAGGAATAACAAATCCACTGCTTTTCCCTTATCCACAGACCCAATTATCTCGTCATAGGAGGCAATTAGGTTAGTCATGCATGACTTGCCCTTGGTGAATCCATGCTGACTGTTCCTGATGACTTTCCTCTCCTTGAAGTGCTTCAATATTGATTCCTTGAGGACCTGCTCCATGATTTTTCCATGGACTGAGGTGAGGCTGACTGGCCTGTAGTTTCCCAGATCATCCTCCTTCCCTTTTTTTAAATATGGGCACTACATTAGCCTTTTTCCAATCACCCATGACCGCCTCTAATCACCATGAGTTTTTAAAGATAATGGCCAATGGCTCTGCAATCACATCCACCAACTCCTTTAGCACCCTCGGATGAAGTGCATCCGGCCCCAAGGACTTGTGCTCGTCCAGCTTTTCTAACTAGTCCTGAACCACTTCTTTCTCCACAGAGGGCTGGTCACCTCCTCTCCATACTGTGAGGTCCAGTGCAGTAGTTTGGGAGATGGCCTTGTTCATGAAGACAGAGGCAAAAAAAAATCATTGTGTACATTAGCTTTTTCCACATCCTCTGTCACTAGGTTGCCTCCCCCATTCAGTAAGGGGCCTACACTTTCCCTGACCACCTTTTTGTTGCTAACATACCCGTAGAAATCCTTCTTGTTACTCTTAACATCACTTTGCTAGCTGCAACTCCAAATGTGATTTGGCCTTCCTGATTTCACTCCTGCATGCCTGAGCAATATTTTTATACTCCTCCCTGGTCATTTGTCCAATCTTCCACTTCTTGTAAGCTTCTTTTTTGTGTTTAAAATCAGCAAGGATTTCACTGTTAAGCCAAGGTGGTCACCTGCCATATTTACACATCGGGATGGCTTGTTGCTGCAACCTCAATAAGGATTCTTTAAAATACACCCAGCTCTCCTGGATTCCCTTTCCCCTCATGTTATTCTCCCAGGGAATCCTGCCCCTCAGTTCCCTGAGGGAGTCAGTCTGCTTTTCTGAAGTCTAGGGTCCGTATTCTGCTGCTCTCCTTTCTTCTTGATGTCAGGATCCTGAACTCGACCATCTCATGGTCACTGGCTCCAAGGTTCCCATCCACTTCTGCTTCCCCTACTAATTCTTCCCTGTTTGTGAGCAGCAGGTCAAGAAGAGCTCTGCCCCTAGTTGGTTCCTCCAGCACTTGTACCAGGAAATTGTCCCCTACACTTTCCAAAAACTTCCTGGATTGTCTGTGCACCGCTGTATTGCTCTCCCAGCAGATATCGGGGTGATTGAAGTCCCCCATGAGAACCAGGCCTGTGATTGAGTAACTTCTGTTAGCTGCCTGAGGAAAGCCTCGCCAACCTCATCCCTCTGGTCTTGTTTCGGAAGATGCTGTTTATATATCAGGGGCCTGATGGAGATAAGTATGTTACTACTGGAGAGGTGGCACTATGCATTCTTTGGCAGAATCATCAATAGGAGAAGGCTGTGGTGTCAAATTCTTGAGTTCTAAACCCAGCTCTTAAAATGGCTCCCTCTGTAGATTTGGGCTTCATTTTATTTCTTTGAATCAGTACTGTAATGCTATCTGTAAATTGGGGATATAATGCCCCCTCCAGCAGGACTAATCAAACCCAGTGAAGGGCTTTGCAAGTGCTCAGCCCTGCATCATTACTGGGAATCATTCAAACTTGGCATTAAATGAGCCGGTTGTGAAGGTGGGAGTTTAAAGTTTGGGTCTTTCTCTAACCTATATCCTGGATCCTGTTTTGTGCGTATTAACATCATATGTAATGACCAGAACACCTTTGTGTGGTTTTGAAATACTTATTGATAAATAAGGGTTGATGTTTCAACATTAACATTCTCCTCCCCACCCCAACCCCCAAAACATGCCAAAAGAAACCTGCAATACAGCCATAGAGATAAAATCTTTTGCCCTGAGCACTGGCCATTGACCCTATGAATTACCTGGCTGCTCTGTCTGCAAGTCCAAATCTGATAAGGTTGCTACTTCAGGCCTCCACCAGCAGTTAATAAGGGCCTTTGACAATTACAAGATTTTAGCAGCAGGGACCAAATGTATGTCTCTGAGGCATTTTTAACATTAGTAATAAGTTATTTGTTGCTGTTCATTATGGTACACTTAAATGGTCTAAGCTAAGGCACCCAGGTGCCAAAATGATGGACACTTTTATAAATCATTAAAGGGTTGACTTTCAATGGACTTGTGTTCCTAGAGTCACGTAGGCTCTCTTGAAAATGTCCCCATTTCTCTTTTAATTGATCAATGTCATTCATCTTACTTCAGGATTCTTTGTTACATATGAAATATATGATATTTATTAAACCACCGTTTACAGAAATTCTTCCTCTTGGGAAGCTTATTAATTATTTTTAAGGGGCAATTAAAGGTGAGAGGGAAAGGGGATTTTTTTTCTTTTCCTTTAAATTGTAATGGATTGAAGAGCTATGTGCTTTGCAGATGAGCACACTGGCTACATATCATAGAATATCAGGGTTGGAAGGGACCTCAGAGGTCATCTAGTCCAACCTCCCACTCAAAGGAGGACCAATTCCCAAAGAAATCATCCCAGCCAGGGCTACATAGTCTTGTGAGAGCTGATGAAAAGGGGACTGTGAAAGTTGTGATAATGGTTCATAATAGACTGATGCACCCCCGGTGCATTTGCATGGTGATCATTTATGGTCAGGTATTTGTTACCATTAGTTGCAGCATCACTGTAGTTTAAGAGCTGCGGCATGTACATTTTCTGAATTCATAACAAAGGGAGGAAAGAAAGTGCAGAGCTGTGAAGAGAGGTGAGGCAGGAGTGGTGCCAGTGCTCTCTGTGAGTGAATGCTATAGACCGTGTTTTAGGTATAAAAATGGAATTAGGACCCTATCTATGTTGTCCCTCTCCTCCCCCCCTCCATTTAATTCCTCCACTGACTTAATTAAGATCAACAGCTTTTCATTAGTGAGCTTGCTCTCCAGGAGGGTTTTTTCCACAGCTCTTTTCATAATCCATTTTCTCCCCTTGTTTTTCCATGTGATAAAATCATAATCCTGCTTTTGCAACATCACAGAATGATAACAGTATGCCCACCCAGAGAAGTCTCCCTCATTGAGCTTTCAATTTCTCTATTGATACTAATAATGCTTGAGAAGCTTTCTCGGGGGATAAAAAACAAAAACCCAGCTTGCTAGTAAAGCAGATCTTTCTGACTGCAACATCTCTGCTAATACTTCAGCATGGATGACTTGGCTTGTGTGTTCGTTTGTTTGTTTGTTTTAAATAATCGCGAGCCTTTGCCCAAAGCTCAAACTACAGCAACCTAACCTCACTGAGATTCAAAAGTCATAGTTCTTAGAAACATGCCCATATATCTTTGTGCTTTCTGGTTCCTGAGACCCTAAGTGGAAGTTTTTCCATGAAAAAGGTTATTCTTCCAGATTTTGGATGCTTTAAGAAACCAGGGAACGCTAGAGTTGCTACACCCTTCAATGTAACAATATCTGAGTCATCTCCTAGCTAGACCTCTGACCATTCTAATATCTCCCATCACTTCACTACTAGTGATCTCTCCATTGTTTGTTTACTTATGTGATTGAAATCCCACAGCTGCCTTGCAACTGGTTCTATATCAACTACATTATGCATCCATTCACACAGAGGACTATGTGTTTACTGCATAAGCAATTACTTTAGAAAGGAAAAAAATGTTCTTATAAAAATGAAGTAGACACAATAGGGGAGATATATAGAAAATTCCATTATAGACCCAGTTTCAGTATTAAGGCCTGATTTATTTGCAATTTGCTCTGCAGCACAAGAGAAAAAGCATCAAACATCACTTTGTTTCTTGTTAGAAGTACTAAGTGAATTTATCAATCTGGCAGCAAAAAAGAATTCAATTATATTTCCTCAAAATGTGTAATCAGTGTTTAGCATTTCCCTTCAGCAGGAAACTCCAATATTTTCACAGTGCATTACATATAATTTGTATGTGAATTGTAGTTCTCATGAAAGCTAGTACATCGTGATTTTGGGGGACTAAAGTCCTCTAACAAATATAGCTCAGATCGCAATGGTGCAAGTTTCCCCTTTATTGTCCTGCTAACATGTCAGTTCTGCTCTAGAGGGGTCTGTGGTCAAGAATCCTTAAGCACAACTATCACTAAAAACTAGAGTTGATTGGAAAACCATTTTTTCCAGTAAGAAATCTGGAACAAAAAGCCTTGGTTTTTAAAAAAAAAAAATCCCCCAAAATTTATGTTTTCCTGGTGGAAAACGTAAATTTTCATTTCAAATTAATATTTGGGAACAAAAAAAAATCTTCATTTCATTTCAGCTTAAAATGGCATTTCAGTGGTGTGTGGTTTTGTGTTTTGTCTTGTCATTTCATTTCAGATATTTGGTTTAAAATTTAAAAAATAATGAAGTGACATATTAAGTTGAAGCAAAACAAAAATGATCATTTTGAATCAATGTTGACTAGGCTTGCCACCTCTGAGTTACAAAAAACAACATATCTAGGATGATCCCGAGTGCATGAAACTGGACAGCTGACAGTGTGTACTGAACACCCTTGCAGATTTCCTGAGACAGATACCTTAAAAGGATGATCCTGGGACAACTGGAACATGTGGCAACCTTAATGCTGACATAAAATGTCATTTTGTTCAATTTTTTTTTAATGGAAAAGCTGAAACAAAGCTATATTTAAAGTCAAATGAAGCAAAAAATATTTTGTTTCAAAATATCCTGTAGGAAAATAGAAAATTTCCACTGAGATTCACTCCCCCTGCCCCATAATGTCTGTCATTAAATTGTAATTTTTGGTAGAAAAATTTCACACACATTTTGACCAGCTCTGCTAAAATCCTGTTTTGTTTGAACACCATAATTCTACTGGGTGGAAGATATTTTTGAGGCTCTTCAGGGATGGTTTTGTGATTGAGACACTGGATTGGAACTCAAAACATGTAGATTCAGTTTTTGTATGTGCCACAGACTTCCTGTATGACATTAGGCAAGTCACTTAATCTTTACGTGCCTCAGCTCTCTATCTGATAAATGGAGATACTACTATTAAATTTGTCTATCTTGTCTATTTTGATGTTAAGCTCTTTGGGGCTGTTGGGAGTTTGTGGTTCCCAATGAGTCTGATGCTGGGTAGAAACAAGGGAGTTTGATCCATAGTGATGCGATTCAATTCAATTCAATGCGATTCAATTCAATTCAACAAGGCTTTATTCAATATGTTCAAAAGGAAGCCCCTGGTACAAAAAATCAGGCAGAGTTCCTCCAGCAAGGAGCCCCTCCCTTTGCTATTTTATAGCACATAGCACTTACATAACAAGTTACATAACAAGTACCTCTAACCAATAAGATTTAACCTTTCCATATATAGATTTATCACATGCTCATAGTTCTCCATTCCACATACTGAGCTCACCACCACCACCCCCACCAGCCTTCTCTAGAATGTTCCTAGGGTGGTTGAGCCACAGCATGCTTCCCTATGCATAAGCACCCTGCAAACCACATTTTATCCAAAATGAACATAAGCATACCCTTCAGGGCAGAGACTGTCTTACTGTGCATATACTCAGTACTATGCACATCCTGACTGGAGCCTGTAAGTGCTACTATAAGAATAATAGATAATAGTGACTGAAAAAAGGGTTAACCATTGAGTGGTGCTTCCGCCCTATACTTATTTCATTTATTGCTTCTTTGTTATAGATAAAAGGCCTCAAAGTTATTTTATAGTGTGGTTTTTTTTCCTGCTGGTTGTACCTTAAAAACATTAGAAATGTCCACTCTGGTCTTTACTGCCTTTGTAGGTAGTCTCAGAGGCTGTAGTTTTTCTCGTAGGGCATGGGGAGAAGAAGACTGAATCTTCAACAAAGGCTTCCTTTCTCCAAAGTACCAGTTAGTCATTGAAGTCAAATAGATATTAAGAAAAAAACAAATAAACCAGGAGTTTTGAACAGTCTAACCAAAAAATCTCTTCCACTCTCAATTGTTCATCTTTCACTTCTTCAGGAACCTGAATTCCATGTATCATAGAGACAAAAAAGATCACAAGATGTTTTCTTTTTCCTTGCAGTTTACTTTGGGTATACCAGTTTTCAACCAATTGAAGTCTGTGGTGTTTAGCTAATAAATAAATAAATAATTTAGAAGATTAGTTATGTTAAAGGAGGCTTCTATTTTCCCCTGGATACATTTGCATAATTCCACTTAACTTTGGTGAAACAGCAGTTTGGTTTTCAAAAGTATTTGAGCAGTGGCCTAACTCTGTTCCTATACAAGCCAGTGGAAGTTTTACCTGTTATGTGAAAGGGTGCAGTTAGGCCAATGTTGAGTATTTTTGAAAATCCCAACGTGTATCCACATATTAAAAAGAGATCTCGGAATCATGCAATTGTGAAACACAACATTATTTGAAAGGCATGTGTGTAGGGTATTGGCAAAGTGCTTATGGAAACATGAATGATAGGATGGTTGAAGCAGTAGATTGAGAGTCAAATCTTACCCTTACTGTTCTATTGTCTGGCTCTTCTAATGACTTCATGAAAGGGATTATATTTCCCTGTTTGGGATTCTCAACTGCTGTAAATCAGTGTGTCTCCAGTGAAGTCAGTGGATCTATGCCCATTTACATGAGTTGAGGACCTTGCCCTATAGTATTTTTCTTCACACACATGTATAATAAAATTATAGTAAAGTAATTACCTACCTTGTGGAGATGCTGTGTGATGACTGCTTATAAACAGCTTTGAGATTTTTAAAGGCAAAGAGCTATGTTAGAGCAAATTATTTATGTAAAACTGGATTGTGGTTTCTTTCTAAGGACAAAGATACAAAATGTTTGGATTTCAAAAGGAATTTAAAAAGGATTTTAAAAGGAATGAATTTGAGTAGTTTCCTGTGATGATGAAATAAAAATCATAGTGTCTTTAGCAAAAGTGATTATTTCAAGATGAGCCATGTACTGATAGCAACCATAGAAAGAGGATGAATGTTCCTTTTTCAGTTTACCACCTCACTGATTGACACCCTCTAGCACTGTTCACCTAGGTCATTAGCTCTCTGAAATTGTAAATGTGTTTTTACTTTTCCACCAGGCCTGATATCCCCTGTATCTCATTGTTTTGATAATTACCTGCTACCATGCGTGCTAACATCGGCAACCTGCACATGACACTGCAGATTTCCATTTACACATTAAAAAGTGGAATTCAAGGGAATTTTACCCAGAAAAAAATATTAATTTTAGCATGTAGTGAATCAATCTGCAAAAGAACAGGAGCTGTTATATGCCCTATTCCCCAATTTGCTCTTACAGAGAGAGGTTGAATATGTCAGCTAAATACAAAAGTATTTGGATCAATGTCCTGCTTTGGCAGGACTGTCTTTTCTAAAAGCTTTCAAACACTCTTCAGAGTCCATTGACAGTGGATAAATATCAGCAGTATCTGTATGGAGCCAATACATTTAAAATCAGAAAGTAAAATAGGAGCAGATAAAGGAATCTTGGATGATACATTACACAGGTACAATGAACTTTGCAGGGGATACACATACTGAGCCCTGCAGATGGCAATAGTTTGATGGCTTTGCTGCCAGTAAATAAAGGTGTAAATGCAAGAGATTGGAAGAACATACCTGGCACACTTTCTCGTTTCTCTCTCTCTCTCTTTCTAAGATAGCGAATCTGGACAGTGCTTAATTAGTCGGTGGAGAAATCTTGGAAAAGAAAACAAAAAAGGCACCTGAAATAGCATTATTTTTGGGTTTAAAAAAGTAAAATAAAACTCTTCCAAACTGTCTGTCTTGCTCTGATAAAGTAAGAGTTGCAGCAATCACTTAGGCCTCTAGCTAGCTCGAGTGAATAAATCATTCAGAGCTGGCAAATTTTCTGCCATTTGAGGGTTTCTTTTTAAGATACATTCATCCTCTAGAGAGGGTTCACCAGGATGACCCACAAGATTCACCATGGCAGTATGAGCCTTCAGCTTAGTGAGGAATGTAAAGGTTTTTACAGCAGGCACAGAACTATTGGAATTCTTCTGGACATCATGTTTTTTTCTGAACTGGTGTGGGCCCTGATTTAAAAAAAAATAATTATTCTATAGTCTGTTCTCCAATTCACTCTGTAGCGTACAATAGGGACAATGAAGTGATATGGATTATTACTGCAGAATACTCTAATTTTGTAATGGTCATAGGTGTGATGCAAGTTCAAGACTCCTCTGCTAAGAGAAGTTGACCCATCTGTAAACCATGCCACTTATTAGTTGATTGTTTTTTAATTTTGTTTTTAAGAGGATCAAGTAGTGGACAAATCCAGAGCACACCTAAGAAATAGTGTCTTGCCAGTGTTTGATTTTCTCTCCTCTTCTTTAACCTGAACATATAGTAACTGATGCTGTGGCATGTCATGCCCCACACAGCATACTGAGGGATTTCAGGAAAAGTCTCTGGACAGGATTACTCTATTGTTTTGAAAGGGAGCAATGTCTTGTAGTCAGATGATTGGCAATACACTAATGGAGTTGTACCATAGAATGATAATAATGATATACCAGCTATAGCATCAGTTGATTGCCAAACTTGTAAAACAAACAACATGTTCTCTCTTTCCCCACACTATTCACTTATTATAAGAAAGAGAATACTTTTCATTAATCCTTTACTAGATATTGGAGAGGGACAGTATGATCTGAAAAGTAAATACACTGCTGCATGGTGGAAATAGTTTTAGCAACAAATCACAACACCGTGTATTCCATATGCATCTGTACTGTGTGCCCAAAGTATATAGGTAACAAATATGTAAATATTGGTTCCTTTCATATTTACTTTCCATCTTTCTAACAAAGGCCTTAGCAGCAGAGTTTGAATTGCCAATGAACAGCTTGCTTCTCCTCTGGTTTAAACTGCCTGGAGTACTAACTGGATATTGGAGAAATGATGAAATATTTCCATACCTCAGACCCTTGAATAGATGAGAATCTTTGAGTAGTTCTTCATAACTGGTAAGCACCTCCAGCTGAGAGTGTATTCAGCTTGTCAGCCTCTGGGCAAAACTGCCGTCTGCTTTTCCAGCCCTGTAGATAGTAACACTAAAGTGTGTTAGTCGAAATACAAAAGTGGAAAAAAAACCCAAACTTTTGAATTGATTTCCCAACCTCCCCCTCACTTCCATTCTTGTCTTACTACAACATTCACTTCATAGCTCTACTAGAACAGGCCAAAGGGCTAAGAAATTGCACCCTCTGAATGTTACGAGAAGTAATATATGTACTATGCTTTCTGGAGATACCTCTTGCCTACCCAAATCCATCTATGATCATATGATCAAACACAGAAAATTAAGTAAGAAATAGTTTTCTGCCCACCCCCCATCCCAACAAAACCAAAAAAACCTCCCACCTAAAAGAAATGTTCATAATACTAGATGTGGATAGCACCTAATATCCACAAATGTATCTAACAGGTTATGAATAAGGCAGCAAAATATTTTAATGTTGATGTTTGTCTTATATTTTAACAGATACTGCTAGTGCCAAATAATCTTAACATTTTACCACATACAATACCTATATGAATTATTGATTCCTAAAAGGATTGCGCTAGTGAACATTTTCAATATGCTGCTTAGAAAATGAAAGTGAAGTTCTGGTCAGATATGTAACTGGTTAGGTGGGGGTGGGAGAGATTGAGAGAGATTCACGATAAGAACAGCAATGTATTGTGTTGTATCTCTGTTTCTTTTGTGTATTAGCTGTGTATTTTGCTGTCCTAGAAAAGTTTTTAACTGTTGGATCTGGCTATGGGTCCTATTGTGCCACAAGCAACAAACTGTATTATCTGCTGAGTTTTGATTTGCAAAGTCTTGCTTAATGGTAAAGACAAAATAACAGGAAGACCATGGCTTTCTTTAAGTACGTAGGGCTGGCAATTATAAAAATAACCACTTGACTTTTTAAAATAGCAAGTTTGAAAACATAAGTCATGGAAAAACAGTATAATGGCTCAAAATTCCTCTTATATAGCCCATGAAATCCAGACTTTAACTAATTGAGGCTCATAGAATTGTAGGACTGGAAGAGACCTCAAGAGGTCATCTAGTCCAGTCTCCTGCACTCAAGGTAGAACTCAATATTATCTAGATCAGTGCTTCCCAAACTTGGATGCCACTTGTTCAGGGAAAGCCCTGGCGGGCCGGGCCAGTTTGTTTACCAGCTGCGGCCACAGGTTCGGCTGATTGTGGCTCCCACTGGCCGCAGTTAGCTGCTCCAGGCCAATGGGAGCTGCTGGAAGCCAGTGGGAGCTGCGATCGGCCAGACCTGCGGATGCGGTAGGTAAACAAACCGGTCCGGCCTGCCGGGGGCTTTCCCTACACAAGCGGTGTCCCAAGTTTGGAAAACACCGATCTAGACCATCCCTGACAGGTTTGTCTAACCTGCAGTACAATTCTACATGTTTAACACATTGCATTCTCCTTGGAATACACCCATTTTTTTAATGTATTTAAATCTAAGTGTCCTTAATCCTCTTTTAGTATTGTGGCATTTCTGCTCCTAGAGCTGGAATCAAGGAGAAGTGCAGAAGCACATGCAACTAGAGTGTGGGGGAAAACAAACATTAAGGTTTAAACTATTTTGTATTTTGAACTAGTAGGGAAATTTCAAATTATTGTCAAGGCAGATGCCTGAAATTATCAGGGAGTTTTCAGTAATCAGAGATTAAATAGAAATATACTATGTTGGTTTAAATTTTCAAACTAATTCATTTTGATTCACCCTTTTTTGAATTCTGTTCCCATAAATATTTCTGTGAATGAAGTTGCTGGCAGGAAAGTTTACTGAAATAGTGAATTAAAATATTGCAGAATATTTGTGGAAAGTAAAATTAAAGTTCACATTCAAGGGTATTCACATCAAATCAAATTTTCAGAATTATGCTCATTTAGTGATGGAACACAAACATATTTTATTAAATGGTGGTGAATCTATCTTGGGTTTCAGATTTGCAATGAAACCCAGATCTGCCTGATTTAGGTTTTGTTGTGAAAGTTTCTCACAAGTCTACCTAGAAAGTGCTTTTCTATCCTTTTCACTGCTCTATGACTCTGACTCCCTGGGTTTTAGGCTGTGTTGTATTTATAGTAGCCACAGTTCCTTTGCCAGGATAATACATTCCTAGACCCTTGAGGGTCTTTTACATCCCTTATAAGTTGCTAGAGCACCACACAGGGACCATAATGGGGGACAGAAACCCTCTCTTTGTGTCTCTGAAGTTCTACTGTTTTCAGTTCTTCCATGAATTTCAGTATCTCATAAATTCAGTGCAGTTAATAATGGCAAGTGAATGGGTGTTTTGACTTGCACGCCATTTGCATAATGGACACAACTCGGGATAAATTGTAAGAATCTCACAAGCTTCAGTGGAGCTGCTAGTGTCCTAGTAATTAGACAAGGAAAAGGCTTTTTCATCTTTTTCATCCTTCTGCTAATGCAAGACTGTTTGTCACAATATACTCCCATGCATTTTAATACTGGTCAGTTCTTGCATATTTTTTGCCATTAAAACAACAAAACACAGCTGTTTGCTACTTTTGAGTCTTGACAAATCGTGTTGATTTATTGTGAGCACATACATCTTGCCACTTTCGTGGAACCTGCAAAGCCTTTGCAAGTCAAACAGTTTTTACATGCCCATAAAAGTAAAACGAGACATAACATTGGGTTTCAGAAGCAAGGCAGAAGCTTTGCACTGAGCCCCCTACTCAGATTAGGGAAATGCTTTCCTCTTCCTACTTCATATAACTTCTCAGCCTCCATACTATCTGGTCAAGAAGCTTTCTTTCTTAACGAGATGAAGGTTCCCAATAACAAGCTGGTCTCCCCTGCTGCTGTACCTTCAATACCTCCTTTTCCAGTTAAATTTGTTGACTTCAATGGGAATTTTCCCTCGGGTGGGGAGTGAAGAATCAGACCATGCCACAGGAATTAGCATGGATTACATAGTGAACTCATTAATACGTGGCACTGCTGAGACTGAAAATTGTGCAAACTAAATGGAACTGGCAGAAAAATGTAGTGATTTTTTTTTTGTCAAACTTCCCCCTATATCCTGTTGAATTGCACCCCCTTCCTATTCTGTACACAAAATTGATAAAAACTCTAACAACTCAAATATAGATGTGATTCTGGAACATGACTGTTGAGTCTTGCTTTGTATTCAGCAAGAGATTATCATAAAACTCAATTATGGGTTACAAAATGTTAGTGTACCTAGGTTTAAATGTCTTATTGGGGTCCTGTAAGGTTTTATCTGGAAGTAAGCCTTGTTTATTGGTACCAGATTAAGTCAGCCTGGAATACTCTCAGCCCACTGATTCAGTTCTCGGTCTTTCTGTGGTTCTAATGTCATGTTTAAAAGCTGGGTAAAACTTCTGAATGTGACACAACAACCAAGATTGTAAACCACATAAAGTGCCCATCCTAAATGCACATTGGCTAGTATCAGCATAGCATGGAGGAGTATGTTAATCTCCTGAACAGATGGAACATCAGTGACACCTCTAGTCACCTTTCCAGAATACTATTTGACTCTGACAAAGGGCAGTATGCTACAGCTTTGTTGAAGTAAATATTTAAAGAGAGATGCCATTTCCCCCATTTAGCTATACTGATAACAAGCAGATGTTTTCTATTTAACATTTGCTTGTGAGGATTATCAGACAAAATTCAGTTAATATATTTCACACTGAGAAAAATCCCTTCTAATGGATATGATTAGGACATACCGGCACTGCTATCTCTCCTTCCTCGTCACATCTTTTTCTTTTAATGAATTGGTGCCAAAACTTTGACACCTTGACCTTGAAAATGCAAGACTATGATCCTCTCTGCTGTTTTCATTTATCTGTAGCTTTATTGGCTGAGGGACTCTGCAACAGAAGCATTAACTAGACATAATTTAATGTGCATGCTGATTACATCAAAAATATACATCTAAGTAATGTACAGTGATCAGCTACTGTAGTACACCTTTGTAAAAATAATAACAAAAAGATCATGTACTTCATCATGATAGGTGAAAAATAGGCTTAAGGTGTGATTATGGGCAAGCAAGCTTGGGTGGAAAGTTTGCAAGAGCTTTACCAATCTGTATCCAGAAATCAGGTGATTAGGTATCATGTGGCAGAGTAAAGAAGCCTCTACTGCATTTAGTATTGACATTGTACTTCACATGGCAGAGCACAGCACCCATTAAACGTATGGCAGCATGTGTACTCTACAGGAAGAATTACAGCCGAGCTAGAGCCCTTAGTATTTACATACCTGCTTGAGCTACGCTATCTCTGATTTGAAATAGCTTCTTTAAGCAAAGAGCATATTTCAGCAAATTTAATGAGTGTAAAAATTTTCCTGGATGGTCCCTCCATTCCATTTCCTACTGCTAATTTTGTACTCATTCCACGTGCAGAATATGCAATAGAGATCCACGTTGGAAATAGGAGAGGAGAGTTTTGCCATCAATTTCAAGCTGGCTAGAAGATAAGGTGCAGTAGTCTTCTAGACAAAAAAGATATTCAGGGAATAATCTTCAAGCAACACAGATTTTTAAAATATGGGCTAAGTGGAAGTCTGCGTTAATGTCACTGGGACTAATCTGTGAAGCTTTCAGTTCTGTCTGGGAGAAATCCTATGTATCTTATTAATACGGTCAGAAGTTGGAATCAGCCAAACCTGCAAGAAATCTAACTGCTAGAATGAATTCTACATCACATCACAATAGTCATATCTGCCACCTCTTAAAAGGCCAAGCCACTGCAGATAACAGAAGATCCCCTGAAATATGTCTGAAAGAATCTAAATCTCTACTTAGTGATAAAAGCCCCAGGGGTGTTCCTTTGAAAAGTTCTGCGGTTAAAGCACATAGGAGGTGAGAGGGCTATTCTCAAAGACTTCTCTTCCCCTTTGTAGTTTTATTTAGTTCTTTAAAATGCTGAAATAGGTGAACAAATCAAGGTAGAGGATGCAGTCCTCAAAATGAATGAATAACATCTTTGATGGGTTTATAGACAGTATTAGGTTTAAAAATGCCCTTAGGAATAAAAAATACTTGACACGAGTAATAGATACCACACATCCCTCACTAAAAACACTTGGTTGTAAATTTGAATAAACCTAAGAAAAATCAAGAATTCTGCCTTATGGCAATTAACAGAATTATAATGGAAAATATTCCACCTTCAACTCTATAGGACACTTCCTCAGCTGATGTAAATTGGTTAGCTTCACTGAAATCAATTGAATTATACCTATTTACACCAGCTGAATATCTGGTGCATACATGTGTCCTGAAAGACCAGAGTGATATAATCAGAAATCTATTATGCAAGGGCCCAATGAGTTTGAGTGGAAATTAAAAACAAAATCCTTAGACAGCAGACATGGCCTGAAGACAAATTCAGTCTTATGAAAAAGGTATGTTCTGGAAAATAAAATGGTAGCTTTCAATTAAACAGCAGGAACCATTCAATGTTATATCAAAAGAAAAGAGTAAAATAAAAGAAAAATATACCAGCAAACCTTTGAGATAGATTCATAGATGGCAGCCAATCCCAAAACAAATAAAAGGAGTGGGGTTTTGTTGTTGTTTAGTTAAGGTTAATAAAAAGAGAACCTAATTGTTTTATGTTAAACTTTTCAGTTAAGAGAAGCCAAATTTTGCTGAATGTGTGATCCTAATTATTCAG
The DNA here is from genome assembly GCF_020497125.1 of Mauremys mutica. NCBI lineage: Eukaryota > Metazoa > Chordata > Testudines > Geoemydidae > Mauremys > Mauremys mutica. Next base: position 85,017,841 of record NC_059079.1, on the reverse strand, counting down.
TGTACACTTAAGGCATCTAGCTGAAACATGTTTTACAGGCTTTTATTTCTTACTTGCATTCAGATATATATATAAAGGCCCAGAAAAAAATCTAAGACAAGGTTATACAACTGCATGTTTTAATGTGAATGGAAAAGGTATTTGAAGCAGTACTGAGTTACCTGTTCCATTTCTATCCACATTTAAGCCTTTGGTTCTTGGATATTAAAGATCAAAACCAATTCCTCTTTAAACTAGACATGGGGTAAGATGGACACTTTCATTTTGACAAAACCTCACTTGTTGGGTCTCATATTTCAGTGACAGGGTGAAAACCACTCCTGATTTTAGATTCATTATCTTTGGGAGTATATCACAATTTCTACAGTTTCTGCTAGGTTTCTGCTGCTCATTCATGACATTAACAAATAAAATAATCCCCCTCTCCCACAATAAATCTCACTCTGCTTCTGGAACATGAGGGGGATACAATACAGGGCCGGTGCAAGGATGTTTCTTGCCCTAGGTGAAACGTCCACCTTGCGCCCCCCAATGTGCCCCCGCCCTGAGATGCTCCCCACCCCCCGTGGCGGTGCCCCCCCACCTCAGCTCACCCCTGCTCCGCACACGACCACCCCGAGCTCGCCGTCGCTGCTTCACTTCTCCCGCCTCCCAGGCTTGCGGCACCTAAGCTGATTGGCGCCGCAAGCCTGGGAGGCGGGAGAAGTGAAGCAGCTCACCCCTGCTCCACCTCCTCCCCGAGCACGCCGTGGCTGCTTCACTTCTCCCGCCTCCCAGGCTTGTGGCACCTAAGCTGATTGGCGCCGCAAGCCTGGGAGGCGGGAGAAGTGAAGCAGCTTACCCCTGCTCCACCTCCTCCCCGAGCACGCCGTGGCTGCTTCACTTCTCCCGTCTCCCAGGCTTGCGGCGCCAATGAGCCATGGCATGCTCGGGGAGGAGGCGGGGTAGGGGTGAGCTGGGGTGAGGAGTTCCCCTGAGTGCCGCCCCTCCCCCCTTACTTGCTGCAGGTAGCCCTCCCCACGGTCCCCTGCCCCAGCTCCCTCTGCCTAAATGCCGGTGACGACCGGGGCAGCCGAAGATCCGGCTGTCACAGTCGCTGCTGAAGAAAATGGTGCCCCCCAAATCCCAGTGCCCTAGGCAACTGCCTAGGTGACCTAAATGGTTGCACCAGCTTTATTGGCTGAGGGACTCTGCAACAGAAGCATTAACTAGACATAATTTAATGTGCATGCTGATTACATCAAAAATATACATCTAAGTAATGTACAGTGATCAGCTACTGTAGTACACCTTTGTAAAAATAATAACAAAAAGATCATGTACTTCATCATGATAGGTGAAAAATAGGCTTAAGGTGTGATTATGGGCAAGCAAGCTTGGGTGGAAAGTTTGCAAGAGCTTTACCAATCTGTATCCAGAAATCAGGTGATTAGGTATCATGTGGCAGAGTAAAGAAGCCTCTACTGCATTTAGTATTGACATTGTACTTCACATGGCAGAGCACAGCACCCATTAAACGTATGGCAGCATGTGTACTCTACAGGAAGAATTACAGCCGAGCTAGAGCCCTTAGTATTTACATACCTGCTTGAGCTACGCTATCTCTGATTTGAAATAGCTTCTTTAAGCAAAGAGCATATTTCAGCAAATTTAATGAGTGTAAAAATTTTCCTGGATGGTCCCTCCATTCCATTTCCTACTGCTAATTTTGTACTCATTCCACGTGCAGAATATGCAATAGAGATCCACGTTGGAAATAGGAGAGGAGAGTTTTGCCATCAATTTCAAGCTGGCTAGAAGATAAGGTGCAGTAGTCTTCTAGACAAAAAAGATATTCAGGGAATAATCTTCAAGCAACACAGATTTTTAAAATATGGGCTAAGTGGAAGTCTGCGTTAATGTCACTGGGACTAATCTGTGAAGCTTTCAGTTCTGTCTGGGAGAAATCCTATGTATCTTATTAATACGGTCAGAAGTTGGAATCAGCCAAACCTGCAAGAAATCTAACTGCTAGAATGAATTCTACATCACATCACAATAGTCATATCTGCCACCTCTTAAAAGGCCAAGCCACTGCAGATAACAGAAGATCCCCTGAAATATGTCTGAAAGAATCTAAATCTCTACTTAGTGATAAAAGCCCCAGGGGTGTTCCTTTGAAAAGTTCTGCGGTTAAAGCACATAGGAGGTGAGAGGGCTATTCTCAAAGACTTCTCTTCCCCTTTGTAGTTTTATTTAGTTCTTTAAAATGCTGAAATAGGTGAACAAATCAAGGTAGAGGATGCAGTCCTCAAAATGAATGAATAACATCTTTGATGGGTTTATAGACAGTATTAGGTTTAAAAATGCCCTTAGGAATAAAAAATACTTGACACGAGTAATAGATACCACACATCCCTCACTAAAAACACTTGGTTGTAAATTTGAATAAACCTAAGAAAAATCAAGAATTCTGCCTTATGGCAATTAACAGAATTATAATGGAAAATATTCCACCTTCAACTCTATAGGACACTTCCTCAGCTGATGTAAATTGGTTAGCTTCACTGAAATCAATTGAATTATACCTATTTACACCAGCTGAATATCTGGTGCATACATGTGTCCTGAAAGACCAGAGTGATATAATCAGAAATCTATTATGCAAGGGCCCAATGAGTTTGAGTGGAAATTAAAAACAAAATCCTTAGACAGCAGACATGGCCTGAAGACAAATTCAGTCTTATGAAAAAGGTATGTTCTGGAAAATAAAATGGTAGCTTTCAATTAAACAGCAGGAACCATTCAATGTTATATCAAAAGAAAAGAGTAAAATAAAAGAAAAATATACCAGCAAACCTTTGAGATAGATTCATAGATGGCAGCCAATCCCAAAACAAATAAAAGGAGTGGGGTTTTGTTGTTGTTTAGTTAAGGTTAATAAAAAGAGAACCTAATTGTTTTATGTTAAACTTTTCAGTTAAGAGAAGCCAAATTTTGCTGAATGTGTGATCCTAATTATTCAGTGTACACTTAAGGCATCTAGCTGAAACATGTTTTACAGGCTTTTATTTCTTACTTGCATTCAGATATATATATAAAGGCCCAGAAAAAATCTAAGACAAGGTTATACAACTGCATGTTTTAATGTGAATGGAAAAGGTATTTGAAGCAGTACTGAGTTACCTGTTCCATTTCTATCCACATTTAAGCCTTTGGTTCTTGGATATTAAAGATCAAAACCAATTCCTCTTTAAACTAGACATGGGGTAAGATGGACACTTTCATTTTGACAAAACCTCACTTGTTGGGTCTCATATTTCAGTGACAGGGTGAAAACCACTCCTGATTTTAGATTCATTATCTTTGGGAGTATATCACAATTTCTACAGTTTCTGCTAGGTTTCTGCTGCTCATTCATGACATTAACAAATAAAATAATCCCCCTCTCCCCACAATAAATCTCACTCTGCTTCTGGAACATGAGGGGGATACAATACAGGGCCGGTGCAAGGATGTTTCTTGCCCTAGGTGAAACGTCCACCTTGCGCCCCCCAATGTGCCCCCGCCCTGAGATGCTCCCCACCCCCCGTGGCGGTGCCCCCCCACCTCAGCTCACCCCTGCTCCGCACACGACCACCCCGAGCTCGCCGTCGCTGCTTCACTTCTCCCGCCTCCCAGGCTTGCGGCACCTAAGCTGATTGGCGCCGCAAGCCTGGGAGGCGGGAGAAGTGAAGCAGCTCACCCCTGCTCCACCTCCTCCCCGAGCACGCCGTGGCTGCTTCACTTCTCCCGCCTCCCAGGCTTGTGGCACCTAAGCTGATTGGCGCCGCAAGCCTGGGAGGCGGGAGAAGTGAAGCAGCTTACCCCTGCTCCACCTCCTCCCCGAGCACGCCGTGGCTGCTTCACTTCTCCCGTCTCCCAGGCTTGCGGCGCCAATGAGCCATGGCATGCTCGGGGAGGAGGCGGGGTAGGGGTGAGCTGGGGTGAGGAGTTCCCCTGAGTGCCGCCCCTCCCCCCTTACTTGCTGCAGGTAGCCCTCCCCACGGTCCCCTGCCCCAGCTCCCTCTGCCTAAATGCCGGTGACGACCGGGGCAGCCGAAGATCCGGCTGTCACAGTCGCTGCTGAAGAAAATGGTGCCCCCCAAATCCCAGTGCCCTAGGCAACTGCCTAGGTGACCTAAATGGTTGCACCAGCCCTGATACAATAACAAATGCAAACCCTGTGCTTGACTGTGGTCATCTAGGTATTGTATAGGAACATGTTGAAGACAGTCACTGCCGGAATATATGTATGTATATTGGAATATACAGCAAAGCTACAAAAAGCAAAACACTAGTATGAAGCTTGAAGGGAACCAGCCTCTAAAATGATGCAACTAAAACACATTAACACCACACAACCTGCCAGCACAGAGTATAGCCCAAATACAAGGAAGAGCACAAAACCACCCAGTGCTTTTCCAGCACGTCTCTGAGCATGAGATAAACTACAACTAATTTTTTAATTCATTGAGGGCAGTTTCCTACATGCTTTTATGATAGAAATACATAAGAGCATGCAGGAAATCAATCTCAACAATGTATAAACAAACTGATTCCAGTGAGCAGGGGATAGGTTTTCACGCATAAAGAAACATGGTTCAAAAAAAGCATTCAGAAATTTAGATTCCATGAAGCTAGACTTCATTTTGAAAGCCACTGTTGGAAATGATTCAACAAATTCATCTGTAACAATCCTCCCTTATCCAGAATTAGAGCTGAGGGAATAATGGATTTTTCAGTTTGGGGATAAAATGAACGCCCCTCCCCCCAAAAGAAATTGTTTTGGATCAAACAAAAATTATTGTTAGACTCCAAATTCATTTTAGTGGGGAAGGGTTCATTTTGTATTTCAGGTAGTTCTGGGATATTTTTCATCCTTTTTATTAGCTACATTACTAAATGAAATGCCTTTTCAAATAGAAATGCTGAAATATTTTGTTTCAGAAATGTTGAAACAAAACGGTTCAACATTTCCAAAATATTTTTTTCCAATTTTGTTTTGGTGCCCTGAATTTTTTCCCCAGTGAATTTACTGTTTGCCCCCCCCCCAAAAGACAAACAACAACAAAAATCACCCAGCTCTATCTAGAATACAATGGAACAGAGAACTTAATCCTGCCATATCTGAAGAAAATTGATCATATAGGCTCTTATCCTGCTCTCTTGAGCAGATAGAAAAAAAATCACATGAACATGAAAGATCTGACCCATATTTGGTATAAGATGTTGTTTACACTGTCCCATACCTTCAATGTGAAGTGCCAATTATGTTATGGCTGGATATTTTCAGTTCTTTTACTTATTCCATTATGTTCTCTCTTTTTCTTTTTCCTTTTTTGCTTATCTTCATTTGCCTTTATATCTGTATCATATTCTCACCATTTGAGAATCTTTGCTGTAGTTAATTGTTATTGTGAAAGAAAATATAGGACCAATTCATGATTACATTATTTTACCTTTATTTTATATTTACATCAGTTATTTTTAAGTAAATACTATTGATATAGGAACTGCATTTTTCTTTGAAGCCCTACTGTAATCTCCTTTTCAAAGAATGAATTCAGTTGTGGGAGGAAAACTGTCTCTCTCTCTCCATTATTGATCTCTTTCTTTTTGTCTGTCTTTCTGCTGTGTGGCTGTGTTAAGTCAAGTTTCCAAGATGCATCAGTTATCAGCTTTCACTCAAGTGTCTTTAGGTCTGGTGGTATATGCTTGGAACATAGGATGATTGTCTGTCACCATTTGGGGAAAGAGATAAACCAAGGAGGTAATTTATCATTGCAGTTAACTAGCCTTTGGAGATCTTTCACTAATTCTAAGCAGAACAGATGGAAGTCTTCACCTTCTAATATTTCTATCTTCCTGCGTGATAAGCAGTTTCAAGTTACGGCATAGCTCACCTTGTACACATTACAATGGCAAGGGAAATGCTTACTGATTTACAGCAGAGTCACAAAAAAGGAAGCATAACATAGGCTGATATAATAAAGTAGTCAGTTTATAGATGGCAATATAAACATTTAGCTGTTTTTCATCCCATTTCTCTGTCTGAATTAGCTCTCTTCATTTTCCTTTCATTTGTGAATGTGACTCATATTAAAGGGGAAAAGGTCCATATCTACCAACTTTGATTCCTCATTGTTATTCATTGGTCCAAGAAAGCTGAGATGGGCATCTCAGTTTATTTAATCAGTAGCTCTCTGCAAGGAAGGTTAGGAATCATCTCTGTGTATTAGAACTGATATGTAGCAGTGCCCGTCAGAAGAGATTAGTAGGCCCATGTCAAGGTGGAGGCAGCAGGCTAGAATGAAACCTGAAGCTGGGTTAAGTAATTGGGTACTTGTTCAATAAAAGTGCTTGTTTGTGTGTTGTAATGAAAGATCTTTGGTGCAATAGATGTCTGAGTCCAAATACCCCCTGGATTTTCTGATGGAGAAAGAGATAAGGGTGAAAGGAATTTAATTTAGAACTATTGAAAAACTTTAAAGAGATTAGAGGAATTCGTAAATGTACTCGCTCTTTTATCAGGGTGCCTTTTGTGACATATCAGAAACAGGTATTAAAAAATGACACAGGAATGTGGGTTTGTGTGTGTATGTGTGTGTGCTTACTGTCATCCTTAACTACCTATTTGAGGTGCAGGTACAGAGGAAGATAATGAAGAAATTTTTGGTTTCCTGCTTGTCTTCTTTATCCTGAATTTAGGAAGGTAGCTTTGCAATTGCGTTTCATCTGAGTGTCTCATCAAAGCCGAGGACAGCAGTGCTGCCAAACTGAATATTTTCTCTCTCTCTTGTTCAAATTAAGAATTCTCCTTCCAAGGTCAGGTCACACAAGTGTAGATTTAAGCTTTTGTTTAAATAGCTCTCCTAAATGCAGTCCTTAAGGCTCAGAGCCAATGTTTTTTTGTTTTGTTTTGTTTGTTACAACAGGGAAGGCTTCTCTGATTGCAAAGGGTTGCTGTTACTATTAGTTGAAACATTCCGCAGAATCTGCAGTAAACTGTTTTCACACACAAAAATGATCAGTGTGTAAGACAAGAATACAAGGGGTGGGGAGAGAAAAATCAGGCTTGCTTTTAAAGATATAACTAAACATTATTCATATAGAACTTTCAGACCCACACATTCTCCTAAAGTATGGACAAATTTATATAATCCCAATTAGTGACCTGATGTTGCTACATTATTTATCTTGGGACAGACAGTTTCACTTCAAATTCATTTGTCTTTTAATAAATAACATAACTCCCTCCTATTTCATTAATTCCACTCAAGATATACAACCACTTATAATGGACTGAATATTTTTCCCTGTTAGTCTTGTACACTTAAAAAATCCACAGAATTGTCTAATTTAAAGGTGGGATAAGACCTACACTAGCAGAAAGCAGAGTATGTTACTTCCCTGTGGCAGGATTATCAACCCACCATGGGAATTGCTTTGATTTTCCATAAAAAATTACACTCCTGCCTGAGGATGGTAATGTAACAATCCTGTGGCCAGATACTTTAAGAAATCTCAAAAGCACAAGCCACTACCACTTGAGTTATCTCTGCTGACAGCTCGTGTCTTGTAGTATTGCCAATCACAACCATTCAAAAATCATGAGTCGGGATCCCCAAAATCATGAGATTGTCTTAAATCTTCAGATTTCCTTTTTTTTTTTTTTTTAAGAGTACTGAATTCTTTTTATTTGCTTTCTGCTAGCTGAATCATTAGGGAGTACTTTGGTCACAATTAGAAGATTTACTCTGAAACTTAGGGATAGAAACTTTTTTTAAAGATAAAAACTGAGATTCTCATGTGTTCTCCTGATTCCAGCAGCTCAAGCCTTGAGAAACACAGGAAAAAAACATGAGACTCGTGATAAAATCGTGAGAGTGAGGGAAACACTGTATTATACGGTTATGATTTAATTACAAAATGGCACCTCAAATGGGACTTAACCTCTTACATGACTCCAAAGTTCAGAAGAAAAGCAACATTTTTAATAGGGTGAGCATGTGACACTCTTGTCAAATGCATGTCCTCATGCCTCCTTCTACAGGCTGCTCTCAGTAAGATCTTATTCTCACATACAGTAAACATAACTATTTCTTTGTTTTAAGAGCTAGGGGGTTTTGCTGCTGAAGATCTCAGATTCTGACCTTGCTAATGACCATGTTATTTCCATGCATGTGGCCAGAAGTTCATTACAATAATATGTTCAGAAAACTGCAACTGTGTTAGTTTTTCTTGTTCCTTCTCCAGAAAGTTTGAGTATATTTCCTATAACATATAAAATTAGTAGACCGATTAAAAAATATTTTGATGGAGCAGTTTTCTGGAAAATTCAGTTTAATTGAAATTAACACATTTTACAGGAATGTGCCAATTTCAATGGACTTTAAGGTGGAAAAGTGTTGAAATAAATCATTTCAACTTTATGTTACTGTGACGGGTTCAGTCACAGAAACCTCCTTGGGACTGTCACCTGATCTGCTGAGACTGCCTCTGAGCCCATTTTCTCTGCCAGTTTGAGCCTCTAGAATCCTATCTTGTTGATCCAGATACGCTAATCTGCTGCAACACAGACCCATGTCCCCAAAGCTGCAGACCTACTGAAAACGGCTTAGCAAGTGCTCCTGTCTCTAGCACTCAGACAAACAGCTGCCAATGGGATCTAAACCCCAAATAAATCTGTTTTAGTCTGTATAAAGCTTAAACAGGGTAAACTCAAACTGTCTGCCTTCTATAACACTGATAGAGAGATATGCACAGCCCTTTGCCCCCGCCAGGTATTAATACTTACTCTGGGTTAATTAATAAGCAAAAGTGATTTTATTAAATATAAAAAGTAGGATTTAAGTGGTTCCAAGTAATAACACAGACCAAAGTAAGTTACCAAGGAAAATTAAACAAAACACGCAAGTCTAAGCCTAATACAGTAGGAAACTGAATACAGGTAAATCTCACCCTCAGAGATTTCCCAATAAGCTTCTTTCACAGACTAGACTCCTTCCTAGTCTGGGCCTAATCTTTTTCAGACCAATGTTATGGCTTATGGCCTGGGTCCATCAATCACTCACACCCCCATAGTTTCTGTCTTTTGTTCCAGTTTCTTTCAAGCATCTCTTTGGGATGGAGAGACCATCTCTTGAGCCAGCTGAAGACAAAATGGAGAGGCTTCCAGGCTTTTATATTCTCTCTCTTGTGGGCAGAAACCCCTTTGTTCTCCTGTGCAAAATCACAGCAACAAGATGGAGTTTGTAGCCTCCCGGGCAAGTCACATGTCCATGAATGATTCAGCTTTTTGCAGGCCAATACCATTGTTTACATGTTAGTTTGAACATTCTCAGGAAAGCTCAGATGTGGATTGGCATCTCCCGAAGTCCATTGTCAGTTAAGTGTTTCTTGATTGGGCACTAACTGAGAATAGTCCTTTCTCAAGAAGCTGGCCAAATGCTTCACTGAGGCTACTTAGAATCAAACACATTGAGATACAAGTACATAGCCAATATTCATAACTTCAAATACAAAAATGATACACACATACAGACAGCATAATCATAACCAGCAAATTACAACCTTTCCATAGGCATCTTATTTGACCTCCTTTGTACAAGGTTTGATGCAACTATACAACCTTGGTTGCAACAATGATCACAGTTATATGGTTATATGGTCACAGTTCATGTCAATAACGTCACAGTTACATTTTGATATCAAAATATTTTGTTAAGATAAAATGAAACTTTTTGACATTATCAAACACATTATTTAAATTAAACATTTTGATGGCTCTGAATCAAAATTTTTGGGAATTTTTACTATATGATTTTTTTTAAATTTTGACTTATAAACACATTTTAAAATGTTGGAATTTCCCACAGGACAAAAATTCCATTTTTCAATCAGTTCTAAAAATCAGGGTATAAAAATCTTGGCTTTGTCACTGCCAATCCTTCATCTCTTATGATAGAATAATGCACCAGGCAAAGAAAGTAGCCTCAGAGTCAGAATCCTCCCAGCACATTTTCAACAGGTTCATGGGGTCAGAGATAGTAATACTGAACTTGGAGACTAACCCCTCCACTTCAGCAAGTGCAGGAAAATATATTCCCCTTTGTCTCCAACTATGAAAAGAGACTTTCTATATTTATTTTACCATAACTAAATCCCAACACTGCTTCTGAACTGTTTAAATCAGATGATGAACACATTGCTTTTGCCTGTCTCAATCTTATGGCTTCAGGACACAATATACTTCATGTCACTGTTGGAAATAGCAGAAAGGGGTAAAACCGTCTTTTTCTCTCAGTGCACGAGTCATGAGCATCAGTGGCCTTTAACTGATGATGCATTGCTTCCACTAGTCTACAGGAAGGTGCACAGAATTAGAATTATGTAGAGAGAGGGATTCTGTCCAACTATTCCCCATTGACTTTTTCATTTTTTTCTATTTTTAGTCCATAATGCCTCATCAGCTTCAAATGTGATCTGACATGTAACCTGGGATCAAAGTTGTTAGATGCTATAGAATGTGGTGTGGAAAACAATCACTGGGTTTCTGGGGAAAAATAATGTTGTTGTATAAAATCAGCTGATTGTCTTCAGTCTATTATGCATCTTTTTGACATTTTCCTGTATTTCAATGAGTAAATCTACTACGGCATTTTGGGGGATAGAGAAGACAACTGTCACCAGCAATCATCTCATTAATATACCAGCCTCAGCAAGAAAATTATGCCCACAAAAGAGAAGTGATCTACAGATCTTTCCTTCAGTTTTTGTGGCATATTTTTATTGGGATTTTGTGCCTACGCAGTATAGACCCATTCTGATTTTTAGTTTGGACCATCAAAAATATTATAATTATTTGCAATTTAGTTTATAAAGATATCTCCAGTGAATTTGGCTAAGCTTGGCTCACAAACAGTGCACACAGATATCTGTGTCTCTTTCCCTTTCTGTCAAATTCACTGGAGAGATACCTCTACGACTAAAATATTAGGTATTGAATTAAACAATCCCCCCGCCCAAAAATTAACAAAAATGTTTCTTGGGTCTCTGATTAGCCTCAATCCCTGCTACACATTAATTGTGAACTATACATTTATTTTTGTACATTCAATATTTATTGTGAATGGATAATTAAACTAATTGGATTTATTGTGAATGGATAATCAAACTGTTGCTGGGCACAGTGAAAAATGGTAGTGAGCAGAATAGGACTAGAAACCTTCACCTGAGTCACAATCACAGCAATACCTGGAGACCTTTGCTCCTCTGGCCAGGAGTCTCTTCTGCATATGTGCACATCCACCAAGGTCACCCTGTGGACACCACGATTGACAGCCCCTGTACTCGTTGTACTGGCCCTATACTGTTAGCACAGTTTACACCAGAGATCGGCAACCTTTGGCACACAGCTCGCCAGGGTAAGCACCCTGGCGGGCCGGGCCAGTTTGTTTACCTGCCATGTCCGCAGGTTTGACCAATCGCGGCTTCCACTGGCCACGGTTCACTGCTCCAGGCCAATGGGGGCTGCAGGAAGTGGTGGCCAGCACATCCCTTGGCCTGCGCAACTTCCCGCAGCCCCCATTGGCCTGGAGAGGCAAACCGCGGCCAGTGGGATCTGTGATTGGCCGAACCTGCAGACGCGGCAGGTAAACAAACTGGCCCAGCCCGCCAGGGTGCCAAAGATTGCTGATTCCTGGCCTACACCATTCTTGACCTTTATGGCCTCAAGAAATACATTAGATATATGAGGTTCTGAATTGTCAACCTAGTGACTATCCTCCCCATAGGGGACTATCCTTCTCTAGCGACTATCCTCCCTCCTCAGAATGACTGGTTTGCTGTTCTGGACTTTCAGGATGCTTACTTTCATATGGTGATTTAACCAAACCATAGAAAATTCCTTTCCCTCTTCTACCTCGTGAGTTTTTAGCAAATGCATGATCATGGTTATGGCATATCTCAGAAAAAAAAAAGGGAATGCACATCTTCTTGTACTTTGATGATTGGTTGCTCAAGGATAGATCCAGAGAGGAAGTTCTCGCTCCTGGCAGCGCCACATTGCACTTGCTTGACCATCTAGGTTTCAGTCTAAACACCAGAAAGTCAACCTTTTCCACTCCAAAAATCGAGTTTATTGGGGTCCTGTTAGATTCCATGATGTCAACAGTGTTCCTACCATCCTATTGTTTTCAGACAATGCAACATCTTTGTCTCAATCTACAATCTCAGCCTTCCATAACGATTTGAGTGTTTCTGAGATTGTTAGGCCACATGTCCACTTGCAGGTTGTCCAGATTGCAAGGCTGCATCTTTGCCACCTTCAGATGTGGGTCAGTATGATCTGCTGTTTTACCCTTCATTCTCTGGACAGACTGGATCGTCTCCCTTCACTGGTCCTAGATTCCATGCAAAGGTGGATGTGTCTGCCAAATGTTTGCCAGGTTATTCCCTTTGCCCGGGCCCCACCAACCACGTCAGTTGTTACCAATGCCTCCCTGTTGGGTTGGGGATGCACTGGAGGTCACTGAAGGTATAGGGACTGTGGTTGCAACAATAGGGTTGTCACTCCATAAAAACATGCTGGAGCTTTGGGCCACCCACAATGAATGTTGTGCCTTCGAGGACCTTATCAGACTCAGTGGTTCACATATTTACCAAAAATGCCACCTCAGTGTTCTGTGTTAACAAACATGGGGATCACCATACCAAAGTGGTCTACCTGGAGGCAATCATTTTGTGGTGGTTTTGCATTGAGGAGAACAGTGCTGTGGTAGCTGTTCACTTGCCTGGGGTACAGAATTATCTCGTGGGCCATCTCAGCAGGTATTTCCCCCTGAGTCACAAGTGGACCTGAAGACTGGGGTTCTCTATATCATCTTTGCAGCATCGAGAGTTCCCACAATCAACCTGTTTGCTACAAGGGAGAACAGGAAATGTCTCCTGTTCTGTACTCTGAGGGGTCTCAGTCTGGGCTCCCTCTCCGATGCCTTTCACTGCAGGTGGCTTTTGACTCTCCTATATGCCTTTCCCCCATCCCAATCATTCCTCAGGTCATCCTCAAGTTCAAGGCAGATTGGGCCAACCATATTCTCATTGCCCCAGCATGGCGGAGACAGTGCTGATTCTCTGACCTTTCATGCTGTTGATTCAGCCTCCCATCCTCTCCTTCTTGAGCTGCTCATTCAGAATCATGTCTGCACCTTTTATCCTGTGCTCAATTTCCTACATCTCATGGCATGGCTGCTTCATGGTTGAATGAAGGGGAAGAGCAGTGCTTTGCGGCTGTCTTACAAGTCCTACTCAATGGTATGAAGTCCTCTACAGGATGGACTACTTAATGAAGTTGAAGAGGTTTTCAGTGTGGTCCTTGGCCCGAGCCAACAAATCTGGACTTCTATGCAGGACATATTAGAGTACCTGCTATGCGTTCAGAAATCGGGACTTGCACTTAGTTCATTGAGAGTGCATCTTGCAGCAGCATTTCATCCCCCTATTCAGGGAAAATCAGTCTTCTCCAATGGTGATTTGATTCCTGAAAAGGCTTCTCCATCTACATCCTCCAGTCCAAGAGTTTGTCCCATAGTGGGATCTAAATATGGTTCTGGTGGCTCTCATGGGTCCTCAATTTGAACCCTAGCATCTTGTCCACTGGTCCTCTTGTGTCAGAAAACCACGTTCCTGGTAGTGATTACATCTGCAAGGGTATATATAAGTGTTAGGCTTTCATGGCAGTATTTTTAATAGTGTCTTTGCCATTGTACTAAGCAGGCTGAGGTCTCTGTGCACCACCCCCCGAACATTGTTTATCACTGTTTAATGTAGGACTGTGACTGAGTTATGTTAACACCTTGTGTTATGTTATTTTAACATCAGGGGTGAAAGTAACTTTAGGTACTTACTGGTACGCAGGGCGGCTGGGGTCCTGAGCGAGGGGGGAGGGGGTCAGGCTCCGCCATAAGAGGCGGGGCCTAGGGTGGAAGGGGCGGGACTGGGGACTCCCCCAGCCAGCCCTTCATCGTTGCCCAGCCTGCGCCAGCAGGGCTCCCGGCCACCGCTACCGCTATCCCAGGGCTCCGGCTGCGGGCGTGGTAGTTGTGTCTGGAAGCCCTGGGCCTTTTAAATCACCACCAGAACCCTATAGTAGCGGTAGCAGCAGCGGTGTCCGGGAGCCCTGGGCCCTTTAAATTGCCACTGGAGCCCCAAGGTAGCAGCAGCATCCAGGAGCCCCAGGGCTCCAGCAGCGATTTAAAGGGCCTGGGGCTCCAGCCACTGGCGCAGTAGCGGTAGCAGCAGCCGGAAGTACTGGGTCAATCACCCCCAGGGCCCTATGGTAGTGGTGGCGGCAGCAGCGGCAGCTGGGAGCCCTTGGGTTCTGGCTGCAATTTAAAAGGCCAGAGGCTGTGGCTGTGGCTGGGCCCCGGGAAAGCTGCCTCTTTTGGGCCCCCTCATCAGTGGCCCTGCCAGTAGGGTCATCTGTGTACTGGCTCTTACCGGTACACTATACCGGCTTACTTTTGCCTCTGGTTAACATCTAAATTATACAACAGACCCCAGGGCTTTCTGTTTCACAGAGAATTTCATAATTTTTTTTTGTTTTCATTCCAAATCGGAATTTCCAAATACAAAAATGCCCTTTCTTGAAAACTAACCCATTTTTCGCTCTAAAAATGCTACGTTCATTAAATTTTCCAGGAAAATTGGCCTATTTCTGAGTTAGTAGCTGAAGACGGCAAACCTTAAATTTCAAGTAGTTTTGCATTTTGCTGTAAAGATTTTGTATGCCCCTAGGAAATGTGTGAAACTCCAGGCTGTGCCAAAGACAACAGATCAATGCATGATAAGCAGCACTGCTTTCCAACCCTCCTACGATAACAGAGGCTTAACGGCCTCACGTTACTGAAACAGAATCCGTGCTTGTGACTGTAGATGTTTGCTTAGCTTGTTGACAGAATGAAATTTTAATCTGAAGTACAAACCAAATAATTCCATCCCTGCATTCTGTTTTGAATACAATGAGCTTTTTTCCAAAGTTTCATTATGATGTTTTTGTCTTTTCAGAATGTGTGGCCTGTATGAAAAGCAGATGGCCAGCTTCTAGGCAGCTGCAAATCCATGTATTATTATTTTTTTTTTTTATAATATGGTAGCACCTAATAGCCTGCATTCCATCAGGCAAATATATGTACCTAAAGAGAGGGAATCCTGATCCCTAAAGCTAACAATCTTAAATGTCTCCCTTGGTTTCCCTGGAGCTATCACCACATCCACTGGCTGGGTGTTCGTGTAAGGGGGAAGGGAGTAACCCAGGCCCACCCTTTACACTGGGTCCCAACCCAGGGACCCTTCAATGGCAGCCTTCCTGCCCTCCTTCTCTCCCCTTGTGTTCCTGTCTCCCTTGGCCGCTTCCCCTTCAGCCCCTTTGAACTGGCTAGGCCCTTCCCTCAGGGCCTGAAGCCTGCCAGGTAGCAGGCAGGATTTCCAATCTACTCCCCAGAGCCTACCCAGCACTGTGCTGTCCTAGGTGCTGATCTCCTCACTCTGGAGACAGACCTTCTCCTCTGAAGGTTTGGGAGAGACTGCCTGCTCCTCTCCTAGGAAGCCTTTATATAGGGCCTAGCCTAACCCGGATTGGCTGGGTCTAATGTCGGCCCTGATTGACTCTCAGTAAGCCCTTTTCTAATTGGCTGCTGGCCTGCGCAGCTGCTCTGGCTTACTCTAGCCCCCTCTGACATGGGGATGGGGCAGCCACCCCACCACACGGACCAACTGCAATAATTAGGAAAGTAACTTCGAAAATAGTGCCTTTCTAATGCGTGTGCTGCACAATTGTATATTATTATTTGTATTAGTATATATTTTTTGTGATACCAGAATGCCAAGAGTCCTAGTCATGAACCAGGACGCATCGTGCTAGGCACTGTACTAACACAGAACAAAAGGCCTCATGTATTCTAAGTCCCAACTGGTTGCAGTATTTTACTAACAAAACCAGCTCTTAATCGGTAGTGTAAGCACTGTATAGCCTTGTATAGCTGTATTCTGTTTTGCCTCATTCATCATTAATATTGCCAACTAAGCATTGTCTCTAGAATCTGTCCTTACTGGTGAAAAACATAGACATTGATGACTGCTAAAAGTAACAGGCCTTCCCAAGTGATATCACGCCCCTTGATGTGACTAGGGAAAATGAATGATCACACTCCACTCCTTCCTCGAGCTCCAGAAAAAACAATTACATTTTTACAATTAAGAACCATACAAGGGAGGAGGGAATCCCACATGCAGTAGGTTTCCAGCTAGCAGAATACATTTAGCAGGGATGGAGGTTAGAGACAAGTTGCCATGAGTAATTACAGATGATTTGTTTATGGAAATAATAGCAGGGGCATGAAACTCCAGTAAGTAATTAAAATAAAAATTAGGGAAGAGAGTTACAATTGTCTTTCTTCATGAATTACATCAAATTAGCATTAAAAACACCCTCCCACAATGTATTTTTCTTATCACCATTATTGTTTGGGGAAAATAGTTGGCACTTTTTTTAAGGTAAATGGACAAGTCCATTTTGCAAGCAACTTTGTCATATGGCTATTAGAATAGTCTTGCTGTATGTTTTGTTAAAGTATCATAAGAAGCTATGTTTGGGAGTGAGCAAACTTGGTAAGTGATTGCCACTCAGTAAGTTTGCTCTCAAAAAGATTCCCGTCTGGAATAGCATTATTTTATATCTGTGGTAACTTTTGCCCTGTGTTTCATGATCTACACACACAAACACATATGAAACGTTACTTATTCTGGGCAGCAGCTAGTTTATAGATTAATACACAAGAGTATGTGAAAGTTTAATTTTAGCCAAGGACATTGGGGCAATTCCTTCTCTGATGAAAAATGTCATGCAGAATCTGTGTGTGTGTTTGTGCATAGCTGTATCTGTCTAATATTATACATCTGCAGAAGTGAATATATAAATTAGCAGAAATGGCATTAGTAAATCAGACTATCAAATGTGCTTCATGAACAGTTGTTATTCCAGAAATACTTTGAAATACTTATAGCCAGAGCTTTTGTGGGAAGTCTCGTTAAAAGAGGATGTATACACACAGGGCCTCATCATGGTGTCTATTGCACATCACATTGCTGTTGTGGAAGGTATGGCAGAACCTGTTCAAAGCAGTCTGAAGAACAGTGAACTTTTACTTTGAGTACTAAGCTGAAAGTTTGAACAGGATACAGGATGTGAAATGGAGAGGCAATCGGGGCACATGAGCTGTGTCACATTGTCCATTCCAGCTTTCCATAAGAAAAGTGAATAAGATGAGCCCTATGTAAGCATGGTCAAAGGATGTTTTAAAATGTGCCTCTTTTTGGTAGTTTGCCGCAACGGTGGGCATAGGAGACCACTGTTCAGAGAAGCCCCAGTCAGGAAGTGTTCAGTGATATTATTCTGCAAAGTTGCTGGTTCTTATTTGACAAGAATGCTTATTTGTCCAGGCAGGCTGTCTAGAAAGTGTTATCCCATGTTGTACCAGCTAATGAGGTAATGGGGACATCTTAGGTGATGTTGGCATTGACGTCATACTGCTCCAAGGGGTAAATCCTGCTTGAGTATTAGGATCCAGCCTGTGCCCCAGTAGGCGCTGGCTTGTACTGTAGTGTGGTACAGAGCTACACAGCCCCAGGGAGAGTTCAAGGAGAGATATGTCTCTGAGAGTTCACTGACACATAGTGTGGAGGGCAGACACCGAGACTGCACCATCCCTTAGAATGGTGTAGTTTACTCCTCTTGGCATGCCAAGTAGACTCTGCAAGCAGGCAAAGAACATTTTGGAGGAAGAGGCATAGGTCATCTGGAATTATTTGTGCTCCTTGAGGGCAAGAGAAGGAAGCAATCCCTTAGCTCATTGAGTTGTGCCTCTTGTGTAGGGAAAGATGTCATGTACTGCTTGTACATGGTAGATACAGGACTGCTACTAGTTGGTCAAGGTTCTGTACCAGATTGGGACTAGATATAGAGCATCCATCATAAGCAGGGAGGGGAAGATGTGTTATCTTTAAGATATTTTAATGCACTGTCAAGTATGGCTGTTAGCTGCTCAGGTAAGGTATCTTACTCATGGCACCACCTAATGGCTGAACATTATAATACAGTACTAGCATTCTGTCAGAAACGGTTCCATGTATATTTGCACTGGCACCAGGAAACAGTCCCGAACCCTAACATCTTAGGTCTCAGCACCATATGCACATTGATTTCTTGACATGGACTGAATAGGTACACTGCTAGTTAGTAAGGTGTGATCCCTCTCCAGCACGCTATCCTGGCTGATGATGCCATCTTTTGCTGCTTATAATCTTCACAGTATCAGCAAATAATCTGACTTTACTGCAGTCTGTTTGGTCTTGGAGTGTTATTGCTACTCCTGTCCTGTACAGTCTGTTCATGTGTGCTAAGAAGCATGGTTAGGAACTAGTAAGATGTAAGTAGCAATATTCTGCTTCCATGCATTTCTTTCCCCTTACTACTGTCAGAATTGGGACAGTATGGCACAAAGTACATGGACAAGGCTGAGATTTTCAAAGTTGCCACAGGGCTTTGAATACCCAATTCTCATTAAAAAATAATAGAAATTAGACACCCAAATTCTCTAGACTGTTTTGAAAAATCTCAGCCTTAAAAGGATTATTTTTAAAGCTGACCATGCTGCATAGATCTATTTTTGGCCCAGAGAGAAATATCACCCAACCTTGAATCCAATGAATCAAAACCTTGCCTTAAATTTATTATATCCTTGTATTTCTTGTGCAAATCCAAAGACAGGATATGGGATAGATGACTGAATAGTATGATGGGGCAAAAGTAAGATGAAGAGAAAAGCAAAAGTATAATCAGGACAAAGGAGAGAGGAAAAGAGAAATCCAGTTTTGGGAAAAGAGAACTAAGAATAACACAAATGTTTACTCAAGCGAAAGAAATAGCGAGCCGAGAGCTAAATACCTGGTGACTGGCTGCATGATATAAAGGATTTTGGCTATATATAATTTTAGGGAAATCTCATTTTTTATAATGTAGTAACTGAGAGCCAGCAGGTGTGAACTATCAGATGAATAATTGGGATGCCACAGATTGCAAACTGTGCATCAAGGCTGGTTGGCATTTGGGGTGCAAACAAAAGATGACAGATGAATGCTCTGGTAGACAAAGACAACTGGGTTTTATTTATATGCAGAATAAGAATTATTTTTGGCTTTTCACTACAAAGATTTAATGTTCTATTTTTTTTCCAGACTGACTTAATTTAACCCAAATTTGTTGCTACTTGCAATAAGATTTCTAAACTTTGTTTAGATTGGATTGACATCTGAAAAGATGATCAGAAGATTGGGAAATATTTGTTCTCTGTCTTGAATTTCCCTGCCAACTTCTCATGTCTGAAGTCTTCTTTAAAATGACCATGGGATATAGCTGCTCAGTGTGGTGTCATTGCACTGGAAGGAGCCCCTTTATAACTGCTTTATTTCATTTGTTCAGAAACTTAATCTTCTTTATTTTTACTTTATTTATATAATCATTTTACACATGAAAGCTCCAGTAAGGTAACAAACCACCTTCCTCTCATGAAGGTTTTGCTGCAGGGAGCTATTACACACAGTCACATGGTACATTATAAACTATACAATACCTATAACACAGGGAGAAAAAACACAATAAAATGATGCTATCCCAGCTGGAGTCTCACTAGTGCTCTCATTAAATTTGTGACATCAATCTCACTGCATCCAGCTTTACAACTTGTAAAGCCATGTTTGCTCTCTGCATTGAGCTCTCATTGATGACAATGGGTGTCTACACATACAAGAAGTTGCTTATGCCTGTATACTTAAAGGCACTCTTGGCTATGCCCCTCCTCTTTCTTTCCCCCACCACTGAGATAAGTCCCATTATACGTGCCTACAAAGAATCTGGATAGCTTCACTCGTTAAGAGGATGCAGTTCCAGTCTGAGCTCTGGTTGTCACTATTAGATTTTATTCTGAAATATTGTATTTGTTTATTTTGAAAGGGGTAAACATATTTTCCAAAACCATGTTTTTGCTCCCTTTTTTCCAGTGCTGTAAATAACCTGTACCTGATTATCAGGTACACGAGGGCCCCTTTACACTGCTATGGCATTTCTGCTGCAATAAGCAGCAAGCTTCAAAACTATCTGAGCCTTACACTTTTGTAGTCCTGTTCATCCCATGATTTCACAGCATTCCACAATCCTTTGTTGATTTATTCTCCCTAAGCCCCTGTAAAATAGGTAGAAATGGGGAAACAAAGGAACAGAGAAGTTAAATGACTTCTGCAAGGCTGCACTTTGTTATTTACAGATCTGTAAATAGCCCCCAGTTGTCCCCACTAACCCCAGACCACATTCCATCCTCAGGATGCATCTAAACTTCTCCCTAAACATGCTACAACACAAAGACCATGACACTTTATCATGCAACACAACTTTCATGTATACAATTCTCAGGTCAAGGCAACTTGTCTACTCCAGTACTAAGCACACTGATAGTGCTCACTGCTCAAGGAAAAAAATAATGGCAATGTAAAATGTATTTGTTCTGCAGTCCTGACTGTATGAAAAATGGGGTAAGTATTGAAACAACATTTGTTACATTGTGAGAATGCTATGTGAAGGTTAGTATGGGAACTTTTAATATAGAAGAAGAAAACTAAGTAATATTTTGTTATGGCTTGTTAGGTTTCCTAATTTTCATAGGGAAAAGGAGAGGAGGCGATGAGAGAACAAGAGTGAGAGAGATGGATATGATATAAGTTCCAAGAAACCTTAGTGATTTAAAAAGTCTGAGTGACATTGACCCAAATATAATCTTGCAAGTAGTTTGTTGGAGGGAGAAAAAAATTGATTTTTTTTAAGCTGCTCCTGTATGATTTCTTAACTCTTGTGGTTTTGCTCTGCTGTATTGATCACTACTGATGCTTATCTCTCAGAGTCTGCACAGTGTCTATCCCAAGCAGTTATCTGTTTAACCCTGAAGTCCACCACATGCTTCCTCGAGCTGACCTCTGTTAACCCCTTTTACTTTGTCAAGCATCAAATGTTAGCTATAGAAGCCCACACCTTCCCCCGTGGGATTATGATTATATGACTTTTATGTCCAAGACTTTGCTATTTACAGAAACCTTTAGTGACACACTCTTGCAGTCTAGACAGTTGAGGCACTCTAGATACATGGCAGTATTTCTTTTTGCTTTGCAGCTATGAAGGATTAACTATAGATGTAATCAAGCCAGGTCCTTTTTTGGCTGCCTTTCACATCTACAGAAGATTGAGGGCCAGATTCTGATCTTACTTATGCTATTATAAATTTGGAGTAACTTTACTGAGGCTAATACTTACACCAGTGTAAAACCAATATAAGATCAGAATCCATCTCTGAGTACAGTACTAAATTTAAAAGGGAAAATACATATCCTTTGACTGTGTCAGCATGAACATTTAAAAAATGATTTATGTAGCTGTTCTTTAGGGTCAAAAGAATACTTAATATTGTTATCCTGAATGAGGGTTGTAGGACCCAATTAATAATAAACCTAGAACAGTAACTTGGATTTTTTCTCTATATTTTTAATCCAAGGTGGGAAGAGTTTTCCTAAGTATTTCAGCTTCCAAGATCTTCAGTTAAAGCACAGTTAACTCTCATATTTGTCTAACTCAGAAATCATGTTCAATTGGTAAATAATACATTTAAAAGCAAGAAACTAGACTGGGATTTCTGTTAATACAGTATATTTGGAACAATGAGTACTGTGCATTCCGGATGTATTATTCCTATTAATTTTTATTGTAACTCCTAAGGACCCAAATCAATGATCAGAGCTCCATTGTACTAGACGCTATATAAACACACACAGTTCCTGACGCAGAGAGCTCATAATACAGTATTTAGACAATATACAAGTGAATACTTTGACAAAAGGGGGTCAGGAAAGACAAGCTAACAGTTGAGATGTGTATTTGCATAAATTAGTAGTCACAGGTGCTTTGCCAGCCTAACCTGTATCCAATATATAATCAATTACACTGGTCTACAATTTTTGAGAAGTCGTCTGCTTCAGAGAAAAAATGTGCTATTTATTATGTATTTTGATGTGCTGAATTCAAATATGACAATTAAAACAACTGATTGGCTACTGTTTCTAAGATATTTAAGTTTTTACATTTTATGTCTATGTATATTGTGTAGATAGTAGAGTTTTAATCATAAATTGTAAACCTAGGTCTTTTCATGTGTTTATGGTTGTTTTACATGATAACATTTCACCTGTCCTGTTTATGTAACACTTTAAAAATCAGCAAAAGGATTATATAACTAAAATTTATTATGAAACAAAAGGCAAAAAACTATTATGTACATAGTTTAGTCCTATTCAGTGTCTACTCGGCGCTTCTTGACTTGTCTCTTGTATTCATTAAATGGAGCATCTCTTGTCACTGTCCAGCAATAGTCTGCAAGCATTGATGGGCTCCATTTACCCTGATAGCGTTTCTCCATTGTTGCAATATCCTGGTGAAATCGCTCGCCGTGCTTGTCGCTCACTACTCTGCAGTTCGGTGGAAAAAAATCTAGATGAGAGTGCAAAAAATGTATCTTTAGTGACATGTTGCAACGAAGGCTTTTGTATGCCTTGAGGAGGTTTTCCACCAACAACCTGTAGTTGTCTGCCTTGTTGTTTCCGAGAAAATTTATTTGCCACTAACTGGAAGGCTTTCCATGCCATCTTTTCCTTGCCACGCAGTGCATGGTCAAATGCATCATCTCGAAGAAGTTCACGAATCTGAGGACCAACAAAGACACCTTCCTTTATCTTAGCTTCAGTTAACCTTGGAAATTTTCCACGGAGGTACTTGAAAGCTGCTTGTGTTTTGTCAATGGCCTTGACAAAGTTCTTCATCAGACCCAGCTTGATGTGTAAGGGTGGTAACAAAATCTTCCTTGATTCAACAAAGAATTATTTAATACTTAGTGTTCCGATTCTGAATACACTCATCATATAAAGGTCTACTCTATTTTATTCTTGCAAGCTCTTGGCTTATACCTTGTGGCAGTGAGTTCCACAGATGAACTGTGCACTACAGAAGGACAATGCATTTTTGAAGAAAAAAAATGAACTTGGTGGATGGTGGTGGATGCTGAACATTTTTCCTCCCAGGCTCCAATGACTGTCAGAGTGGCCAATCTTTCTTGATGTAGTGGGAATCTCTTGCACGACTATCCCAAAACAGCAGTACTTTGTGTATCCAGTCTGCAGACCAAGCAAGAGAGCAACAACCTTCAAATCGCCACAAAGCTGCCACTGATGTTGGTCATAGTTTATGCACCTCAAAAGTTGTTTCATGTTGTCATAGGTTTCCTTCATATGGACTGAATGACCAACTGGAATTGATGGCAAAACATTGCCATTAAGCAGTAAAACAGCTTTAAGACTCGTCTTCGATGAATCAGTGAACAGTCTCCACTCATCTGGATCGTGAACAATGTTGAGGGCTGCCATCACACCATTGATGTTGTTGCAGGCTACAAGATCACCTTCCATGAAGAAGAATGGGACAAGATCCTTTTTGACGGTCACGGAACATGGAAACCCTAACATCACCTGCCAGGAGATTCCACTGCTGTAGTCTGGAGCCCAACAGCTCTGCCTTACTCTTGGGTAGTTCCAAATCCCTGACAAGGTCATTCAGTTCACCTTGTGTCATGAGGTGTGGTTCAGAGGAGGAGGATGGGAGAAAATGTGGGTCCTGTGACATTGATGGTTCAGGACCAGAAGTTTCATCCTCTTCCTCTTCCTCATCTGACTCAAGTGAGAATGATTCTGGTGCATCAGGAACCGGCAGTCCTTCTCCATGGGGTACTGGGTGTATAGCTGATGGAATGTTTGGCTAATGCACAGTCCACTTTTTCTTCTTTGACACACCTTTCCCAACTGGAGGCACCATGCAGAAGTAACAATTGCTGGTATGATCTGTTGGCTCTCTCCAAATCATTGGCACTGCAAAAGGCATAGATTTCCTTTTCCTGTTCAACCACTGGCGAAGATTTGTTGCACAAGTGTTGCAGCATATGTGTGGGGCCCACCTCTTGTCCTGATCTCCAATTTTGCAGCCAAAATAAAGGTGATAGGCTTTCTTAACCATAGTGGTTATACTGCGCTTTTGTGATGCAAAAGTCACTTCACCACAAACATAGCAGAAGTTATCTGCACTGTTCACACAAGTACGAGGCCTCTCTGCTCACTTTGGCTAAACAGAAATGTGTCCCTTTGCAAAATCAAACACTGACAAATAAGAGAGCACGACACTGTATGATTTCTAGAGCTGATATAGGGCAATTTGTTCAGCAGAGTGATGTAAGCTTCGTTATGATTGCATCATCCATGACTTCTAGGAATAACATGATGCAATTCATATCACGTATGATGCAATACCAGCTTCAGATTGCATCATTCATTGTTTTGCCTAAAAAGCAAGTACTGTCCAAACCCAGTCATAGATTTATTCATAGATCCAGTCAAAGATGTATTTTAGTCATTTCTGGTTTAAATTGAGATCCCTTCCCTTTATAACTCACTTATCCTCCGCTATTCCCAAGTCAAGGGTCGTATATACTGACCCAATAGCATAACTTGAAAACTAGAGCCAATCAACAATTTTAAGCATCATTTTCGTTCTCAGTGACCCAGAATTAGTAAAGTTGGCCTACATTTATTTCAGAAGCATTTTGGCTGTAGAGCAGTGTTATCTAATGGAAAGAGGGCAAAGGGTTACAGTTTCTATGACTGAGC
This sequence comes from Mauremys mutica, assembly GCF_020497125.1. Taxonomy (NCBI): domain Eukaryota; kingdom Metazoa; phylum Chordata; order Testudines; family Geoemydidae; genus Mauremys; species Mauremys mutica. Next base: position 84,992,959 of record NC_059079.1, on the reverse strand, counting down.
CCTTCCCCCATCAACACTAGCAAAAAGAATGAGGACAAGATACCTTTACTTTATGCATAAAGTAGCTTTTTTTTTTTAATATATAATTGTCCATGTAACCTGAGAGTACTCAGAGAGCAAGCACAGGATCTGGCCTTAATATTCAGTAGCAACACTAAAGATCATTTACTATTGTTGTATCCTTTTTCAATGTGAAAACTCTGTAGATGCTGTTTATCTGTTTAGGTCCTGCATGGATCTCCATGGATGAAAACTAAAATAAATTTATTTAACTGCATGGAGAAACTGGCCTTCTGAGTATATTTCAAGTTACTGGTCTTTTATGGCATAAGAAGAGGAACAGATTAATCAGTGCATCAGTGACTGATAAATGCACATGGGACAATATATTATTCATAACCATGGCTTGAAGATAAAACTTATCCCAGTTTCCATAGAGGCAAACCTTCATAATGGCCTCTGATCATATACAACTGACATTTGATTAGCACTCACTGATAGAATCATTTTTATGTAAAGTTTATGCTGCAGTAAGAAACTGCTAAGGTGTTGGTTTTCATATTTTTTTTTAGATAAAACTAAAAATATGCTTCCTTTAAAGAGCTGGATTTTAGATTTTTGCAGTTAAGTGCTAATGCAGCTTGAGGCTTTTGGGCAATTTCTGCTTGTATAGTGCCATTACCACCAAAGGTAATAACTTTTACTGAATTTGCTTGCTTATGGCATTAAAAAGTTAGGGGGAAATTATTTTCTGTTGTGTCAGTGTGTTGACTTCAGTAGAGCTGTACCAGAATAACTAAAAGGTGAATTTGCCTCCTATCTCATCTCCTCAATTCAATCCTCTCCTACCTAGGCAATGTCCTCAAACAGTAGCAATTGATTAGCAAAACCACTATATTAAAACAGAAATCATGTTCCATATACAATTTGTTTTTAAATGTATTTACCTACTTGTAAGCAATCCTTGAAATGCAAGCATGAGCTGGAAAGGAAGCAGGTGAAGAGATATTCCCTGAAAATAAAGCACTACAACAAATGTTCACAGGTTTGTAGAGAAATCACTGTTTTATGCAATCATAATCCCTGGGTACAAAAGAGGTTAATGTCTATCCTTGAATTAGTGCCACAGGAATAAATTGCATGAGATCTGTATAACAACACTATTACAATGCATGACAAATCATCATTGCTTCTTTTAGTGGTCAGAGAATTAACATTAATCATGCTGACTTATTCTAATAGTCAATTTTGTCACATCTTGTATCCATAGGAATTCCATTGTGCTTTAGCATGAACTTATTTGAAAGTTTTAATAATTGCTGCTATATTGAACCAGAGATAGAAAGAGAACTTAACAAACCTTGTTATTTCATCCTAAAGATGTGAAAATGTATTTTCAGAATAGTATCAAGCTGCATCAAGAACTGTATTTTTATATTTTTGCTTTCAAAAGAAATTGACAGGTTAAGAAATACAGAAATGACCTTTCAGCAAATAAACATTTGCCACTGAAAAATGATGTCACAAAAGCATACTCTATTTTACCAATGTTTGCTGAGCACTCTCTGCTCTATATATAGAGAGTGAAGTGTAAAATCAATAAAGGAAGTTGATTATTATGTAATATCCTTCCATTTCCTCAGAAAGTCATAATAACTTGTTCTAACTTCTGCAGTACAGAGTGTATTCCTGCTGTTACAAATAAGAAAAAAGAAGTTTGTACAATACTTTTAAGTATATAATTGGGGAGGGAAAAGGGCCACTCAAAGGCCATTAGTTTTTACAAGGTATATACTGTAAATGTAACCCCTCTGCCAGGCTGAAATGATAGCAGCAAGGGCCAGGTTCAATACCTAGGGGTCCCTTCCCCGCCACGTAATGCAAACCAGCTCGAGCCCCCACCCAGTGGCCTGGGAAAATCTTACACACACCCCTGGGCGCCTCAAGGAGGCAATACTTCCCCTCTCGCAAGCACAGACTCTTGGTGTAGCAGAAAAGGTTTAATTACATAAGATAAACAACAACAAGCATTAAAATTGGAAAATACCTCAACTAGAGTTCATAGGTCAAACCGTGAGCAAAGACCCACCCCAGCAACTTGGGCCATGTCCTTCTCTCTGGGCCCTTGAGTCCAGCAACCCCCCAAATCACCCACAGTCCCAAAAGTCCCACAATTCAAAAGTCTCTGTCCCGGGTCAGGCAGCCCAGAGTTCAAGAGTCTCTTTGCAGAGGTCCCCCTCCCCAGCCTAGGTAGAAAGGGGCACCTTACGTGGTTCGGGGCCAACTGCCCTGCCTCTTCGTGGGGTTCTGCTTCCACTAGTCGTCCCCGCAAACAGCTCAGCTCCGCTTACTCTGTGGGCTGCTCCACTCTGCCAGCTGCTCTGGTCCACCAGCTGTCCTGTGATCCGCTCCAGCCGTCCTCACGAGCTGCTCAGCTCCACTCACCCAGTGGCTGCACAAACTGCTCCACTCCGCTCTGCCAGTATTGCTTCAGGCTCCCCCACTCATTAGCACAGTGCTCTCAGCTCAGCAAGTCCAGCTCTTCAGTGATTTCAGCTCATAGTAGGGGAGCCCCAGTACCAGTGAATTCAGCTCAGTAACCTGCATCTAGATTCTTAAGGGAATCAAAAATTAACTCTGACATTCCACAGTGGAGAGAAGCATAGGTGGAACTGGTGCTTCTGGCTCACACAAGGAGCCTGCACCACCAAGTACAGATACCTGTCCCCAGCCTCTCTCCCTCCAATGGGTTTTGGAACCCATGTCCCCCGTCTAGCAAGCGCTATCCTGCTGACAATGAAACCCCCCATCACAAGACAATTTTGTAGTTCCCCATTTACCCAATCAGGGTGACAACATTTCATTGCTCCTGCCCCAATAACAACGAAATTGGGGGTCCCACAGCTGTGAAAATAATCATCCCATGCTGCTTTGCGGTATGCTAAGTGGGGTGGGAGTGCCAATGCAAATAACTGAAACTTCTTTCCGCACTCCCCATAATTTACCACCAGATGTCAGGGTGGGGCTCATCCTGACTCTGCTTACATAAAGATTTGGGGGGTGGGGGGATGGAGAATCACAGACATTAACCAGCAACATTCCAGAAGTTTAAAAAAATACTCTTTTGAGGTGGATGTGTGGAACCAGGATATTTTACATTTTTCATTATATCAAGACATTAATGAAGCCAGATTATCATGTATGGGAATTTAAAATAATAAGCAGCTGCCACTCTAGCCACGCCACCCATCATGACTAAATAACTAAGGCCCTGATCATGCAAACACTTTTACATGTGTGTAACATTGTACATATCATACTCCCATTGAACTCAGTGTAACTACTCGCATGCATAACTCTTTGCAGTCCTGAAACTTAGTTTTGCCATCATGGAAACATAATGAAAATCAGGCTTGTAAACTGCTCAGACAGAATGGCAGCATGCTCTAAATCACTTCATTTATTGGCTGGATTCAGTTTCCATATTTTCCACTGAAAGAAGTGTTAGGTGTGTAAGCTCATGGGTTTTATTTATCTTTTTAGCATGGTAGGTATAACAGTTAAAATTTAGCTAGATTAAGAGACGTTAAATAATACAATTTGAAAGTCAAAAAGAGCATGTAAGTCCCTAAACACATAATTTCACTCACATTGAAGTCAGTTGGACTACATGTATGAGTGAAACCCATGTAAAAGTGTTTTTAAATGGGTACCTTAGTTATTGTCAGAAAAATATACACTGAAGCAAATTGATAAGGAAGAGAAGAGCTCTTTAAAGATCCATCCTTTCCCCATTGAAACTAACAACACAAAGTTCCCATTGCTGCAAATGCCTGCAAAATCAGCCTCTTAAACTCTTTCATCCACAAATGACTAAGGAGAGTTATGACAAAGATCTATACAATCATGAATGGTGTGGAGAAAATGAAAAGGCAGTATTATTTACCCCTGTTCACATAACACAAAAACCAGGGTCACCCAATAAAAAATAATAGGCTGCAGGTTTAAAATAAAGATAAAGTACTTCACACAACTCACAATCATCAACCTGTGGAACTCTTTGCTGGGGGATGATGTGAAGGGCAAAAGTAACTGGCTAAAAAAAAAAAGAAGTAGACAAGTTCATGGAGAACAGGTTCTCCATGACTGTTAGTCAACATGGTCAGGGCACAACCCCATGCTCAGGGTTTCCCTAAGCCTCTGACTGCCAGAAGCTGGGACTGGATGACAGGGGATGGATTACTCTGCTTTGTTCATTCCCTCTGAAGCATCTGGCACCCACCACTGTGAGAAAATAGGTTACTTAGCTAGATAGAACACTGGTCTGATCCAGTATGGCCATTCTTATGTTCTTATTTTAAAATTAATTCACTTCAGCTGTGTTTGTGACTACGGGTATGTGAATAACTTAATATTCAGTTTGGGTGCAGGTTTGAAAATCCTTAAAAAACTTTGAGTGACCTGAAATAAAAATATTTCAATTTTTTCAGACAACTGAGATGTTGAAGAAAGGTTCATTTTGGTTCGACTAAAATATTTCAATTGAACCCAAAATAAAATGTTTCATTTTGATTTTGAGATTTTTTTTTAACATTTGCAATTTAAAATTTAAAAAAAAGATGAAGGAAATTCCAAAATAAAATGCTCTGCTGAAACAAACCATTTTGACCTTTCTGATTTAAAAAAAAAATTGCTGAAATTGACTCAACTTCTCAAATTATTTTGGTCAACCCAAATCTGGATTTTTTGGTGGAAAAAATGTTTGCACAAAAAATTTCACCCAGATCTGTTCATGACCCTTTTGTGTTCACGTGTGTTCACAGTTGAGTGGTCAGGTTTTACTGTTCACAGAAAGTGAATTTCAAAGTTGTAGCCCAAATATTTGCTGAAAGCAAGTTTTAAGTCATTCTTTTAATGGATTCTAAGATTAGAAGGGACCATTATGATCATCTAGTCTGACCTCCAGTATATTACATGCCAAAGAACATCCCCCAAAAATTCCTAGAGCAGATCTTTTTAGAAAAATCTTGATTTTAAATGTATCAGTGATGAAGAATCCACCATGACTCTTGGTAAATTGTTGTAATGGTTAATTACCCTCACCATTAGAAATTTAGGCTTTATTTCCAATCTGAATTTGTCTAGTTTCAACTTTCAGTTGTTGGATTATGTTATACCTATTCTGGCTAGATTGAAGATCCCATTATTAAATATTTGTTCCCCATGTAGATACATATAGACAGCGATCAAGTCACCCTTAATCTTTTCTTTCTTGATCTGAATAGATTGAGCTCCTTGAGTCTATCACTATAAGCCATGTTTTCTAATCCTTTAATCAATCTTGTTGTTCTTCTCTGAACCCTCTCCATTTATCAATATCTTTATCAGAACTGGACACAGTATTCCAGCAGTGGTCAAACCAGTGCCAAATACAGAGGTAAAATAAGCCCTCTACTCCTACTCAAAATCTCCCTGTTTATGCATCTCAGAATTACATTACATCTTTTGGCCATAGCATCACTCTGCGAGTTCATCTTCTGCTGATTATTTACCAGAACCCCCAAATCTTTTTACAGAGTCACTACTTTCCAGGATAGAGTCCCCAGTTCATAGAATCAAAGAACATCATGGTTGGAAGGGACCTCGGGAGGTCATCTAGTCCAACCCCCTGCTCAAAGCAGGATCAATTCCCAAATAAATCATCCCAGCCAGGCCTTTGTCAAGCCTGACCATAAAAACCTCTACGGAAGGAGATCCCACCACCTCCCTAGGTAACCCATTCCAGTGCTTCACCACCCTCCTAGAGAAAAAGTTTTTCCTAATATCCAACCTCCCCTACTTCAACTTGAGACCATTATTCCTTCTTCTGTGATCTGCTACCTCTGAGAACAGTCTAGATCCATCTTCTTGAACCCCCTTTCAGGTAGTTGAAAGCAGCTCTCAAATCCCCCCTCATTCTTCTCTTCTGCAGACTAAACAATCCCAGTTTCCTCAGCCTCTCCTCATAAGTCATGTGCTCCAGCCCCCTAATCATTTTTGTTGCCCTCTGCTGGACTCTTTCTAATTGTTCCACATCCTTCTTGTAGTGTGGGGCCCAAAACTGGACACAGTACTCCAGATGAGGCCTCACTAATGTTGAATAGAGGGGAATGATCACATCACTCGATCTGCTGGCAATGCCCCTACTTATACAGCCCAAAATGCCATTAGCCTTCTTGGCAACAAGGGCACACTGTTGACTCATATCCAGCTTCTTGTCCACTGTAACCCCTAGGTCCTTTTCTGCAGAGCTGCTTCCTAGCCATTCAGTCCCTAGTCTGTAAGAGTGAATGGGATTCTTCCGTCCTAAGTGCAGGACTCTGCACTTGTCCTTGTTGAACCTCATCAGGTTTCTTTTGGCCCAGTCCTCTAATTTGTCTAGGTCCCTCTGTATCCTATCCCTACCCTCCAGCGTATCTACTACTCCTCCCAGTTTAGTGTCATCTGCAAACTTTCTGAGAGTGCAGTCCACGCCATCCTCCAGATCGTTAATGAAGATATTGAACAAAACCAGCTCCAGGATCAACCCTTGGGGCACGCCGCTTGAAACTGTCTGCCAACTAGACATGGAGCCGTTGATGACTACACGTTGAGCCTGACGATCTAGCCAGTTTTCTAACCACCTTATAGTCCATTCATCCAGCCCATACTTCTTTAACTTTCTGGCAAGAATACTGTGGGAGACCTTATCTAAAGCTTTGCTAAAGTCAAGGAATAACACATCCACTGCTTTCCCCTCATCCACAGACCCAGTTATCTTGTCATAGAAGGCAATTAGGTTAGTCAGGAATGACTTGCCCTTGGTGAATCCATGCTGACTGTTCCTGATCACTTTCCTCTCCTCGAAGTGCTTCAGAATTGATTCTTTGAGGACCTGCTCCATGATTTTTCCAGGGACTGAGGTGAGGCTTACTGGCCTGTAGTTCCCCGGATCCTCCTTCTTCCCCTTTTTAAAGATGGGCACTACATTAGCCTTTTTCCAGTCATCTGGGACCTCCCCCGTTTGCCATGAGTTTCCAAAGATAACAGCCAATGGCTCTGCAATCACATCCGCCAACTCCTTTAGCACCCTCGGATGCAGCGCATCCAGCCCCAAGGACTTGTACTCGTCCAGTTTTTCTAAATAGTCCCGAACCACTTCTTTCTCCACAGAGAGCTGTTCACCTTTTCCCCATACTGTGCTGCCCGGTGCAGCAGTCTGGGAGCTGATCTTGTTTGTGAAGACAGAGGCAAAAAATCACTGAGTACATTCGCTTTTTCCACATCCTCTGTCACTAGGTTGCCTCCCTCATTCAGTAAGTGGCCCACACTTTCCTTGACTTCCTTCTTGTTGCTAACATACCTGAAGAAACCCTTCTTGTTACTCTTAAAATCTCTTGCTAGCTGCAACTCCAAGTGTAATTTGGCCTTCCTGATTTTACTCCTGCATACCTAAGCAATATTTTTATACTCCTCCCTGGTAATTTGTCCAATCTTCCACTTCTTGTAAGCTTCTTTTTTGCATTTAAAATCAGCAAGGATTTCACTGTTAAGCCAAGGTGGTCGCCTGCCATATTTACTATTCTTTCTACACATCATGATGTTTTTTTCCTGCAACCTCAATAAGGATTCTTTAAAATACACCCAGCTCTCCTGGATTCCTTTCCCCCTCATGTTATTCTCCCAGGAGATCCTGCCCATCAGTTCCCTGAGGGAGTCAAAGTCTGCTTTTCTGAAGTCCAGGGTCTGTATTCTGCTGCTCTTCTTTCTTCCTTGTGTCAGGATCCTGAACTTGACCATCTCATGGTCACTGCCTCCCAGGTTCCCATCCACTTTTGCTTCCCCTACTAATTCTTCCCTGTTTGTGAGCAGCAGGTCTAGAAGAGCTCTGCCCCTAGTTGGTTCCACTTGCACCAGGAAATTGTCCCCTACACTTTCCAAAAACTTCCTGGATTGTGCATTGCTGTATTGCTCTCCCAGCAGATATCAGGGAGATTAAAGTCTCCCGTGAGAACCAGGGCCCGCAATCTAGTAACTTCTGCTAGTTGCCGGAAGAAAGCCTCGTCCACCTCATCCCCCCTGGTCTGGTGGTCTATAGCAGACTCCCACCACGACATCACCCTTGTTGCTCACACTTCTAAACTTAATCCAGAGACTCTCAGGTTTTTCTGCAGTTTCATACCGGAGCTCTGAGCAGTCATACTGCTCTCTTACATACAATGCAACTCGTCCCAGCTACTGTAAGTATGGCCTACATTCTTTGTTCATATTTGTATACATTTAGCTATATTAAAAAGGATATTATTTGCTTGAACCCACTTTATCAAGTGATCCAGATAACACTGAATCAGTGACCTCTTCATTATTTACTGTTCCCCCATTTTTATGTCATCTGCAAATTTTATCAGAGATAATTTTATGTTTTCTTCCAGCTTATTAATAAAAAAGTTCAATAGTATAGGGCCAAGAACCGATCCCTGTGGGACCCCATTAGAAACAGAACCGCTTGATGACTATTCTATGTTTACAGTTTCATTGAGACTATCATTTTAGCTAGTTTTCAGTCCACTTAATGTATGTCATGTTAATTTTATGTGATTCTCATTATTTCATCAAAATGTCATGAGGGACCAAGTTCAAACACCTTACGGAAGTCTAAGTATACATCAACACTATTACCTTTATCAACCAAACTTGTAATCTCATTAAAAAAAGATATCAAGTTAGATTGATAGGATATATTTTCCATAAATGAATGCTAATTTGCATTAATTATATTATACTCCTTTAGTTCTTTATTAATTGAGTCCTGTATCAGCTGCTCCATTGTCTTGCTTGAGATTGATGTCAGAGTGACTGGCCTATGACTATGTAGGTCATTCCATTTACCCTTTTAAAAAATTGGCACACCATTAGCTTTCTTTCAATCTTCTACAACTTCCCCAGTGCTCCAAAACTTTTCTAAAAATCAACATGAATGGTCCAGTGGGCTCCTTAGCCAGCTTTTTAAAAACTCTTAGATGCATGTTATCTGGATCTTCTGATTAAAAAATGTCTAATTTTAGTAACTGCTGTCCAACAACCTCCAGAGAAACTAGTGGAATTGGAAGAGTGGTATCACCATATGATAAGACTATATGATTTGTTTTTCCCCAAATAACAGTACATAAATATTTATTGAACATTCCTGCATTTTCTGCATTATTGATAATTCTCCCTTTTCCATCTACTAATGGATCAATACCATTGTCAGGATTCTTTTTGTTTACAAGTATCCACACCTAAAGTTCTTTCATACTCCTCTGATGAGTGAACAGATACAGTGCTATGCGATATATCTGACCTATCATACCTTAGCACCTAAATTCAACCTTATATTATTTGTGATTGATGTATACAGTAAAAAATCAAAACTTACACTCACCAGATACATTGAATAATGTATAAATTGAGGACATTTCAGCTTCCTTGACAATATTCAGTGAGCAGACTTTTATAAAGTCAGCTAGTATATAGGAGATGGATTGTTGAGCACTGTAGATTATTTTAGAGGGGCAAAAATGAAATTGCAGATGGTGGCAAGCCAGGAGAAAAAAGGAACTATAAAATCTTAATGTTCAGTTAGAATGCAAAGGAAAAAGCAACAGATTAAATGAGTGTCAGAGTTTTACACAACAGTAGTCCAAATTTCACTTTGTTCTTTGGAGACAATTAGTTTATTTATAAAATGAATTGTTAACATGTAAATGATTGGAGTGGCCAAGGATACCTGTGCAACAGTGTGAATGGCTAATAAAAATGAGGCCTAAATGATCCCTATATGTGTTCTGTGATACAGCATGGCCAGAGGGCAGCAGGAGTGGGTTAGAAGGGAGTCTTATTCCCTGTAGAGGGAAGAAAGTTTGGTCTAGAATTAAAGCACCTGAAGCCAATTAGAGCACCTGAAGACAGTCACCTGATAAAACTCCCCTGCTTCAATCAGACAAATGAAGGTGTTGGAGTAGAGAGCAGTTTGGAGGAGTTGGAGCAGAGAACAGTTTGGAGGGAAGCAGAGGAAAGTTTGGAGAAGTGCTGCAATGGGCTAAGAAGACCAAGACCCTAGGTAAAGGGACACCTGGCTTGTGCAGAGGAAGGGCAGGAAGCCCCCACAAGCTGAAGGGCAGGAGAGGGAAGTAGCCCAGGGGAAGGAACCGCTAGTTCAAGTGGTTTACCGCTATCCCTAGAGCCCCTGGTCCAGGTCCCTCCCTCTCTACTCCCCTCCTCTAGGACACTAGTGGGGCAGTTAATATCCCAGTTCAGGGGCAAGAAACTGTGCCCTGAACCCCTCCTGCCCCCAAGAAGAGAAAGTGCGAGACCCATCATAGTAGTGACAGCAATTTGCCACAGTTCTCTGAGCCAGGCACATAACCCATATGAGAAACCCTAGGCTATTTAGCAAGGAATTGTAACTTGTAAAAATATTATAGGGGCAATGATGCCTATTCTTCCACTTGTGTGGAAATAGTGTGACTTCACTGTACAAGAAGGAGAGTATTGGGTGAGGTCACCCATTGCCCAGAGTCCAGCACTGTAATAGTTTGATGTGTTTTCTCATTTATGGTATGGCTACACTTAGAGCTGGGGGTGTGACTCCTAGCTCCATGTGTAGACATAGCCTAAAACTGCAGGTTGGGAGGTAGTTTAAGGCCCACACAGTGGAAAGTTATTATAAGAGGAGCTATTACTTCATAGATCATTTGTCTACTCCCCATACCCTTTAGAAGGCAGTATGTGAGGAGGAGCATGCCAGGGCATCAGAGGCTACTCTCTCATTGGTGCTTAGATGGCCCCCACCATCATATCTGAGAACCTTACAATCATTCATGTATTTATCCTCTTAACACGGCTGTAAGTTAGGGAAGTGATATTATCCCCAATTTATAGTTGGAGAACTGAGACACAGAAAAACAAAGTGACTTGCCCAAGGTCATCTAGGAAGCCTGTTGAGAGACCTGGGTTAAACTCCCTGCTCCACAAGTCCTAGGCTGGTACCCAGACCATCCTTCCTTTCTGCACATTAAGGTGAAGCGGAGGCCACGGAGTGACTCCACTTGTACTCTGACAGGTTTCAGAGTGGTAGCCATGTTAGTCTGTATCAGCAAAAACAATGAGGAGTCCTTATGGCAAGAATGCTTGATAGAGATTCTGTAGGTGTTTGTCTCTGTCTGAGGGATCGGAGCAAATGCGGTTGTATCTTAGAGCTTGGCTGTAGACAATGGATTGTGTGATGTGGTCTGGATGAAAGCTGGAGGAATGTAGGTAAGTATAGCGGTCAGTAGGTTTCCGGTATAGGGTGGAGTTTATGTGACCATTGCTTATTAGCACTGTAATGTCTAGGAAGTGGACCTCTTGTGTGGACTGGTCCAGGCTGAGGTTGATGGTAGGGTGGAAATCATGGAAATCTTGGAGGAATTCCTCAAGGGCCTCCTTCCCATGGGTCCAGATGATGAATATGTTATCAATGTAGCTCAAGTAGAGTAGGGTCGTAAGGGGATGAGAGCTGAGGAAGCATTGTTCTAAGTCAACCATAAAAATTTTGGCATACTGAGGGGCCATGCGGGTAATCATAGGAGCCCCACTGATTTGAAGGTATAAATTGTCCCCAAATCTGAAATAGTTGTGGGTGAGAACAAAGTCACAAAGTTCAGCCACCAGGTTTGCTAGCTTCTTTGAGAGTGTGTGGCACAATCTCTCACTATAGTCTGTGTGGAATGTTGACTTTAATGGACTTTTTACCTTCAGTCCTTTTGGTATTATGTCCATTTGTTTGCATTTGGAAACGAAGATGATGTCTGTCTGTATCTGCATGAGTTTTTTCATGAAGTTGATGGATTTCCACTTCATACTGCTAAATTCAGTGCCTTGCATGGTGACAAGTTTCAGAGTGGTAGCTGTGTTAGTCTGTATCAGCAAAAGCAATGAGGAGTCCTTGTTGCACCTTAGAGACTAACAAATTTATTTGGGCATAAGTTTTTGTGGACTAGAATCCCCTTCATCGGATGCATGAAGTGAAAAATGCAGGTAAAGAAAGGAGGTGCTGTAGTCATCATGAATAGGTCAGAATATGAACAAGAGGCTGCTAGACAACACGATCCATTGTCTACAGCCAAGCTCTAAGATACAACCACATTTGTGCCAATCCCTCAGTCAGAGACAAACACCTACAGAATCTCTATCAAGCATTCTTAAAACTGCAATACCCACCTGGTGAAGTGAAGAAACAGATTGACAGAGCCAGAAGGATACCGAGAATTTACCTATTACAAGACAGGCCCAACAAAGAAAGTAACAGAACGCCACTTGCTGTCACCTATAGCCCCCTCTCCAGTGCACCATCAAGGATCTACAACCTATCCTGAAGGATGATCCCTTGGGAGACAGGCCAGTCCTCGCCTATAGACAACCCCCCAAACCTGAAGCAAAAACTCACCAGCAACAGCTCACCACACAACAAAAACACCAACCCAGGAACCAAACCCTGCTGCAAACTCCGGTGCCAATTCTGTCCACGTATCTATTCAAGGGACACCATCATAGGACCTAACCACATCAGCCACACCATCCGGGACTCATTCACCTGCACATCTACTAATGTGATATATGCCATCATGTGCCAGCAGTACCCCTCTGACATGTACATTGGCCAAACCAGACAGTCTGTATGCAAAAGAATAAATGGACACAAATCTGACATCAGGAATCATAACATTCAAAAACCAGTAGGAGAACACTTCAATCTCTCTGGTCACTCAATAACAGACCTAAAAGTGTCAATTCTTCTATAAAAAGCTTCAAAAACAGACTCTAACGTGAAGCTGCAGAACTGGAATTATTTTGCAAACTGGATACCATCAGATTGGGCCTGAATAAAGACTGGGAGTGGTTGGGTCATTACAAAATCTAAACTTAATTTCCCCAATACTAATTTCTCCCTACTGTTACGCACACCTTCTTGCCAACTGTCTGTAATGGGTACTCTCTTACCACTTCAAAAGTTATTTTTCCTCCCTTGGTATCCTGCTGTTAATTGATTTAGACTAACCTAATCTCATTAGACTAACCTCACACTTGGTAAAGCAACCCCCATCCTTTCATATATTTATACCTGCTCCTGTATTTTTCACTTCATGCATCTGATGAAGTGGGTTCTAGCCCACGAAAGCCTATGCCCAAATAAATGTGTTAATCTCTAAGGTGTCACAAGGACTTCTCATTGTTTTCCCTTATACTCTGCGTCTCAGAGGAGGAATTCCTTCCTGTTCTCTAATGGTCTGTGCACGATTAAAGTAGAGCAGTGGACCCCCAAAACACCCAAGGGAAGAACAATTATTCCAACAAAGATACTAAAAGAATAGCAGGCCTTCAGTATTTCCCTACAAAAATACACTCCCAAGGAGGTATTGTAATACCTTGTAAGCACTCCTGAGTCAGATCTGTCAGAAGAAGGGACAACATTTTTGCTCACTGCAGAACCACTCAGCTCAGTCTGAGTCTCCAGCTCTGTCCAAACTTATGAAAAAAGCTGGTTTAAAACAGGTGTGCTCAGAGATTTAACAAAGATATTGGCATCATTTTCCACTTTCTAGTTACTTGATACCTCCAGGGGAACTGTGTGAGGACAGAGAGCTGTTCTGAGCTTGGAGAATCCTGACGTTTGGTTAGTTCAGTTAAACATTCAAGCTTTTGAGGTTCCCCTCCATCACTAGATATACAGGGCCAGAAGAGGGGAATTCAACTAGATTGACAGCTAGTCTATGTTGAGGCTGCTTTACCTAATATTTTTTTCTCATCATAGGGTTATGTTAGTGCTGAGGATTATATTTTATCTTCTTCACAGTACAGGTCAATGTGAATAAATGCTGTTATGAATGCAGGATCCTGGTGGGCAGGGGGAACAAGAGTGTTTGAATTGACACACTTCAACAGGCTCCTGTCCAGGGAATCTACTATGTCCCCATTCACTGCAAGAAAAAGAGAGAAAGTGATCAAAGGAGGAGCACCCATGTTTATAGTGCCCACATCAAAAGTGTACACTGCAATCACAGCAGCACCAGTTGTAGGGCTTTGGCCTCTGGCTTCATAGGGACAGGGTTGGACTGTATCTAAGCAGTTGGAGCTCTTTATCATACATTGGTCATGATCTTTCAGAGCTCAGTCACACCAAGCAAGAGCATCCCTAACAAGTATATAGGATTCTTTCTTGCTTTATCCCTCCTTATCTTTTCTTCAAATGAAAAAAAATAATGCCAAAGATTATGCTTTCTTGATAAATGGTGAACATGCAACATTGTGAAATTTCATGGCAGAAGTGGATTTCAGAATCCAATGTGCAAAAACAAAACAAAATTGTGCCCTAGCAATTTGTGAAAAACAATGCTTTTTGTGGGTTCTAAAACCATGTGAAGTGAATTGTCTAAACTTTTAATGCAAAATCTTTTCCAGCAATTTTGCCAGCTGTGCTAGAAATGCAGAAATCTCCAACTAATAAGCAGAGTGTAGTGAGATAAATTAGGCATTTTGGAAACATGAAGTGAAAGACAGAGACAGACTTTTCAGAGTGAACAAAGTATCCTGGCAGGATACAAAATTCTTGCAGGCCAAGGAAACAGAATCCAAGCTGCTCAATATAATGGCAGTATCCAAGTTGGGCAAAGAAATGCAATGTTACATTGGAGAACTCTGAAAAGCCTTCTAAACCCATCTGGTATTATATTTCACTTCATGGTTGTTAACACAGTCACATTCCGACAGAAGTTTACGGCTACAGTTGGCAAAGTCCAGAATGCTATTCTCTTGAAGGTGGTGAAATCAATCCCTACAATCTCAAGCCATGTGCGCACATAGAGCCGAACATATCAATACAGACTATCTGGAAAGTTACCTTTAAAAAAGCATTCCAATCTAAAGGGCAAATTCATGTGCCATATATGGTTTTGTGCCATACATGTCTAACTATTTGCCCATTTGTGCCTGCCTTTTATGCACAGGAAGTAGGGGAAGGCACAAGCCTGGGACAATTACAATCCTTTTGTTCAGGAGCAGCACAGGGATTGCTCCTGCAAGGGACCCACGGGGTGTGTGTATGGAGGGGGGGAGGATATATTTCTCCCTACTATACCGCTCCACACTCTATGAAGCAGGTTGCACCCCTACAGTCTCTGTGCACATCTGGGAGATCAGGGTGGGACTGGGACTTGGAGGAAATATCTGTGCAGGAGCAGCAGAGGAATGTACCTAAATAGTATAATCAAGCCGTGAGCAGTATGAATCAAATCATTCTTCTATCAGTTTCTTTTTAAAGAATGAAACATCTTAAAGCATGGGACTCCTGTAAAATTGCAGGTAAATCAAAGAAAGTGTTCGTATTATTTTCAATAATGTATTTACATATATAAAGCATTACAATATTTATCTTATTGTTTGACCTATGAAACAATGTAGTGAGACAGCACAAAATCAGAACAATATCTAATTTTGTAAGATCCTCTATACAGTAAAAAGGGAATGCAGAACCCCAATGACTGTTGTACAAATGTCTGAATTCTATGTATGTCTGGGTGAGGGACATGCACCTCCTAAACGTAATCAATTCCTGTTGTTATCATGTTCCTGATACATGTACTAGGCTGAATCATGAATAAAGTTACTTCTCATTATGTTTGTTACCATACCGGAGATGGGTAGCAAATCTCCAAAATAACATGGATGGGATATGAGTGTGTGCCAATGAACTCTGACACTAAAGACTGGATAATGAATGGCGCATTTTGGTAGCCTAAATTAAAATAGTAACCAGTTGGAGGGAGAAAAGAGAATGAAAGCCAGAGTTTTATGCTTAAAAATTGTGATCAGTCAAAGAGAAATCATTGAAATAATTCGCTAACATACTTTGAAAGTGTTTTGGGGATGGAAAGTGGATTTATTTTAGTGGAAAGAAAAGTGAGAAGAAGAGAAAATTAATTCAAACTTGGACCAGTTAGTGCAATAGTATATATATTAAATAGTAGATGTAGTATACAATTGCAGAGAGGAGAATAAGCTGACAGTCATATTTCTGATGATGGTCGGTATACAAATCCACAATGTTGTCTATAGACCACAGGAAGCATAAGTGTAAATAATGTGTTAAAATTTTCATTTACACTTATGTGGAGTTATTGCACCCAAAATTCATTTTTAAAGCAAAGTCATATGACTCCAGTGCTCCTTATAAATGATATAGACAATGTAGTAACTGCTTAAATCACAAATACATTTAGCAAATACTGAACCTGAAAATGCAGGAACTTTCCAGATGATATGATGTAACTGTGAAATGATAGCATGTTGTGTCCAAAGTAGGGTTGTTGATTAATCACAGTTAAATCACATGATTAAGTAAACAAAAAATTAATCATGATTAATCACAGTTTTAATCACACTATTAAACAATAGAATAGCAATTCAAATTTACTAAATATTTTGGATGCTTTTCTACATTTTCATATATATTGTATTCTGTGTTGCAATTGAAATCAGTATATATTATTTTTGATTAAAAATATTTGCACTGTAAAAATGATAAAAGAATATTTTTCAGTTCACCTCATACAAGTGCTGTAGTGCAATCTTTGTTGTAAAAGTGCAACTTACAAATGTAGATTTTGTTGTTACATAACTGCACTCAAAAACAAAACAATGTAAAACTTCAGAGCCTTCAAGTCCATTCAGTCCTACTTCTTATTCAGTGGAGAAGGACGAGGTGTGGAGCATGCTTTCAGAAGTCTTAAAAGAGCAACACTCTGATGCAGAAACTACAGAACCCGAACCACCATAAACAAAAATCAGCCTTCTGCTGGTGGCAGCTGACTCAGATAATGAAAATGAACATGTGTTGGTCTGCACTGCTTTGGATTGTTATCGAGCAGAACCCGTCATCAACATGGATCCATGTCCCCTGGAATGGTGGTTGAAGCATGAAAGGACATATGAATCTTTAGTGCATCTGGCACGTAAATATCTTGTAATGCTAACTACAACAGTGAATTACTGTTCTGACTTTCAGATGACACTGTAAACAAGAAGCTGACAGCATTATCTTCTGCAAATGTAAACAAACTTGTTTGTCTTAGTGATAGGCTGAACAAGAAGTAGGACTGAGTCAACTTGCACACTTTAACATTTTATATTGTTCTACTTTTGAATGCAGTTTATTTTTTTACATAATTCTACATTTGTAAGTTCAACCTTCACGGCAAAGAGATTGAACTACAATACTTGTATTAGGTAAACTGAAAAATACTATTTATTTTGTTTTTTTACAGTGCAAATACTTGTAATCAAAAATAAATATAAAGTGAGCATTGTACATTTTATATTCTGTGTTGTAATTGAAATCAATATATTTGAAAATGTAGAAAACATCCAAAAATATTTAAATAAATAGTATTCTATTATTGTTCAACAGTGCGATTAATCGTGATTAATTTTTTTTAATCACACAATTAATTTTTTTAATCGCTCAATAGCTCTAGTCCAAAGCCAAAACCTTAGAAAGAAAAGTATACAGCACACATTTAAGCAACTTAACTTTGTCCTTAACCATGGATATTGATTCATTCTTTATATGGACACAGAATGTTCAGAGAGGACGTCTGACTTACAGAGTCAAAGGGTAACACCTAAATTCAAACTAGAACTAATGCTGTCAAGACTGTACCCCCAAGGTATTCAGAGGTCAAAGGGAATGAGGCTGTCAAATGTAACTTAAGCCCAGTTGGAAGTCTAGGATGAGATTCCCCTCCACCTCCACCATTGTTACAGTTACTGATTGAAACCTATGACTCCTAACAGAATTTGTCACAGTACATGACAAAACTGTGTAGTAATGCAGATTAATACTAGGACAACAGAGGCTATAGTCATAGAAGAGTTATAACACGAGGTAATTACAATGAATTAGATTAACGATTCATAAACTTTAGAAATGTTGGGGAAAACTGTAATCTTGTGGCATAAAATGTAGGACTGGGAAGAAGTTGTTGACATAAATAATGAAGCTTCTTCTCAAATCACAAAAGTCAGACCCAGATGATCCCTTAAATAAAATGTTTATAGCAATTTCCACATAATAATCCTACAATAATCCTTTATGAACACTATTGTATTAAGTTCACAGTCCCCCTGCTGCAAGGTAGGCAAGTACCTTGCAGCAGGTACAGTATCCCTATAGTACATCTGGAGGAAATTGAAGCACAGGAAAATTAAGTGATTTCCCCCAACGTCACACAGGATATCTTTGTCTCAGCCAAGAATAGATCCCATATCTGACTTTCAGTTCCCTACTGTAAGCATCTAGACTATGTATCTTTGTTAAATTTTGGCTAATTCCAGTTGCTGAAAGCATGAAACCTCCGAAAATACCCTGCTCTCATAAGAGTTCTCAGCCCAAGAAGTTTGGATCATTCAGATCAGCACCTAAACTTTTGGGACTTCATCAAAACTGATCTCAAATAATTTGGAATCTGCATTTCTTAGGGCCAGAGTCTGATATCCTTCCTTGTGCTGAATAACGGTCTGCTGCAGAAGAGACCCCACCAAAATGAACAGGAGTGCTTGTGGATTAAGGAACTACTATTAAGTGACTAAGGTTGTTAGAATCTGACACTTAATATCAGATTGATTGATATTGATTTATTTTTAACATATCTTTTTATTTTAAGACAGAAATTATTTAAGAAAAAGTGATTTGGGATCATTGTTGCTTTCATATGGCACTTGACACTCCAGGAACTTTGCTTCTCAAATTCAATTTCAATGTCAGAAGTTGGGTTAATTCTCTGCATAAAATTAAGATGTGACTAATAATTTAACACAATTTTAAAAGTCCTATCCTATTGCCTGCAGCATTGAAACAATTATTAAAGATTCACCAATAAGTAAACTGGTTTGATATACATGAAAAGATGTATTTCTATATATACAGTACCTGAACACATTAATATAGTGGAAATATGTGATGACTGTAAAGTGTGGA
Organism: Mauremys mutica; assembly: GCF_020497125.1. Lineage (NCBI taxonomy): Eukaryota > Metazoa > Chordata > Testudines > Geoemydidae > Mauremys > Mauremys mutica. The sequence goes on along the minus strand of NC_059079.1, from coordinate 84,973,887 downwards.
TGAAGATGGTGTCAAAGGTACTTACCTTGATTTATCACAGCTTTATCAGCAGATTATGGGAGATGATTTCTTGAAGCCATATTTGATCATCAATATTCATAAAAGGCCATATCACTGTAACCAGCTGTCTTATGGTACAGGCACAGGTTATTGGAACGTTTCAGAAAGTATCTGCTCAAATCCAGCTAGCATTAGACGCTGTTGTTTGCTATTTGCATGAAATTGCAGTCACTGAAAATTAACTCCAGTCACCTCTAATAGTTGGAGGCAGCACTGAAAATTCTCATGTAACGTACTGAAGTTACAAAGTCTAAATGAAAGATAAACTTTGTGTCTTTGTACAAGTCAGATGTACTATATTAGGGTAAAAGATACTGGGTATTGGATACATTCAATGCAACAATATGAGCTGAAAACCATTTTGCACTTTTAAATTATGATAAATTTCAATTATATCTGTTTATGAGAGTTGGATCATTATCAAGTTCCCTGAGAGGTCTGTTACAGAAAAATTAACAGTGACATTGAACTGTCTAACTGTCTAAGCAAAATTTTGGTTGTATGCGTTTTGTGTTTTATGGTTCTACTGCTACTCCTTGGCTCTAGACCATGGAGGTCTGTGGAGACTGCTCTGTTCACCTCCACCTCTTTCTATCAAGGGCATATTTCTCCCATTGAGCTTGTACTCACTGTTATCCTTCCATCTTCTCCCTGGTCAGTCATAATGTCAAACATCAGAAGGATGTCCTTCTAAGAGATGCTGAGCTGGTCTGTCTTGTGTCATCCTAACTACTTATCTACCCAACCCTTTCAATGTGTTTGACTGCTGATGTTTCAAAATATGGAATGAGGGCTGCCATTTCTCACAAGACACCCAGTGGCATTGAGAAATTTATGGCTCTTTGATCTTGCCTTTATTTTATTGAAGAAAGGAAGATTTATCCTTTTAATGCTCAAAAGCATTAACCTGGTATTGGGGGTAACTGAACTTCACCAAGATATTGCAACAGAAAGTCTGTGTTTATTACAGGCTATACTTCCTTGTTAAAAACTGTTGTATGCCAAATAAAAAATTGACTTTCTGTATCAATCATGAGAACACAGACACAATTGTTGATACGCTTCTTCCTATGACCTTAAGTAAAACCTTACATAAAACCTTACATACTGATCCTTTGTCTGGCTTGCCAATAGAAGTGCAGCAGGAAAGAGATTGCCTTTACTACTGACCATCAGCTGCTGTGGCAAAAGCCTATAGCGGGTGCTGAACTGGGTCCTGTAGGGAGCTAGGAGCCATGGGCTCTATTCTTGATTCTGCCTTCATCTCTTAGTACCTGTCTTTCACCAAATATTAAATAAGGATCATGACACTTACCTTTTATCTCAGAGGACTTTAGAAAGATGTGTAGGTGCAAAATGTTAATTGTTATTATTTAGTATTAAACTATGTTAATTTAAAGGCCTATTTAAAGAATGTCTGCTAAAATAGACTTTATAGTTGTAAATATCCCTTTGTTTTCAACCTTAGTAGTGCCTCTTGGAATTGTGTGACCAATTCATGACAAAAAATGTATTCAATGAATTTTCCTTTTTGTTCCTGTCCATAGAAAGTCTTTAAACAGAGACCACCTTTCCTCATATTTGTTTGGTATTTAGTGCTGTGTGTGAGAGAGGGAGAATTTTTTTAAACTATATATTAGCTGGAAACATTTTACAAGTACTTAATTTTTATTTCAAGGTCATCACAACAGCTTCATTGTTAGCTGTGACTAGTCAGATGAGGCACATTTCCTATCCCCCGATTGAGTGTGTGAGCACCCAAACGGTTCTGCTGGGAACTCACATCATTATGAATGTAAAATTGACCACACAGAAGTGTATGCTTATAACAAATTTGAAGTTTTCCATAATCATTCGTGCCAATTGAAATCTAACTCTTAAGGAAAGCAAACACAAAGTCTCAAACATGATCGAAAAACATCCATTAAAAAATTCATCCACATATTCCTAGAACAGCATTTATCTGTGTCTGCTATATAGTTACATGGGGAACACACAGGCATTGTAAAATTATCTTGTCAGCTAGGGGACACTTTTAATAGGCTGAAGATGCAGATATTAAGGAACCAATGAAAAGCACACTTTTACCAGTTCATTACTTTGTCTCCATACCAGAGAGAAGGCAAATGGAGAGAGTTCTTTCTTACTGTACAAAATGACAGAGACAAGCGTATTTTATTGCAGTAGATGCAAACTGTTGATGGGCAAAGGTGTTATTGGCTTCATGAATGGTAACTCAATAAATGGTTTCAACTTGGAAATTTTTACAGCAGTTGTGAAGTGCATGCGCACGCACAAACACATCTTTCTTGTTTTAGTGACATAACTAAAATACTTAGTCTGGTGATTATGTGATGGCCTCCTCTGGGATTGAATTAGGAATTTCCAGAGCTGAAAGCATGAGTCTACAGAGTCAGGCTTTATCTGGAGACTGTAACAATCTGTCATCTTCAGCAGATCAAGCACAGAGGGGAACACACAGCACCCACTGACCAGTGGGTTACATGTATGTAATCCATGGATTTCAACTAATTTTGCTTCAAATGACAAGAGCATACAAATAAAATATAGCCAAATATATATCTGTGCTCTGGGAATTATGGAGCATAATGATAAACAACGTGGATATTTTGGCCAAAGCCAACCTGTCATTTTTTCCAGGATGGCCTATACTTCTTGCTATATTCCCTAGTCAAAACACAAAGGTGTTGACAGCAAGGAACAAGGCTAAGATTAAGGCACTGAAAATAAAAGTTCTGCAATCATTTGCTGTCTCCCAGGCTTGACCTTGTTCACAGTGCTGATAGCAAAGTTGAACTACTGACTCTTCTAACAGAAGCTCCCAACTGAGGTGGCTTAAACAGTTGACAGGGCAAATGATTGAGGCCAAAATGTCAGAAAAATGAGCTAGGATAGGACTTGCACGCTGCGTGAGAAGTAATGTTGTATTTCCCTGAATGAGGCAGTGAATGGAACCCAGGGCTGTCAACAGTGTCACTCAGCTGACCTTGCTAGACCTGCAGCCTCCTTAAGAGTGTCGTGCTGAATATGATTAAATTTTGCTCAACTTGTTTTTCTGAAGTGTGTCCCTTTTCCATCTAATTGATATAAAGAACACACAATCTTTAGTCTACATTGTAGGACCACTTTAATCATCTGAACCTCAATTAGCTAACATTCCTTGTTATGCAAAATGGATCTTGTCTCTTGTGGTGTTAAGGGGAAAATTCAAATGTATTAAATGCTCCATCCCGCAATGGCACTGGAGGTAGTCAATGTCATCCTGTCTAAATATAGATACAAACATATGCGTATTCCTATATCATTTAACAGTTAAGTGTTGAAGCAAGGGTTGCTAAATAAATAATCAAACTAATCCTCCTCCGCCAGAGGTCACGCTATATACTCTATATTCACAGTAAGTGAATAACTCTTGCTTAAACTTATCCTTGGTTATCATATTACTATACATTTTAGCTCTCCTCTTGACTTTTTTCTTCATTCATTGTTTCTCCTTCTTTCCTGATTCCTTTCTTACTCTACATCCATAGATTCGAGCATATTTCACAATCTATTTCCCCTGAGTGTTTGCTTGAAAATAAAAGTTGAAGTTATTCATGTTTCTTTTATATATTCTTTCTTTGACCATTAGGGTGATGAAGTGTTACTTAGCTGAATGCTTGAAAGAAGCTCATTTTAAGCTTTTACAAACAAGCATTCATGTTGGAAGAGCTATATTTTATATGAGATGGGACATTGCTTGAGATAGCTGAAAGAGAGGCTTCTCAAAACCCCTCTCCAGAGCCCTGGTACAGAGGCAATGAAAATGACAGACAGAGATCTGACCCACTACACTTTTTTCAAAGACTTCATGTGCAATTTTTGATGAATGTCACAATCACCCAGGGTACGTCTACACTACGGGATTATTCCGAATTTACATAAACCGGTTTAACAAAACAGATTGTATAAAATCGAGTGTGCGCGGCCACACTAAACACATTAAATCGGTGGTGTGCGTCCACGGTCCGAGGCTAGCATCGATTTCTGGAGCATTGCACTGTGGGTAGCTATTCCGTAGCTATCCCATAGTTCCCGCAGCCTCCCCCGCCCCTTGGAATTTCCGGGTTGAGATCCCAGGGCCTCATGCGGCAAAATCATTGCCGCGGGTGGTTCTGGGTAAATGTCGTCAGTCACTCCTTCCGCTGGGAAAGCAACGGCAGACAAGCATTTCGTGCCTTTTTCCCCTGGATTGCCCTGGCAGATGCCATAGCATGGCAATCATAGAGCCTGTTTAGCCTTTTGTGACTGTCACCGTATGTGTACTAGATGCCGCTCACAGAGGCGATTCAGCAGCGCTACACAGCAGCATGCTTTTGCTTTTGCATGATAGCAGAGATGGTTACCAGCCATATTGTACCATCTACCATACCATAAATTGGTAATAAGATGATCGTGGCTACCAGTCCTTTTGCACTGCTCCATCTGTTGCTGTCATAAGTGCCCCTGGCTGCTCTTAGCCAGGGGCGCAAAAGCCAAAATTGGGAATGATTCCGAGAGTCAATCCCTCCTTTTTGGTATCTAAAAATAGAATCAGTCCTGCCTAGAATATGGGCAAGTGTACTAGAGAACCACTGTATCATAGAACCAGAGAGCACAGCTGCTCTGTGTCAGATCCTGCAGAAATTATGAGCTGTATGCTATTCACAGGGGGTGCTCCTGTAACAACCCCACCTGTTGATTCCGTTCTTCCCTCAGCCTTCCTGGGCTACCGTAGCATTGTCCCCCCACTTGTGTGATGAAGTAATAAAGAATGCAGGAATAAGACACAGTGACTTGTTAGTGAGATATGAGTGGAAGGCAGCCTCCAGCTGCTATGATAGTCCAGACAGGACAGTAAGGAGTGTGTAGGAGAGGAGCCCAGCATCCCTCTGCTAGTCCAGGGGCAATTGAATCTTTTCTTTACACATGAAGGGTAGGGGCTGATAGAGCTCAGCCCCCTGTTGCTATGATGACGATGGTTATCAGCCATACTGTACCATCTACCAGGAAAAATTAGGGCCAGGCGCCCTTGATTGACCTTACTGATGCTAGTCGACATGGTTACCAGTCCTTTTGCACTGCCCCATGTGCCAATAGCCTGATGATGAGGACGGATACCAGCCATATTGCACCATCAGCCATCCATAGCGTGGCGGGATGTTGGTGTTGAGTGCTGCACCATCGCGTCTATCTGCAGCATTCAGTAAAGATAGGGTGACATGTAAAAGAGTCAAGAGAGGATTGTTTTCCCTTTCACTTCTGGGTGGGGGGGGCGTAAATTGCCTAGCTATGCCCTGACCCACCGTGGACACTGTTTTTGACCCTAGAAGCATTTGGAGCTCAGCCAAGAATGTAAATGCTTTTCAAAGACTGCAGGAACTGTGGGATAGCTTGAGTCCTCCAGTCCATGAGCGTTCATTTGATTCTTTGGCTTTCCGTTACGCTTGTCATGCAGCAGTGCGCTGAGTCCCTGCTATGGCATCTGTCTGGAGATTTTTTAAAAATGATTTTGAATTTCGTCTTCTGTAACGGAGCGCTGATAGAACAGATTTGCCTGCCCTTACAGCGATCACGTCCGCATCGTCCATGCGGGAGCTCTTTCTTTATTTTGATTTTTAACTGCATCACCACACGTGCTGATCGGAGCTCCACGCTGGGCAAACAGGAAATATTCAAAAGTTCACGGGGCTTTTCCTGTCTACCTGGCCACTGCATCCGAGTTCAGATTGCTGTCCAGAGCAGTCAGTGTTGCACTGTGGGATACCGCCCGGAGGCCAGTACCGTCTATCTGCGGCCACACTAACCCCAATCCGATATGGTAATACCGATATTAGCGCTACTCCTCTCGTTAGGGAGGAGTACAGAAACCGGTTTAAAGAGCCCTTTATACCGATATAAAGGGCCTCTTAGTGTGGACGGGTGTGGCGTTAAATCGGTTTTACCCTCCTAAAACCGGTTTAAACGCCTAGTGTAGACCAGGCTCCAGAAAGAGAAGAGAAAATGGCATGTAAATTTTGTGACCAGTTGATGTAAGCCAAATGGAGTGAATTTCGTATATCAGGTGTGCAACACTTTAGTGTCCTGGCCAACTTCCGTGTGCCCCGTTGGGCTTATGGTCACACTACAGGCAGCCTGCCTCAGTTTCCTTGCTTGGACTGTTCAAGAAACTCAAAAACAGTAAACAGTGAGGTGGCAAAGTTTGCAAATATTACAAAAATACTCAAAAAGTTAAGTCCAATGTTGACTGTGAAGAATTACAAAAGGATTTCACAAAACTGGGTGACTGGACAACAAAATGGCAGATGAAAATTAATGTTGATAAATGCAAAGTAGGGCACATTGTAAAACATAATCCCAACTATATGCACAAAATGATGGGGTATAAATTAGTTGTTTCCATTCAAGAAAGAAATCTTGGTGTCACTGTGGATAGTTGTATGAAAACATCTTCTCAATGTGCAGTGGCAGTCAAAAAGCTAATAATGTTAGGAACTATTAGGAAAGGAATAGAAATAATAAAACAGAAATTATTTTAATGCTACTATATAAATCCATTGCACACCTACACATTGAATACTGCATGCAGTTCTGGTCACCCCATTTCAAAAAAAATATATTAGAATTGGAAAAAGTACAGAGAAGAGCAACAAAAATGATTAGGGGTATGGAATCACTTCCATATGAAGAAAGACTAAAAAGGCTAGGGCTGTTCAGCCTGGGAAAGACACAGCTGATGGCGGGGGATATGGTGGAGATCTATACAATTATGAAAGGTATGGAGAAAATGAATAAGGGAGTGTTATTCACCCCTTCACATTACACAAGAAGCAGGGGGTCACCCAATGAAATTAATAGCCAGCAAGTTTAAAACAAGCATAAAGAAGTACTTCACACAACGCGCAGTCAACCTCTGTAACTTATTGTCAGGGGGATTCTGAAAACCAAAAGTAGAACTGGGTTAAAAATACAATTAGATAAGTTCCTGGAGGATAGGTCCATGAATGGCTATTAGCCCAGATGGTCAGGATGCAACACCTTACTCTGGGTGTCCCTAAGTCTCTGACTGCTTGAAACTAGGACTGGATGACAGGGAATGCACCGCTTGATAATTGCCCTGTTCTGTTCATTCTCTCTAAATCATCTGGCAATGACCATTGTCAGAAGACAGGATATTGGACTAGATGGACCATTCTCTATTCCCATCCCTTCTAGGGATGTACTTTATTACATTAACAAACATTCAAAATAAAGTTTCAATTTCATCCAGAAGTCCACACAAACAGAGGTTTCTCTTTGTCCTCCCAGGCCTTCCTGCCTGGGACCTTTCCTTCTTTGGTAGGCCAGTCCAAGGTCCTACCTGGCTAGAGTCTCAATCCTAACTCCGAGGAGACTCTATTAGAGCCTGTTCACTCATATCAGTCTATAATCCCTGAGCCCCAGTCCCACTTGTGTTCTCCTGTTGCTCTGTATAGGGTAATCACTGTGATCTCTCCCAGATGTGGCTCATTCTGTAATCCCTTATGGGGCGAGCAGCCTTCCTGTTACAAATATTCCAAGTGCTTGCAATCAATCCATAAAATCAAAGAACCATTCACACAAAATGGTGTGTAAATTTCAACTAAGGAATGTGAAGAAATTGTAGTCAGTTTGGGGAATGTCTGAGAACTAAAAAGAAGGCAAATTATTCACTGTGAATTATTTGCTCCTCTCTACACAAGCATGTTTATCCCTTCAGTTCTATGTTTCTTCTTTGGTTCCAGAAATCTAATCACCATCAACTTGCTTTTCTCTCATTATAGCATCATGCCCTACAACATGTCCTACTTATTGTACCAGTGCAAGTGTTTCTATCAGCATTATCTCATTACTCCCTTTCCTCTTCTGATCCATTATCTCTTTTTATAGAACTTTGATAACATCCTATTTCTTCATCAGCTTTCCATTTCAGAAAGTGTATATCATATTAATCATAGAAATTAGAGACAGAAAAAATCTGTGAGGTCAGTGAGTCCGACCTCCTCACCAGTGAAATATTATTTCCTGTATATTCTCCAATGTTTTATCCAGCCTAGTTCTAAATGAGCCAAGTTGCTGGGTTTCCACAACTAGGTTCAAACCTTTATGTAGTAATTTTTTCCTTCATTCATTCCCTCCCCTTTTTGATACTTCAGTCAGCTGCTAACAAGCAAAAAGCACTTCTTGACAGATGTAAAATTGCACAGGCTTGTAAAACCTCAGGCACTGTGTCAGGAACATCATACTCTTTAACATTGTTATTAATATGTTAACTGGTGGAAACTTATTATTGTCTGACTGCTTCAAGTGTGAAATGTCTTATGCTCTTTTCATTTTCTGTAGTTTACAGTTACACTTGATTAAAGCTGGGACTGTTAGCATTTTAAGTTGTTGTAATTCACAAAGAAAAAATGCCTAGTGCACTTGTCAGAAGTCTGTTAGTTATTGATTCAGGTGTATCATCAATGCTGGTTTTTAATCTGTGTGAAATCTAAAATATTCTCAAGGAGATTTTGGTTTGTTTTTTTAAAGTGTGGAATAACAGTATATTGCTGATCGCACTAATACAGCTGTTGTGGAACAAAATAAAAATAAAGGGAAGGGTTAGGCTGCAGCTTGCAAATAACCTGCTGCCTTAACAATACAAAACAATCCCCCATGACTTGTCAGCATATATTGTATCAAAATGAAGGATTTTAGCAATTTTCTGACTGATGCAACCCCCTTCAGGCTATGCCACTTCTGTATCTCCCTTGTTTTTACAAGCCAGCTGTTATGGGAGGAAGAGTTGACATCCTGGCGAGAGAGAGTAAAGAAGGAGAGAGAATGCAGTATAGGTATTTTAGGTATGCATTCTGCAGGTCAGTCTGGGTACCTACTTCTTTGCCAGCTGTCTTTTACCTCCTCCTTCTCTACTAGAAAGGAAGTGTGGGATGGATTTTTATTGGTTTTTTTTCACCCATTGATTATGGTGTGAAATAAATCATCATTAGAAATAAGCAAATCAAGATTAATGTGAAGGAATAGCATCTCAGGAATAACAGCTACCCCCTCCCCGCCTCAACGTGGAGGGAAGCAGGCTTGGCCACTAGATCAATGGTCACATGTCTCCCTCTGCTCTCTGTTATGGCCCATTCCTAACCGCCAGTTGCATTGGTGCATTTTTCTGCACCAACTCCACTCACCTATGTAGAACAAAAGTGGTTCATAGGTTTCCCTGTGTAACTGTTCAACACACATCCCCTGCTCCCTTTGTGCACACACATGCATACGTTTATGCAGGAATGACTGTTGTTATTAGAACTTTGTGAGCCACACTAATGTACATTCCATTGGATCCTAAATTAATTCTGTTTTTTATAACTAACTTCTGGTACCTTTCTGCCATTTGTCTTAGTCTTTCCATGAGTTTACAACTCATATTTCCCATGTTACAAGTGCAGTGAGATATATCCCTCTGAGGCTTACATTTGCTCATCTCTGTGACAGGGTTCAGGATGCAATCTAGACCAATAAGGGATTGTGTCACCATTTGCCCTGCAGCCCTGGGTGCTCACAATGCTTTGCTGCTGTAGTTTACAACAACCAGCCTACAAGCATGCAGATTATACCCTGAATGTCGATGTGCTAGACAGCCCTGGTTCAACAGCTCTGACCCCACCAGTCTGTCTTCAACTCCAGAAGCCCCACTCTGGCTTCCACCAACCTTGGTCACAATCAGCAAGGTGACCCCAACACATGCCAAGTCCTGAATTTTCCCAAAATAGTTTATTCTGCAATATCCAGCCCTCACCTTGACAGTTCAGAGTAAGAATATGGTTCATTTGTTCCTCTAAAGACTGAAAAGCGCATCATAGCTTATTAACTCTACTGGGATAAACACACCATTTCATTTTAACACATCACTGGGTTGGTTTATAGTAAAAAATAAAGCAATTGTATTAAAAATAGGACATAGGTTGTATGAAAGGAACAACTTCAAAAGGGTTACAAGCAAATACAAGTGAAAACACGCATCTCAAAGTTTAAAACGTAATCTAGGAAGGTACAGGCTTTGTCCAATATATGTTTTCTCACCTATATTCAATTCCCAGAGACTTAATTTTCCCATCCCCACCCCACCCCGGATGAAGGGCCTGTCTTGCTCAGCTTGCAAGATCTCTGTTCCCTTGTGTCTGTCTAGTGACGGATGGCAAAGATGGTTTCTGTTTTTGCCTATATCTTCCAAAGTTCAGTGACTTTGTTTTTAGAGAAAGGATGACGTATGCTATTTGTCCCCTCCACTGGGACCCCTCCCCCCCCCGTTGATTTCTATGTGAATGGGGCTTCCGTTGTTTCTGGTCATAACATGCTTAATTTCATTGGAGATCGGTAATAGCTGCCTTCTCTCCTGTCTTGGAGGGAAACTGTTTCTCCCTGTTCAGCCACAGACTTTAAAAGATAATATCATTAAGTATTCACATTTCCTCAGATAGTATTAATACATCAATTTCACAATGACATTAATCATCAGTGTGTTATTAGCTTTCAGAAAAGGCCTCATTCTATACACTGTTATAATACAGTTGAGTCAATTTGCTTATCACTTGAGGTTCATACCCCCTGTCTTTATAGAACTGTAAACCTTTGAAATGGATTCTCTTGATGCTTACCCCTCAAAGTAAACCTTATTCAAGCTGGGAGGAAGGTAACATGGAGTCTGATAGACCTGTTTAACAGCTCCCCCTGACATTCCTGGTTTACACACACTTTATTCATAATTCCAGCATATACTTATCACTCTTAATACTCACCATGTACATCACACAAGAATATTAATGATCAGTGAATTTTTGTTTCCAAATGATACCTCACAAGGCATATTTTGTACAAAGATCATTACCATAGGCTGTCAATACAAGGGTGCTTAGTGTCACAATCTCCACACTTGCTTTTCCTAAATTCTAGCAGGATTTTGAGATTTCCAGGTGAAGAGTGATCATATCTATTTTTAAAAGTATTCCAATTGTTATTGATCTACTTTAAATAAACCCACTGTCATATGCTTGGGGATAGTGGCAGAGAGGTGTTTGGAGTAAGCTTGTTTTACAAATGCAAATGATTTCAATACCCAACGCAGGCAGGCTTTGCTAAGGGGAACCTCAGAGCAGTGTCCAGTCTTGGCAATCTGAAAGAGTTGCTATGGGTACTGGTACTAAAGACGCCAGGTGTTGCGAGCAAAGAAGAAAAACATAGCTATGTAATTCCAAGTTAGGAGACTTGTTGTTGTTTTTGTATTGACAAAAAAAATTTCAACAGTCGTCTTCCACCCAACTCTAAAGTGACTGATTTTGATGATGTTCCATGTTGAATCTGGACACTGAAGCTTATCATGTGTGCATTCCTAATTTGTTGTCTTTGGGTTTGTTTATGTTTTCTTTCCAGTCTCTTTTTGTATCTATGACTCTATTTTTCAGACTCAGGAATGCAGTGAGTACCCTTCTGTTTAATCCCAATTAGTGTGACAGGGTTTTCTTGAATGAAGATATCCAAGGTGCTAAATTAAATATCAGATATAATCTGAAACCAGAAACATTAAATGGATAACTGTCTCTAGCGGAATACCTGACAGCCTGCTCTGCATCAGTGCTTACCTAATAGTGAGCTAGACAGGGTGATGGATCAGTTGGACAACTACAAGATTTACATAATATAGTACATTCAATATGTTGTTCAGTGCAAACATCCTAAATGTGCTAGATTATGAAATATGTAATTTCTTGTGGATACAATTAATTGCAAAAAGTGGCAAAACATTAAAGTTGTCTGGAAGTAAAACAGCTTTTATAAATATCACGGTTACAAAATATAGATGGTTGTGGTTGGTTATAATTGACATTTGATATTCTATCTATTATTGCCTTACATTTGAAAGCATGGTGCTAACATGACTCAGTGACCTGGGTTGTAATTGGAATACCTGTATCATACCACTGGTTTTTGATGGATAACAATTCCATTGAAAGATTTTCAACCCACTCTAGCTTTATTCCTTGTTGGAGGTCTAAACATGCAATATTTGAGTGGGTTTGAAAAGTTATCAAAATGAATTTGCTTACCCACATTTTGTCTAATTTTACAGCCTCTGCCTATCCTCCAGGGTAAATCAGGTACAAGAACTTTCCAAAGGTCCAGTCTTATTCTTTTGGAGCCAAATACGGTAGTTGCTATTGAATCCTTATTCAGGGGGAAAGTCCCATTGTATTTAAGTGAATGCAAGGGGAGGGACTTTGGACTGCATGAGGAATGCAAGAGTTGGTAAACAAAGAAGTAAATAGACCCAAATATCATCAAATGAATATTCAACCCACACATTAGAGTTGCCTTTAGCATAAAATCATAATGGCGGTGCTCAAATAATGTACAAGGTACTTCAACTCTTGTCACTCTTTCAAGTGTAAGGATTGTTCCTTATGGAAAAGTCCCATGCAACTGATCAAAAAGTTATATCTTGTCTATAGGATATTTAAAAACTTAAAAAAACCCAAAACCTAGAGGAAGGATACCATTATCTATTGAATTTTATAGGTTTTTAGAGTGACTTTTACAGAATCCTATTGGTTTAAAATCTATTCAGTTCTATAGGACTTTTCAATAAGGGTTGATTTTATAATGAGACCTTTTTAGCACACATTTAATTCTTTGAAAGTAGGTTTTCTCACACAGAGTGTTTCTTACTCACAGAACTAAAACATTACCAGCAGTGCCACCTTGGCAGATGACTGTTTTATCTTAAATCAATATTTTGTATTCGTAATGCTTTTTTTTCTATTCCTTTCTCTTTTAATGTCCAGGACCTTCCTAGCTTCACTAAGAAGAACACTATTGAGATACTGTTCAAGTCCAGTACAGTGATTTACCCATGGCAGTAGAGGGGCTACTATATAGCAGTTTCTGCATAAGCAGAATGTTTACACTGTCTCATGAATAAGCACAAAAGAAAATCAAATTGAAATTCAATAGAAATTGGGTGCCTAAATCCTTTAAAAAGCCCAGCCTGGGGGACAAATTTTCTTTATTTGAATAATGTATTTGAATAATTTATTTGAAGAATAATTACTTTAAATAATTTAAGGGATTTTAATGTATATTACCATTGTCTTCAGGAATATTTTGCTGGCCTTTGATAGGCAATGTCACTATTCCTATATTCAAGTGTTTTCCATTTTTATGAAAAATTCGGTAGCATGTAATAGTTTTTAAACCACCTAGGGCTCCATAGATATTGCTCAAAATTCTATAGCATTTAACAAAGTTCTATCCTCACTACAGACTTTTAAGCCAATGTATAGAATTTTAGAGATTTTTCTTCCTTCTAAGTGGTGTTTTGCCAACTATCGAACATTCCATTCCCTGTTAAAATCTATAGGATTTTCCCATAAGGTTTCTATTCAGTTTATATCAAGAGATTCATTTTGGTGCAATGAGGAAAGTGAACATGATATACAGCAGATAAGTGATTAGTGTGACACCATAAGGGTTGAACCCTTGGATGCAACATTTTGCTTGTGACCCACCCATCCACTCCAAAAGGATACTTACGGTTGAGCATTTGTTGAGCCATGACAATAATAGTTATCGTTTGTTGAGCAAAGACAGTGTGTTTAGTGCTGTACAAGACACAAAGGAAGATGCATTCTAAACTCTGAATTAACAATCCTAGATTTGGAGCATACTGTTTAGGCACAGATCACTGGAAAGTATAGTGCAAAGCCTGAATCTCCCCCTACCCTCCACTCCCCTTTGTGGGATTGCAATTTTCCCCCTCAGTCCCTTGCTGCTGGCTGGTTCTGTTGGTTGATAGTTTGGGGCTGGGAACACCTTCTGCCCAATTCTACCTCTTTTGGGGCTCTGTGCCATCCCAGAAGAATAGAGATGGAGGCTGCAATTCTATCTGACACTTTTGCAGAGTGTGCAAAGAGGGGGCATATGAAACATTTGTATAGCTCGTTTCCAGAGTAATGAAGTATTTAAAACATGTATTCATTGATTTTTTACTCTTTTCCCAAATTCCCTCAGTCTCTAGGTTTTCTCCTGGCCTGCTGGTAAATTAGGTGAAGGTCATGAAATAAACTAAATCTAGTATATCCAGATGGCCCTTCGCCTACTTTGTTGGCCAATACCTCTTTCCCTTGTCCATTATTATCATCTTAAATGTATCCATTCCATTTACAGGAATCACCAATATTAAATACACTCCTCATCATCTCAATCCCTTGAGGAGAGATAATTACATCAAAGGAATGTGTTCACTTCAAAGGACTCTGTGTAAACAAAGTGAAATACTGCTGTGCTGAATTATAGGCCTTGTCAAAGTGGCATCATATTGCTAATGCCAGTGACTTGGTTGCACTGACTTCTCTCCCACTTTAAACATCCTTGAAAAGTCATTTCCTTTTTCTACAGTATTACTTCTGAAATACTTTGAATGTAAGTAACCCAGTGAGCACTGTCTCAGCCGCTGCATTGTTTAGAAATTATTCATCAAATGCTTATGGATTAAACACAAAGCATGAGTGCATCTAAAATACTTACACTAGGACCGTATGTTTGATCTAGTTTATTCAACACTAGTAAAAGGCAGTTTTGTACTGGATATATCTGGACACAATTAAATGAACGCATTTCTGTTTCTGGATGTTTAGCATATGTGATGGTTCTTCTTTGAGTAAAGGTTAAACTATGCCAATAAAAGTAACCCCCCACCCCTGGAAAATTTCAGAACACCCAACATTTGTAGAGGCCCCCAAATCTACAATCTTTGTAGAAATTAATTTCATTTATCGGAAACTAAGATTACCCAAATGTTTCAGATGTCCCTTGGGATATTTGAACAATCATAGTTTACTTGCACACCCATAAAGGTAACATTGTTATTGTTTATTAATAGTTATAAAACCCATTTATGAAGACCATAAAGCTGAACTGCGTTTTACAAATATGACACTTCTTTTGCTCTGAACATATAGTATGTCTGGAGATATTTTAGCATTTCTGTAACCTTCAGCTGCACTGTGCCTGCAATATTTCTTTGTCTTTAATCTTTTCCAAATAGCCTTAGCAGAGGTACCCAGTTTCTTGACAATATTTCCTGGAGTGAAGCTTCCCATGAGTGCACCAGAAGGGAATGTCTATCCCTACTCCAACTTGTCTGAATCCCAAGCTTGTTTTCCCTTCTGAGACTAGGTTCCAGCACAGATCCCAAATAAGACAGTTAAATCCACCTTTATTTAAACTCACATACAAAAACTATATTACAGGAAAATTAGGGGCTTGATAGCTAAATCAAGCCCACTCAGAAATTACGAAATGTTGGAGTAAATGTTGCCTGTACAACTTTAATTCAGTCCCCTTCTGCTTCTGTATTATGATTGTCTTGCCTAACATCACATAGGAAGTCTGTGGCAGAGGCAGGATTAGACCAGAATCTTAACAAAAAGAAAAATGCCCCTGTGGTTTTTTTGGTGGTTTTTTTTGTTTTATTTTGTTTTTTATAATTCTCTGCCTCCTTCTCTGTCTAGAAAGAAAAAATAATGTGTGATTATATAATTAAGGACTGAATTTAATGCAGTCAGGAATTGTGGGTTCTATTCCTGATTCAACAGTTTTTGCTTATACTTTCCTAAATACTCAGACTGAGGCAGAGAGCAAGTATAGAAAACTTCAGGTCAAACAGTTAAAAGTGAGAAGAGTTATAAGAACTAGATATGGGGGCTTCTGATAGTGTTATGCAACTTTCAGTACTGGCATCACTACCAGCTTCATCTGTAACAGGGCAATGTTTATTTTATTTTATTTTAGAAAATGGAGTCAAAATTAGAGGGTGAGTTTAGATACTATGCATAACTCTAGTTTACCAGGATATAAGCATAGAAGTTTAAGTACTAAATAGTATCATAGAATCATAGAATCTCAGGGTTGGAAGGGACCTCAGGAGGTCATCTAGTCCAACCCCCTGCTCAAAGCAGGACCAAACCCAACTAAATCATCCCAGCCAGGGCTTTGTCAAGCCTGACCTTAAAAACCTCTAAGGAAGGAGATTCCACTACCTCCCTAGGTAACCCATTCCAGTTCTTCACCACCCTACTAGTGAAAAAGTTTTTCCTAATGTCCAACCTAAACCTCCCCCTCTGCAACTTGAGACCATTACTCCTTGTTCTGTCATCTTCTAAAGTCTTTTCTTTGACCTTCTGAGCTTGGTGTAGCTGCTTGTATATCTGTGACTCATCCTGCTCACCTGTCTGTGTCTTTTTAGCAAAGCTGTCATTTTCAAATCACATGTCACATGTCTTCTGTAGCGGCAGGCAGACAGTCTATGTCCTTGTAGTATTCTTCCTATGTCTTTTCTCTCTCAAAGATCGTTCTCTCTTGTTTATATTTATTATGACTCATTCCTGTGCAATATGCACTTGGATTGGATTTCCTCCAGTGTTTAATATTTCGTTGTATTTCCCAGTGTATCTAATAGTAATGGACTTTCAGTCCTCTAAATTCAGATTCTTCACTCTCCTAATTTGCTTTTGTGGGACATTGAATGTATCTGCTGTTTAACCTCCTCCTGAGACATTATTGGAATGTAAAGAGTGTTATCATCATCATCATCATATGATTACATCATTTGTTTTTCCCCCTCAAATACAGAACAGAAATATTTATTGAACACTTTTGCCTTTTCTGCATTATTCTACCATTTCCATTTAATAATGAACCAATACCATTGTTAAGCTTATTTTTGTTCCTAATATACTGTAAAAAAACTTCCTTATTCTTGTGTTTAACTCTGTTGGCCATAGATCTCTCATTGTGTTCCTTTGCTTCCTTATCAATTTTCTACAGTTTCTTGCACCTGATTTGTATTTACTTCCCCTTTCTTCCATTTGTTATATTTTATTTTTGTCACTGCCTTCACTTCCCCTTTAAACCATTTAAAAACACAGTCTTCTTCCTTGATTGTGGTTTTAGGGTATCTAGTAAAGTGTTCTAAGCAATTCCCAATTATCGTTCATATTTTTCTGATTAAATTCTTCCTCCCAGATGATTTGGCTCATAATCAGAATGTTAACCTCCTATGGATCTGGTAGCAAACATAGCACTTTGATTTGCCAGATCTCTGAAACAAAATTTGCACTGTGAATCTGTGCAAAGACTACTTTGCTTGTCAGCATAGCTAAGCCTTTGTGTACACTGACACTTTTGTTGGCAAAACTTTTGTCTGTCAGAGGTATGAAAAAATACTCCCCTGACTGGCATAAGTTTCACTGACAAAAGTGCCGGTGTGGACAGAAACCATGTCAGCAGGAGAGCATCTCTCGCCGATATAGCTACTTCTGTTCATTAGGAGTGGTATAATCATGCTGGCGGGAGAGATCTCTTCCACCGGCATAGAGCAGCTACACAGGACACCTTACAGTGGCACAGCTGCAGCAGTACATCTGTAGTGCTGTAAGCTCTGTAATGTAGACATGGCCTAACTTAAGTGACTTTCTCAGTCATTTGTAAAACAGCGTTACAATGGGATTTTGATATGAGGTAATTAAGATTTAGGCTTTGCTTAGTTCTGTTGAAAAATATACAGCCCCCAGCTGATTTGGGGCCTGATGTAAAACCGACTGAAAGACCCTTTGACATCAAACGGCATTGAAAGAGGTGTTTAGAATATTTTTATACTGTCTGAGATATCTGTTGTTCTTTGATAAGTATTTTTCTTGGGCAGTTTCAATGAAGAAAGTAAAATGAATTAATGTCAGTTCAGTTCTTAGTGGACCCACCAAAATTTACATTGTGCTACTGGAAGTCTCACAGGAGAGGACAAATATTAAACAGGGTATGAAAACTCAACTGCCATGTCATTCCAAGGGATGAATTGTTCAGAACATGGACAAGGCTTATTGGTGAAGCAAGGTAGATAAATGTATGCTGCTTTACCTTTGTTTTACCTGTTCCAGTAGATCAAATAAGACTTCACTCTTCATGCAGCACCTTTACAAACACAAAGCTCTCTTTCTTTCTCAAATACAACAGAATCCACAATTCAAACCAAAATGAACTTCAATCACTTGAAAGAGTTCAGCTAATTTTTTTAAAAGGTGGGTCACAAAAACTTTCTCAGCCATGAATACTAATGCTGATAGACAAGTGCAGCGTGCAGCCATGCTATAGTCAGGTGGGCTTCTTTGCATATGACTGAATGGCATGGCAATGTTCTACGCTGCACTGGTTGAAGATAGCAAAAATAAACATACCGTCTATCTTTAGTTTACTCTATCCACCAAATCGAGAGTGATAATGACAACATCTTTGAGGAGTGCGTAGAGAAACATATCTGTATCCTATACTACGAAGGTGGAATAGTATGCAAGTCAGTAAAAAATACCAAGAAGGGAAAAACACTTTGAGGTATGTTTGTATGTGCTTAAGCAGGATTTGGATTAGACACACTACCAAGGAGAAGCCCCATTTATGCATAAACCCAGTTCTTCTAGTTCCCAGATTTGTGAGCCATTGCACTACTTACCTGTGCATGCTGTTTTCTAATGGACAAGTTGATCTTTTTGTCAAAATGTTACATTAACAGTGATTATTATGCATAGTAGGTAATTATGATTTTTTTATCAAATATGCTTTCATTATTTCTCAGGAAAAACATAGCTATGTTCTTTTCTAATGTTCCATTCTAATAGTTATTTACACACACAGAGGGTCTTTGCTTAAGCAAATATTTATCTATCGGCATTGATATAAAAATTGAAAGAGCTATTACAAATACAAACACTATGCCATATTTTGAAAGTACAATGAGAATAATTAGTGAATAATTATGCCATTGATAAAGAATGCTTTCTATTGCACACTTAACTTTCTTTTAGTTTTTTTTAACATTTGGCATTCCTAAGGGTGCATAAAGTACCTCTATCTTGCACAGATATTTGTATTTTAGATCTCAGAGTCTTTCCATATGGAGACAATGGTAATATGCCATAGATGGTGGAATTATGACCTCAAAAGTAGCAAAGTTAGGGTGCTGAAGAATAAATGTGCTCATATTTACCTTAATATGTGAGAGATTTAATTGAAATATATATTTAAAATGGAGTTGGATAGCTCACTGGAAAATATAGCATAGGGAATAAGAACATAAGAACAGCCCTATTGGGTCAAACCAAAGGTTAACCTTGCCCAGAATGGCCATTCTTCTGACAGTGGCCATTCCCAGAGGGAATGAAAAGAACAGGTAATCATCAATCATCACCAATCATTAATTAGGCAATCATCATTCACAGCTTTTGGCAAACAGAGGCTAGGGACATCATCCCTGCCTATCCTGGCTAATAGCCATTGTTGTACCTATGTTCCATGAACTTATCTAGTTCTAGTCTTGGCCTTCACAACATCCTCTGGCAAAAAGTTCTACAGACTGACTGTGCATTGTATGAAAAAATACTTCCTTTTGTTTGTTTTAAACCTGCTTATTAATTTCATTTGGTGACCCCTAGTTTTTGTGTTATGAGAAGGAGTAAATAATATTTCCTTATGTACTTTCTCCACACCAGTCATGATTTTATAGACCTCAACCATATCCCCCCCTTAGTCTTTGGCTTAGAAAAGAGACAAGGCCCTGTCTTATTAATCTCTCCTCATCTGGAAGACCTTCCATATCCCTAATAATTTGTGTTGCCCTTTTCTGAACCTTTTCCAATTCCAATATATCTTTTTTGAGCTGGGGTGACCACATCTGCACACAGTATTCAAGATGTGGGTATACCATGGATTTATATAGAGGCAATATGATATTTCTAAAGGCTCTTTTCTAAAGCATATTTTTCCTTCTGCTTAACACAGCCATGACCTCTTACCCCCAGGTTCTTTCCACCCTCATTTTCTATTCCTTGCTCATTATTTTATCTATCTCTGTGCACTGAATTCCCTCCCACACCCCAGATACCAATGCAACAATCCTTTCCTCAAATCCCTCTGAGAGATCTACTTTTGTTAGGAATCATCCCTTAAAACAAATGAACAGAATTGAAAGTTTGAGGAAAGTTATGTAAGCAACTCCTTCCTCAGAGCCTCACACTCTACTTTCTATGCCCCTCCTAGACTAAGCTTTTCCCAGCACGGGTTGTCAATTGTCTTGTACAGTCATGGGCACGCTTTCAGTATTTGGCAGTCAAGAGTAATCTAATCATGATACAACTCAAGCAGCATAGTCTAGAATAGGGGTGGGCAAAATATGGCCCGGGGGCCAGATCCAGCCCATCTAATATGTCTGTCTGGCCCGCCAGGCTCTTTGGCTACCCCCTCATGATCTCCAGGCTGTTAAAAAGTGATGCAGCACAGAGGGCCTGCCTGCTGTGGCCCCATGCCGCTCCCGGAAGAGGCCGGCTGCTGCAGGCATGTCTCTGTGCACCCCAGGTGGGGGGAGATGGCGCCGTGCACTGTTCTCACCCCCAGCACCATCCTCTCAGCTCCCATTGGCTGGAAACCTGCCCCCCCAAGGAATGTACTGAAATATGCCAGCAGCAGCCAGCCACAGCCGCTTCCGGGAGCAGCGAGGGGCCACAGCATGCAGGCAGCCTGCCTGAGCCCTGCTCCACCACTGGCTGGGAGCTGCCTGTGCTAAGCACCTCTTGGTTTTTACAGATTGTGATAGTCACCCCTTAATCTTCTCTTTAAGCTAAACACCTTTCACCATTATGCCTTTTAAGCTCCTTTCACCTTAAGGCATGTTTTCCAATCCTTTAATCATTCTTGTCGCTTTCTCTGAACCCAATTTATCTACGTCCTTGTTAACTGTGGACACCAGAACTGGAAAAAGTATTCCAGAAGTGGTCATGCCACTGCCAAATACAAAGGTAATATAACTCCCTACTTCTGCTCCAGTTTTCTGCGTTTGTACATCCAAGGATCACACTTGGCCACATTGGGAACTCACGTTCAGCTGATTATCCATCATGACCTCATAGGTTCTTTTCAGAGTCATAGATTCCTCACTGTATCATTCTCTGTCATGTAGTTCCAAGTCACAAACCTTACAGAAATCTAAGTCTATTAGATCAATGATATTACCTTTATCAACCAAATTTATAATCTCATCAAAAGAAGATATTAACTTAATTGACAAGATCTGTCTTCCATAAAACCATGCTGACTGGGCATTAATTACAATACCATTATTTAACTCTTTATTATTCAAGTCCTGTATTAGCCATTCCATTATGTTTCCCAAGATCAATGCCAGACTGACAGGCCTATAATTGCCGGGGTCATCCTATTTACCTTTTTTAAATAGTGGCACAACACCAGATTTCTTTCAGTCTTCGAGAACTTCCCCAGTATCCCAAGACTCTGATGGCCCAGCTCCATTAAAACTCTGGGATGTAAATTATCCTGACCTGCTGATTAAAAATATCTAGTTTTAGTAGCTGCTGTTTAAAATCTTTTTAAATTACTATTGTAATGGAAAGTTCGTAGTTATCATCATCATATGATATGACTACGTCATCTGTTTTCCCCTAAATATAGAACAGAAATATTTACTGAACACTTTTTCCATGTTATTTTGACCATTATACCATTTCTATCTATTAAGGAACCAGTACTATTGTTAGAATTCCTTTTGTTCCTAATATACTTAAAAACAATACAAAAAATCCCTGCCTTCTTGTGGTCCTTAACTCTGCTGGGCAAAAATTTCTCCTTATCAGTTTTCTACAATTCTCAGCATCTGATTTATATTCATTACTCATAGACTTATAGACTTTAAGATCAGAAGGGATCGTCGTGATCATTTGGTCTGACCGCCTGCACATTGCAGGCCACAGAACTTCACCCACCCATCATCTCTGCCTAAGTTACTGAAGTCCTCAAATCATAGTTTAAAGACTTCAAGTTACAGAGAACCCACCATTTACACTAGTTTAAACCAGCAGGTGACCCATGTCCCATTCTGCAGTGGAAGGAGAACCCCCCACCCCAGGGTCTCTGCCAATCTGATTTGGGGAAAATTCCTTCCTGACCGCAAATATGGCGATCAGTTAATCCCTGAGCATGTGGGCGAGACCCACCAGCCAGACACCTGGGAAAGAATTCTCTTAGTAACTCAGAGCCCTCCCCATGTAGTGTTATACTCATACTCCATTTCTAGTTTCATCAGTCAGTGGGATATTGGGAGATGCCTGATGGGCTTTTTAAACAGTTCTCACGTAGGAGGACAAAAACTAAGTGGTTACTATCAACTACTCTTTCTTCCATATGTTATATATGTTTATTATTATTTGTATAGCACGTCCAGTCTAAGCCAGGTTGGTGTTTTAACCAGTGTAGTCATCTTTGTTGATTGTGGATTTTTGAGCATCTACTGAAGTGTTCTTAAACAATTGCCAAATATATGAAATTGTCATCTATGATTTTTAGAAATGCCAAGGACATGAGACCTCTAGTCTGTGTCACTTAGATTGATGTCACTCTTTTCCCCCCCTACATAATATAGAAGGGTGCTTAAGGAGCCAGCCATTCTCTAGTGTGATTTATCTAGTGTTATTTGTTGGTCGCTAGCTGACACCAATAGGTACACCATCTTGTAGAACATTGAACCATAAGCATTCAAGATCACTGTCATTGACTCAGAAACAGGTAATGTTGTTTTTTATAGAATGGCACTCCCCTGCCCTTCCCTTTTGTCCATTTTATTCTTCCTAAATAGGTTATAACACTGAACATAAGAACATTGCTTTAACACTCCAGTCATGCAGATCTGCCCACAAGATTTCAATAATAGCAACTAAGTTGAATTTATGCTCATAAATGAGTCATTCCTATTCCTCTTGTTTATTACCCATGCTCCTAGCATCCATTAATAGATAATTAAAGCATTTCTTCACATTCTTTATGTCTTGATTATTTTTGTACTCAGCATCTTGAATTTGTGCTAAATGAGTGATCGTTTGTTCCCTCTTTTTCACCCTACTCTTCTCATATTAGTTTAATGCCCTTCTGATTAGTCTAGATAGCCTGGCCCCTACACAATTAGTTCCTTTTTGATTGAGATGATGGAAATCCCTTCTGACCTTGAGTAGGAAAGAAAATATGGTACATCCATTGCTGATCTCGGCCACTGATCCATCACTGGTCATTATGGTATTTAGGTTAAAACTGCACCTAGAAAAAGAGCTGCTCTGAAGCTCCCTTGTTTACCCACTCAGAAATTCACTGGGCAATTGACTTATATATTAAGCCTCACTGCTTAACTCCACCCATGCTAACAGTGAGAGATTGGCTACTCAGAGATTTTCTAAACTTCCATTTCTCTTTCTTAATGACATTTTGTCCCATTTCTATCGTTTTTCCTGTGTTTGATCTCTGTATATCTATTTCTGCATTTCTAATTCATCTTTTCCTTCTTCCCACAGCCAAATTTGCCTCTTACACTTTTCATTATTCCCACCTCCCATGTTATCTACCTCTTCCTGTTTCCTCTGTAATGCCAGGTTACTGCACTTTACATTGTCATTAGTATTTTTTCCTGCTAACCTATAAGTGCACATGACCTCTGAAATGGAAATAAGAATAAATATAGAAAATACTTCAAAAGCAACAGCAGTATCTTCCAGCTACTCATGTTGTGAGCCAGAGAGAAACTCCCGCAAAGCCTAACAGTTTTGGGAGATTGAAAAAAAGAATGAAACCCAACCTTTTTCTTGCAAGAAAATTAGTAGTCCTACAGTAATAGAGAATTGCTTACATTACAATTCAAGACATTATACAACGCTTTAACATCTAAAACCTAGTTGACAACCATAAAAACATTTATGGTTACACTAATTGACCCCTGCTGTGATTTGTAGTTCTAATAAACTGTAATGTGAAATAAATAAATAAATCTACAGAAAGCTGTCAGCTACTAAACACACATGAAAAGATTATTTACCATTTTTTCTCTCCTGCCATTTTTTTCCTCTCCTGCCATCACACAGTAATAAAGAATTTGGAAAAGACAGATAACCCTCTCCCACCAAAAGCTGATTTTGCCTATGAACTTTAATAGAACAATTTGCCTCCTGGGCATTTTCAGATTGTATAAAAATGCTTCTCTGTTAAAGCACTTACTAGAGACATGTAGACACATGTAGTGTGCTTTCTAAGACTGAATAGTTGACTGGGAAAAAGCATGTTTTAAACTACAGCATGCAGCCTCTATTATCTACCAAGGAACTTATTTGGGGTGGATTATCATATAATCATAGAATATCAGGGTTGGAAGGGACCTCAGGAGGTCATCTAGTCCAACCCCCTGCTCAAAGCAGGACCAATCCACAACTAAATCAATTATAAAAGCAAACATTATGGGAAGAGAGTGTTTTTTGCTGTGAGTAGTGAAAAAATGCATAATGAATGAAGGATCTCAGTGTGAGGCAAAAGAAAACATTTCTTTCAGGGCAAGTATGAGCAATGTGTTATTCAACCCATCTTCAAGGAGGTTTGAGATACAAGGGAGCTAACCTCTTACCTCTGAACTAGACAGAACATGGGACAGGGCTGTAGAAACTGACTTCCAATAATGACATAAAATGAATATGTGGAAGAGTTTGCAAAGTGAATTGCAAACAATACTGGTGCAGTTTTCAGGGTGTTAGTACATGTATGTGGCATATCAGTTGTAGCAAAAGGAAGGACGTTCATTGCTTTAATAGGAAAGATTTCCAAGAACAACTGTCATCTAATTTCTGACAACAAGAGAAGATGACAAAACTAAATTGGGGACATTCATGAGAGCTCTGTAAAACTGACGTTATGTACTGTAAAAACCATCCAAACGCAACTTGATACCAAATCAGCAACTTCACTGAGGGAGAGAAAAATAATTACAGGCATAGGTACACGTTCAAAAAATAACAAAGCAAGTGATATCTCCTGGGAGTAATAAAAGTCTGAGAGAGGTCTACAGGTCAGCTACTAAGCTACACTATTTTACCTGAGAAGATTTTTTTCCATCAGCTGTTCTCCCTGCACACACAAAGAAAGGGGGAGTTTGAAAAGCAAATATTTTATAATGTCCTGCGGAAGGAAACCAGCAATGACTAACTGATCTATATTAAAAAAATGGAGGCATCATTGACAAATAACAAATATCACTTTCAGCCTATAGAGAATGCATAATTATGCGTAACACATGCCTGAACACCATATAATTATTCAGTAGCCCAGTTCCAGACTGAGATTGCCTAGAATGAACTTGCTTGTAAGGCTTTTGAAGCGTTCTAGATGCTGGCTAACAGAGAACAGAAAAGTACATTATGTTAGGAGCTCCTCTTGTGTAGAAATAGGAAATTGTCAATGGCAGCAGCTGAGATGGTGAATGTAATACAGAATTTAATACTAGGCATGGGACAGAATTTTATGTCCCTGTTGTTGTATCATAGGATTTATCACTGTCTTTGTTAAAATGAGATTTTCTTGCTTTGTGTATTCTGCAATAGGTCTACGAATATGAAAGCACCAAAGGAGAGAATTACAGTATATCCCTAATCCAGGGGAGGCTAAAATATGATGCGTTATTTCTGCCAAGCAGGAACACTTAATGACCCTGAAGACACACTTTTGCCCAAGGGTCAAAAATGCTAATAGACTTTCTGCATCTCTGTGAAAGCCTTTACACAGATGCAAATGCCTGGAATTTTTCCAGCAAGTTCTCCAAGGGCTCAAACAAAATTATCTATTGCAAATAAAGAGCACAAAGGGATATCTACTTCCTACTGCTAAATTTAGAATTGATGGGATGAATTAGCTGATGGCATTAGAAAGTGTCCATGCTAAGTTGCTAATGGAAGGAAAAGCTAATTCAAGAGCAAGATACAAGATTTAATTATGTAAGAAATGATGTAAAAATGTAATGTCTCCTGCAAATTGATTGAATACAAGCTAAACGACAATGTACAATAATATAAGACAGGATTTTCACACTTTTTCCACAGTGTGGTCTACATCTTATTAGAGAGATCCTCTATGATTGCATAACCCACCAGTAAATGCAGAGTTAGTTCTGAAGGATTTACAGTCAGAATTTACAGAGCAGAATTTGGACCAAAGAGGGGAACCAGTTGTTCCAAGGGCCTCTGATCTAAGAGTTTAAAGCATGATGTAATAAGATAATAGAACAGAGAAGTTAGAAATTGATAAAATCCATTAGATCATCCAGTCCATCTCCTGTCCATCTCCTTATCTATTCAGGATTGTTCCCTACAGTACATTTTCTAGTTTTTTGTCCACTCTAGGTTCAAAGTCCCCAGTGACTGGGTTTCTACCATTTCCCTTGCAAGACTATTGTCATTGTCAGAAAGTTTTCCCCTGATACTTTGAACTAATTTTCCCTTTCTTAATTTCACCCTTTGACTTCTGCAGCAGTTATACCCAGAAATATCAAATTAAATTTTTGTAGGCACACTTCGTGTCTACACCCTTCAATATGTTTGTAGATGTTATTGTGTCCCGTCCTTAATCATTACGTAGTCACGTCAGTATGCATTAGAGCTGGTTGAATGCTGCAAAATGTTCTGTTCCTGTTCTGAATGACTGTTCAGTTTGACCTTCATTATATAAGAACACTTGTGCGAATGCCTCAAATGTTTAGGGAATGGCATCTGTTCATACAAATATCCATCTTTCCTTGCAAACAATGCTTTACATGCATATACAGAATGATATTCTAATCAGTCTCATTCTGCTGTTTAAAATGTTTGTCATCCAGTTAGTGAGCGGAAAGTAATAGCACATGGAGTAGCTGAGCAATTGTACAATGCAAATAATGACAAACAAATAAGAAATTGGCCCCTTGACAGCCAAAGTCTGGACCCCTGGGCCCAGTCTTAATGTACTCCTGACTATGTTTCAACTACACTGCTTAGTGTGCATTATAATTAGCTGAATGTAAGTACTTATAGTATTTTTTTTATTAAATGAAATTTTGCAAAGGCTCAGATGCAAATTTGTTTACCTAACTATAGTGCAAGTCTATTCTCAAACTGCTTGGTGAATGCTTGTAATTAATAGAGTTTTAGTAATCAGAATCCGTTTGCAAAGGATTCATGCGCAGAAGAAAAGTCTAAATTCATTTAATAATTTATTCCATAATAATAATTTGACCAGCCCTGCTGCACTTTAGCTCTTTTAATATTTTCTCTCAACTCTGTCCCTCCAGTCTCTTGAAAAAAAATGTTACTCTTCTCTTCAAGCCCTCCAGGTTCTGAATATCTTTATGGTAATGCAGTGCCCAGAACACAATACATTATTCCAGGTTCAGAGGCAACAGAGCCATGTAGACAGGGAACTCTGCCTCCATGTTCCCCTGATGATGCCTTTCTATATGCAGCCCATTAGCCATCTTTATAGCAGTAACATATTACAGACACATATCTAATTTGCTGCTTCTCTGCTTTTTCTTTCCCACTCAGTATTTCAGATTTGCCTCAGATGCATTAATATTACAGGATATCATTGTTTAAAAGTTTCTTTTTTTTTTGTGGAGATAAAAAACTGATTTTTTTTTAACTCAGGAGAGAGTGTTAGCTCAGGAAAAGGAAAGTCTCTCTTTGAGATAAAAGAGCTGCAGGGAAGGGCAAGAAGTCCTAAAGTGGAAGCCTTGGAATTAAGCAGCCTGAGCAGAAGCTTGGGTTAAAGTACATATTTGCATGCATGCAGGAACCCTGATTTAGACAAATAGATGGATGCACTAACTGTATTTTGCCCTTCGATATTGGAGTATTCCCATGCACAAGAAAGCATGCTCAGTTTTGAAAATTTGACCTTAAGTTTAAATAAAAGCAATTGCCAAAGTGGCTATTCTTTTGATTTGTGAGAATTGCTATTATGTTTGCTTTCTCCAATCTTTCAGTACCTCTTCAGGCTCCCATGGGGCTTGGTCCTTCCACTACTGGGGAAAAAGTTTTTTGTAGATGACTATGTGATTAGGGCTGCTTCTTTTAATCTCTGTACATTACGCACTGCACAACTCCTTTTGTGCCTGCACAGGACTAACCCTAATTCTTCCAGCATCTTATCTGCCTTTTTTGTTGCTGTTGTTGTTGTTGAAGGCTGTCTGGCTTATGTGGTGACCATTTTGTCTCAATGTAGACCTTCAATGTTAAAATGTAGATGGATAAGAAGGAAATGCAAGTAAATGAACAGATATTTGGAAATGCCTCTGAAATTGGTTCCTTTCTAGAAAAGCGTAAATTCTAGGATTATATGTTCTATAGTTAACAAGAACTAAAAAACCCACATGAAATGCTAATGCATGCATCACACCTCCCTTTTAGTGGGAATAAATAGAGTGAAACCTGCACCTTTGCCTTTCTGGGTGGCCGCTTGCTGGAGTTTTCTGTCAGAAACACAGCACAACTACCATGGATGGATTACTACTGGATGTTGTCTGCAAAAGAAGCAGCTAAAACTGACTTTTCAGGAAAGCTTAGATTCAGTGAAATAAAATCCCATCCTTTAGAAAAGCTGAAGGAATGACATCTGCAGTTTTGCTGGTGGGCTCTGCTCTGCTACCTTCAGTTAACCCTATTCTCAAATCTCATTTCACTATTACTCATACTCCTTTTTCACCTGATTCCCCTTTCCTAACAGATATAGGCGCTTACTACTTCTTCCTTTAGCTTAAATTTCCATTGTGTCAACACCAACAATGATCTGATCGAGCACATTGATGCCTGTTATGCTAGCTCAAGAACTTGCCTGAACTGAATTACTATTGATTTTAGATGCAGTTTACTATAGAAACCCTTCAGTTTAATGTACACCAAGTGACATTCAGTGGCAGGAGCCTTTTGATAAACATATTACTTTCTAAATCCAAGAAGCTCAAGTAAATAGGTTGAACCATTTATATTATATTTGTAAATGTTGCATTATTTTAATGTTTCCTATCATATTTTATAATGTAGGTATATACAATAACATATAATACACACATGGTCTTATGCATATTTTAATATGCTTCCTATCCAAGACCTTTCTTTATTTGGATCTTGATGGGAGTGTTAGTAACAATGAGAAATGGGACAGGTTTTAAGTGTATTTTCTCAGGGCTGACTTGTCATTCATGAAATAACAATCTGAAATGGATGACAGTGCTCATACCAGCTGCTTGACATCTAAGCAGGTTCTGGAGCCCTAAAAAATGTTACCCCGTCAGATGTAGCCTCCAAATGTGTGACTAGCATAAAAGCATCAGACCACGGCTCTCACCTCAGGCCATGGTCAACACCCCAGGCCACATCATCTGCTACCTTGAAACCACTGCTGAGCTGTCAGTTTAATAAATGAGTAGCCACTTTGTTTTGATCAACATTGTCAGGGTTTATTTCAAAAAGTGATTCTGATTCCTTCTCACAGCCTCGCCCAGCCAAAGTCAATTGGTACAATTTCAAGGTGAATTTATTCATTCTTTGTAAAAGTTCTATGTGCGAATATATCAAGACAGTTGAATAAATTGAAATAAATAGACTTGGAGTTACATATTCTCCCAGTAATTGAAATAGTTTCCCCCCAATATATTTGTAGTAATAATGCTACCTTTATGAATACTGGACTATCTACAGAGAGGAAAGCATGGAATTACCATTTTGATAACGTATTTGGAAAATGCAATTGAGGCTAATGTGTTGAAAAGGGCAGTTGAAAGTTGTTCTTGCCTTTAACTTGCTCAGTGCTAAAGATAAAGCGAGAAAGCATTTAACCACTAAATAATGATAAACAATTAGCTGTCTATTAGAATGTGCATAGCCCTACATAATTTGCTTTCTAAATACAATTCCAACCTTGACTCTGCTCTGAGGTGACAATGAATCAGTGTTAATTATTGGGGTACAGTATGTAACTGTGACTATGGATAATATTGGGTGTCATGAGAGTGCACATTATGCATGTGCTGTTTCATACGATTTCAACAAGTGGAGACTGTCAAACCCTTCAAGTGATGGAATAGGAAGCCCAGTACTTGCTTTTGCTTGAAATGCATAATAGTACCGGTGGCATAGGTGCTGCAGCCTGCACCTTTATTTTGTCAGATCACTAACGGGAGATGTGAAACCATTTTCTATTGCTCATTCAGAAAGGAATCTAAAGCTGAAAAACTGCAAAAAAGAATGTCCTTGCTTTTCAGGAGGAAGGAGAGTGAGTGAGTGTGTGTGGTTCAGTGGGGGATATTGCTACAGTTCGCTATTCTGGGTGTCTTTTCAAAATTGGCAAGTACTTTACCTGCCATAATTCAACTCTGAGTTGAATCTCAGTCTTGCATGTCCTCCTGGAGAATGAAGGACACATGAGACTAGCTGGTTTTGGATTGTTAGATAATTGAGTTTTCAGAGTAACAATAAGGGAGTTGAGCAAACAGTTTGCATCTACCAGTCTAAACTCTGGCATGGTAGGACATTAACCTTTTAGAAGTTTTTCAAGAGAGGGTTTTATGCGTATTGTGTTGTTATTTTGAACATGAGCAAACAACAAGAACAGATCAGACTGGTCATTATGGGAGAAACAAGTAACAACATTTATTTTTTCCTCTTATTGTGCTTTAACGCTATCAATCAGCCACCTGTCATTTCAATTAACATGCATTTGTGAACAGTACTCCTCATACTACCATCCTGGATACTCATTTTCCAGAGGACATTTTTCCATTTCTTCCCTTCCAGTGGAGGATGGTGGAGAAAAGACCTGGGGTTAGCTAGGAAGGGCAAGAATGTGGGGCTTTACTCATTGCTGCCCTGTTACTTAAGTTTCTTGGTGATTCCTGCCACTCTTTCTTTTCTGGACTGGGGAGAGGTCGACACTGGGCAAGGCGGTGGATTGTTGTCAGTAGCCTCTTACACGGTTGCCATAACCCTTAGATTTGTTTGTGGTTCCTGTTGCTTTTCCCTCTTGCAGGAGAATGCATGTGTGTCGGAGTCTCCAGGCTGACAGAGCGGACAAAGGATACTGTACAGCTAGCCTGTCCCTCTATGCCCTGCCTGTCTGTGTCTCTGGGGTACTCCCTACTGGGCGTAGGTCTCCTAAATTGCCATGCTGCCTTCCAAGTTTCATGTTGACTCCTTCCACTTCTCCCCTCCACTGTCTCAGGGACAGTGCTCTTCATGTCCAGGTTGTATCTTGCATTCTGCAGGCTGAAGGAGCTGCACGGTTGAAGTGCTACTCATGCACCAGTTAAGATAGTCAAGGCTTATGTGGAATCACCTCAGCCCTTGAATGGGGGAGGGGAGCTCCTCTTTCGGCTTCAATAGCTTTGAATGGGGCATGGGATTAGGGAGGGCAAGAGAAGACAGAAATACTATAACCACAAAGTCTGGTATTTTTACGTGATCCTTGTAAACGGTAAATAGACAAATAGTTCTTGGCCTGATAACCCTGCATAAATTTCATCTCAGAGCAAATTTTGCAGACAACTTACATATCCCCTCAAAACCAAAAGTTTATAGTGGCAGCACCCATGTTACTTTAACTACTTTGGAGCAAACAGTGCTGCTGTAATAAGAGAAAAAAATATATATGTTTGACTTTGGTAGATTCATCTTTTTCCAAAATCATGATTAGTAGATGGCAGGATAGTATAGCACTGAATTGTATGCAAAGATAACCAGGATTTGAAATATGAATCTTTTGCCAGTATAAATGATGAATATGACAGTTGTAATCTCTTCAGATTCATAATTTACTGAGTTTTAGGCAGCCTGAAGTGATTGATTGTCTCTACGCTGGGTTTAGTGATTTGAAAAGCATTTTATTGCATTACGCAAATGTGAAATCTAAAAGTTTTAGGCTGTGCTTATCTGTAACTTGTACAACTCAGGGGAACTAATCTATTTTTGGAAAGTAAAGGGAAGGAAGTAGAATTGCTATAGTAAATTTACTGTAACGTATCACTTTGTACATCATCTCCTGTACAGTGGATTATACCCATGGGTGGCAGGTGAACCGGACATTGGAGGAGGCTAGCCCCTGGCCCTTCCCCTTCTGCCCAAGGCCCCACTCTATCTGCCCATTTCCCCACCGGAGCTCAGAGCACCCGCACCGCGGCCACCAGCCCCCTCCCCCGCAACTCCGGGCTGTCCCAGAGCCCCCGACTCCATCCCCAGAGCGCAGTGCGGCAGTGCCTCCAACCCCAGTCCTGGAGCACAGGGAGAGTGGCACCATCACATTGCCCCCAAACCCAACCCTGGAGCATGGTGAATGAAGCGCTGGGCGGGCACCAGCACTAGTCTCCCCGAGTCCAAGCGGCAAGCCATCTGGCCCCAGCCCCAGCCCCCACCTGGGCCAGGAAAGAACTGCGGAAACTCAGACACTCCTGGGGGCAGAGCATGGGTGGGGCCATGCCAGTCTGTTTGGGGAGGATCAGCCTCCCCTGGCCTATGATACCTGCTATCCATGGTGATATTAAATTCCATTAATTATTCTTCTTGTGAAGAAGAACAGCCATAACAAGCTTGTGTTAAACACATTCATTAGTATGTATAATCATGTGATAATGGTGCAATTAGCTCGAGCCCCCAAAATATTTGCATATTTGTGTTCACTGGGTTCAGAGTAACTTTAGAAATATAAATGAAGTAGTTCAATGTAATTATTTCTAAACACTTGTATGAAAACAAGGACATAGAGTAAGCCTTCTTTCCAAAGTAAATTATATTATATTTCTATCAGATCCCCATGGCTGAATTCTTCCCTCTCTTGAACCAATATAAATCTGAAGTAAACCATTTAACTTCAATGGAATTACTTCAGATTTTCACTGGCATAACTGAGGGCCAGATTTGGTCTTAAATATCTATCTAGTTTTGAATGCGAAATGTAAGATATTGGTAATTTAAATTTATCCAATTAAAGGCATATGTACTAGTATCAGAATGAAATATCCTTAGCATAATATTGTCTGTGGGTAATGAACAGGGGTGGCTGAATTTGTTCAGATAAAATGAGAGAGTGGCCATGTTTCTATGATTACGTGTCGTCCTACTGACTTAAACCAGTGACTATAATAATCTCCAATTTAAAGATAAGGGAGTTACTCTTAATGATTAGGGTCTCCTGCTTTATGTAATGAAGGTCTGAGCTTCAATTCCCTCTGACAGCCTTTTGTGATCTTGCTACAAAATAGGCTGGATTTTCTCATGTTCACCTGTTTAATACTGATCCTTAAGTGGAACTACTCTAGATTTAATCTGGTATATTTAGATCAAACTCAGACACTTTAATTTCTGTGGACTTCAGACAGCTGGAGTGAGCTTCTCTTCACAAGTGAAGTGTTGGTAACACACTGGTTAAATATTGTGATAGACCCAGGCCAGTTGGGTACAGCAGAATAGCAGAAGGCAGATATACTGGCCACTGGATTAACAGTTTTCTGTTCCTTGACTGACCAGAGCAGTGGTTGCTCCAGGCTAATGAGTACACTTGACTCTAATTAACCTGCAAAGAGTCAGGTGAGGCCATTAAATTAATGTGACCACCTGACTCTAATTAAGGCCTTGCTGATACTATAAAAAGGGCTCACTCCAGTTAGGCAGAGGAGAGCCAGAGGAGAGGAAGTGTGGCTGAAGGGCTGGTTAATGAAGACACCCCCAAACCATCGTTAAGGGAGCCCTAAGGTAAGGGTGAAGAAGGGAGAAGCAGGAGAGCTGTGGGGAAGTGGCCCAGGGAAATGTAGCAACTCTGGCAGTGAAAGGTTGGCTGTCAACAGCTGCTACCATTAGGGTCCCTGGGCTGGAATCCGGATAGAGGGCAGGCCCGGGTTCCCCCCACCCCAACCCACCACTACAGGAACATCTCCTGGGAGGGTAAGTCAGGCCCCTGTCAGGACAGGAGGCTAAACTGTTCTGATATAAGCTTCCAGGGACAACAGAGACTGTGGGAGTTCTCTCACCAACCTCCTTGCAGGCCTTTGATGAAAAGGCCTCAGTACACTGTAACCCTGGCCCTAGAGAGAGAAGGGCTATGTGGAGGGTCACAGTGAGCCACTGAGGCTAGCATAAACCGCCTAGAAGCACAGGACCCACGGGAGCAAGGTCAGAGCCCTGCCACAATATGTATGATGGCCATTATTTTTGAAAACACATGGCGATCGGGGGAGGTCCCAGATGACTGGAAAAAGGCTAATGTAGTGCCCATCTTTAAAAAAGAGAAGAAGGAGGATCCAGGGAACTAAAGGCCAGTCAGCCTCACCTCAGTCCCTGGAAAAATCATGGAGCAGGTCCTCAAGGAATCAATTCTGAAGCACTTCGAGGAGAGGAAAATGATCAGGAACAGTCAGCATGGATTCACCAAGGGCAAGTTATGCCTAACTAACCTAATTGCCTTCTATGAGGAGATAACTGTGTCTGTGGATGAGGGGAAAGCATTATTCTTGCCAGCAAGTATTCTTGCCAGCAAGTTAAAGAAGTATGGGCTGGATGAATGGACTATAAGGTGGATAGAAAGCTGGCTAGATTGTCAGGCTCAACGGGTAGTGATCAATGGCTCCATGTCTAGTTGGCAGCTGGTTTCAAGCAGAGTGCCCCAAGGGTCAGTCCTGGGGCCTGTTTTGTTCAATATCTTCATTAATGATCTGGAGGATGGCATGGACTGCACTCTCAGCAAATTTGTAGATGACACTAAACTGGGAGGAGTGGTAGATACGCTGGAGGGTAGGGATAGGATATAGAGAGACCTAGACAAATTAGAGGATTGGGCCAAAAGAAACCTGATGAGATTCAACAAGGACAAGTGCAGAGTCCTACACTTAGGACAGAAGAATCCCATTCACTGTTACAGACTAGGGACCGAATGGC
Organism: Mauremys mutica; assembly: GCF_020497125.1. Taxonomy (NCBI): domain Eukaryota; kingdom Metazoa; phylum Chordata; order Testudines; family Geoemydidae; genus Mauremys; species Mauremys mutica. Next base: position 84,938,911 of record NC_059079.1, on the reverse strand, counting down.
TAGGCAGCAGTTCTGCAGAAAAGAACCTAGAGGTTACGGTGGACGAGAAGCTGGATATGAGTCAACAGTGTGCCCTTTTGCCAAGAAGGCTAACAGCATTTTGGGCTGTATAAGTAGGAACATTGCCAGCAGATCGAGGGACGTGATCATTCCCCTCTATTCGACATTGGTGAGGCCTCATCTGGAGTAGTGGAGGGCAACAAAAATGATTCGGGGGCTGGAGCACATGACTTACTAGGAGAGGCTGAGGGAACTGGGATTGTTTAGTCTGCAGAAGAGAAGAATGAGGGGGGATTTGAGAGCTGCTTTCAACTACCTGAAAGGGGGTTCCAAAGAGGATAGATCTAGACTGTTCTCAGTGGTACCAGATGGCAGAACAAGGAGTAATGGTCTCAAGTTGCAATGGGGGAGATTTAGGTTGGATATTAGGAAAAACTTTTTCACTAGGAAGGTGGTCAAGCACTGGAATGGGTTACCTGGGGAGGTGGTGGAATCTCCTTCCTTAGAAGTTTTTAAGGTCAGGCTTGACAAAGGCCTGTCTGGGATATTTATTTGGGAATTGGTCCTTCTTTGAGCAGGGGGTTGGACTAGATGACCTCCCGAGGTCCCTTCCAACCCTGATATTCTATGATTCTAAAGGTTGTTCCACAGAGGATTAATCTATTACAGCTAATGGAGTTATTTCCATAACAGAAGTGGCAGGAAGTTCTGTCTTTGGTACTAAAGAATCCAGGTCTGAAGTGGATTCATTGCTTTTGAAACTAAACTTTCCTAGAGTTCATGGGTATTCAGATCTAGAACTGGTAGTATTTTTTCTTTCAAAGCTTCTCCCTCATCCAATGTAAAAATGATTTTTGGTTAAAATGGAAATTTTGTCAGGAATGGTGATTTTTTATTTTTTTTATTCACACAGTCAAAAAATATTGGTCCTGACAAGCTGTTTTTGTTTTCTGTTGCTGAAAACAATGGAAACGTGGATTAGATTTTTTTGAACAAAAACTTGAAAAAATTGTAAAAAAGTCACAAAAGCATTTCTTTTTTGTTTTAGTTGAAATATTTATTGTGGGGAAATGTTTATTGCCTATCTTTTTCAGAGCTCTGCTTTTGACCTGGGCTTGTCTCCACTATATAGTGATGGTTGAAATTGGCTGAATTTTCAGTTTTTTATTAAATGTTCATTTTTTATTAACTCTCTCCCAAATAAATAAATTCATAAATGAAACTGAGGAAGAGTTTCACTGGAAATGTTTGGGGTTCTCTTTTGTTGTTGTTGTTGTTTTTGTTTTTTAATTGAAAACTTTCAGCATTTTTAAAAAAAAAATTTTTTAAAGGTAAACAATTTTGAAAAGTTCTGATGAACTGTTTTCAGGACCAGCCCTACTAATAAGAATTAGAAGACAGTTTCTAACCATCAGAGGAGTGAGATTCTGAGCAGCTACCCAATAAGGGCCAACCTAACTAATTTTAAATTGGAGCTTGATAAATTTATGAGAAGGATTATGTGACAGAATTGCCTGCAGTAGCAGGGGACTGCACTCCATTACCCAGGCTGACCCTTCCAGTCCTGTGTTCAATGTAGGGCTGCCAGCTGTCCAGCCACTCTGATCGGCACTGCCAACCAGGCCATTAAAAGTCCAGTCAGCGGAGGAGCAGGGGCCTGGGGCTAAGACAAGCTCCCTGCCTGCCCTAGCTTTGCGCGGCTCCCAGATATGGCCACCAAGTCCCTGCGGCTCCTAGACGCATGGGTGGCCAGGGAGGATCCGCACACTCCTCCTGCCCCTAGTGCCGGCTGTCGCTCCAATTGACTGGGAACCACGACCATTGGGAGCTGCGGGGCTGGTGCCTGCGAGCACGAGGGCAGTGCACACTATGCAGAGCCACCTGGCTACACCTCTGCCTAGGGGCTGAAGGGACCTGGCAGCCACTTCCTGGGAGCAGCTGCAAGCACAGCTGGGATCCCGCACCCAATCCTGCACCCCAGCCCAGAGTCCCCTCCCACACCCAAACTCCCTCCCGGAGCCCACACCCCTTCTGCACCCCACGCCTCTCATCCCTGGCCCCACCCTAGAGCCTCACCCCCAGCCAGAGCTCTCACCCCCTCTGCACCCCACACCTCTCATCCCTGGCCCCACCCTAGAGCCTCACCCCCAGCCAGAGCTCTCACTCCCTCTGCGCCCCACACCTCTCATCCCTGGCCCCACCCTAGAGCCTCACCTCCAGCCAGAGCTCTCACCCCCTCTGCACCCCAGCCTCTTGCCCCAGACTGGTGAAAGTGAGTGAGGCTGGGGAAGGGTGAGCAATGGAGGGGGGGGGATGGAGGGAGCAGGGGCGGGGCTTTGGAGAAGGGGAGGGGCAGGGGCAGGCAGGGGAGTTCAGTTTTGTACGATTAGAAAGTTGGCAGCCCTAGTTCTATGAATGGATGTGACTCTGTTCAAAATGTGAATGGAAGCCAGCTAAGCCTCTTATTTAAGATATAAAAGTGTTCAGTTGTCTTTTTTGTTTGTTTTATTTCTTCACCGATGCTTGAATCCTGTGCCCATTGAAGTCAATGGGAAAATCTTCCTTTGACTTTAGTGCTGCAAGATCAAGCCCCTTTATTGATTGCTTCCTAAACCAGCATTATTCAAATATCATCTGAGAGGCAATTTCCCTGGTAATTCTGCCCTGAGCAGAAGTAGACAGGAAGAATGATCTGGTGATTTAGGGGATCGGGGAACTTGGGTTCAATGCTCTGCTCCACTGCAGACTTTCTGTTTGACATTGTGCAAATCAGTTGGGACCAGATTCTTAAAGGTGTTTAGGCTTAGGCACCTACCTCCCATTGAAATCGGTGTGTGTGTGTGTGGTTTATTCCCACTAGGCACCTATCTGCATCTTTAGGTGACTAAATACCTTTACAAATCAGGTTCTTAGCCTCTCTGTGCTTCAGAAACAGCACATATTAAGCATTGTGGTGCATAGATATTAGAGTAACGGGGGCCTTGTAGGTACCTAAGGTGGATAGTAACCAGGAGGTAATGGAAGTCTTGCAAAAAGCCTTGATCTCATGACACTTGCATTCCTATTTCCACACAAACTAGCTTCTGACAAGCATTCAGTCTTTGAGCATTTTCTATTGTTTGAAACTTTGTGAAGCAAGCTGTTCAACAGCAATTGAAACTTAGACAAAAAGTCCCATTTCAAGCTCTCTTTGAAATGCTGACAAACACACTGTTGTTTGCTTGTTAGGCTCAAGACAGAAAGCAAACATAAAAGCTGCTAATATTTGTATTTGATGATTCGGTTGTGTTATCTAGCTATGACTCCAATCAAAGGGACAAAGATTTTGTCAGCTTAAAGCAAGCAGAAATAGGCCTATATCACAAAGTTCAGGTCTGATTACCTCAAAGTTTAGGATGTGTTCAGTTCCAAGATATGGCTCCAGGTGTACGGGGAGACTTTGGCAAACCAATAAAGTGCTTGAAACCACTATGGCTTATTGTTAAAGGCGGCCTAGTCAGCAAGCTGTAAATTGGCCATTCAGCAATCTCAGCTTGACCAATGCAGGAGGGGAGGGAGTTTTGGCTGCCACAGAAAGGGCAGCTTGACCCCGCGTCTTTCCTGATAAAAATTGTGTTGAAGTTGCTGATACATTTTAGAAGAGCAGAATGTGCTCCAGGAATGTCTATTGGAGTCTCAAGGCTGCAGGCTCTGGAAAAGCCCATACCTGGTTAATCAATAATCAGAGGGAACTTCTTCCTTGATCATTGAAATGCTTACTTAACACGGTTTCTTTAAGGGACATGTCATTCTATTACTAATGTATAAATAAGGGGAAAGAGCTTGAGATAGTGGGACTCGTTTGGGGACTCTTCGGGACTGGTCTCTCCCTCTGGATGCATCTTCTGTTCCCCACCGGCAGCCTGCCGCTGTGTCATTCGAAAGCCACACTTAGCTTTGGTAATTATCAAGGGTTGGGGGTGTTTTACTAATCTTGTTGCGGACGTGTGTAAGTGCTTGAGACTAAGTAAAGGTTTAGCTTTAAGTGAAAGCACAAGTACTTTTGTCTACAAAATATTTTAATGCATATCCCAATTCAGAGAAAATATTTCTGTAGAGAACTGGAAATAGATATTCTGCTTTAGAAATTAAAATATTTAAAAAGAAGGATGTTACCTAAAATGAAATGGAACATACATTTTCATTCATTCACATATATATAAAAAAAATTAAGTGTAAGAATGATCAAATGAGAAAACAAGCAAATCCTGAGAGAGACAATGCAACTGGTTTACTTTGCAATAAAATTACATACATCTTTAAAATAACCACTGTGATGTTGCACTCCATATTTTTATAAAAATATGTGTATACGTGTAGATATGATGTACCTGAAATATGCTTTATGTGAAAGGTCTCTTGTAAGATATCATTACAAACCTTATCATCTACTGAGTGTAGTCATCCACTAGGAATATGAAATATAACTCTGAGGTCCTCTTGTAATTATGCGATGTGTGGGCCATTAATGGTGGTTTGAAATCTTGATGGCTCCCATTAACCAGGACAATTGATTGTAAATGGCACTGATTACTTCTAAGACTTCTTGTATCCCTCTGTGCCAGCGAATGGGTAATGATGTCTCACAAGACATGTGATTATGTCACCTGAATTGGAATCCATCTTTGACCTGGTGCTTTTCCATTTAGAAGGAAGGGTGGGAACCCAGAGAGAGACAAAGGATTCCCGCCTTGTGCCAAAGCTATAACAGGGGGTGTAACAGAACAAAGAGGGTCCCAGTCAGATTGAATCCCCTGCTTTTCACCTAAGATGCCTGCTGGAACTAACAAGGTCTGTACCGGGGAAAGGATTGAGCCCAGAGTAGGAAGGAGTCTAGTCTGTGAAAGAAGCTTATTGGAACATCTCTGAGGATGAGATTTTACCTGTAAACAGTTTCATAATGTATTAGGCTTAGACTTGCATGTTTTGTTTTATTTTGCTTGGTAACTTCCTTTTTTCTGTCTGTTATTAATTGGAACCACTTAAATCCTACTTTTTACACTTAATAAAATCACTTTTGTTTATTGATAAACCCAGAGTAAGTGATTAATACCTGGGGGAGCAATCAGCTGTGCGTATCTCTCTATCAGTGTTATAGAGGGTGGACAATTTATGAGTTTACCCTGTTAAGTTTTATACAGAGTAAAATGGATTTATTTGGGGTTTGGATCCCAGTGGGAGCTGGGTGCCTGAGTGCAGGAGACCGGAGCACTTACTAAGCTGATTTCAGTTAAGTCTGAATCTTTGCGGGCATGGTTCAGACCCTGGGTCTGTGTTGGAGCAGGCTTGTGTGTCTGGCTCAAAAAGACAGGGTTCAGGAGGTCCAAACTGGTAGAGAAAATGGGCTCAGAGGTAGTCTCAGCACATCATTTAAGAGTCCCAAGGGTGGTCTCTGTGACCGAACCCGTCACAACCACCACTAGCAAAAAAACTCGTGCAGCTGGAATATGTTTAGTACTAGTGGAAATAATTTAAAATATCTAGCCACTTGCTTGTAATATAGTGACTGTTTGATAAATTTCTTACTAATGGAAGTTGGGTGATGTCAACAGAAATTCTCAAATAAACTCCCAGTGTAACACAGAGGCACAAGGCAACTCTTGTTATAAGGTAAACTTCAGAGCTTAGTGATTTCCAACTTTACCCTCTAATATGTCAAAAATTGGAATGCTAAATCCCTGCATGGATTGCAAGGTGGGGAAAGAAAAAATACACACATAGAGGACCAGATTGTGGCTGCCTGTTGAGCAGGTGCACAAAATGAGGAGCCTTCCTCTACTTATGCCCCCATCATGGGTTAGGCAATATCAAGGCCCCATCATCCTTATCTAGTGCTCCCAGGCACACATGCCACTCCAGAAAAAGTGGCCATGGCTTTGTCCTCTCCCACTAGTGTGTTAATTAGAAGAGTATATGCTGCAACCACAGAAGGAGCAAAGCAGAGGGCATCCTCCCCTCCCCTCCCCCCACATGGCTCACAACTCCAAGCGTATATCTTCACTCCAGAGTTAACTCAAGTTATCTACACTCAAGCTACTCTTTCTGAGTTATCTAAACTCAACTGAGAGCGGCCACGCTGCAAAATATCACTCAAACTGCTCTATCCATACTGTCCCTGTATGCTAAAACTTCTAGAGACACACCTCATGCTTCATAGGGCTGTGTAAGCTCAGCCGCAATATGAATTTGTTCCGTGAATTGTGGGAAAACTTGCCAATCTTGTCTGAGCATGTAGGTTGAGTAGCGCTAGTCTGCATTCACACTAGAGAGTGGTCATATTAGCAACTGATGAGTTGTGCTTGCTCCAGTTTTAACCTGTATCCCTCTTGAGCTGCCTACTCAAGTTAAAAGCACTACTGCACTCGAGTTAAGGGATTTGTGTGTGGATAGGACTTGAGTTAAGGGATCACCCTTCGGCAAAACTGTAGCTGAAAGCCACGAAACAGCCCCCACTGTGTTATGAGTTCACCCAGTGCCTGATGCAAGCCTCCTTAGACACTCTGTTTCATTATTTCTTTTAATCAATTATCAGTAAGAGTAGAGAAACCTTATCTAGCCAATAGTGAGGAGAAAGCCAAGGAGTGTGCTTATTAGTAATAAAAGAAATTCAACAAATTTTATATAATAGTCTGAGCAATCAGATAAATTAATTTTAAAAGCTATTTGAAGGGAAAAAATTGAATAGATGCATCCATTCAGCCATGACCATTATGAGTTTCATGTCCACAGGGGTGTCAGGCTTGACACATTATTAAAAAGATCAGATTAGAATTCAGAGAAATTTAGCTAATAAAAGTGAGAAAAAATAAATTCCCTAATGTAATTGCTTGTTACAGTTTTTGGTCTCTTGTCCACCACCTGCCATGCTCTAGTAAATTTTAGGAAAGGCCATAATATAACAACTTTTGATATTGTAACAAGATTGTTTTCTTTCATTGACATTCAGGTACAAACATTTATAATTAACTGTGCGAATATATCTAAGTTGTACCTTGTCCTGAGTGATATGGCTCTTTTCAGAGTGTATAGTATACCTTTGTCCTTTTTAGCTTCTTCTACACCTGCCCGGTGCATCATGAATAAATGCGTAAGACTTGGAGGTGAGCAGAGAACAAGGTAATTGAAAGAATAAGAATGCATGAGAGAGGTTTTATGCTAACTTTGGTTTCATAACTGAGAAGCTATTATTAATTAGTATCCTCTGTATTGGTGACCAAGTGCAACTTAATTAGGAGAATCAAAATTGTACCACATTGCTGTCTCATACTCTGTCATGCATGGCTTTTGTTTTTCATATCTTATTTACTATTTGTATTACCGTACCAGTCTGATAAGCAACGGGACACTGTGCAGATAACTCAGTCAGGCTGAGTAATGAAGTGATATTTCATATCACATGTCCCTCTACCAGCTGCCAGTTATGGAGCAGTACTGATGATTTTGCAAGTATACCAGGCTTTGTGGCTAAGAAGATGGCAGCTGTTAAAAAAAAATGTGCCTCAACTACAGGAATGTAAAACAGTAGAACAAAGTAAAGTGAAAAAAGATGTATTAGGAGTTCCGCATATCTCACTGGTCTAGAGTGCAGGCCAGTCATAAGCCACATTGTGATTGATTTTTAAATCACAGATTTGAAAGGAGAGGAACTTTTGCTTGTTTTCATACTTTACATTATGCAGTAGCTGTACATTCAAAGGAAATAATTATGCTGAAAAAGCATTTTAAAATGTTAAAAATACCTCATCTCCAAAGCTTTCCTATGGCTACAAAACACTACTTTTATCCCCAACTGAAAGCCAAATTAAATTATCTAATCTATGTTCAAGGATACCATCGGTGGGATTCACAAGGGGGACTTACGTGCCTAACTGCCATTTTGGGCATCCAAGTCCAACATTTTGGTTGCCATCTAACCCTTTAGGCACCTAAATTCCCTAGGTGCCTACGTTTCCACTGTTGAAGTGCCCAAGGGGCCTAAATTTCAATAGTTGGGCCTGTGGACAGCCACCTAAGTCTTGACATTGCCCAGAAACTTGGTGCCTAACTCATGCCTAAGCCACAGCAGGATTCACAAACCAGGTATTCCCTTGCTTATCTTGCCTTCAGAGCTGGATCCGGTAGACGTCTAAACCCACATAAAATGGTAGGAGGAGGTGCCATCCTTATAACCATGAGTCCAGTGGTTAGAGAACTCATCCAGTGTGTGAAAAACCCAGGATCAAATCCTCCCTTTGTTTGATGTGGCACAAGGATTTGGACTTGGTTCTCCCATTCCCTAGGAGACTGCATTAACCACTAGACTAGGGTATTCATGGGCAGGTCTGTCTTAGTGTCTCTTGTTGCAGCTGTTCCATTTTGAAGAAATAATTAAATAGTCAATAGCCAGACAGCACATTAGATTACTCTCTAGCCCAATGGTTGGGGCACTTATCTGGGATGTAAGAGACCCAGGGTCTAGTCCTAGTGCTTAACTACAGGAAAGGGTTAATGGCTGTGAATCCTGAATAGAGACACATCCCTAACTCTATTTCAGGGGTGGGGTTTAAAAATGTCTGTTCTGAACTCTGTTTGCCAAGAGCTGTCTATATGATTCCTAACACTTCTAATCAGAGCTAGAAGAAACGTTTTGTCAAAACAGTTTTCTGTCAGAAAAATGCTGTTTCAACTAAACCTTTGTTTCTTTTGCAAATCAGATCAATTTTGATGGAATTTTATTTAGAAAAAATGGAAAGAAACCTTCTGAAAATGTCAAATATTTTATTTTGACATTTTTGGAATTAAAATGTTTTACTTTAATTTTGACATAACTTTTAGTTTGAAAATATACTATATTGTATGTAAACATTTTAAAGGGTCAGAATCAAAATGTCAAATTTATAAAAAAAAATGTTTCAGTTGACCCACAATGGATTTATTTCCAGAAATTTGTTTCATGAAAAATGTTGAAATAAAGGTTTCATCCTGATTTGTGGTGTTTTAATTTCAAAATTATTTGTGGGTTGGAATACCATCCATTTTCTGACCAGCTCTACTTCCAATTCATCCAACTCTCCCTCTGACCAGTTCCTTCTCTTCTGTGACCAACCTTCTGACACCCTCTCCCAATAACCAAAAGGAAGAGGGGCATACACGCCTGTCCATTTTGTTCTCCTAAGAGGCATGAAGGAGGGTAAATGGCACCCAGACCTCTTGATTTCTGTGGCATGTCAAAACTACATATATATATATATATATTAGGGAGCAACCTGAAATTCATGTCAAACAGGCAGAGAGACTTTTATGAAATATTAAAGTGAACAACAGTCAGTGCTGTGATATATAATTCATTTAAAAATAAACCTTTCATTTTTCCATCGCTGAAGAATTTTCAGTTTGCTGCACAGTTCAGAACTATTGTGCCCCAGAATTTAGCTTTACAGTCCCACCAGGAATTTTTGGGCATGGTCTAGGCTATTCCACTTTATTTTGCCTTCTACATCCGTAGTGAAACAACAAACCAAAATTTAATCTTGTGTTTTAAGACCATTGGCATTAGTCCATTGTCCTTCCTTTCTTCTCTCTGCAAAATTGATTTTGAACCAGTTCTACAAGACACTGATATAACTGATACACTCCAGGACAGATCATAAGATGGTAAAGTTTCTTTTAACTCCATTGACTGCAATAGAGCTATGGTGATTTACCCCAGATGAGGACCTAGATCAAAACAAATATAGTATGGACCAGCAAATATTTAACAAAAAAAAGTCCAGGACTGCTAAACAATCTGACAACTACAGGTGGTTGAAAATTATCCAACAATTCAGTTTTTCTATTGGAAAATGCTGATTTTGTTAAATCAAAATGAATATAGGTCATATTGATTTTGTCAAAATGATTGAAATGTGTCATTTAAAGTTTAAACATTTTGTTTGGACTTTATCGTTTTGACTTTTGTAGTATAACTTATAATAGCTGAAACATTTTAACTTATGTTATAATTTATATCACATAAAAATTGAAACAAAGTCAAAGTGAAATATTTTGACTAGAGCTGGTTAGGAACTGAAATTCTGCTTTGTGAAAAATACTGATGTGATTTTTTTTCATTTCAAATTTATGTAATTTTGATTCTATATTATATATTAAAATATATAATGCGAGTGTAATATATAGTATAGCACAAAATTAATAAAATATAATATAATGATATTTTAATAAAATAGAAAAGTTCAACACAAAATGAATTGAAAGAAAACTGCTAGAACAATATATTCTGAAACTATCAAAACAAAACTCCTTGAGGGGGCCATTTAGGGTAAAAAATCTGTCTGGTGATTGGTCCTGCTTTGAGCAGGGGGTTGGACTAGATGATCTCCTAAGGTCCCTTCCAACCCTGATATTCTATGATTCTATGAAAACATTGTGACTTTTTCCCATTGAAAAATGTAGTGGAAAGTGACGAGTTCCAGAAAAAACATTTCAATTTAGATAAACTATATTTTTCAACAGAAAATTTTCCATCAAAAAATGCCTCGTTTCAACCTTGTCTTGAAACAAATTCGATAAGATCAAAACACAATATTTTGAAACTATTTCATTAGTGAAAAAATATGAGATTTCTCCTTTTTCTCCTAATTCAGGAGGAACCCAGATTTTTATATCCTGGAAATTCCCATCTGATGGGAATTCCATTTTTTGACCAGCTGTACTCACAACTCTTCAATAATGATCTCACATTCCTTTCACTTGCACATACACACTTCTGTGTAGATCAGCCATACATTCTTCAATAGAATATGAAATTCTTCAATGCTGTCATTAATCTTACAAATGTTTCATATATAAAGCAATTGTTGTTATCACCCATGTTCACTTTCTTTAATATAGATTTTGCCAGCATTGCAACATCAAAATGATATTTCTGTATTAGAATGCTAAAATACTGCATATCCATGTATTCTGGCTACCGTGTACCATCTGGAGATTCAGTACTGACACTGTTTTATGTGGTGTATTTGTTTATTATAATTTATTATTTTTCTCATAAAAGTGACTTTGATTTAAATATACATAATTTAAATATTTTTGATGTTAGTTTATGTTGCTGGGGCAGTGTGAAAACTTCCCATAGTCTAGTTCAGACCAAGGGCCTGATTGAACCAACATTTAAACATGTGAGTGGATCTGTGATGGGGTAGATTAGGCCCAAAAGCCCCCTGCTAAATGCCTCAGGGTTCTGCCCCACCCATCCTAGGAAAGGAGCAGTGAAGAGGTCCTCCAAGTGGCCTAGCATGGTTGTGAGGAAGCAACCTATCAGAGGGGCTGCTGGAACGGCCAGTCAGGTGCCAGAAGGGCCCTATAAAAGGAGCTGCAGAATAGAGCAGTAGTTAGTTGCTGCTTATAGCTGGAGAAGAAAGGACTGTGTGCCTGGCTGGAAGAGGAGCAGGGCCAAAGACAGTTTTCTGGCAGGGACCAGGAGAGCAAGAGGCTCCTGACTGGCTGCTAGGGCTGAGCTGAAGATAGTTTGCTAGCAGAGACCGGGGAGGTGGGGCACTGAGGGAGCTCCTGGCTGGCTGCAGGGACTGAGCCCGGGGAGGGATGCAGGAAGATAGTGTCTCCAGGGTGGAAGCCCTGGAGATACAGCCCCATATCAGGGCTGAGATACTTACTGAAAAGAATGCAGATACACCCAACCAGAGGGGATGCTCATGAGAGATGGGTGCCGACCTGTTACAGGGCCAAAATCAATGGAACTACTAATCTGGGTTCAATTGCTCAGGTGAAAGTGTCGACAGGATTGGGTCCTTATACCAAATAAAAAGTCACATTTCTTTTCTTCTAAGGAAACAAATGACTATCAGTTCTATCACTGACTTCTGCATATAGTTTGTCCTCTTTGTTTATGGCATAATTACTGTACATGGATTAATAATTACAATTCCTGAACCCAATAATTTATGCATTAATATTTTGCCCCTTGTCATGTCTTTAATTTTTGCAATTAATTGTTTTAATAACAGAAAGGTTAATTGCACGATTCATCAGAATTGCTTTATTGTGGAACAGTAGACAAATAAGAACCTTTAAATATAAAGGGCATGCTGACTAATCAGGGTTGTCATTCCAGCTGAAAGGGAAACTTGCTGAGATGGCCTAATATATTCATTCACTTGGCCAAGTCTTGGGGTTCACTACAGATCCTGTTCAGACAAATAGAGTTGTAAGAAGCCATCAGTTACTAAAAATAACCGTTGGTATAACAGAGTCTTTTGTTTTCTTCTGAGTGCATTAGAACGGGTATGGAAAGAGATATGTTCCTATTTGTCTTACTTTACATAAATGCTTAAAATGTACTCTCAGAATCTCCTAGGGCTGCAGTGCAGAAGGTATGTGTTATGGATATTCTAGTGATTTCCTTTTACTACAGAGTTAAATTGTGAGGATGAAGAAGGCTCTTCAGCTAGCTGCTACTCAGCCAATAGGGTCTGTGATAAAATGAAAACCACAACTAACATATACATATGGCTTTACATATCCAAAGTGCTTTACATCCTTTATCATTAATCACCAATTAAACATTAAGACAGAGATTGTTAAAGGATTTGTTAAAGAAAGGATTTGGATGCAGAGTTGCCAGTAAATTTAATGGAAATTGGGCATCCAAATCTTAATAGGCTTTGAAAATCTTTGTTTAAAAAGTCAATCAGAGAGAGTTTATGATCCAATGCAACTCAGCACAGCAGGAGAATAGCATGGCTTCCAGGCCATTGTTCCATCATCTCCTAGAGGAAGGTTTTACCTGCAGGGGAAAAGCAAAGTCTCTTGTCTGTCTTCAACAGCAATATCATCAGAGGAGGACACAATTTGGCCCTAGTTAATTTTTAGTAGAGGAAGTCTAGAATTGGATGTTAGCCAGCTTTCCACAACCCCTGGAAGAAGAATAAAGAATCTTTCCTGTGGTATCAGGTCTCCCAATGTTGTTGCACCATTTTCTTCCATTGTAGCACACACAGGAGACTGGTCATACTTGTTGATATTATAGAGAAAAGGATTAAACGGGCTCTTAAAATCTTGTTGTTCTTGTAAAGGTCTCGTCCTCTGAGCCACTTGCAGACAATGTTAGCAGCTGTTAAATTAGCTATTACGATGAGAGTGGTGTGATTTTTTTTGTCTGAAAGCTAGGAAATCTTAGTCTGCTGATGAAATTTAAGAGGGCACATTGGTACCCCTTTATACCCAAATTGTGCTATAATTTCTCTGCTGAGTCTAAGTGTCCTGGTGTAAAAGAAATTATTAGAATAGGAAATAACAGTGATGAACAACTGCATAACACTGTTCACTGAATAGTACTTGCAGACAGAGAGGATCTTATTCCTAGGTTATCATGGCTTAAAAAGTCACAGGAAGAAGTTATAGGAACTTTATTGTCCTTTAGTTAGCTCAACCTACATGTTGCTATTTCTAGCATCATTATTATTTGATTAAGCCCTATGCTGCAACTGGGTTGAGGTTGATGTCAGCAAAGCTATGTATAGTCACATGGGTCTGTCCACATGGATGCAATTGCAAGATCAGGATCTTGCATTTTACACTTTTTGGGTAAAGGATAGCTTCTTCCCCTATATTAGAACTTAGCATACTGACGCCCTGATTCTGATTTGGAACTTTGGTCACTACTGCAAACAAGTATTAAATAATAAAATAATCCCAGCCAATTTATATATTAAAAACATATTTGTTGCTATTAGAATAATATGGTCATTTCCCTGGCACTGGGGGATAATTTTGTACAGGTGGATTCTTTCCAAAATGTATGTGCGTATAAATGCAAATGCAAATACCACTCAAAATAATTTTTGCACTAAGTATTCATAGCTGAAATGTTATATTTTAATAGTGTAATGATAATTATATTTTCCCTTCTTACAATGTTGCACTGTACTTATAGATCATTCATAAAAAATGGAACTTTTTGACATGTATTCATACTTTTAAGTGATAAGCAGACATTACCCCTTAAAAACTGTAACAGCTAGTTATGTAAAGCTGCTACTCATCTCCACCATGAATGTAAGTTTTAAGCGCCAAACATGAGGTTTTAGACTTTGGCTGTGCTGATGCTGAAGGCATCAGTAAAATTAGAATGCTTTGATATGTTAATTATTTATCATTGTAAATTATGCATCCTCTAAAATCAAAGAGACACATAACCTATAATTTATTATTCATTTAGCATGAAAACTTGTCTTTATATAACTGTTTCTCTGTTAGGTACAGAATATTGTTTTGATATAAAACCTATTAACATGGACTACCAATGTAACATAAAAGTTGATTTTTTTTTTGAAAAACTGATAATCTGTTCTAAATATCAATTTAACCCATCCAGTTGTTTTAATAAACCTCCAAGTTCACTAAGCACTCCAGAAGTCGGGATTCATTAAAGATGGGCTAAACAGATATAGGTCAATTCAGATAGCTGTGAAAATGATCACGAAGTTTATTATTAAGTGTGGATTCTTCTGCTTGTGAACTGTGAAGAATGGTACCATGTCTATCATGCCACCTCAAGAAGCAATATAGTTTCCCTAACAACTGTGCAAATGTGGACTTTTTTATGGTCTTGGGAGGAAGCCATGGAAACTGTGGCTTTTATAGCTGAGATTTTCTCTGAGTTTTTGGTGTCATTGCAGCCCAACATTTAGAACAAAATTAAGGTTTATGAACCCACAGAAATTGAAAGAAGATATAGATTTCTATGATTGTAATAAGGTTGTAAGTATTCTCTAAACAAAATCTATGGTGACAATCCTGCTTTTTGTGTGCATCATGTTTGGTAGCTGTGGTTTGTGTCATGTATTATCGCTTCAGTGTGAATTACGCTGTTCTTTTTTTCATTGTAATGATTATTAGTATTTGTGTAATCTCTTAGAGGTGCTTCAAAATTTGGCATCATTCTTAGCTGTTATTCAGAAATGCTAGCCCTGCAAGGAAGGAATGTGTTGGAAATGCAATCCCCAAATACTGTGCAATCTTGAAGGTGAGCATTAAGCTCCTAGAGGTTTTTACATGGGAGGGAAACAAACGTAAGAGTTGAGAGGGAAGTACCAGCTCATTGCTTCTGTTGTTCTTTGCTTCTCTATTTCTTAAAATATTGTTGGCGATTTTTTAAATACCAACATCATTGTACAGCCTAATATGACTTTTTAATGAAAATACAAGCATACATTGTGTAGGGAAAACTAAGAAACACAATAGAACACACATACAGAAAACTGTCCTCATTAAATTTTCAGAAATTAATCAACATTATTTTTACAGACTTCTTTACTTGTTTCACACAGAGACTGATTTTCACTGAGTAGAATGAACCAAAATAATAATAATTTTGAAAAATCAAAGGTTTTTTTCAGCTGTTTCTGCAAACTCAGTGAAATTCAGAATTTCCCAATTTTGTCCCGTGTGAAACCATTCGGATTTCACATAGCTCTAGTGCACAGCTAATACTTCTAAGACTTTTCTAAGTCTTTCCTGTGATCAATTCACTCCAGAGGAAATCGTGGACAGTGAATCAGTGCAGTGGAGAGAGCTTTATTCCACCTAATTGGTTACATTAAGAAACTCAAAAATTGAAAGACTTTGATGGTCAATCTCCAAATGTAAATGTAGTTGAAAATCTTGTAAAGACAATGCAGACTTATGTAATGTTCATGTGTGTGGTTACTTCCTTTAGTAAGTTCTTTAGTTTTATTGGTCTGATAATCCTATTTTACTCTCCGCTACATGAACAGTTCCTATTTCCTAATCTATCGTTTCCTTATTTATTGAGATAGTTATTTCTTTATCAAGTACAACGTTTTCCCTTTGTCACTTCTCTGTAAATGATGAACGAGGTGGTCAGGGTAAGAGACCGATGTCCAGTAAAATGTTCCATTTAATGGGTAATTATAGTATTAAGCATCTGTTTCAGTTGCTTTTACAGTACATATCCTCAAGTTGTCTTCTAATATTGAACTTGGCCTTGCTGAGTATAAAGCTTCAGAAAGTTACCCCTGCCATCAAATTACTTTTCCTATCATTTCTTATCACAAAGGATAATAATCATATCTCATAATCTACAGGTATACTCTCTGCACCATAAATCATTATAACATGAAAATTTAATATTTATTGCATGTTTCATCTTGCTTCTGACATTCCTATTAATGCTTCACTTAGCAAGTAAAAAATGATATTCTATACTTTATAGTACTAGAAAAGATTGAGAAAACTCTTTGTACACAAATCACAAGGAAGCATAACTTATCTGTTACAGTGCAAGAAGATTAAATACATGGCAATGAAATCCTTGAAATCATGGTAACTGCAGTAGAGGTTTCTTCTGGTTGCTTTAATAAATCCTTTAAGTATGCTTTCAATCTCTCAACAATTCCTGGCAAAGCTTGTGTCTGTTGTTGTGAATCTGCCTACATCTAAAGTTCCAGTGATGAATATTTTATATGGCTTATCGCTGCACTTGTGTCACTGGCTCAGTAGATGCTGGTGCACTGTTTGTTAGTGCTTTTTAATACTATATTAGGCAGAAAGAAAAGATGGATATATAGTTTCACCCTCTCATTTCCTGTTGGAGAAGATAAAATTATTTGTTGTGAATGATGAATGAGGTGATTATATTTCACAATTTTTGAGACCTTGGACCATTAACTGAATCACTTTGACTACTTGTCATAGTTTCCTATGTACAGCACATAAGGGAATAGGTTGATATTATTAATATTATTACAATAGCTCAGTTATGAAACGGTATACCAGAAAATCTGTCATAACCATAACTATACAAACTTCTGTCTTCCAATGTAGGAAACTAAATCCTATTATACAAGTCACCTTGTAAGGGTTCCTCATTCAGCCCTGGCTACAGTTCAGCTTTTCCTCTCGATTTGCAGATTAAAGTTAATTCCGACCCTACTTCTTAATCATTTAGAAGATATATTCATGTGTTGAAATTGTTAAACATATGGGTATCTGTGGGTTCACAAGAGTGTTCTGATTATCCAAAATGTCTGGTACCTGGGAGAGTGCTTGTGTGTTTTTGATTCTTGCAAAAATCAGTTTCCATGTATCTGAATCAATGTTCAGCATCACTACTAGAGATGGAGGAAACCTGTACCCCAGGCACTTTTAAGCATATGCCTTCATGCTCTCTCTCTCTCTCCGTGTGTGTGTGTGTGTGTGTGAAGGAAGAGTATGATAATTATAAATTTTGGCAATTTCTTTGAGGTCCTTCTCTTGACCTGTGAAAGGATGGCATTTTAAATCTCTGGGTTATATCACACAATATTTGATCATATTTAAGCAGTGTACAAAACTTCACCTCTGTGCTGTCTGGAGACGTCAATGTACACTTGAAAAATTCTTTGAATATATCCTTCCCCCTCCCCCTGAAGAAAGTTGTGGTGGCTGGTTTTGCATCCATTTTGTGTTCTCTTTCCACTAATATTTTAGCTGATTCAGTTTACTGTCAGGAATGTTTGCAGAGGAGCACATTTTAAGTCAATATTAGAGAATATGACCAGAAAGCAAACTTTGAACTCATAGACAAAAACATTTTCAAGATGTATTTTATTGACTAGGGGTAGTTTCCTGGGAAAAATGTCATTAAAGTGCATTGCACTCTAGAACCTATAACACATGATATATGAAAAATTCTAGTTGCAATACCAGAATAATTGATTTAAGTAAAGAGATTTTGAGGATGGAAAATTTAGGAATAATATTTGTCAAACAGATGGTCCTAGGAATGGGTAAATTCCATGGAAACAGAGGAGAAAACGCACATGGGAGGGCTGCAAATGTACATACATACATGAGCTGTAAATAGTTGAGTGACCTTCTGTATTTACTGATGTAGTTAAATTTGCTGATGTCTAATTTCAGTGTATTTAGATGCGAGACCTGATTTCTTACTGATAATAGCAGACAAAGACAATTCATAGCCAATCACTTTAATATTCCTGAAAGAGAGAGAAATTTTTCAGCTTAAGTATTGGTGTTCATTCGGGGCAGTGAGAGGGGGAGAAAAAAGTGTTTCTAAAGATGGAAGAAATATTTATTGGGACTTCATGGGTTTTCACCATTAAGGATGATACATTAGTGGCCAGTGCTACCAGGGGAGAATACAATGCCAGTCTTTACCAGCTCATAATAATACTCTGGTAGAGTTCTCAGTGATTGTTGCTACCTTCTCAAGGTTGGGCTTGATACCCTCATTTGAGTGATTGTGAACTAACTTCTTTACTTCAGTTGATCTGGTGTTGGGAATACCCGTTTACCATAGTAAATGCTCGAGGCTGTGTAGATGCAAGAAGGGACCTCATTTTAAATATGCTTTTTTCATATCCTCAGAAACTAGATAAAAAATAGATGGAGGAAACTGTGTTTGTCTAAGTTTTCCATCAGTCTATGGTAGAAAAGTTACAAATGAGTCAGTCTTTGGAAAAGACCTCTTGCAGGAGCACCACGTCTGCAAAGCATGGTGTTACATCTGCAGAAACAATACACTAGTTAAACCAAAACCAGGAAAGGATATACCTGACACTGAGGAGATTGTTCTTGGTAGGGCACAACAATATGGAGAAAACATTTATGGCTCAGTTTTATTTATTCATGTCCAGTTCACCTGTGTAAGACAAGAAATTAAACAAAGCTAAGGGTTTACTGGTATGGATAAATAGAAGAGGCAGTTCAAATTTTATCATGCCTACTAATAAAATCCAGAGTGAAGGAGATCTCTATCTAGCTATTCTGGAATATAGGAATACACCTGTATGGTATGGGATTACCTGATCAATTACAGCAGGAATTAGCCATTAATTATTTTAAAATTTGTCTTCTGCAAATGAGCACTGAAAAATACAAATCTTAAGTCAAACTGCAATTCAACAAAATCTCACAAGTGAACAAGTTTACTCATGCAAATATTACACCAGGAGAATTAAAACTTTACTTCCCTTTGAGAAAGGAGAGTGAGTATGCATACATAATCCTGGCAACAGGGCACTTCTGTGCTTCTGTGTTGTTTTATTTGGACTCAGAGCCCTGGAAGCATGCTCATAGCACAATGGCCTCACACTGGCACCAGCCTGGTTACTCTTTGCAGGGTGATGCCAATAGCCCTTCCAATCACAGGTCTCCCGAAAACCATCTCCCCTTCAATGTCCAGTCTGACTCACTGGACCCTCCCAAAAGATTGTGTGTTGCCTCCAAAGAGGCAGAATATACACACCAGGCTGCTAATTTGGCTGAAGACGCTCACTTCAGTTTAATACACAGCACCAAGGTGGTGTTGTAACCAAACCTTATTAACCTTATTAACAAAGAACACGGGTTTAAGTGATTTCCAGTAACAGTTAAAGATATAGGAAAGGTTACAAAATAAACAAATCACATTTCTTATGATTAAAACTTAATTCTAGCAAGTTATAGTCTTCGCCTAAGCAGCTTTCTGACTTACATCAAGTTGTCAGCAAAAAGAACAGGAGTACCTGTGGCACCTTAGAGGAATTTATTTGGGCATAAGCTTTCATGGGGTAAAACCCACTTCATCAGATGCATGCAGTGGAAAATACAGTAGGAAGATATATATACTCAGAGAACATGAAAAAATGGGGGTTGCCATACCAACTCTAACGAGACTAATCAATTAAGGTGGGCTATTATGAGCAGGAGAAAAAGAAAAAGAAAAAAAACCTTTTGTAGTGATAATCAGGATGGCCCATTTCCAGACTAGGGAACCCAAATTTCATAGGCTCGAAGACTGCCAAACATGTTTTAGGAACATATTTTCAGCACACATTTATAATTTATAATTCTTTATACACCACAATAAATATTAATAGCCAACATGTTACCAATTTGCATATGACACCTTTTAGATGCAGATTATGACAACAGTGAGTTGGGGATATGAGTGTGTCATGCCTGATGAGAGTTATGGTATGGTGTGCCCTCTGCTAGCTGGCGTTGAGGGGCTCCCTGGGCCACCCTCAGCCATTAGCAGGAAGAAGAAAATATGTCGACTGGCTCATGTGCTATACTAAGAACTATAGTATTCTTGGCTCTGCCACTGAATTTTTGTGTGTTTATGGTCATCATTTTGATAGATCTGTGATTCAGATTACACCTCTGTTAAAAGGATATAGTATTTACCTACCTCACAATGGTGCGATGAGACTTAATGTTCAAAAAGTGATTTGAGATTCACAAAAGAAAGGTGGTATGCTAGTAGATTTTAATTTTTTTTAAAGAAGAGATGTTAAGAGAACAAGTGACAAATGAACATTCACCAAAAAACATGGCAATGATATTTGTAATGTGGAACTACAAAGATCATGGTGTGTGTGTACAGATACACCAAAGGCATAATAATACATGGATTCTATTGATAACTGTCAGTCATTTTGCAATAAAATAGTTTATAAAGAATCTACAATGATAAAGTTTATATTGAAACAAAATTACGTTGTTAGCTGAATTATATATCCATAAGGCTTTTGAACCTACAATATTTTTTCTGCAAATTACTTTTTAAACTTTTCTAAATATATTAATTTATATACTTTCTACATTAATTTAGGAGTCTTCCACTGGGGGAATCTGATTTTGTTCTCTTCTAGAAGCCTGACATGCTAAATGTGAGCCCAAATGGTATCAATTTAGATTCTCAGAGATAGTTATTCTTGATATTAACAAACTCAGTATTAGAAATGAATGAGTTGATTAATTGAATGAATTCTTCATTAACAAAATAAATCATTTGCGTCCCCTAGGGTTCTTCATTACCTGCAGATTTAATATCACAACCTAAACTGTTTTAAATTGGGCAGCACATTTTAGTGTGCTTGGCCTGACCTCTCCAAATGCAGCTCACCTTGCATATGAAAGGTCCCAGGGACCTTAAATATAAATTTCCACGTAAATCATTGGGATTACTCAAATGAGGGAGAAGAGCAGAATTTGGCACAATGTTGTTGGATGTACCACGGCTCTGTTGCTTCATCCAAGATTCCATCATTTTGGAGTGCTCAGATTTGTTTTTACTAGTTGTAGTAGTACATATTTGTACGATGGTAGCACCCAAAGACTCCAGTCAGGATTGGAGCTCTATAGTGCTGGACATTGAACAGACATAGAGAAGAGACAATCACTGCCCTGGAGGAATCATACTTTCCTGCTGTCACTGAGGCAATCATTCCTAAAGGATTCCCTGATTCTTTCCTTTTCCCACAGTTGTATTGAGGCCCTGGACTCCCCTATTTAACTCCCCCACTATCCCTTACTGCTCACTCTCTTCTTACCACAGTCTTCCAACCATACCATTGCATACATTCAGACTCTCCTTTCCTTCCTCAAACTTCACTGCTCCCCCTGGGGCCTAAAAGTGTTTCACCAATTCACATGTGATGATTCCTAGAGCTGAAAAACTTGCAGGCCAGCGTTTGATTTTTCTTCTGCAAAGGCCTAACACTTTTTGCCAGGGCATTGCGAGTTTTGAAAGTATTTTATAAAGATTTTTTTTCTTATTTTCTGTTACTGGCACCTGGGCTTTGATTTACTCAGGAAAAAGTTGCTATTTTTTACTTTTAAGATGAGCTATTTTTAGAGAAAGTGGGAAAAATGCCAGCTGAGAAAACAGTCATACAGTTGCCACAACATATTAGAGCCTCTGAGAATGTTGCACAGACAGCAGAGTCTGTTATGTTTCAAGTGATGTATATTTGTTGAAATATACACACACACACTCTCACTCATTCAAACATCACTTTGTATGAATTTTTTGCAATATTTTCTTGAAATTGGCTATACCATTTAAAAAAATTGCCCCAAACCCCTTAGAATAATTTTGTAAAGTAAAAATGACAGGAACAGTCTGAGCTAATTTCTTCAATGTTTTTAAACACATTTTTTTGCCCTTTTTTGTAATATCTGCCAACTGTAGAATCGTCATATGATGCTTATTCAACTAATCTAAATTATAAGATTATAAAATGCAGTCTCTCTCTCTCTCCCTCTCTCTCTATGCATATATATATACACACTACATTTTATAGTCTTTTAATTGAGATGGATGTATTCATAATTGAGTGTATTTTTCTTGTACATGTCAAAAGTTTTAACAATTCTGGACTTTATTTTTGTATATGCCATCTGTGCAATGATAATGAATGATCCAACAGAGTTCAACAGACAGTACTAGGTATGGTAAGAAAAGCATGTTTCACCCCCATCCCGATTTTTCACATTTGCTGTCTGGTCACCCTATTCAAAACAATCTGAAATGTTGTAATCATATAGTGATTGCATGATGTTACTACAGGACAGACTTAAGGTTGTTTAAGTTTCCTGAATTGTGCATTTCCATAGCTTAATACATTTGATTTACTTTTAAGTTTGACTCTGAATTTCTTGGCTTTATAATGCTTATTTTGAGGATAATGACATCAGTGTCATGTAGTTTTCCATAGTTTTCCTTTCAACCTTACCTTCATTATATTTTTTGACAGGGAATATCAAGACACTACAAAGACTAATGAGACAAGGCACAAATCCCACTCAATACATACCAGACTAGGAATCTTACTAGCCAAGTGGATTCCTCTTAATTTGTTATATAAATGTTGGTTTGGGGGAGGTGAGTAGCCAAAACATACACATAAACCTTAGATTGTAATAAAGTGAACCAATAGGTGTTGTGCAAGATTAAATGATATTGGCTAAAAGATCCCCAGAAAGACTTCTCACAGGCTAGGAGTCATTTATAACTTCATTTGAAAAAAATGTAAACAAAAAGGGAGATGAATATAGTGTTTGTTGCAAAGGGTGGCTGTAGCCACTCAGTGAGGCTGTGAACCATCTTTTCTCCTGACTTCTCCATGGTCACAACTACCACCCAGCCAGATAACCCAGCCAGGGCCTGGTCACAAGTCTCACACTCCGGGCTGTAAAGAAGATCACCGTCAGCACTGAGCCAGATACCAAGCAGTCTCTACTAATGGGCCTCCCTGAATGCCACAGTTCTGGGAGATGTACTCTCCTGTGTCATCACCCCAGTATCCCAGCCCAAACAGACAAATGCATTTCTCTTCCTCAGAAGAGCACATAAGCCACAAGATGCCACAAGTAGCTTATTGATTGATATCCTGCCAAACAGCTCACAGCCATTCTTTAAGCTAAAGTCACAGTTCATGTGCTCATAACCAGAGTTGGAGAAGCGTATGCTATCTGGGCATCTGTATTAATACCCAGATACTCCCAGAACATCCTGTAAGTCCATAGCTGAGAGTAATCTTGTTACCCCCTGCTACCACCAAGAGGAAGTTTTTCTTGTGGTAGTTGGGTGACTGCTCTCTAACCCCACCAGCCTTTCAGTTACTCAAGCACTGTCCTAACAAGCCCCAACTTAGCCTTGCAGGTTAACAATAGATGCACCCAGGGGTGAAAGTAACTTACAGGACTTACTGGTACAGCTGGAGTCCTGAGGGGGCCGTGGCCTCAACTGGAAGAGGTGTGGCCTCAACCGGAAGAGGCGTGGCCTCTCAAGATTTAAAGGCCCTGGGGGATGGCTGTGGCTGGGCCTTTAAATCAACCCAGGGCTCCCAGCTGAAAAGGTGTCTGGGAGCCCCCAGGGCTCAGGGGCAAATTAAAGGGCCCGGGGATCCAGCTGCCGCGGAGCTCCGGGCCCTTTAAATCCCCCCCTCAGCTCTGGCTGCCGGAGCCATGGGCGGGATTTAAACGGTTCTGGACTACCCGCAGCCGGGGGAGCTCTGAGCACTTTAAATCCGGCCCCAGCCTGGCCACCAGAGCCGCGGGGGGGATTTAAAGGGCTCTGGACTGACCCCAGCCGCGGCAGCTCAGAGCCCAGCCGTGGCAGCCCAGAGCCCTTTAAATCCGGCCGTAGCCTGGCTGCCGGAACCACGGGCGGGATTTAAAGGGCTCTGGGCTGACCACAGCTGCGGCGGGGAGCCCAGAGCCCTTTAAATCCTCACCATGGAAGCGGGTACGGTCCGGCTTACTTTCACCTTTGGATGCACCCCAACATTCGAGTCTCTTTGAATCATTCTCCTGTGATATCCAGCCCTTGATACTGGCTACTCACAGAAACTTGAGATCCTCTGCACGCAAAGGTGCTGTGTGTCCCCATTTACTAGTTTTACCATAAATCACGGCACTCGTGAGCATTTATAATAAAACAAAAGTAAGGTTTATTTAAGAAGGAATAGAGATTTAACTAGGGGGTGAAAGTAATGGAAATAACTTGTTATGACTCAAAATAATAAAAAGAGAACCTAGGTCTACAGTTATCAATAGTTGCCTTTCATATCTAGTAAAGTAGGTTTTCCACCCAAAGGTCAGTTGATTGCAAAGCTGGCTGGTTTCACAAGAACTAAGATCCAAACCTTCATGAAAGTTTCCCTGCTCCTCAAAAGATTTCCTCAGTGAATGGATACACTGAGTGACTTTCCCCACACACTTTCCCTATATTTTGTTACAATGAAACAGTCTTTTGTCTTTATTCAGAATCAGGATGATCTCCTACCTGCTATAATATTCATTTCCCATCATTTGCAATTGTCTTTGATGGTTTTTCATTGACTGTTCTGGGCTGTGGCAAGGGTAGACAACAGAACCTTGCATTACTTTGCCCACTGACTAGGGAGGGGTAACAACTCACTTTTGCTTAAATGGGTCATCATCAAGACACATTATCTGCAGGTGACTAGCCTTTACTCCAAGTCCATAAAGCATACTTTCTGTATAAATACATTATTCTCCAAATATTACCTGTACATATCTTTCATAATAATTATGAATCTTGACATTTTACAAGGTTTCTGTAGATATCTTACATTTTACTCTTTATGGGTAAATATCCTGTAACATGTTTGTTGTAGTGCATTTCTCAGGTCTGAGGTGAGAGTTTGCAAAGAACTGCGGACCCTTTACCAAGGGATCTGTTTCACACATCCTTTCACATAATGCCTGCAAAATCCTTGCTTCATCAAGAAGAGACCATTTTCTGTTCCCACAAATGAGCTTAGAGGAGAAGGAAAGTGCTGTTCCATCTTTGCTAGGCAACTCCCAAGAGCCAGAAGAGCAACCAGTAACATAGCCTGACACACATTGGTTGGGAAGGGCAAGGAACCCCTTTATACATAGCTAATATAAAGAGCACCATCTACTGGAATATAACAATGTGTAGCATTGCTCATATATTTGTTAGTAAAGCGGAGTTGGTGATGTGTCCTTCAAATAGAAATGAGTGTAGCTCTGAGCAGGGCAATAGTCAGCTAACTCTACCCAGCTGGTCATGGCTGTGGGAGTGAGGTTGGAGGGTGGTTGGGCTAAAGAATGGTGAGCTAAGTTGGACAAAACTTTCCTCTGTTCAAATAAAATTCAAAGATTCTCTCTGAGAGGCTACAATATAATATTGTGCTCATGATAAGATAATATACAACACAAGCCACCAGTTACCCAATTTAAGGAGAGAGTTCCCCCCTCGCGCCGCACACGCACACAATGACTAACAGCACTTTTTTTCTCAAGACAAATTCTTACATCCATTAATCATGCTGACTAATACTGCACCCCCACTCATTGCAATGTATCGCTTCTCTTCGTTTCATCTTCTCATTCCAGATAAGAGAAAATACTTGTCAGTCCTGTCTAGTCATAGGTAAAACTTATTTATGCCTTTATAATTTGTGCCTCAGAACATCTTCCTTTAACTGTGGGTAATTATACAGATCTCATACATAGATTATGAGTTGATATAAAACTGTCTGTTATTTACTCGTTCGTAAGTATTTGTTGATGAAGAAGTGTTACCCAAATGTTTTTTAATCTGTTTCCTTATTCATTCAGATTTACTGTAGTGGCTGCTGGTTGTTTCTATACAGGTTTTTTTTTCTTCAGTCACAGGTTTATATTTTTCTTTCACTGTCTTTTATTTTTCTCATCATTTCACTGGCATTCTAGATGATGAAACATTCAAGCAAAGATACTTCTAAGAGAAAACCTACTGTTATAAATTACCTGAGAAATTAGAGATGCTAGCCTTCTGATGCCATTTGTGCAAGATGTTATGTGTGTGCTATAAACCATGGAGCAGAGAGTAGCATTCTAGTAGTATTGTGCATCACCTGGAAATAATCCTGCCTCCAGTGGGGTATTTCTCCTTTTAATTTTGCTGATCAGCTCTATTCTCACTACTGTTCTACAGTTTAAGCCCAGTTCATACCTTCATAACTCCAAAGAAGTAGGTGTTATTACACCAAATATGAGCTGGGCCTTCTAGATCTACAGTGCCATAAAATAAATGCGGAGCATGGTAATTTGAGTCTGATCCTGCTGTCCTTACTTAGATAAAATTCCCATTGTCTTCCCAAAGAGCTGCTTGCATAAGAATTTCAGAACTGAGCCTTTTGGTGCAAATTCTACTGTTAAGCTGGAATAAATCCAGAGTAAATAATTTTATTGTTCATCTGAGAGGAGACTATACGTTCTGGTTCAAATTTTGATCTCACTTATACAAGTGTAAATCAGGAATACTTCAATTGAAGTTACATAAGGGAACTGTGAGATCAGCAGGGAGTACATGATTCTGCCTCATGCTGAGCACTGTGACTCAGTCAAACAAAACTCCTACAAAAATGAATAACCTCAAACACAAGCTTAAGTGCCTTGATAGATTGGGCTGGAGGGCTGAACACTCTGGCTGGATCAAGATGAGAATTAGACGTTTTTGTCTTTAATAGCATTTAGAACTGAAATGGATTGTGAATAGTAAGACCCTCCTCTAGTACTGTAGATGATCTGTGCTGAAAAGGTTTAGTCTAATATAAAAAGATGCCAGATTAAGGTGTAATTTTTTTTCAAAATTAAGCAATTTGCATTCATTTTTAATCCTGGGAGTTACTTATCCTATAATATAACCATGGGAAAGCAATGATTAAATTCAATTTCACAGTATTAATGAGAACAAATTGTAGTTCATTTAAACTATCCTAATTAATTGTTACCTGCACTGCAGTAGATGAATGTGTTTACTTGTGCTCTTTACAAAAGTTAGCAGTTATTAAAAATAAGTCTCCAATAACCTTATCATTAGTTAACATATCAGTTGCCTAAATACATTTAGCGGAGTCATTCTATTGTCTACGTTTCCACTTATCCAAGTTTACTCCCATTAGTCACTATTCTATAATGGCTTTGAAAAGATTGCACAGAAAACTGAATTTAATGCAAGCCATTTCTCAATCATTTTTCAGTCTAATAAAATGATTAAAGCTGATGTAAGAGGGCTCATTTAAACTGAAAACATTAGACTCGTTAAAAAGCCATCAAACCATCTCACTTCTCTGATTTATTTTATCAGAACCTTATTTGGCCACTGTGTAAAAGTCAGAAATCCTATCTTTTGTCTCTTATTATTGGGTGGAGGTGGCAGGTGTTACCAACAACAACACAACCCGAAAATGAGTTCATACCTAATCTTTGCTTTATCAGCTTTTTTAAAAGTTTGTAATTTCTCTATTCCGGAAGTCCCTAATCCTGTAATCACTTGCACAAATGCTTAACTTTAAACACAGAGTCCTACTGAAATCAGTGTGATTCTTCACATGCTTAAATTCAACATGAATGAAAATGTTTACAGGATTGGGCCTATTTCAATAATCAAAATTGAAATCTGATACCACCTAATTGGATCAAATTTCATTTCAAATATTTGGTTTAGAAATTACATCAAAAGCAATACTTTCTTCCTAGTGTGCTTGAACAAGCTGACACTGAGCTGCTTTGAGCTACCATTTCCTGTCCCCTGGAGTTTGGGCTCCTTCTGCAGGCACTCAAAGAGTGTTATCCAGGCCTGAAGAGACTGAGCTTCCATGATGTGAACCTTGCTGACTACCAGAAGGAAGTTCTCCTCCTGCTGCAAGACCCTGTCCTTCAAGAAATTACTTTCGGAGTTAATATGAATTAATGACTCCTTCAAAAAACAGGTTTTTTTTCTTCCTTATGATACTAAAAATGGAAATTCCACATCTGGAAAAAGACAGATTTTTATCTGAAGCCTCAATTGAGGTTGGGCCCTGATCCTTCAAAGACTTATAAGAACATAAGGATGGCCATACTGGGTCAGACCAAAGGTCCATCAAGCCCCGTATCCTGTCTTCCAACAGTGACCACTGCCAGGTGCCCTAAAGGGAATAAACAGGTAATCATCATGTGATCCATCCGCTGTCGCCTATTCCCAGCTTCTGGCAAACAGAGGCTAGGGACACCATCTCTGCTCCTCCTGGCTAATAGCCACTGATTGACTTATCCTCCATGAGTCTGTCTAGTTCTTCACATGCTTAACTTTAAGCACAGGGGTTGTTCCACCCCTTCTTCTTGCATCTGAAGAAGTGTTATTTTTACCCACAAAAGCTTATGCCCAAATAAATCTGTTAGTCTTTAAGGTGCCACTGGACTCCTTGTTGTTCCACTGTTACAATGGAACTATTCACATGCTTAAAAATAAGCACATGAATAACTCTTTGCACAAGCAGGCCCCTAGGTGGTCCAGCAGAGTTTCTCCCATTAAGAAACTGGATCTTTCCCATTAAGAAATTTTATCTCAGCAAATAGGAATTTGAAAAGCATTTTCATTCTGTTGTCATTGAAAGGGATAATTTTTTCCATTCTCTGAAATTTTCTATTGAAATTTGCAGTTTTTGGTTTATGGGGGAAAAAAATCTGTTTTGAAAAGATGCCAATCAGATGACTAATATAACAAGCCAATTGACAGTAGTGTAAAGAAAAGTGTGTGGGGGGGGAATCAACAGCAAATATTTTTTTTTAGCCAAAGTTTTTTAATTCTGTAACACAAAGTTTCAGAACAAACAGAATGGCTTTGCAAAATTTTAATTTTTAAAAAGGTTATTAAAAAAAAGTTTAGTTCAAAAAACTTAAACAAGCCCTAGTCAAAATACATAATCACTATCTATTCAGGACTCATGTGTTTATTTTCTAAACTACTTCACTAACTGAGGTGAACTAATTGTATGTCTTCAGTACATACTTAAGCCAAGTACATAACTGGTTATAGTCCAAATCTCCCTACCATCAACCCAGAAAAAAATGACATGGATTTGTAGGTGGTCTGGTGTGTGTGGAGGGGAGTGCGGTTAAGAGTCCAAGCTTGAAATCGTCTAGAGCAGTGGTTCCCAAACTTGTTCCACCGCTTGTGCAGGGAAAAGCCCCTAGAGGGCCAGGCCGGTTTGTGTACCTTCCGCATCCACAGGTTCAGCCGATCACGGCTCCCAGTGGCCGCGGTTCACTGCTCCAAGCCAATGGGAGCTGCTGGAAGCGGCATGGGCTGAGGGACGTACTGGCCGACACTTCCAGCAGCTCCCATTGGCCTGGAAAGCGAACCGCGGCCACTAGGAGCTGCTATCGGCCGCACATGTGGATGCGGCAAGTACACAAACTAGCCCGGCCTGCCAGGGGCTTTCCCTGCACAAGCAGCGGAACAAGTTTGGGAACCACTGCTCTAGACAATTTCAAGAATTTGGTTGAATATTCTTTTCAAGCCTCTGTTGCATATTTTAGGCCTCAATCCTGCAATGAGCCCGCCCTGAAAAGCTCATCTTCTATTTATCAATATATAAAAAATGTGTAGTTGAACTTATCCTTGCGGCAACACAGAAAATTTTAATAGTTAATTTATAATCCAGCAACAGATTTCAGGGTATAGGAGCAAAGTTACCTCTTGTTTGTGACACAGATGCCAAAAATGCTTAACTTCAATCTGCAGACCTCTAACTGCCACCAGTCATAAAATGGTATTTTTATACGATATGTGTTACACCTAATGACATATATTAGTATGCATTCATTTATATTAGACCTGTATGTACAGAGCTATATGTGCCTTGCTGTTTTGAAGTTGCTTCCAAAGGCTATTGCTCTGCGTCTGTGTTAAAGCATCAAAGTGGGATCAGATTTATTAAAACTGACTACTTTAAAGAGCTTCAGGGTTCTAAATAACATCATTATTTTAAGGACTAATATGCTAATTTTTTTCTGTAATTCTCCTAAATCTAACAGCCAGTTATCAGAAAAAGCAACAGCTTCTCAAGGCATCATTGGAGCAAAGAAGGTATATTTTAAAGTAAAATTAAAGCAAGCCACATACCTACCTAACAGTTTTATGAAGGAGAATCCTGCACTTTTGAGGCAAACCTACAGGGGCTTGAATATCTGGCAAACAGCTTTTTTTTGCAGTTCTGCTTTGGAATGTCTCCAATTGCCTACCCCCAAAAGTACATGGGGAAATCCCAAGATCACTTATGAGTTTCTATGTTAGGTGTTGTGCTGCTTGGAATGGCTCACAACTGTGAGTGCATACCTCAGGACAGACTTTCCAAACAAGGCAGACACCCCAAACTGCTTATATGTTCTATACTTAGATTTCACCAACCCATTAACAAATGTGAACTCCTGGATCATTATATCAGTCTTACCATGGAGTCAGAAGACAGTCCCCTTAGACTCTTCAGTGTATCTTTCCGCCCAGGCACACTGGACTTTATGATAAAAGATCACTTACACCAAAAATCACTCCAAAAACCACTCTGCCAGTGTCACAGTAGCTACAAGTAGTAATGTCATACAGCCGTCCAGCTCTTTGAACATTCCATCTGTAAATGTTTGATTCAATTACTCCCTGCAACAGTGAATTCTACCATCTGACTATACACAGTGTGAAGTATTTGTTATAAAACCTCTGACCATTACATTATATTTACTGACTCTTTCCCCCTCATATATGGTGCCAGGATAAAAGAAAGATGAGACATTTTTCCCATATGTTCTTTTCATTAGGAGTTTTGTGGGATAGTCAGGGAGTTACAATATCCCCTGCCCCTCCTAATATCTTAAAGATAGTTGGTTGGCTGACTCTCTTCCCCCATCCTGGGCTCCTCAGCTAGTTGACAGTCACTTCATTCTGTAAGTTCTCCCCTTTGGGACCTTGCTGGTAGGTGAACCTCCCCCAGACTTTCTGGAAATATCCTCAGATACATTGTTAACCTTAATAGAATTCCTAATTGCACCGCAGTGCATTCCAGCAGCAGGAAAAAAATATTGTCCAATCTTCTTGAGGCTGAATGGCCTGACAGTCCATTTTTGATATTTCGAGGGGATTTAGGTGAAGAGAACCTTCCAGTCAGGCCCTGAAGAGGCAGAATGTAGGGGACAGAGACAGATACCTACCCTGTGAAGAGCTTAGGATGGAGGGATGTGGCCAGCTGGCTGCTTCCAAAGATGTCTGGAAGGGAGGGGATTTGTAGGCCCCTGGTGCACCCTCCATAGAAAGTCCTTCATAGTAAGGCCAGGGGAACTTCTACCTGGTGGGTGAAGGTGTGGTGCCACAGTGCCTGTTAGGTGGCAAGTCCCACAAAAATTCACTTGGAGTAGTCATGTTGGGTTAACCCCTAAACTCGGGTATCACACCCAAGGCCAACCAAATCCGCCAATTAATTCAAATAAAATCCAGTCTGATTGTTTTCTATAGTGTTTGCTCTGCCCTTTGTAATGCACCCAAGCATCCTACTAATTTTTCTGAATAGCATGGTAGATATTCTTGGTACTGTATGATACACATGCCTCTGCTCTCCTTCTCTTCCTGCAGTTCATTTGACTTGCACTCCCCTATAAATCTAAAGCAAGCAATGAGCTGGAAAGATAACTCATATAGATAGTAATTCTCAAGGTAAAAGCCATGTGTCAATTGCTAATGCCATTGAGTCGAGCAGCAGTAGAAGAAAAGGAAGGTCTGAGTCCAGAGTGGGTATTCATGTCACTTTAACCTTGAATGTGTCATTCCACTTTGAAACAGTGCTGGCTTAAAGTGTTGCCAAAGGCTAATTAGTTGGAATATTGTATTTTTAGTACCACTTAGTCAACATATTGAGTCTGGTTAAGTCTGCTTTGGGAGAAGGTCATGCCACCACTTCTACATACTCTAAAAGAGTTGTAGAGACAACCTACTACTCTTCTCATTATAGTGTTTTTGACCAGTGGTTTCATGTAACCAGGCACAAACTGCTAATGCTCCTCCCCAGACTGCAGATGATAGCTCACTAAGCAGCCATTAGCAATAGTGCTTGAGTTAATACAAAAATATGCATTTGCTGCTCCCTTAAAAGTAATCCTGGGAGGCTGGATTTTTCTGTGCATTTTACAGTCTAGTATCAGTTCACCTAGTTCAGAAGAATCATTTATATGGGTCAGCTACAGCCATATAATGATAGAACTTTTGGAAATAACTATGGGACTTACAGACTCAAACTTAGCTCTCCACCTCTGTTCTATAGAATGGAGCACTCCATGGCTCTCACCAATAATGGTGATCATTAAATAAATGAGAAAAAAAAAGAGCAATCAGAAGTCTGTCTTTGTGCTGTACATGTTAGGTGCATTTTTGACTGATAAGGCTAATAGATAATCTTCGATAGAAGCGACACATGAATAAATGATGCATTTTTCTACCAATTGATATCAAGCACCTTATTATGCTTTTTCTGAACATTAAAATAAGTGCTTTTCTGTACCCAGCAAAGTCTGAGTTGGCCACATTAAAAGATTTATTTTTACGCTAACCTGTGTCAAAGTATTGAAGAAAAAAGATGTAGGCTCATAAAAGGAATAGTCATAAAGGTGAGCTCCTAATTTACTTCCCGGTTTTATTTCAGCTTAGTTCTTGATTGCCACGAGGCATAAAAGTTATTGAGTTTTACTACAGTCACCTCATGCTGGTTTCCTATCAAACAGAATATCAGTGGGACACCTCTGCTGAGCTCTCTACATGAAATTGTCCTTTTGTACATTTCATAATCGGCTGCGATGTGGCCAAGCATCTGGTGGTGACAAGCAGACGTCTTTGATTTATTGGCTAATATCACCGCTTGTTAGTGGATGGTTGAGCAGGAGACTAAAAGAGCATAAAATCAGAGAGAATAAATTATGAAGGCGCCGAACTGTGGCATTATAAACCCCTCCTTGTCGCAGCTGTGACATCTCTCAGGAAATGGAGGATGAGAGAGACATTCGCTCTTCAAAGGATCATGGCCACTGCCTTCTGATCCTGAATGAAATAAAAAATATATAAACTGCACAAACATTTTGCCTAAACAGAGTGTTTTTTTTTCCTGCTACAGCACTCTGCATCCACACTGCTGCTTTTGCTTGAAAAACAAGGCAATTAGCAGGCAGTTCAGAAGTGTCTGGAATGGGAGTATTTTCTCCCTCCTGCAAACTAAGGCATGTATCTTTTTTTACATTGTGAAAAAATGATTTAACCACACACCCCAGCCAAGCAATATTCAACTCTTGACATCAGTAGGAGTCTTGCCCAGCAGATCAAGAACAGTGTGCATGGACCTTATCATGCAACCTCTTCCCAACGGATTCCTAGCAGGTGAGGAAGTTAGTTTCTCTCCTTGAGGACTATCCCACTGTAATTCTTGCACCAGGGCACTCGCTTTAATAAAATCTTCTACACCAAAATAATTATCTGACAAAATAATAATTGGAACCTTTCACACTCCTTGTTTGCCAGTGGGATTGGTTCCTCTGGCGTACCAACAGTGTACCACAAATGGTGTGAGCATGCATGTCAGAAATGTTCACCTACACTTTCAGCTCTTTAGTCGTCTTATCATTATTATTATTCATTTGAATAGTTCCTAAAAGCCCCAATCAAAAGACCCAAATGGGCTAGGCTCTGTACAAACACAGAACAGAGACAGTCCATTCCCCCAAAAGCTGTCAATCTAAGTAACCTTAACGCTCACCCTACCCCTTTAAGTAGTAAGTACCCAACAAGTTACACTGTGTATACACCTGAGAATTGCTCACTGCTCCTGATAGTCCAATGGGACAAGATGCAATGTAGGAACAGCTAAGTTAATTTGCTTTTGTTGTGCTCATGAATTGTTCACTAATTTTGGAGTTTATTCATTGTTCCAAGTTGTTTTTTTATCTGCAGAGTCCTCAGAATTGCAAATATTCACAATTTGAAGTTAGTGCCGTGTTGGTTATAGGTACAGGGGCTGCAGTTGCTTCAGACAGCTGCATGGAGGATGAAAAAGAGGAAAGCCTTTTCATCTTTCTCTTCCTTCACTCATGGTGACAAGCCATGCAATGATTCTGAAGGAACTAGTTAAGTCTTCTACTGTTTAGTCAAAAACATAATACCTCCAAGGAGAACATCATGGTGAGGAACATGTTCTTCATAATCCCATTTTAAAGTATGCATGTAAATATTATTTGCCTTTAAGTTATAGACTCTAGGAGCCAATACAATCAGAGATAGTAAGGTGTGTGTGTGTGTGTGTGTGTGGTTGCAGGGAACTAGTTAATTTAACAATTTCAATTAAAATTTATTGGAAACACGTAAAATGATTCCTTTTAAGCTGTTTAGAAATAGGTAAAGTATTACTGTTACAAGCAGATTTTCCTTATAATAGCCACTACCACTGGTACTGTTTAGAATTTACCTAAGAGTTAAAGGAAACTTTTTAGGGGTGCTGACTAGAACTACTTTTGTTTTTATAGCTATCAGGGGATATTAGTCTTAAGCAGCTTCTGGAACTGTGGAGTGAGAACATATAGCTAAAAGAAGAGGACTGGGTCACAAACTCTTTGTGGAAGAGATAAGGACAATGAG
Source organism: Mauremys mutica (assembly GCF_020497125.1). NCBI lineage: Eukaryota > Metazoa > Chordata > Testudines > Geoemydidae > Mauremys > Mauremys mutica. The sequence goes on along the minus strand of NC_059079.1, from coordinate 84,904,119 downwards.
CTAATGCCATGTACTGTCAGGCAGAGGTATGCCAATATGGCACCACGTAAAATTGTTTTCCTAGATTTCTTGGAATCCCTTGTGCAAGGATTTCAGTTTTACAAGGGAAGAAATCAGAGTACTACTACTGAAAATTATTTTCATAAAACTCTGCTTATATATTCAGCAAGAAAATCATTGCAATTGCCAATATTAAAAGGCTAGTCCTGAGATACTTGGTACACACTACTGTTCATTGGTAATACAATCTACCTCACACCAGGAAAAATGTAGACTGAATGTTGGGTAATCTCCTACTAAAAAGTGTAAGGCTACCTTGAAATGAGCAAACCTTTTATAGGTTAGTTAATCTGTCTCTCTTTGAATGGTCCTATTTTTTTTAATTATTATTATTTTTTTTATTTTTTTTTCAAGTGAGAACTGTGTGGGTAATGGATTTGAAAAGTACTCTGAAAAGCTTTCCTATTATGGATATTAAAATGCTAGCAGATTCCGCTCATGTTCACTTAAATGTTTCTCAAGTGGTTCAAGCCATCTCAGTTTTTTTTAAAAAGTCAGTACAACTGCTAATGACGAGTTTTCCCAATACCAGCTCCCTCATGGACAAGATCAGCTGAGAAAACCCTTGTGTGGCTTCACAGTCAGCTAGAAACATAACTACATCCTGAGACATTCATTGTTAGATGGTGGCCACCTGTGGGTCAAAATGATACTGACAATGAAAGACATTCAAAAAGCCACAGATACAACACACTATGAAAGACAAATCAGATGGAGGGTAGTCTATTAGGCCTTGTCTACACTACAGGACTATTTCGAATCTACTTAATTCGAATTTGTGGATTCGACCTTATGAAGTCGAATTTGTGTATCCATACTAAATACACTAATTCGAACTTCTGAGTCCACATTCACGGGGCCGGCGTCGACTTTCGAAGCGGTGCACTGTGGGAAGCTATCCCACAGTTCCCGCAGTCCCCGCTGCCCATTTGAATTCTGGGATTTCCCCCCAATGCATGCTGGGGGAAAAATGTGTCGAGGGTGGTTTTGGGTAACTGTCGTCATTGAACCGTCAATCACGCCCTCACTCCCTCCCTCCCTGAAAGCGCCTGCGGGCAATCTGTTCGTGCACTTTTCTGGTCAGTGACAGCGTGGACGCCACAGCACTGCAAGCATGGAGCCCGCTGCGATCCTCGCCGTTTTCTCCTCCTCGCACTTTATCGTCCACCTCTTCCACATTCAGCTGCTGAGAAATTGGGCTACTTTTCAATGGTTCTGCAAGCACTGGGGGACCATAGGGGCCTTTTTACCAACATGAACGTCGTATGGCCGGGCAAGGTTCCTGATGCGTGTGTTCTCAGGAACTGTGGGCTGCTCAGACGCCTGCTGGAAGATAGTTTCTTCCCGTACCATGAAATAACTGTTGTGGATGTGCATTTGCCTATAGTGATCCTCGGTGACCCAGCCTGCCCGCTAATGCACTTGCTTATGAAGCCCTATACAGGTGCCTGGGACAGCGACAAGGAACTCTTTAAATACCAGCGTGCAGCGAGCAGCGTGACCTGTGACTGTTCAGTTTCTTTACAGAGAAGCTGAACCTGCCCCTGTTTCTTTACCCAGTTACTGTTGACTCTCCTCTTCGGTTAAATACCCCGTTCTCCCCGTTTCCTCCACTTCCAAGACACGTGTAAAAATAAAATACATGTCACACTGTTACTGAGGAGAGGTTTCTTTATTCATGACTTTTCGTTAAAGGGTCGAAACTGGAACGCAGACTGCGGTGGGTAGGGTGTGCGCTGATGTAAAGACCGCCTCTAAACTCAAGGAATGACAGGCTCATGCTCCTACAGCGGTCCGCATTGCCGGACTGCTTGTTTCAACGGAGCCTGCCATCCCTCCTTTTTGGGATTCTGTGTGCGGGGGGCTATGTGGCCTTGTGGCGGAGGAGGACGGATACAGATTCCTCTGCTGCGTGACTCAGCGGTCCACGACAAGGACCGCTGTATAAGATCTGTACCCGCTCTCTCCCTGCTAAAAAGTCACATCCCCACCGCCCACACAGAACCTGGAAACCACCTCCCATACCGACCACGGTGCCTGCTGACTGCACTGTGTGTGTTACCCGCTGCTGATCCGGCCCCCGTGTCTGTACCCTGCGAAAGGTGCCTGTCCTATGCAATTAGCAACGCACTTCCCCACGCACCCCATTCAAACACAGTCTTCAGTGAGGAAACATGACGGAAACAGTACTTAACAGCAAAGTATTTTTATTACTTAAGTACACAGTTATGGGATGGGACTGGGATTGGGACTTGTTTGAGTCCGGAAGGGAAGGACTTATGCAAACGTAGGGTATGAGAGCTTTTGGTTACTTGAGCACTCTGCTGGGGTGCAGTGACAGTATTCACGGCCCAGGGCGGGCATCCTCCTGGTTATTTAGGGTGAGGGGGGTATGTGACTTTGTGGCGGGGGAGGGCAGTTGCAGAGATACTGCCGGGGGCTCTGTCCTGCAGCGGTCCTGCAGAACATACACAAGTCGCCGGAGCGTGTCCGTTTGCTCCCTCAGTAGTACAAGCATTGCTTGACTCGCCTGCTTGTGTTCCTCACGCCACCTCTCCTCCCATTCGCTGTGTGAGCGCTGGTACAGAGAGACTTTCTCCCTCCACTGCCTCTGCTGGTCCGCCTCGGCTAGGTAGCAGCCCACACATTCATCGAAAATCGTGTCCCTTGTCTTTTTCTTTCGCCGCCTAATCTTCGCCAGCCTCTGCGAGGGGGATGCTGTGGAAGGTCTGGAGACAGTGGAAGCTGTGAGATGGGAAACAGTTAGTTAATTCCTTGCAATGATACTTTTTTGCGAACAATTAACTGAGTCTAGGCTGTCTCTGTGAATTTTTTGTTGAGACCCCTGTGCCTGCTGTTGCACAAATCATTTGCGCGGTGGATTCTGGGTAAATGTCGCCAGTCATTCCTTCCTCCGGGAAAGCAAGGGCAGACAATCATTTCGATCACATTTTCCATGAAATGCCCTGGCACACGCCATAGCGTGGCAACAATGGACCCTATTTTGCCTTTTGTGTATGTCACCGTATGTGTACTAGATGCCGCTGACAGAGGCGGACCAGCAGCGCTACACAGCAGCATGCTTATGCTTTTGCATGACAGCAGCGATGGTTACCAGGCATACTGCACCGTCTACCATACCATGAACTGGTAAGAAGACGGTAATAAGATGGTCATGGTTACCTGTCCTTTTGCACTGCGCCATTTGGTGCTGTCATAAGTGCCCCTGGTCGATCAGCCAGGGGCGCAAAAGCAAAATTTGGGAATGACTCCCCGAGTCAATCCCTCCTTTTTGGGTATCTAAAAATAGAATCAGTCCTGCCTAGATTATGTGCAAGTGTACTAGAGAACCACTGTATCATACAACCAGAGACCACAGCTGCTCTCTGTCCAATCCTGCATAAATTTTGAGCTGAACGCTATTCACAGGGTGTGCTCCTGAAACAACCCCAGCTGTTCATTCCGTACTTCCCCCAGCCTTCCTGGGTTCCAATACCATTGTCCCCCCACTTGTGTGATGAAGTAATATAGAATGCATGAATAAGACACAGGTAGTCGTTTGTGAGAAATGAGTGGAAGGAAGCCTCCAGCTGCAATGATAGTCCAGAGATGACATTAAGGGGTGTGGAGGAGGGAGCCACTCATCCCTCTGCTAGTCCAGGGGCAATTGAATCTTTTTTTTACAATGAAGGGTGGGGGCTGATGGATCTCAGCCCCCTGTTGCAATGATGAGGACGGTTACCAGCCATACTGCACCATCTACCATGAAAAATTAGCAACAGGCGGCCTTGACCGACCGGTCCCAAGCAAGTTGGTACGGTTGTCATGGTTACCAGCCCTTTTGCACTGCCCCATGTGCCAATAGGCTGATGATGAGGATGGATTTCCATCCTTTTGTACCATCAGCCATCCATAGCGTGGGGGGAGCAAGGATGTTGGTGTTGAGTGCTGCACCATCGCGTCTATCTGCAGCATTCAGTACAGATACGGTGACATGTAAAAGAGTCAACAGAGGATTGTTTTCCCTTTAACTTCTGGGGGTCGGGGGGGTGCGTAAATTGCCGAGCTATGCCCCGACCCACCGCGGACACTGTGTTTGACCCTAGAAGCATTTGGAGATCAGCCAAGAATGCAAATGCTTTTCGGAGACAGCAGGAACTGTGGGATACCTTGCGTCCTCGTTCCCCCCTCCCTCCATGAGCGTCCATTTGATTCTTTGGCTTTCCGTTACGCTCGTCACGCATCTGCGTGCTGAGTCTGTGCTATGCCGTCTGTCCGTTTATTTATTAAAAATACTTTGGACCAGGCGTAACGTAACATTTCTTCCCCTACTTAGATGCAGGAGTCTCCGAGCGAGATCACCGTGAGGACAGGCACTGAAGGAGATAGAGAGTGCATGCTGCGTGAAATCTAGCACAAACCACGGACCTATGCAGCCGTGCTCTGGGAGGCAGTGCTCCCTGAATACCGCATGAAAGCCTCGCGCGGAAAAGTGTGCTATCACGGAGCACCCAATAAGGCAGCTCTCCCCAGGAACCTCCTGCTGATGCTTATCGATTAACGGCAGGAGAGCTTCGTGGCGTTCTCCCAGGAGGATTTCTGTTATATCACCATATATACAGAGACCTCCTTTTCACACACTTCAGATTCCTGTTATATTAAGAATAAAAGTTAACATGGTTAAAGCACTTACCGACTGCTCCTACCCCTGATTCAGGATCCGGGTTCCTGGCCGGGGAGGGTTGGTAGGGGATCTCCGTGACGGTGATGAAGAGATCCTGGCTGTCGGGGAAACCAGCGTTGTAAGCGCTATCGCCTGCCTCGTCCTCCACAAACCCTTCCTCATCTTCCCCGTCCGTGAACATCGTCGAGGAACTGTCCGTCAACACTGTCCCATCATCAGAGTCCATGGTCACTGGTGGGGCAGTGGTGGCAGGCTCCGTAGCGTCCGTTGGCCGCTTTGATTTTTCGGTAGCCTTGTCTGGGGTCCTTGATTTTCACGCGGCGCTGCGTTGCATGACGGCTGTATCCTCTGTCTGTATCATGGCTTTGGAGACCTTCTCGTAGGTCTTTGCATTCCGTTCGTTGGAGCGCAGCTCCGAAAGCACAGACTCCTCGCCCCACACACCGATCAGATCGAAGAGTTCCCGGTCAGTCTATGCCGGGTCCCTCTTTCTATTCAGAGATTACATGAACTCCTCTGCTGGAGAGCTCTGCATTGCTGCCGGTGCTGCGGAGCTCGCCCCGATGTGCAACCAGAACGTCAGATTCAAACCGCCCAGACAGGAAAATGAATTCAAATTTTCGCGGGTCATTTCCTGTGTGGCTGGGCAGAGAATCCAAGCTCGGGCTGCTGTCCAGAGCGTCAACAGAGTGGTGCAGTGTGGGATAGCTCCCGGAGCTACTAAGTTCGATTTCCATCCACACCTAGCCTAATTCGAACTAGCCATGTCGAATTTAGCGTTACTCCACCTGCCGGGGTGGAGTACCAAATTCGAACTAAAGAGCCCTCTAGTTCGAATTAAATGGCTTCCTGGTGTGGACGGTTGAGCGGTTAGTTCGAATTAACGCTGCTAAATTCGAATTAAAGTCCTAGTGTAGACCAGGCCTTACATAGGAAACACAGGACTAACCATCAACCAAAACAAAAATGCTTTATGCACAGTACTTAAAAACTCAGCTTGTCAGGGTCTTTGTGAATAAACGTTACTTTTTAAAGTGTTTTCCCCTTAGTATTGGGGGGGGGGGAAGAGAGAGAGAATTTAAAACTAAAAATAACCAAAGAACTAGAAAGAAAAGCCATCCAAAAAAGGAGATGTGGTTTCATAAGGAATGCTTTCCCACTCCGGATAGGACAATAACAAAACCCAGAAAAAAAGGATAGTGGAACTCAGGAGATTTGGATTTAGTTCCCACCTCTACCACAGGCTGTGTGAGAACTTGGAGAAGTGACTTGCTCTCTCTGCCTTAGTTCCCCATCTAAAAAATAGGAATTGTGATTCAACCATTCTTTGACTCATGTCTCGCCTCCCAGCCAGTCTTGGGAGTGTCCCTCCAAGTGTTTGCCCACCAGACCCTAATGGCAGTACTCATCCTGGGGAGAGGACAACTCTACCCAAGGCCTTTGACTGAGGGTATGTCTACACTACCTGCCGGATCGGCGGGTAGTGATCAATCTAGTGTAGACACAATAAAATCGATCCCCAATCGCTCTGCCGTCGACTCCGGAACTCCACCACAGCAAGAGGCAGAAGCAGAGTCGACGGGGGATTGTCAGCGGTCGACTCGCCACCATCATCACAGCCAGGTAAATTGACCTAAGATACGCTGACTTCAGCTACGCTATTCGCGTAGCTGAAGTTGCATATCTTAGGTCGACTCTCCCCCCTCCAGTGTAGACCTAGCCTGAGAGTGGGTGGGTGCCTTAGGCCTTGTTAGCTCTGCCATTTAGTATGTCTTCTTTGAGGATACAGGGTTCTTTATTCCTTAGGGCCAAACCGATTGAAACCTCAATAGTAGAATTCCTTAAAACAAGATTAAAAACAGAAAAAGTGCATTCAAAAAAAAAGAAGAAAAAAGAAAAAGAAAAAGAAAGAAAATAAAAGAAAAAGGAAAAGAAAGAAAGAAATGGTTTTCTTAGCATATCTAGATTTACACCTTTCATACGCAAGTCTAGATAAGGCTGCCAACTTCTTCTTAGCAATGGCCAAAGTAGCCATCTATGACACCAGAGAGAGGATGTTGTCTGAGGGGGTTCTCTGCAACTGTGGGGCCTATTTCTCATCATCCCTCCATTCACACATCTGGGCAGGGTTCCTTTGAGTGGTGGGTACACCCAAACAGGCCTCCTTGTGATTTAGGGTAGCTATGCACACGCCCATTCTCCTGTTAGTGACACAAATACATTTAATATCCTCATTTCAAAGACTTAACAACCCATCTCTGAGACTGCTATTTTCCGTTATTAATTTGACATCCGATACTTTGTCATGAGACCAAGAATCCTTTTTTTCCCCTTTCAGCTGTTGTCTTGTCTTTTTTAATTGTAAGTTCTTTAAGGTCAAGGACTGGCTCTTACTGTTGTTGGCTTGAGCCTCTAGGTACAAATAATAAATATCTGCTGATTTGCAATATAGTCCTACAGTCATGTCATGGTTTATATAGTTTCCTGGCTACATCACAATATTAAAACAAGTTATTACAGTATCCAGATATGTGTTGTTACTGTACTATTAATGCAGTATTTTATCTGAATAGATTGTATCAATACAGTTAACTTATCACTTCACATAGACTTGACCTTTGAAAGATGAGTTCTTTTTTCTTATCCTTATAGTAACGATTTCAAAAATTAGCCCTTATATGCATCTTATATCCCATTCTGTAGTATGTTTGGAGGCTATGCTGTTCTGCATTTTGTGTTCCATCTCCTTTTCTTCTGTTGCTCACACAATCAAAATGTGTTTTAAACCCTTCCCTATAAATGCAGAGCACAGAAGGGATTCACTAGTGCTGTCAGGAGATAGATTATCACAGTAGTAGAAGTTTGCTCAACCTTCAAGGTTCACCTTGGCGTTGATCATAATGGGCAGTTGCATTGTGTGCACAGATACTTCAAAATTGTCAGATATACAGTTAAAGATATACAGTTAATTAGAAATTAGGAACAGAAACATGCTTATTGCAATCCTACTATCATTCCACATGTGGTACTCCTGGTTACAGTCAAGGAACAATTTAATAGCATGATATGACCCTTATTTAAGTGAGTTTAATAAAAAAAAAAATCTGTTGTGCAGCACCACCAGGCCTCAAAAGAAGAGGTGAATACTGTATGTTAGAAATATGTTTAGCAATTCTACTATCATTTTAGTACCTTCAGAAGTGGATCTGTAAGGAGGAATCATATTTGTTCAGATATGGTTCCTAAGGAGGTCGGTAACCATCATTTCTGTTTTTATTTCCTGTTTTCAGTGCCTCTGTAATAACTAATTTAGTCCTTTATCAGCTCATTGGCTGATAAACTTTATCTTTTATAAAATTTTGATAAGTGTTCCCTATATAGCGCAGTTGGCTCCTGGGCACTACCTGAAATCTACTGCTTACTAAGCTTAGCCCTGAACATGGAGATGGGGTGGGTGAAATATGAAACACAATGTATGCTATGAAAACTTTCAGCCTCATTCCAAAGACAGATATTTTTCAGTAACTGGAAAGCACATGGTTCCCATGCATAGCTTCAAACAAAAGAATAACACGAAATGTGGCTTACCAGTAATGGAGCCCTATTTTAAAGTTCCACAAAACTGAAGTTGAGGGAATTTCTGACCCTGCATCTCCCCACACCTCCGTACTGCTAAATTACCCCTACTAGAGATTATTTATCCCTGTGTCTAAAAATAATTTCCTGGGAAAAGATCCTCAAATCCGCCCCCGCCTCCCCACACACATACTTAACATTGTGTGTAATTTGAAGTGGACCGATGAACACTGTGCTATATTGTCAATATACTTTGTATACATTCCACTGCCTTGTCCTTTTGTTATCATTCACACCTGCCTGAATTGAGTAAAACACACTACCAAATCAGAATGGTAGCATCTTGCACTAGCACAGGGCAATGGTTAATCAGGCCATTTATTTGGCTTGGAAGTGCCCCTTTTGGCTCAAAAAGCCAGCCAGCATAACTGCAATTGCATCTACATGATCTAAGAGGAAGATCTCAGAAGTGCTGGTTGGTGGTGTTCACCCATTATCCTGTCTATACTTACTTCAGTGCAGTGAAGAATCAAATCTTAGGAGTGAAAGAACCAGTTTTATTCTTGGCTCCTATGCATGGCTATAAGGACTCTGCAACCCACCCCTTTACTCCATATTATGCACCCACACAGGGCTAGGCAAACGAAGGTCTGAACACACAGTAGAACGGTAGCGTGTTTAGCAAATAACAGAGAAGGATCCATACCATGTGAAAACCTTTAAAATCAGATTTTAATCACTCTTCAGTATCCTGGTAATTAAACCATTACTATAGCAAACTCAGTGGCTCAACGATGGACATTTCTTGTATACTCGAGTGAATGCAAGTGTAACCATGTGCAACCATGTGTGGCGAATCTGTCAGAACTAACAGCAGGAACTTTGATAAGAGTTCTCCATCAGTAAACCTGTTTGATAGCTCAAGATCTTTGAATTGTTATTATAAGTGGCACCCAATAGTGCTGCTATAGTTAAGGGTCTGTCAGAATTTCCTCCTCCCTTCTCCCTAGCTTTATTATACCTCAGTCATTTCTAGTTGTGTCAGGGCTGAAGCCATCACATGTAAGTTGACAGCAATAAGCCGTTCTGTTTTTCTCTTCTGAATGATCATATGGATTTTTAGGACAGGAATTGATGCTCACCAGAGAGGCTGAGGAGCATGTCACCACATGCCTTAAGGTGCTGGAGCAAGTTGGAGTGATTAACAATAATTAACAAGAACACACATTGTTTGTGAATTGGGTCTCTCTTCCCATCAGGAGAATGGGAAAAATTGTTCATGAAAGTTTGAGCCAGAAAAGAAAAGGAGGTTGATTTGAGGTATAGATTTCTAAGAGTACCAATATTGTAGGGAAGTCCTCTGGCCTAAGGTGGAGAGGTAGAGTGGATTTGGGATTTATTACCCTGCCACAAAACCTGTGAGTAGCTACATAGTTGCCAGATTTTTCCAGAGTTAATGGGCACCCTCTAATCCCAGTGAAGTCAGTGGGAGCTGCAGAAGTTCAAAAGCTGGCATGTATGTGTATGTGTGTGTGTTGGTTTATATATATATATAACAACTGAGAGAGAGGAAAGTTTGAGAAGCTTATTTTGAGCATTTATGTCTTCAAAAAACATTCAGTAGGAGAGAGAGGCCTGAAGAGCCAACAGCAAAAATTGAAATAATACGTGGGTTTTTGTGATGGTGTCTGACCTGAAAAAGGAGACATGGATGTAGTGCATTCATGGTAGCTACAGTAGGCAGATCACACGTTGTTGGCTTTTAAATCCTTATTAAGTTCAGAAACTCTCTAGCCAATTCCTTCTTTTCTGAACCCAAGACTCAAATGCTCCCCTCTGCATCTATGAGTGGAGGAGAGAACAAGGTAAATCACAGCTCAGAGAGCATAGGACTCTGCTTTATGCGATGTGCCCATCTTTCTGCACTGAAACCCCTCCATGGAAATGGGCTCTGGGGATAGTTAGGATTAGTGGGATAGCTAGCTAGTTTCTCACCAGTCCTTTGGGGGTGACATAATGGAAAAAAAAGCTCACTCCACTGAGGTGGAGTTTGAGAATTCCAGCAGTTACGAAAGACATGGCAATAGAACATAGAGGCACAGGGTATTAGCACAGGGTATTAGCCTTCAGCAGATTCCTCAGGATCTGGGGGTGGGAGCGGGGTCCAAACTATTGTGAGAGAAGGAAACCAGCCAACATGTATATTAGAATATAGGACATTGGAGATCATATTGCCCAGAGAGGAGATGTATTTTAGGGCACAGAGGAAGTGCAGAGTGACTAAGAGAATGTACTTAAAGATAAAGTGTATATGGGAAAGTGGGGTAGGCAGAGGGGAGTGAACAGAGCAGCTTTGAATAGTTGAGGGAGAAATGGAGTAGTGAGGAGAAGATGGTGAGTGAGAGCAGCTGCAGTTTCCGTGCTAGTTATCCAGATTACATGGAGAGGCTAATCCATGGTTTGAAATAACTAATGGAGATTTCAGGCAAGGTATCTGCTTGCAGTACCAAATTTGCAGCATACATTGAAGCTGAAGAATTTGAAAAGTCTAACCAAAATGTTGACTATTTCACAAAGTGTCAGTGGGTTTGCAGAGTGCCTCGTGGCATCACCAGCATCTGCACCAGAGTGTCATAAAATCCCTTTGCAAAGGAGAGTGAAGTTCTAGAGGGATTTGATGGATTCATCAGGCAGTGCACAGATTCAATCCCATATATGTAGACTTAAGATGTACCATAGAATAGTTTACATAGTCCTTGCAAAAGGCAAAGACACAATAGGTTCCAAAAGTCCCAGAGATTGCTTCATTAAAACTACAGAATGAGCTAATGGGAGCCCTCCTGAGGCTGTAGAACCAATGATTCACAAAGCTATTTCACAGATTTCCTATAACTGTTATACTCCTTGGAGTCTTCCCCAAAGTCCCTGGTATTGTAGACAGCTGCAATATGTCACCTTAGGGATTAAAGATTTCTTCAGTAAGAGTGCCTGAAGCTGTGGGCCATAGCAGGACAGAGTGCCCTGATCTTCAAGATTGCACTTTGTTGTCCCTATGAGGTTATATCTAACTCCGTCCCCTTGGAGTTAGGAACTGGTTTACAAGCTCCCCAGGGTTTTAAGCCACATTACAGAAATCCTTTGGGAATGTAGACTACAGAAGTTGCTTTACTCTCTTGACATTTCTACTTGCCTACTGAAAAAAAAAGATGACATTGTTAATAGAAGTATCCCCTGACAATTTGTATTTGTGCTGGGATGCGTGCAAAAAATAAAAGAGACTGTTAAAAAGAGTTGTGTGGAGTGTACTTGTAGCCAGGTTGGTCCCAGGATATTAGACAAGGTGGGTGAGGTAATATCTTTTATTGGACCAACTCCTGTTGGGCTTTGTCTACACTGGAACTTGGTCAGCAAAACTTTTGTCATTCCAGGGTGTACACACACACACACACACACACACACACACACATCCCTGAATGCGAAAAGTTTTACTGATGAAAAGAGACGGTGTGAACAGCGCTTTGTTGGCAGGAATGCTCTCCTGCCAACAAAGCTGCTGCCGCACGCTGGGGGGCTCTCTCCTGTCGACAAACAGCAGCTGCACTGTGCACCTTATAGCAGCATGGCTGTAGCGGCACAGCTGTGTCACTAAAAGCTGTGTAGTGTAGACAGAGCCTTGGTGAGAAAGACAAGCTTTGGAGCCACACAGAGCTCTTTTTCAGGTCTGGGAAAGGAACTCCCAGCCTCAGAGCAAAATACATTGTGGAGTACATTGTTTATCGTAATTAGTTAGCACATATTTTAAGAGACCATTCAAGATAGAGTGTCCTATTAACATCTCCACAGTCATAGGGCAAAAGAGGGGTTTAGTGGGTGACAGATTGTTGTAATAAGCCATAAATCCAGTCTGCTCAGTCCATGATTTTTGGTGTCTAGCAGAGTAATGATTTTAAGCTCCCAGCATAAATACACAGTAGTTATGGTATGTGAAAGTTCAGTCCTAAGTGCTCCAGTAAATTACATGGACTTTTCAGAGCACTGGATTTTCTTCCTCTATCTTTTGCCTTAATGTTGCGCTTATGTTTTACTGAGAAAGGATCAGAAGAGTAGCTGCTCTTGTCTATTGTGGAGAGGTGCATTATCTGTGCACACACTGTAATTTAAGAAGCAGTTAGATGACTTGTTCCACTGGTGAAAAGCACCATCTATGCCTATGGTTATTCATATTAACCGGAGCCTCAATATCTTTCTCCCAAGATTTTGAAATCTTGAACATGTTCACAGCATGGAAAACCTGTTCCCATCCAGTTCTTCTATGCACCATTGAACAGCAGTGCTGATAGTTATCAGACTACTGTTAACTTTACAACAAAAATCTGGTTAGTTTTAACGCCACCATAAAGTGGTGGGCCAGTAGTGAAACTGACAAGAATCGTGTCAACTTCAGGCAGAGGCTTCCAGGATTTCTAGGGTTTCCCAGCTGTAGGAACACCCACCAGATGGGCAGCCAGGGATCCCAGGGAGCTTATTTTGTTTCAAGTTTCAGTGTTTCTGATACAAAATATTACTGGAATTCCAATGTATGAAAATTCTTTTGTTTTTGTTTTTGTCTTTTCATCGCAGTTCAGGAAGAAAAATATTTCCAGAACCCCAATATGTCTCCATGCAACAAAAATTTGGTTTTCAAGCCAACTCTAATTATGATAGCTCCAAAGCAATTATGCAAACTAAAGGGACCAATGTCTTTTTTGTTTGCACTTGTGCAAATATTAAAATATTTGGGGTGAAACTTTGAGATTGTATGGGCATCATGAAGGCAGGATTTGGCCCAATCCCTTCAGAAAAAAATTCTGAACTTTGGACTGTTTTTTTCCCAAACTGAACAGCCCTCTCAGTACTTTAGGTCACCAGTACAAATTTGTTAACACATATCTAGAAATGCTGTGAGTGAATAAGAATGTAAACATGAATCTTTAACCAGAGGATAGAAATACTATAAAAATTTACAATCGCAACACCAAAAAATGTTCAGCCGAGGGTGACTTCATAGCAAAATTTTTTTGCAATTACTTAAAAAGTGTAGGATAGGCAATGTGCAATGGATAGAGAATCTTCAGCTTTATTTAATCACTTCACTTTTCATTTGAAAAGTAATTCATCATGGAAAGTCAGTGGGGTAGAGAGAGCACTAATTGCAGCAAAATATCAAGGACAGTTTTCCTCTGTCTTAATTAAACATTAATGAGTAAAGCTATTTGCAAATGCATGCAGTGGGGATGGACTTGTCTATCCAAGTTTGGTAAATAGTGACACTGGGGTGTCAAAATAAAACACCTTAATTGATTTATACAGAAATAGTTTAAGATGAGTGCACCTGGACTGACATTTCTTCAGGTTCTTATAGAGTAGTTTCCTTATGAATTATTTATAGAGAAACTTGGCCTGACCTATCTTAATTACACAAGTGATTGTTTCCAAACTAATCAATTTGGTAAGGGAAGTGAATCTCTTCACTATTAGTCCTTGCCACCTCAAGAAGGATACAGAATGAAAAATATGACATCTTTTGATTAAAAACTTTTTCTCTTCTCAATTCGTCAATGCCAACTGTATCTATTGACACACTGCCAATTGTATTCTTCCATTTACTTGTGGGCTCTTCAGAAGGCTAGTTCTAATTTTAAATAGACTAAGTTATGAATATTTTGGTGAGGATTGTTTAGTAAGCAAGACAGCTGTGAGAAATCTAAGAGCGGTAACTACTTTTGTATGCCTAGCCATAAGGCACATAAAATAAATGAAGAGGATACAAAATTAATAGTCCAGATTATTTAGTATTAGGGGGAGAATGGAATTTAAGTGATGAGTGGTAAACATTCAGCATTTCTGAAACAAGCTCATACACTGGATATCAAGAAAAGTGGCTCAGATGAGAGAACTTCCTCTTCTCTTCCTAAGAATGTATATATTTTTTAATTTATTGAACATTTTCACAATAATAGAAATGCATACACAAATAAAAAATAAAAAGACAAGAGCTAGAAATGATTAGTTCTAAGAATTACAAAACCCCAACACACACCTGAATTTCTCATGATAGAAAAATAAAACTGTAATAAATGACAACAACAATTTATTTGGATATGGAGAGGACCTTTCTCTTAGGTTGAGAATGTAAATTGGGTCTCCTATTAACAAATGCAGTTGGAAACGATGCTGATCAGGACAGGGCTAATATTTTTGCTACGAAGTTCTACTCAACTAACTATTTCAAGCAGAAAACATAAAATGAAGACACTATAGGAGAAAGACTAATGCATATAAGAGAAAATGTAAATAGAAATTTAAGCTCTATTTAGGAAAGCACCCAGGCCTGGTCTACACTACGTGTTTAAACCGGTTTAAGGAGCGTAAAACCGATTTAACGCCACACCCGTCCACACTAAGAGGCCCTTTATATCGATATAAAGGGCTCTTTAAACCGGTTTCTGTACTCCTCCCTAACGAGAGGAGTAGCGCTAGTATCGGTATTACCATATCGGATTAGGGTTAGTGTGGCCGCAGATCGACGGTATTGGCCTCCGGGTGGTACCCACAGTGCACCACTGACCGCTCTGGACAGCAATCTGAACTCGGATGCAGTGGCCAGGTAGACAGGAAAAGCCCCACAAACTTTTGAATATTTCCTGTTTGCCCAGCGTGGAGCTCCGATCAGCACGTGTGGCGAGGCAGTTAAAAATCAAAATAAAGAAAGAGCTGCAGCATGAACCATGCGGATGTGATTGCTGTAAGGGCAGGCAAATCTGTTCTATCAGCGCTCCGTTACAGAAGACAAAATTCAAAATCATTTTTAAAAAATCTCCAGACAGACGCCATAGCAGGGACTCAGCTCACTGCTGCGTGACAAGCGTAATGGAAAGCCAAAGAATCAAATGGACGCTCATGGCCTGGAGCTATCCCACAGTTCTTGCAGTCTCCGAAAAGTCTCCGAAAAGTATTTGCAGTCTCCGAAAAGTATTTGCATTCTTGGCTGAGCTCCAAATGCTTCTAGGGTCAAACACAGTGTCCGCGGTGGGTCAGGGCATAGCTCGGCAATTTACGCACCCCCCCACCCACCCCCAGAAGTGAAAGGGAAAACAATCCTCTCTTGACTCTTTTACATGTCACCCTATCTTTACTGAATGCTGCAGATAGACACGATGCTGCAGCACTCAACACCAACATCCTTGCTCCCCCCTGCCATGGGTGGCTGATGGTGCAATAAGACTGATATCCATTGTCATCATCAGCCTAAGCAGCAAAGAGTCCTGTGGCACCTTATAGACTAACAGACGTTTTACAGCATGAGCTTTCGTGGGTGAATACCCACTTCTTCAGATGCAATATTGGCACGTGGGGCAGTGCAAAAGGACTGGTAACCATGCCGACTAGCATCAGTTAGGTCGATCAAGGGTGCCTGCCCCTAATTTTTCCTGGTAGATGGTGCAATATGGCTGGTGACCGTCTTCATTATAGCAACAGGGGGCTGAGCTCCATCAGCCCCCACCCTTCATGTGTAAAGAAAAGATTCAGTTGCCCCTGGACTAGCAGTGGGATGCTGGGCTCCTCTCCTACACACTGCTTAATGTCCTGTCTGGACTATCATAGCAGCTGGAGGCTGCCTTCCACTCATTTCTCACTAACAAGTCACTGTGTCATCACACAAGTGGGGGGACAATGCCATGGTAGCCCAGGAAGGCTGGGGAAAGAACAGAATGAACAGGTGGGGTTGTTGCAGGAGCACCCCCTGTGAATAGCATACAGCTCATAATTTCTGCAGGATCTGACACAGAGCAGCTGTGCTCTCTGGTTATGATATACAGTGGTTCTCTAGTACACTTGCCCATATTCTAGGCAGGACTGATTCTATTTTTAGATACCAAAAAGGAGGGATTGACTCAGGGAGTCATTCCCAATTTTGGCTTTTGCGCCCCTGGCTAAGAGCAGCCAGGGGCACTTATGACAGCAACAGATGGTGCAGTGCAAAAGGACTAGTAGCCACGATCATCTTATTACCAATTTATGGTATGGTAGATGGTGCAATATGGCTGGTAACCATCTCTGCTGTCATGCAAAAGCAAAAGCATGCTGCTGTGTAGCGCTGTTGAATCGCCTCTGTGAGCGGCATCTAGTACACATACAGTGACAGTCACAAAAGGCAAAACAGGCTCCATGATTGCCATGCTATGGCATCTGCCAGGGCAATCCAGGGAAAAAAGGCACGAAATGCTTGTCTGCCGTTGCTTTCCCAGCGGAAGGAGTGACTGACGACATTTACCCAGAACCACCCGCGACAATGATTTTTGCCCCATCAGGCACTGGGATCTCAACCCGGAAATTCCAAGGGTCGGGGGAGGCTGCGGGAACTATGGGATAGCTACGGAATAGCTACCCACAGTGCAATGCTCCAGAAATCGACGCTAGCCTCGGACCGTGGACGCACACCACCGATTTAATGTGTTTAGTGTGGCCGCGCACACTCGATTTTATACAATCTGTTTTGCTAAACCGGTTTATGTAAATTCGGAATAATCCCATAGTGTAGACGTACCCCTAGATTCAGAAAAGCACTGAAGCAAATGGTCAAATCCCAATGAATTCTGTAAGACTTAAATGTTTTCCTGAATCAGAGCCATAATGTCATCCCATAACTCTAAAGAAAAATATTGCCAGGCTGATTTCATATACAGTGTACTGACATTCATTTATTGAAGTCAGTAGGACTATTAGCCATATATAGAAGTTATATGTGTACCTAAGTCTTTGCAGGATTGGGACCCAATAATTGCTTGAAATCATCCCCAAAGTCTCTGTGTTTACAGAGGGCATCATCCAGGGCCCAGACATGAAGCACTTAAACATGAGTAATACGTATGGAATAGTCCCACTGAAACCAGAAAGCATACTCTTGTGAGTGTTTACAGAGTAGTAGATAATAAATAAATTCAAAAGCAGTTTTATTCATGAATGAAAACTAGTTCTGCAAATTGTTTCAGTCTTCAGAGAACATCACTGTACGCACATTTTGTGTACAAAGCCACTTCTTTAGAGCCTTAGAAATATTGTATTTTTAAGCTTGGAAGGATTTGATTTTTATTGATAAATGTTGGTTTCACACACAAACCAATGAAAAATATTTCTATTGATGATCATCAACATTTACAGATAGGCAAAGTAAGAAAAATGCTGCTTGAGAACTTATTAGAATTTGATTTAAGGATATTTCCTTTGTATATTTTGGCATGTGATGTTGACATTTTGTGGTTTAATGGTTATAAAGCTTTTAAGTTTTTGAAATTGTCTACTGTCATGAAATAATTGTTGTCTGACCCACCATAATTTCCCACAACTGTAAACATTTAAATAAAAATGCTTAACAACCATGATTTTGGGCAACAGTGAACATGTACATCTATAAAAAAATGAAAAAAAAAATGCTTAAAATAAACATTGATATTATTTTAAAAATGAATTCTGCCAAGCCTATGTATATTTCATTAAAACTATGCAATAAAATAAGTTTGGAAAGTTAGGTATCACCACCAATGATATGTATTTATTATACCAAGATTTTCTCTCCACAAATCCCTAAAAGGGTTTTTTTAAGAACAAACTATCTCCTCCATGAAAACTAAGGATTGACAGCATTGAAGGCACAGTTATTCATCAGGAACATAGTATGCCACAGCTCCAAGTGTAGAGTCACCAAACTTGATCTGCCAAGTATCACAATTTAAACATTAACTGACTCTTTTCACAAGGAACGTAAATCATTCCCTGAGCAATTTTTGTCTGGGTGAGAAAGAAAACAGCAGCTTGTGACAAATCTGAAAATCTTGAGTCAGTTATTTTGCTGCACAAATAATGAAGCTATTCATATGCAATAGATTATACAAACTAATATACACTCCAGTGTTCCTACTTGGAATAATTGAGAATATAAAAAATATCTCAACACAATCCAGCAGGTCTGACTTAAAAAATTCCAAATTGGAAGTTAGTTAATGTGGAAAGTAAGAATTAGTCAATTATAAAATCAAGAGGCCACAGATATTCTTATTGCTTTAGGTTTGTTTGTTTAATTTCCCAACTATTTGCAGGAGTACATGCTATTTTTCAGATAAAACTAGAACTATTTGGGTTTTCCTTTTAGTGCCCTTTATTTAGTTAGTTAGTTTCTTTGTCTATTATGAAGAAAGGGCCAGAATGTCAACCCCTTATGCATATTGGTGGGCAGCTACTCCCATGAAATACTCTCATTTCATTGGAACTACTTGTATAACTGCTCAATAGTGTGAGTCAGGGGTTCACCATCTGGCCCAAAGTGATAAGCTAAACAATACCATTTCATAATTGTAATGCGCAAGGTGTAGTGAAAATTTATCACTAAGAGTATCTACATTTTTGCAACTTCTCAGTTTCTCATCTCAGATCTGAAGAAGTGGGATTTTTTTACCCATGAAAGCTTATGCCCAAATAAATGTTAGTCTTTAAGGTGCCACCGGACTCCTTGTTGTTTTTGTGGATACAGACTAACACGGTAACTCCCTGAAACTCTAAAAGAGTGACATGTATGTCACGCCAAGACAGTTTTTGCAACTAATGAAGCAAAATAGCACAACTATCTCTTAGTTGTCAGTCTCAACAGGCAGAATTATTTTACACATAGGAAGCCTCAGCCAGACTTCAGAGGAGTTGCACCTACTCATACCAGCACTGAACTTATCCCTGGGTGTATTTCAAATTACGGAATGACAAAGCCTTATTCAAATGTTATTTACTTACTGTGAACTCAAGCAAACCAAGCCAACCCTTATAAAATAGTTAACAGCATTTATTTTGTTGTGTTGCTTACAGCATTTTTTGCTACCTTGCTTTCTGTCTGTCTCTCTTAGGTGTTTTTATAGCACCCATCACTTCAAGTGAACAGTGAGAAAGAGAGAGAAGCCAAACTGACATATAACCCACCACCAACAACAAAAAACTGCTTTGAACTGTAAAAGCACCACCCTGAGTATACAGCATGGTAGACCCACTAGTGTATGGGATGAAAGCAAGCCATTTGAGGAAAGAGTAAAATGGGCCACTCTGATGAAATATGCTGATTTCCAGTCTGGACCAAAAGATCCAAATATAGTTTTTCTGCTGGCTCTGGTTCACCCACTCTCTCCTCTTCCCCTCGTGATGTTTACAAGACTATTGCTGTTTAAAGGTAGAGTAAGGCATGGATTGACATAAGCCTCAAATAATCACCATTAGAGGTGGCCCAGTTGTATTCCCCACAAATTAATTAAACAGTAAATGTTGCTGCTACCAAATAACTTATTCAAGAAGAATTTTTCTTGAAGCATTCCACAAGGGAGCTGCTAGTTGAGCTTCCTATTGTCCATCCCTTCAACCAGGAGCGGCTCTAGCTTTTTTGCCGCCCCAAGCCTTCGGTGGCTTGCCTGCGGGAGGTCTGCCGGTCCCGCGCCTTCAGTGTACCCACTGCTGAATTGCCGCTGAATCTGCGGGACCGGCAGACCTCCCGCAGGTGCGCCGCTGAAGGCTGCCTGACTGCTGTCCTCGCAGGGACCGGCAGGGTGCCCCCCACGGCTTGCCACCCCAAAGTGATAAGCTAAACTTGGAGCGCTGGTGCCTGGAGCCACTGCTGCCTTCAATCCCCTTTCCTCTCATCTCTGCATTATTTTTGGCTTACTCCCATTTTTTTTGTCTTGTGCCTCTGCTGGATATGCAACTGCACACAGCTGTTGCATTACTGTCCCATTTCACAGTTTGTCCCATTTATTCTAATACTGCTATTTCATACACATTTTTTCTCCTTTCACATTCACCTCTACAGTTGCAATGAATTTTGCTGACATTCAGTTGTTTAAGCAGATGAATACACTGATAATATGATCTTATGGCTGGATAAGTCTCCGCACTAGCTATAATGCCAAACAATTCAATATATCTGTTCTAAACTGGAAACAATGTATACTTCATAAGCATGTGTCAGCTCTATACATTTCCTATGGAACTGTCATCAAACATGCCATTATTGCAGACAATGGAGTCATTCAGCACAATGGAGGTTATTATGGCAAATGTTAATAGTGTCATTTGCATATGCAAACACAATAGCTACGAATGAGACTTCTGCAAAATCCTGCACAAAGGGATTGCAGAAGCCAGGGGTAAAATGCCTTAGTTGTGTCTTGAGGGACCTACAAAATTCCACAGGATCTGCTAGAACTCTGAGGAAATTTAAGAACTTATTTAAATACATGTGATTAGCTTATCCACTTCCATAAAGAAGCCTAGAGAAAGTGAGAAAGGGGGCTATGTTATGGAGTTCCCAGGTAACTGTCTCATCAGGTGGAAAAATTTATTATTGCTGTGGAATAGTCAAGAGGCAACCTCCCAACATCATGAACCTGTAGTTACACAAGGAAGGGAAGGCGCCATAGAATGTGATTGTATTGACAGTTTCTCCCATTCCAACGACTGGATAGTAGTGACCATGACAGTGTCATTTACATTTAAAGGTGCTTGGACTTGGAAATACCCTGAGTCATCAGGGAATGCTGCCATAGGAGTAGTTGGCCCCATGCTTTAATCCCACCTACTCCCAGTCACTTCCAGCTGAAGAACTTTCTTGTGGTCACAGAAGGGAGGATTGTTCCACAAAACTATTTTATTCTATAAAGTTTCTTCTACTGTCCTTGTCACTGTAGTATTTGAACATGCTCCATTGTATATTATATGACAACATAGTATCTGTCTTGTGGTTCTTTCTCTCTCTCTCTCTCCTAGAGTGGTGGTGTGTCTGATTTTGGTAGGAATTTGTTTTTTTAAATGTGCACATAGCTATGTGATAATGTTAAATAAGGTCAAAGGAGTGTGTCTTACACTTGGAGTAGAAGATGGTGTGGTTTGTGATGGTCCTTATTTCCAGTGGGAATATATTACAGTCTCAGACCAGCCTCTCACACCTCTTCATCACTGCACCTATCTCCTCCTCCAAAAGCTCTGTCTTCTGCATGGATGTACTTTTTCTTCATGGTCAACAGCTCCATTATACGTAAGGAGTGGAGTTGTTAAGCACGATCTTCATCTCAGAACTTTAGGCTGTTTTAGATATGCTGGGCCTAGGCCATTGAGTGACTTGAAGGACTGAGACCTTGAAGTCTGATATGCTCCAGGAGGCCAGGATAGAGAGCAAAGGACAGGTTTTATGTTCTCAGGATAGCCAGTGTTGCTGATGACAGGGACGGCAGGTTATATGAACTCAAGGTGCCCGAGCACCAGGAATATTCAAGGCTGGGGGCTGTGCTCCTCCAATATTTGGAGCTGGGTTTCTCCCCTGGCTCTGCCTGGAGCGCCCTCCACCCCCGCTCCCCAGAGCGTCACCCCCGCTCCCCCACCTCGGAGCTTACCTGCCTGAAAAAAACCAGCTGGTGTCTCTCTCAATTGCTTGTGCTGCGGCTGCCTGCTGCTGCTTCTGCCTAAGGCTATAGAGAGCAGCGGCCGGCAGACTGTTGGAGCACCTCAGGAGGGGGAGGGGGAGAGGGAGAGAGGAGGCACGCACCTCTTTCCTGTCCCCCCGCACCCACCTGGAGGAGATGCCAAGGGGACTTCCAGCCAGGAGATGGACATTTGGAGTGGACCTCACTCACCTGAGCAGCTGCTGGGGCTTCAGAGAGGTTTGAACCTGTGATCCACCCCCTCCCCCTCCCGCAGCCCCCATTCCTGCCCAATGCTGGGCAAGGGGCAGCCCCATCCCCAGTGAGGCTAGGACGAGGGGCAGCAGGCTGCTGCAGGGGAGGAAGGAAGCCACATGTGATGGCACTCCCCCCCCAGCACCCACCCACCCACCACAAGGGATATGGGGGAGGGGGGCTTCCTAGACCTGAGCACCTGGGGCTTGGGTGAATTTTGTGACACCCTACCACCCACCCCCAGCCACCACACTGCAGTCTCCACTCCTGCCCCACGCTGGGCAAGGGTCAGCCCCATCCCCCATCCCCAGTGAAGCTATGGTGAGGGGCAGCAGCAGGGGAGGCCACACGTGATGGCAAACCTCCCCCCCCCACCCCGGTACCCACCATAGGGGAGGGAGGTGGGCTTTCTGGACCCAAGAGAGGCCCTAGGAGCATGTGCAGTGACAGTGGTGCAGAGTGAGTGTGCTTCTGGGGGGTGGGAGAGGGAAGAGGAGGGGTCCCTCCCCTGGAGCTTGCTGCTGCCAGTGGGGGGTGGGGGAGTCCTCTCTGGCCCTAGCCCTGGGGCAGCCTGTCTGCACCTCAAGTTCCTTATCCCCAGCCATGCCCCACCCCAGAGCCTGCGCCCCCAGCACCCAAACCCTGAGCACCCTCCTGCACTGTGAACCCCTCATCCCCAGCCCCACCCCAGAGCCCTCACCTGAGGGGAAAAACGTGCACCTTAAATTTGGTGGTCAGTTTGGAGTATCATTATGTTTAGCACAATACTTGATTATTTTACACCCTTTAAAGTACATAACTAGTTGTATTCAGGTGTTTCGAAGTGGGAATGTTCTTAATGTTTTCTCTGAATACTGTGTGGGTGCCTCAGTTTCCCCTATGCATTTCTCAAGGATCTAGATGGTGGGATAAGGGTGTGTGATTGTTGTAGAGCCCTAGAGAGCCAGTGTGATGCTGTCTGCACAGAGAATGGCCGAAACCCTGTCTCTGGGCAACTGGTGGCCTTGGCCGCTCTCCTGCAAGGTGCCAACTGAAGGTGTTGGAGAACAAAGAGATCAGATGGCCTCCTAATGCCTGGAAAAGAGACAAAGACCAGAGGAGGGAGTGTCAGTGCCTGTGCGGACTTCCGGGAAGCGCATGGTGTGGAAGGGGGTGCTGGGATGCTTTGGAGCTACTCCATACGAAGCCAGTCAGGACTCTGGAGGAGCCTCCTCTCTCTGAGCATACTGTCTCCAGGGCAAGAAGCTTACACCTTCCTGGGTCTGACCTCAGAGCATTCAGCTTGCCCTTCCATACCGTGCGCTTTCCGCAGCGAGTCTGCCCAGGCAGGTCCTGGGGCAACCACAGGTCCCTGCACCCCAACTCTGCAGTCAGACGTGACTCTCAGCCAGCCGGTAAAACAGAAGGTGTATTAGACGACAGGAACACAGTCTAAAACAGAGCTTGTAGGTACAGAAAACAGGACCCCTCAGTCAGGTCCATCTTGCGGGGTGGGGAGCCCAGACCCAAGTTCTGGGCCTCTCCCCATTTCCCCAGCCAGCTCCAAACTGACACTCCCTCCTCTGGCCTTTGTGTCTCTTCTGGACAAGGAGGCCACCTAATCTCTTTGTCCCCAACACCTTCAGCTGGCACCTTGCAGGGGAAACTGAGGCACCCAGACAGTATTCAGAGAAAACATTAAGAACATTCCCACTTTGTCACAAGAGGTGCAACAAAATATAATACCGTATATTGAAGCAGGCAAGTGCTCCTTCTGACTTTCCACTTTTAATCGACCCTTGTAATCTTGTGGTGCCAATGTGGTGTAGCTTCATTTTATATCGTCTTACAGGGTTGGAGCGGGGGGGCACCACCATTTTGGGCCCCCCCAAAAATTATACAAACCTGCCGCCTATGGCTGATGAGCTGAACTTCTGCAGTATTGTCTACAGTGGGATTTTCCTAAAGGCTGGTGGCTTCGTGCCAAGGTAAATTATTTGGCTGTAGTCCGGATGGGATTACCAGTTTCTTTTCTCCTACCAGTTCAGATCCGCTATATCACTTTCATGCACAGAGCAGAGATCTTCTAGCTCTTTGTTTTTCCCATCCTGTGTAATAGGATGTACTTCTAACACTTTGAGCCACCATCCCAGTTCACTCAGGTTCTAATTTAGAGATCATTTAGGGTTTCACTGGGATCTCCATGAGCAGCCAGATTCTTTTGTATATTCTGCATGAAAAAAGTTTACACATGATCCTGGTCCCAAATACAGTGTCTTATTTGTGTCATCACACTAAATTATTGACAAGAATCATTAAGACTGCACTTGTGAAGTACTTCATTTAAGACACAAACTGGTCAGAATAAGAGTTGGATGAATGTACAGAAAATGTGATATTAATGGAATTGTAGGTCTAGGCTGTATGGTTCTGAAACTGCTGAACTGGAAATAAATTCTTTGGTGGGTATGTAGCTTAGTGTGTTTACAACACTGAAGAGACAGGATTTTTTTTCTGTTTAGGGGGATGTTGTCCAATCTTCTGCTTTCTTAATGGAATTTGAAATCTGTCATTTCTTTTCATTTCTGAGGACCAGCTTCTCTGTCAGCACAAGTAAGGGAATAGGATGGTTAATATCTGCTCCTTTCACTGGTTCTGTAGAAGGAGATATTGTAGGTCCTGCAGTTAATAACTAATGGCTGTTATTTTAACTGTATGGCAGTAATGTGTTTCTCCTCCCCACACAAAGAAATATATTTTTCTACAAGTTAAAAATAGTAACACGGGTCATTTATGGGGCTGTGTGCTAGGCATTTCAGTGTTCCACAGTAGATTATCAGATTTTATTTAACCTAATAGTTTCCTTAGGATGCTCACATCTTGATGTGGTATTTTATATTTCTAGACTTATTTTTGCATCTCAGATGGTGCTGTGATTTCTCTTTGCCTGGATCATTTTTCAGAAATATTTAGAATGATGGTCCACTTCACCTGTTCCACCTTTTTCATTCTTAACCTTTAAATTATCTGCCAATATGGGGTGACTATTGTGTTGAGCATAAATGACAATGGTATTGGCTAGTACCACATCACATTTCATTATCTTTAATAGATCTGGTTGAAGATAAGGAAAAAGTATTCACTGATTTAATTATTCAATGAAAGTTGCCTTAATCAAATGTAGCTAGTCTAAAAATCCACAAAGATTTGAATAACATTTTTTTCAAATAATATTTTCAACAAAAATTCAACCAGTTCTGAAATTTAATTTCCCCAAAAACTACAAGAAGTAATAGTTCATGATGACATCTTACTCAACAAGAGAAAGGTTCATAGAAACGACCTGGTATCTACCACTAAGCATGAAATTCATGTCTGTCATCACTATGAATATTGGTTAGATCATTTTTTTCCAACTCTGTTCCTGCGCTTCACACTTCTCAAGGTGATCACTGAGCTTCGGGATTTATTTACCCCCAATTGTTCCTTTTGTATTTGTACTTCTAGTTAGCACTGAGCCATGCAGTTCAGTTTGACACAAATATGGCAGTGGTATTAGTAAGGGTAAAGCTTGACTTATAAGAAAAGCTACTCCAGAGAGAGAAGAGGAGACTTGGGCTAGGCACAAGTATAGATAACTTTACCATGTATTTATACGTAACAGAGAACCTCAGTAAGCTCTCCTTTATATTAGCCACGTTGAAAGCAGCATTTATGTACTGAAGCTGTTTTTAACTACTGTGGTATAGCACCAGCACATCAATGCTGTTATTTTTAACAGCATTGCTTTTCATTAGATGTGGCCTTCACTTGTGAACTTATTATTCTCACTTCTATCTATTTTGTGTGTAAGTCTACTATCATATGAATATTTAAGTACTCAGCATAACCTTACCTATGAAGTCATGACCAGCACCTCCATAACATTTGTGTTATGCTGTAAATAAAAGCAATTCTGACAACATTTTCTTCAGACTCTCGTATCCTGAGTGCTAGAATATTAGAGTATTTGTGACTCTGTGGTTTGACAAAAGTTGCCTGCAGCCATAACACCTTGAGCTATGATCCCATCAGGCTGGACAAGATTAGCAGCCTGATGGGATTAGTGTATCAGGACTTGGATGTGAGATTGCCAATGAATATCAGGTGCTGTGGGAAGTGATAGTCACTCAGTTGGTCTCCATTCTTTCCAATGAGTCTGTGCTGCTTACATGACCTGACAGTCTAGCACTGAGTTGCCACCCATGGTGATCCTAGTTCTCCCCTCACTCACAGCTTTTAGGTAACTCGATTGGCTTCAGTGTATGTGCTGCTTATTTACATCTGTGTGAGTGGATAATCAGGGCTCATGTGTTTTAGAAGAGACAAGAAATAGAGAAACTAACCATGGTGATTATAAAGATTCTCACAGCACCTATCCAGAGTCAACTTTTTAGTAAGTACCTTCAGCCTACCTCACAGTATCCTGTAGTTTGTTGGGTACAGATCTTTATTTCCTGACCTAAATTATTCCATAGTGTAGCTAAATAGCCTTAGCTAGCCATCTTTTCCACCCCAGTGATCCATATTCATCCCTTATCTTCCTTATATAGTGCTTTGAGGGTTTACTGATGTTTACAAAGTGCTGGAGATCATTGCATGATAGAGGCTATGTGTGTGCCAGGTATTATTAGATTGTACTTGTTACCATGTTAGGCTACTGCATATAATAATTATCAATGGCAACTCCACATTCCTGGTGTGCCTATTTTTCTTGCTCTGCAATGTTACCAGCCAGCGATATAATGCTCTCCTGCCAGCCATTTGCCTTCTTGTGTACATACCCATCTCTTAAACCCAAGACAGCAGCATCACTCCCCCTTTTGCCAAATAGATCAATAAAGTGAATCCGAGAGCCAGCATGCTCCTTTCAACTGGGAAGTATTCGGGTAGAAGAGGAGAGTCACCCTTTGCCACCTGGGGCTAGCTCCATTTCCTACTAGAAAAGAGCTTTGGGTCGTGTTAACTCTAATATATATTGTAAATACTGGTAATTTGATTTAAGTAAAAATAAAACTGATTCTAATGCAAATGGGGAGCAAACTGTTCACCTTCTAGACTAGCTAGCCTGATGCTTTACCCTGGTGCCACAAGTCTCTTCTTCAGGGATAAAGAACTGGTAACAATTCAGTGTACTTAGTGTGGGACTGAGATGTTAGCAGGGAGAGGTAGTATCACAGCCCTGTCAGTATTTCAGTATCTTTACCATAGTGTAAATAAAAAATAAAACACTGAAGTTTCTTGTAAGAATTCAAGTTTAGTATTTCCTTTGCCATGGGGGAGAGGGAAGGGGGGAGAATCTTGTTATATTTTACAGCTCATTGATTTGTGGAAGTAAAGACCTATGATCAAATCTTTGCCTATGTGTTTTTTTTTCCTCCATGCAGGTTTCAAAATGATCTGGAGGCTTGAATTTTCTCTCCTTATGGATTGGGTGGGGGTTGGCCAAGAAGAGTTTCAGTTCTTAAAGAACCAGGGTTATTTGCTTGAGGCTCTGTGTCTGTGCATTGCTCCCTGGCTCCTACACATGAGCACCATAACCTCCTTGCCTTTTCATCTCTGGACATCCAGTACAGCTTCAGTGGGAGAACCAAAGGAGCTATTTCTTTGTAGTGCTTCTCCCCCACCCAGCTGTGGGTCCATCACTTTCCTTTTTGTCCTCTTGCAGAAGTAGGGTAGGAAGCGTTTGGCTTTTGATTATGAGTGGTATTGAACTGCAGCAAAAAGATACAATATACAAACCATTAGTAGTTCAAAACCGGATTGGTTGTGACATACAGCTGAGAGTATTACTTAAAATGCTTCTGGAAGGAAATTGCAAAATAGTTTGTTTTTTTAAAGAAATTAAAATATCAACTAAGAATTTAAACTAATATACTGTATATGCTTTTTATCCTTTGGCTAGTGTATATCACTAACATTTACCAAGTTACAGAAGTATGAAACATAAATATTTGGAAAGTACAAAAGCAACAGAACAAATTAAAATAAAACTAATAGAAACATAAACACGTAAGAATGACCATACTGGATCTGACCAATAGTCCATCTAGTCCAGTATCCTGCCTTACAGCAGTGGCCAGTGCCAGATACTTCAGAGGGAATGAACAGAACAGGGCAATTTATTGAGTGATCCATCCCTTGATGTCTAGTCCCAGCTTCTGGCTGTCAGAGGTTTAGGGTCATCCAGAACATGGGGTTGTATCCCTGCCCACCTTGGCTAATAGCCAATGGTGGACCTATCCTCCGTGAACTTATCTAATTCTTTTTTGAATGCAGCTATACTTTCAGCCTTTACAGCATCCCCTTGCAACAAGTTCCACAGGTTGACCATGTGTTGTGTGAAGAAGTACTTCCTTATGTTTGTTTTAAACATGCTGCCTATTAATTTCATTAGGTGACCCCTAGTCAGTGTGATATGTGAAGGGCTAAATAACATTTCTTTATTGACTTTCTCCACACCATTCATGATTTTATAGACCTCTTCATATCCCCTGCTAGTCATGTCTTTTCCAAGATGAACAGTCCCGCTCTGTTTCATCTCTCCTCATATGGAAGCTATTTCATCCCTAATAATTTTTGTTGACATTTTCAGTACCTTTTCCAATTCTAATATATCTTTTTTGAAATGGGCTAACCAGAACTGCATGCAATATTCAAGGGGTGAGCGTACCATGGAGTTACATACTGGCATTAAGATATTTTCTATTTTATTATCTATCCTTTTCCTAATTGTCCCTAACATTGCTAGGTTTTTTGACTGCTGTTGTAGTTTGAGCTTTCAGAGAACTTTCCATGATGACTCCAAGATCTCTTCATTGAGTGGTAACTGAGCTCTTGTCTACACTACTGAGGTAAGTCGACCTAAGTTACTCTACTCCAGCTACGTGAATAATGTAACTGGAGTCCACGTAGCTTAGGTCGACATACCACGGTGTCTTCATTGCACTGCATAAACAGGGAATGCGCTCCCCTAAACTTATCTTACTCTTCTCTGGAGCTGGAGTACCAGAGTTGACCAGAGAGAGCTCTGCCATTGATTTAGCAGATCTTCACTAGACCTGCTAAACTGACAACCGCTGCATCGATTGCAGCAGCGTTGATCTCCCCGGTAGTGAAGAAAAGTCCTTAGATCCCATCATTTATTATGTATAGTTGGAATTATGTTTTCCAATGTATATTACTTTGCATTTATCAACCTTGAATTTCATCTGCTATTTTGTTGTCTAACCATCCACTTTTATGAAATTTCTTTGTAACTCTTTGCAGTCTGCTTTGGACTTAACTATCTTGAGTAATTTTGTGTTGTCTGCAAACTTTGCAACCTCACCATTTACCCCTTTCCCCAGAACATGTAAAATATATTGAACAGCACTAGTCCCACTACATATACTTGGGGGACCATCTCCACTATGAAAACTGACCATTTATTCCTTCCCTTTGTTTCCTATCTTTTAACAAATTACTGATCCATGAGAGGACCTTTCCTCTTATCCCATGCCCGCTTAAGAGCCTTTGGTGAGGGACCTTGTCAAAGGCTTTCTGAAGATCCAAGTACACTCTAAGTACACTCCACTGGATCATCTTTGTCCACATGTTTGCTGACCCCCTCAATAAATTCCAGGAAATGGGTGATCAGACTCCCCTTCAGACCAGTTTCTCTCCATAGAAGTCTCTAGGTGTTATTGCTAAGGAGACAGTGACATGAAAAAAGCCTTACCCATAAATATGACAGGAGAAATAATTAGGTGAAAACATAATCACCCTGTATTAAAAATGGTCAAATTATCTGGGAGGCAAAAACAAGAATGCCAACCTAACCACAGAACAACAGTGAGAAAGGAGGTAAATTAGAAAAACAGCAGATAGAGAAGAAACTGTTGAGGAGGCAAAGTGATGAAACATGCACACAAGATTAAAGGATTCAGACCCAGATGTTCAACTAGAAATCACCTCCTGAAATGATATCCTGAACTAACGGATTCCTGGTGAAATATTCTCAAAGAAGAAATTTCATATTATTAAGCATGATTTACGCCCACTAGTGTGCAGCACACTTTTGCCCTAATGATTCAATTCATAAAATGTGATACTGAAACTAGACAGCTCAATGAATTATACTGGATTGGCTTGCTCAGGAAATGAGATATAGAGCATCTTGTCTGTAGGCCAAGAGCTTGAAACTAGCACAGATCAGCTATTACCAAGTGATGAGTCAGTGGTCTCCATTTAACTACCCATGGACCAGTACTACTACACCTCCATCAGCTGGCACCACTTTATTGATATTCTCAGCAGATAATCCAAGGACCCAGAGTGCAAGGAGCTGGTTTGGATCCTGTCACTGCTGCTGTAGCTTGTATCCCTTCTGCAATGGCTCCCTGAGCCACAAAAGTAACACAGAATTGCTGGGTTGCAGGAATGCCTCAGCTACTCACGCTTCTCTTCCTGATTTGTCTTGAAACATCCTGTGCCGCAAGCAATGTGGCTGAGCAATGAGCGGGAGTTATAGCAGCCCTCTGGTCCCTTTGTGACAGTGTAGCAGATCAGGAAGAACTGATCCCTGGCCTATGTGCTCAAGTGGTGAAAGGCAAAGATTGTTTTTGCTGGCTTGTGCAACAAGCAACAGGAAGTCACTGCTGGGGGTTTTCTACATGCGGTAGTCACATAATTCTGAACTTGAGGCATATAGCCAGCAATTGCTTGTTATAAAGGGCTTGGTTTGAATATAAAGAATTGTATTGCAGTGGAAACAAACTGGACCCAGCAAGGATATTAAGCTTCTAATATTCCTTCTTTACTCAGTTAAATCCATCTAACAGTTTTAAATTTGTGTGTCTAAAAGTTTTCAAAAACCTTTTGCTCTTCTCAGTAATTACAGACATAATCCATTAGATAGTGTTTTAGCCTTTGATAGAGCTATGTGAAAAGTTAGGATTAAAAAAACAACACCCTGTTTCTTATATTATAAATTATAACAAATGTAACATTAAAAATCTTGTCGACAATTGCCTAAAGTCCCAATTCAGCCTTAAGTTTCTTTTTCTTACAATCAATTTAAACACTTTCTATTATCTCCCAGGATCAAATGAATCAATCAACATCTTATACATCCTTGTGGATCCTCAATCATGCTTGCCGAAGGCAATAGAAATCAAATAAAAAACTGCCTCTATGGGCAAGGGGGCTATAATTCAATACAACAGAATATACAGTAGTAGCAAAAAACCTACCATGCATAAACTGGAATACATTGAAACTATTTGTAGCAAATTGTTTCTTTTTAAGTTTGTATAGGGATTTACTCTATCTGGTCTTTTAACATCTGATTTTAAAGCATTCTTTCATTTTGATCTGAAAAGTTCTTTGTCCCTCTTGGTTTTATAACCCAAATTTTATATTCCTAATTACAATTTCATAGATTCCTGCTGGTTGTTATAACTCTGTATTTACAGCTTCTATATCCTGGTTTAGATCTTTTCTCTGAGGCGCTGGGGAGGGAGGGGGTGGAAGTTCTCCCCCTCCCTTCTCCCATGTTTAGACATGACTACCAGATGCCAGCTAAGTAAATCTTGGGAAATTAATATATTATTTGAAACGTTTTGTTTTTATAGTACAATTTTGTACTCACCTGCATTCAAAATAGCCGGCACCAATGAAGTCTGACCAATCCAACTCACCATTGACTTTTTGCCAGGTACCTGAGTTGGCCTTGATTATCACATGGACTATTAAAAAGTTTAATGTTCTTATGTAATGTTTCAATTAAACAAAGTGAGTGAAATGGAGTCTTCAGAGGAATTACAATGGAGTGAATTTGGCCAAGTTTACTGAAGCTGTAAACAGAAATGGTGAGGATAGTTTTAGTGGATTCCACTCCATAGCCAATGGAAACTGCAGAATCCACCTGATCCAGATAGTTTGAAATCAGAGGGGAACTATTAAGTCATACACTGAAGGAGCCATCTTGCTTATCTAATACAATAAGGTGACAGTCCAGTACCCTGTGTAGACTGGGAGTTATTTCTGCTGACTCTTCAGCATTAGCTCAGTTGAATCCTATTAATTGCAATTCAGTATGATCAGAGGGGTTGAAAGCCTTCAGTGAGGCAGAGAAGAACTACTGGCAGGAACAGAAAGGTCCATCTGGGAAAACCTTAGTAATGGCCAAACTTAGGAGACATCTTAGGCTGCGATATATATCATGTTGATATTTATGTTTAACTCCAGGAAAGTAGTACGTTTTGGGTCACATTCACTGCGATTTGAAGTACAGTGTGTATGCACCACAACAATAAGGATATGTCTACATTAGCCTTATTTGCTTAGGTTGTCGCACTGGTGCAGCATCAAAGGTAAAAACACCAGTGTAAACAGGCCACCCATGTTTTAACCACTGATTCATCTACCCCTGCTGAGAGCCAGGTTATGTCACATGGTAGCTGAAATGGCTGCACTTTAGCTACCTGAGCACTACCAATACAGCTATCATCAGTGGTGGAAAATTTTAGGAAAATAGGTCAAACATAGGCAAGACCTATAGAGAAACAGGATAATGAGTGCAGTAGAGTAAACTGTTCTAAAAGTTTATTTTTATTAACTTGAGAATCAACAATTACTCTATAGATTTCATTTTAGTGGGGAGATGTGACAGCGATGGCAATTTCCTGCAGAATCCTTGGGGTATCCTTGGGGGACCTTATTGAATTAAGTTTAAGTATCCTTGGGGTTCACCGTATTAAATGCAAAGTTTATGTATCATTGAAGACGAGGATTGTATGTAACCTTTCTAGGTGAGAAGGAAGTAATGTGAGGCCTAGGAGCTCAAAGGACTATATCGGGGTGGTCAAACAGTGTCTCGTGAGCTGCTTGCGGCTATTTTACAATTAAAGTGTGGCTCGCCAGACTATTTGGAGGAGTTTGGGGCTTCTGCCCTGAGGCGGGGTGGTGGGGTGTCTCAGGGCTTCAGTCAGAGAGGCACATGCTGGGGCTTGGGGCTTCTGTGGGAGTGGGGCTGAAGCCCTGAGCCCTGGCAAGCTGAAACCCCAAGCTTCCCCGAACCCACAGGGCAGAAGCTTCTAGCCCCAGCAACCTGCCACAGGGCTGAAGCTCCAAGCCCCAACAGGCATGCCCCGGCTTTCGAACTTGTTGCTCGGAGTGTTAGTAAGTTTGGCCATCCCTGGACTATATTGAAAATATGCCAGACAAGAATGGACTTTTGGGACTATAAGTGTAAATTGGACTTCCTGAGAAACACCTGTGGAGGGCTTAATGCAAATTCCCCACCTCTGGTTATGCAAAACCCCAGCTTTGGAAACTATACACTGAGGAGGGGGTCATTGTCTGCTGATCATCGTTCCTGGAGACTGGAGAGCAAAGGTCCAAATGCATAAAGAAACAAGCTGATCTGCCCAGCCTCTGTTCTGGTTCTGAATTAAGACAGTTGTGAACTTGTAACCACATGGAAAATACAACTGTGGGTTTTAAAGGATTGACTGTTACCACAGTCAGAGGTTGAAGTTGGGGGTGAACTCTGGTAAGTTTTTTAGCATGTGAGTAGGTTCTTTTATTGTTTTTAGTATGTTTTCTCTGTAATACTTTCACCTTAAGAATACATTTGCTTGCCTAGAAAGAGCTGCGTGATAACATAACTGCAGGCAATATGCTGGTCATAGCTTCTATAGGGAAAGCAAAGTTAAGAAGCTGGCCTTTTAGGCAGTCTGTCAAGTAACTCTGCAGCCTTAAAGATCCCCTGCTCAGGAGTGAGTGAGATGTGGGTCTTTGTTTAAGAGAGGTGATGGCTGGGAGTAGTGGGTACTCTTGAGGGATTATGAGGGACAATACAGATGCATTTGCCATGAAACTGTGACAAGCACAATTTAGTATTTTCTGATCACTTTAACCAGTATATAGCATTTAATGTTAATTTATTATAAGGACACAGATGCCATGTTACTAAATGCTATGTAATGAAAATACAATACTGTAGTTGTAATAGGCTGTGTGAATGAGTCCTGTCCTCTTTCAGTGGCTAGTCCAAGGAAGATAAACCTGCTGCTGCTACTTGAGCTATAACTTCACTTCACTTCACATCTTGATCCCTTTTCTTGTTTACTTGGGGTCGTAGGTGCCCATGATTCTTCACCACTTCTTCACCGTTCCTGGCACTGGTTCGCAGGTCTTGGAGTTCCAGTCCTTTTCTCTGCTTGAGCTAACTATTTTTCTTAATTTCAAATATTTAGTTCAGCAGATTAAGACTTTAAAACCAAAGACATTCATGTTCATTTCACTTCTTTGTAGCATGAGGTGTATGGTATCTTCTTAATTTGAAAAACTGGATAGAGATTTCTGGGCTTTAATTTGCATTCCTTACTCAGAAATACATCAAAGCATGTTAGAGAGGAGCAAGGCTATGTGTAATCTGGATTCATTACCAATTTATTTAGAAAGAAGCACACGGTGTATATTGGAGAATCAGAAATTAATTTGTTACTTTTATTGAACATTTGAAAATTGTGAGGAATAAAACACACGTTACCTGTGGCAAAACACTGCAGTATAGATGGTTATCTGTGTCATATTATTACACCTTAGAGACTAACACATTTATTTGGGCATAAGCTTTTGTGGGCTATAACCCACTTCATCAGATGCATGGAGTGAAAAAAAAGTAGGCAGGTATAAATATACAGCACATGAAAAGATGGGAGTTGCCTTACCAAGTGGGGGATTAGTGCTAATGAAGCCAATTCAATTAGGGTGGATGTGGCCCATTCCCAACAGTCCCTCTGTTGATATTTACCCCTTCTTGTCAACTCTTGGGAATGGGCCACATCCACCCTAATTAAATTGGCCTCATTAGCACTGACCCCCTCCACACACACACACAGTTGGTAAGTCAACTCCCATCTTTTCATGTGCTGTATATTTATACCTGCCTACTTTTTCACTCCATGCATCTGATGAAGTGGGTTATAGTCCACGAAAGCTTATCCCCAAATAAATTTGTTAGTCTTTAAGGTGCCACAAGGACTCCTTGTTGTTTTTGCTGACACAGACTAACATGGCTACCCCTCTGAAACATGTTATTATAGTTTTTGCATAGTGTTTGTATTGCTGTTCTGGAGCCTATGCTGCAATGGGACAAGAGCATAACATGAGCCTAAACTGGAAGTTTCAATACTTCCTCATACAAGCATTTCTGAATTATATCTGGTGTTGATGTGACAAGATATATATACAATCATTTCATTTCTTTTGTATCTATAATGCAAGTTACCGAGCAGTACTTGTTCTATATAACCACTGATCCAACACAAGGTTGAATTACATGGTCCAAAACTTGCTCATTAGTGATGGACTGAGCTGGTTTGAACAGTTCAGAAAGCTCTGAATAAGGTAAAATGAGTGTTTTTCTACCCATCAGTGATGTTGCTATGGGTTACATTATCCTTTGTTGATCTGAATTAGTGTGTAACTTTAATGTTGATGAAGAAAGCTGGACAGACAGATCTAGAGACTGGAGTAATTTATTTGCCCATGGAGCAGGTGTAGTTCAAACAACATTGCACAATTCCCCATGCTGACCTCCCAGTTTGCCCCACCTCTGACCTGGAACAATCATAGAATCATAGAATATCAGGGTTGGTAGGGACCTCAGGAGGTCATCTAGTTCAACCCCCTGCTCAAAGCAGGACCGATCCCCAACTAAATCATCCCATCCAGGGGTTTGTCAAGCCTGACCTTAAAAACCTCTAAGGAAGGAGATTCGACCCCCTCCCTAGGTAAACAATTCCAGTGCTTCACCACCCTCCTAGTGAAAAAGTTTTTCCCAATATCCAACCTAGACCTCCCCAACTGCAACTTGGACCATCACTCCTTGTTCTGCCATCTGGTACCACTGAGAACAGCTAAGCTCCATCCTCTTTGGAGCCCCCTTTTAGGTAGGTGAAAGCAGCTATCAAATCCCCCCTCATTCTTCTCTTCTGCAGACTAAACAATCCCAGTTCTCTCAGCCTCTCCTCATAAGTCATGTGCTCCAGCCCCCTGATAATTTTTGTTGCCCTCCGCTGGACTCTTTCCAATTGTTCCACATCCTTCTTGTAGTGTGGGGCCCAAAACTGGACACAGTACTCTAGATGAGGCCTCACCAATGTCGAATAGAGGGGAATGTCCCTCGATCTGCTGGCAATGCCCCTACTTATACAGCCCAAAATGTCATTAGCCTTGGCAACAAGGGCACATTATCGACTCATATCCAGCTTCTCATCCACTGTAACCCCTCAGTCCTTTTCTGAAGAACTACTGCCTAGCCATTCGATCCTTAATCTGTAGCAGTGCAGTCCCTTGGAGATGAGGGATTTAGGGGTCTGTATGGCAGTTTATTCTGTGACCTCCCTACTGGGAATGCCAGTTGTGGTGATTTGGGATGTGAACATTTGGAATTGGACTGAAACTCACCAACCTCATTTCACAGACAATATTGAACACCCTTTGGATGCTGATGTATTTCACTGTACTGATCCAGGCAGAGTTAGACCAGCAATTCAGAATTAAAAGGCTCTATAGCCTATGACCAATCCAGTCATTCTGTGATTAAACATTTTGCTCATACATTGTATTTTTTTTTATTTGTTAACTTATTGACTTTCTAAATAATATTTGTGTTTCAAAGAGCTAATTACAGGTAGCAACTCAGTTAAGTATTTAGTTGGTTACACAACATACATGAAGCTGTACTGGTATGTTGTCTAGAAGAAGAAACTCAGGGATATTAACTATCAAAATTACACAAGTAAAATAGCCAAGGCAACATTTGGTAAAATAACTCAACTGTTAGTGAAATGACAGGCAGTCAAACTTCCAAGTCAATATATGCTGAGATCACTGCCTTTATACATTGGTAAATATGTAAGGCGTCTGGTGTAGCTAACAGTTATGTTCCTGTTTGAATGGCTCTTTAACAGAGATTGTGTGTCATTTCTTAAAAAATGATGTGTTTTTGAGTACTAGCCATTTCCTGTCTGTTCTTCTTGAGCACCCAATTCCCTGGATGATTGTAGAGGTTTACAAATTTAATCATCACACTACCAAATGATAAGATATGCGTTTATTAATTAAAAATAAGTATTTGAAGGGTGTTGACACTGAAAATATAGACAAATTGCATAAGGAGGTTTCAGGAGTCAAAGGTTAACATTTAAAAAGGATAAATTGAGTCAGTTAGAGCTGGTTGGAATTTATTGAATTTTCAAGTTTCAGTGACATCTTGTCAAAGCTCGATAAAAGAAAAAGTGACAAGTCCCCACCTGCCACCACATTTTTTGGGCAGCTATAGAGGAGGTTGACATTTTCCAAATTTTGGAAGTGACAGAATTCAAAAATGGGGCGGGGGGGAAATCACATTTTTTTTGTTTTGTTTGTTTTGTTTTTTTGACCAGTTCTAGACAGAACATCAGGAAAATTCTCTCTTGTGAAATCTCTTAGGTGTGAAATAGTCTGATAAGGAAAGTGGAGACGACCCAAATACTTTGGTCATTTAATATTAAACTGGATTAATCACTAGAAATATATTTTAGGAAACATTCCTGCACTGGTTAGGAAAGGATGGGCTACATAAATCTATCTTCAGACCTAGCACACCATTTGAGCTGTATACATAATAATAATAATTAAAATGAAATCAGCCTGACCCAGACACTGTAATGGAAAATTTTAACTCAAATGGTTCAATACTAAATGCTTCAAGCAAATTTATAAATAACTGAAAACAGGTTCTTACACTGGAAAGTGTTGGTCAACCTTAAATAAACAGAGCACCGCTCACTCTTCCTATAATAATGGCAGAACCATGGAGAACATGGTGGTTTCAGGTTCAGGCAAAAAGCTAAAGTAAATATTAGCTTCAGAGCATTGAGTTATTCCTAGTTTGAAGTGAAACCATAAGAAAACTCTCCTCTTCAAATCATAACTGGGCCTTACTTTGTTTTATATTTAGCCCTAAATGTTGCTTTTATTTCTCTCAAAACTTGGATCAGTTTAACCAAATTTTGGCAAAATTTATCCAAGCTATCTGTGAAGACATCTCAAGTATTTGGTTGTTAACCAAATTGCAACTGATTTTGAGTCTTTATTGAGAAGGCTGCATGCTGCTTTACTGGAAGCCTTGGCACTCCCCTCAACTAAACAAGCATGGAACTAATAAGATGCCACCCAGGTCAAGTATGGGCTTGATCCTGGTTCCATTGATTTCACTGGAATGTTGTTAAATCTAATGACCTAGCTTTTGTTTGTATTGTAGTGTTGTAGATAAGCTGATTGATGCCAAGACCATGTCATTTTGCCTGTAGGTACTGCACTTAACACCCTGTACGTACTATATAAGGTAATGAGATAGACTTTTTATCTTCAGTTTCTCCAGTATTAGGACAATGTCCTGCTTTTAGTAGCTTTAGCTCTCACATATTCCTTCTTCATCTTTTTAAAACCTAGTTTTAAATATTTCCAGTTAGATAAAGGTTATGACACTCATACGAGCTCTTCCTAAGGCTTTTGCTGTGGGATAGATTCAATGTCATATTTGTCCCAATGTCAGCATTTTCCATGTCTGAGGTAGATAATACTTGTCACTTAGAGGGTGAGAATTAACTAAGCCTTCCCTGATGTTGTAGTGTCTCATATGCACTCTGTCAGTTAATCCCATGATGCTGTGGGATCTACTTTTGCTTGAAGATGCAGTTGATGATCAGCAGTTTAGAAAGCTACAGAGTAAAATGTCTTTCACGCATGTCTTTGCTCATACCAGAGCACCTATTTAGCCAATATAGAGCACTTTTCTTCCAATATGAAAATGAATCTCCCAGGAGGTTTTCCAGAAAATACAACACTAGTACAAACAATATGCCCTAGGAGCATATGTTTGCTCGTTTTACACATCAATAAGAAAATGCTACTTGGGGATACGATTGTGCTGTGTGAAGAGTGAACCAATCTATACTTCCTGCTTCCTTACAAAACAAATGAACATTTATATTAGAGCTCAGTAATGAGTCTGATAGCTTTGAAGAGAGTGAAAAAAGTCCTTGGTAGTTATGTATTTAAAAAGCAGCTACTGAGGGACAGCTCATTAACACAGTAGACCATAAAAGCTCAAGCATGGACACTGCATTTAATCTTAAACCATTACCCGACTATTGGGAGAAATTGTAGAAGCAGACTTGAAAGTTTCTTTATTAATATTAAACACAGCTTATAATAACTTGTTGCACAGTTGCGCAGTTTTATCACCTGCTAATTGTAGTGAAAATGTGTCTCTGTGTTTCCAAAACTCAGCTTTTATTAATGCTTCTACATTTGCCTTTCCTTTGAAGTATTAATGGAACTTCAGGTTATAAGCAGAACCCTGTTTATAGTACAGATTCATAGCTATAAATGACATAACAGTAGTAACCCAAAGGAAAAAAACCTTCACCAACAGTATCTTTCGCTGACTTAATCCTTAGCAACTCTAATGTGTGTTTTTATAGGAACTATTTTGCCAGCATACCTTTCTGGGGCTGCCCCTTTAAATTTACCCGAGCCAAAAAACTGTAGCTGTAAGCCATTTTGGAGCTAATTGCTGCTTATCTCTCTTTTACAGTTTGTAAGTGCTTTTAATTTCTGTTATGTTTTCACCTTGTTTTTGAAGAGAATTCCACATATTCACATCACACAGATAGCCGTATCAATATGTCTGGTTAATACAAATGCAAAACAATGGATTTTCTCCTGTTTTCTCCCAGCCTTTCAGTTTCTCCATATATTGCTTTGCTTTCCTTCTTTTTATTGGTGATCATTTGTGTTTTCCTCATAAGAAGGAATCCAGTGGGTTTTAGAGCACTCTGTTGTGAGGAGCAGCAGAAAAGAAAATGCTGTAATGGTTGTAAGACCCAGAAGCAAAAAGGTGTGAATTCCTGTCTTGGGTGGAGTAGCTGGAGACCGGGAGAATGGCTGTCCTCCAGGGCTCCTCAGCCCTTCATTCCTGTCTGTGTTAGGAGCTGCACAAGGGAAGGGACCTGCTATGAGGAGCTGTACTTCTATACTGTTAGGAATCCCAGAGGGCATTTATCTTGCCCCTTTCCGTCCCCAATAGTATCTTTCAGGGGTTATGCAGATGTATGTTTCTCTACCCTTGTAGTAGAACTCCTGAGACTTGCTAAGCTGATATTCCTCTGCCGTTCTGCAAAGAAATAATCTTTGCAATGTGTAGTTTGTCAAATGACTTCCTAATCATTGCTGTTTGGTTCCCAGATTGATGCATAATTTAATGCAGCTGTGCTGCCACATAGTTTAGGTCTGATGTGCCACAAATCTTGGGGCCTTGGGTGATACTGTTGTTTTCCAAAGGCAGGGAATATGTTTGTGCGCTTTTGATTGATCATTGGCTATAGGTAGTGCCGTCGCTTATGGAAATCCTAATCTGAACTAATAATAATGTGACTGATCTGCCTCAGCACTGGAATGGCTGGCAGAGCTTTCTTTGACCACCCTGAGGCCAATACTATGGTGACTACATGTTTATAGCATTCTTTTAAAAACTCTGCACCCATAAAAGTAGCCAAGATGTAAATGCTGACTGATTGCATTGTGGTATCTACTAGTTACCATGTCCCGGGGGAGTTCTTATAAGAATGACATGACCGGGCAAAGGGGCATGGAAGGAGGCGAAGGCGAGGCATCAAGAGTGACTGGATAGATGGACATTTGAGGTATCTATAGCCACTAGTAGGCAGTGGGTATTTCTTTCGTGATCCAAATCTATTTTTAAGATGTAATCAGAGTTACTAGAGAATATATAGTGAGATTTTCCTTTACCAAAATGCTTGATGCTCATGAATAGCAAGGATATTAACTTAACTAATGATCCTTTAAATGGGTATGTAAAATATAATTTAAACTACTTGCAACATGCAAAAGAGAGGCATCATTCATTACTGCCAAACTCACTGGCATGTGGAAATCAGAAAATCATTAGCCTTGATAGAAATAGTTTAATACAACAGGGAAGAGAACACATTATTTAGAGCAGTTAAATGACAATTGATGCAACCACTGGTGAAATGCAGAAAAATGAGTGTGATTTAGCAAATGATAAATACAGCACTTACTACTTACGCATGAAAAAAATGGGATTTTTTTCCTCATTATACTGTATATTTAGCCTGAGAGAAAAACTTTGTTGAAATGTTTCATGCACTAATCCTAATTTTCATAAACGTTTTAGACCATGTTTGGTCTAAAAGAAAATGCTTTATTGGATGAGGAGTATCAGACATACTGCATCTCTTTTTCAATTTATATAAGTAAATTTATATAAGTAAAAGATGTTTTCACACTTAAAATCTTCAGTTGTAACAGTCTAAAGACTTGTCTAGACAAGGGAAATTGGCATTACACTGATACAGTTACATCATTGTTAATGTAGACACACTGGCCCTGATTTTCATTTACACAAAGGCCATTTTACATCTCTCTGTGAAAAGTGAAAATAAATATAGTTTGTACTCACGTTAAAATCTATTTACATGGCCAGAGTAGTTTAACATGGCCTTAGTGTAAACGTGAATGAGGACTGCTTAACTGGAGCAATACATGGCCGTGTTGAGAAGTGCAATCCCTTTTTTGCACTGGGGTAGTGTGTTTGTATAGGGGTTTGCACTGATGCAGCTACATCAATGTAGTTACACTGGTGCAAATTTCCCCAAATCCCTTACCCTTAAAATATTATGCACTGGTTAGTAGAACTTGCAAAGTGTGATTGATATGAAGGGGAGAACATTTTTCTGTTGCACTGATATGATAATGGACACAACTAACTGAATGCTGTGAGAGGTCTCTAACAGACACACCGGGCCTGAATCTGATCTCACAACAATTTTATGCTGTGCAATTCTATTGACTTCCATGGAGGTCCTCCTGATTTACCAGTATGAGCATCAGAATCAGACCCTTTGCGTCTCATGTCTGTCTTTAAATTACACTGGGATATGATTGCAACCTTTGGAGATTAGTTGGCTTTGTTTTGTAATGATATGAAAACAGCTTCAGCATAGCAATATGAAGATCATTTACAACAATGCCAATCAAATATTGTATATGACTAGAGTAGGAATACTGTGACATAACAAAATAATAAAAAAAACATTTTGGGTTGATTGTAACCCCGCCCCCCCCCCAAAAAATAGTGGAGGAAAAAAACTGTTTTTTCAAGTGTTAAGGGTGCCAATTCATGGCACTCACATTTTCTTGTTTGTCCCTTGTCATACTACAATGAGCCTCAACACCTTATCTAAAAGGTAGACTGGATGGTTTTTCCTTTTAAAGTAGACTTTTGCAATTGACAAAAAGGCATGGGTATGACATGATTTTGTACTACCTGGTAATGTACATGGTGAAGGATCATGGTCAATATACTAGAGGAAGGTAATTTTGGAGATAAACTTATCTGCTACACTATCTTATATAGATGGATATATGAATATTACATGGTCAAAGGGGGGATAATAAGAAGAAATGCTTGTGATACAGATGTCTACATTGTAGCTAACTATGCCAATTTGCAAAAAAAGATTTTTTTTTTCTACCAAGAAATAAGTTTCTGCTATGTGAATCTACCTGAACAATATCAAAAGTTCAGCTATGGGAAAAGCTTATAAATAATTTTGTTTTTGAGACGTGAAATGATCGCTCTTTGCAATCTAATTACAGGGACATAAAACTTTAATAGCAATTCATATACATAACTTTT
Source organism: Mauremys mutica (assembly GCF_020497125.1). NCBI lineage: Eukaryota > Metazoa > Chordata > Testudines > Geoemydidae > Mauremys > Mauremys mutica. The sequence goes on along the minus strand of NC_059079.1, from coordinate 84,861,257 downwards.
TCTCCATTACCTATTTTTCAGGTCTCAGTGGAGCTCTGAGAATATAGGACAACTTGAATTCTCTTCATAGAGTCTTTTCGAATGTAGAGGTAAGTTCTAGTTTTATTTTTTTGTCACTTGATATAACCTGTATCCACATGCAGCAATCATCAGATCAGAAATATGTACAATATCGTGCACGCTGGTAAATTATGATTGCCTCAATCAGTTGTGCTCTACTTAATGTACAAGAATTACTTTGCGGTGATTTATTGTAGTTCAGCATTATGCCTTTTAAATAAACAGCTGTGTTGTGAATTATGGCTCTTATAAGAGCAAGACATGAGGAAAAGTCTGATTTTAAAACTTTTGATGGCAATCAAACAGCAAGTAAATCAATAAAAATAATAGCTATAAATGCACTTGCTGTTCCCTCTATATCTTGAAGTATTTATGTTAGAAATGTAATTCCAAACTAAGTATTTCTTGGAACATTCAATACTCCACATAGCTAAAGAGAAAGAACATGACTCATTTAAGCAATCCAAGATATTCAATCTCTGGAATTAAAGTAAATTGAAAAAAAAAGTCTCTTGATCTATATTTGACTGATCTGTGCATAATTGCCATCATCAATGGCCACATTTTCAAAGATACCTTAGCAAGTTTTCTAATACTGTGCCTGTAGTTTGGTGAAGGTAATCAAGGTACATATAGTTATGCTTAGACATCTGACTACTTTTTAAGTTTCAAGTTTGAGCCCATAAATCATATAATTGAGGATGAGTTTTCAAAAGCACTCCAGTGTCTTTTCCCATATGATGATGAGTATGTTATAAAATCCTACATATAACAGAGTAGACTTCTGCTCCTAAGTCATTTGAGTGCCTTTAAAAATCCCACCCTGAAGGGTTAAATCCATTCTGAACCTATAACTGTCTGCATCCAAAAGTTTTGACTGCAGTTGATTATGGGTGCTGTTACTTTTGAAAATTGGCACCGCATACATCAAAATGCCATTTCATACCAATGCCATCATTTCATAAATTACAATGTGAATTTCAGGAAATCCTATGCTGTGAAACATCATTTTTTGTCATTGGTTTAAAAGGTAGATATTCAATGTTTAATTCAGGTAACCACAATAACCTGGAAATCTGATCCACTCATGATTAGACATGAGATAGTAAATATTAAAGTGGGGAGGAAAAAAAGAAATAGCAAGACTCATGATCTCTAACAATCAAATCTAGAATTGTATTACCCATTTATAAATGTTCTTAACTCCATACATCAATTCTCTGTGCCATCATGTAGCTCCTCTTGGGTTTTATAGGTACAGATAAATCAATGGGACTTTAGCCCGTGACTTCAATAGGGGCTGGATTAGGCTTGTCAAAGTCTGGCCTGAGTCACAGATGGTTCATCAGGCTGATGCACTCTAACGCATGTCAGTTTCCATAGCCAACTGTACACAGGGACTGATGTGGCTGGCATCATGTCTGATCCACCTTAGACTTCTTAATTCTATGGCTCAGATGCCATTTTTCATCTGGGTGACCTGGAGGCAGGTTTTCAGTGTGAGATTAAGTGAGACTTGAACCCATAACATCTGGGATTGTAGTCAAGTGCCTTAGCCACCCACCCATCATGTCAAGCTAAAGATAAACAACTGATATCATGAGCCTTGGGATAAAATCATAATAAGGATACAGGACTGCTATTATGTCATTCACAATCACATTTTCATCCACTCATTCACTGTACAACCAAGGTGTGTTTACAATGTTGGCATAGTGTCTTTATTTTTTCATGTGGCTGTTTTACCACCCTTTATGAAATATTCATATATTCTGCCTTTTGCAAATTAGATTTTTCTTCAAGTGGCAAAACAAAGAAAAAGCAAATGTACTGAAGTCAAGAAGTGAAGGTTTGTGCGTGTGTATATACACACACAGATATATATAGGAGCACTTATGTTATACTGGGATCTTACAAGCAGTTAGTTGGCACACACAGAAAGTTAATTCAGTAGATCAAAGTCCTTGTACATTATGTTTCAGTGTATAATTTGGTGTCAATTTTATTTATTAAGAGCTCATAGGTCTTAGTTCATTTTTTCACTGCCAACTATCTAAAAAATAATTTCTAACTCTCTGAGGGTACTTGGAAAACCTCGGCTTTTCTTGGTATGAAAAATGAAGCAGAGAGAGCCGAAGTGACTTGCTAAAGGTCCCTCAGTGACAGACTCAAAACGTAGAAATCTGTTTTTGTGATACCCGTCCAACCTTACAGAAACATTTCCTCCATGGGCCTAAAGTATGGATGGTATGGAAAGTCCTTGTTACTGAAGATTAAGTCCGAACTATAATATTATTCCAGAAGTTTAAGTTTAATATTTGTTTTAACCTGAGTTCATGCCTCTTGAATTTTACTTGAACTCCCACACTTACAGAGAAATTCAGTTGACATTCCTGATCCTTTTGCCAGGATTATGCCTCAAATCAAACATGCATAAATCCTGAGGTTTTCTGAATTCAGGACAGGTTAATCAAAATGTTTTCAAACAAATCTTGAACCTCAGATGAGAATCAGAACTGGAAATTAGGGAAGCTTTGTCCTAGGTTGAGTTTCTCTGTGAAAGGAGAATTACACAGCCCTGATTATAAGATCTTTAGGCTTATCACGAGGATAAATTCTTTTTTGGTATTGTAACAAGTTTGTCATCCAACGGATGTCTGAACATGAGGTAGGGAAAACTGTAAGTGATGGTGTCTATACAATAAACGTAATATTGATTATTTTACAGAATAGACAGAGACTATCTGAAGGAGCCTACATTGGTTACCTTACTTTCCATAACATTGTAATATCATCATCATAAAGCCTTCACTGATTTATCATTAAAACAATTTGCCCCCATAACAGCACATTTCCAACTGCTTAATACTTGTTGGATTTCACCCAATAGTTTGTGGGGGGAAGGGAATTTTCAGCAAAACTTTGTTTCTGTTGAAAAATGTCATTTTGATAAAACCAAAATATTTTTCACAAATATAGTCTGGTGTAAGACAAATGCAATAACAGAGGACACTACAGGACAGCCAGCCAGATGGCTGTCCTGTAGTGTCCTTTTCAAGTTTTTAAGTGTCCTTTTTAAGTTTTTTTCCAACTTAATGTAAACAAGAAACAGTACTAATTAAAACTGATAATTGCTCTGGCCACAGATTGATTTCTAAAGTGAGGTCAATCAGCCTTAAACAACACAATAAGCCTGTAGCCTGCTGAAATGGTGATAATTTCTAGCCTTTCAGGTGAAAAGGTTCCAGAGAATGAATTCTTGTTACAATTTCTATACCTTGTGTTCTGAATCTTGTATTTGTTTAAAGAAGCGATTCTGCTAAATAGGATTATTTCTGTATGTACACATTTGCATACAAACACTTTTAACTTTGAAAATGCCATTTTAACAAAGCCAAAATGTTTTGTGGAAACATAGACTGGTGATTAGGGCACTCATCTGGCACATGGAAGGCCCAGTTTCAAGGCAAGCAATATTACTTAACAGTGCATTTATTAGAAAGGTACCTTGAATGGGTTGAAAAAGAATGGATATACCCTAAAAGGTAATTGCTAACATGTATTCATTGTGGTTTCCAGAGGCATGTTCATCAAAATTATGTTTTCTAACTATCCCAGTTACAAAGAGTTTGGTTTATTTCCCCTCACACTTTTAGATCATCATACGTAGTGAAACCATTCTTAGAACAGTAATGCAGTATATGAACAAAGGTAAAAAAATGCCACAGTCACATTATTACTTATGTTGGGACTATGGACTATATACGAGTTTTAAAGTGCTGTTTTGAAATGTATGATCTGTTTTACACTTCCCTTCATTCTATCAAAACCAGGAAACCCAGGACTGATAACATAAATAGCCCAAAAGTCAGTTTATATCTTACTGGAAGTCTACCATAAAACGTAACTCATTTGGGAACAAAAAGCAGGATATTCCCACAAAATTAAAAAGGCAGATATAGTTCTCATTGTCAATGTATTTTACTAGAGCAGATCAAAAAAGTGAAATAATTTTTGTGGGCAAAAATCTTTTTGAAATTTTTTTTGCAAACAGCTGTATTTGCCACCTTAATCAATGTTCTCTACCTCTTTCAACTTGAGGAGGTTGGAAAGTCAAGTTGATCAAGCAAGTCTGAGTTGAGGGGGGAAAACTGCCAACAAATTCAAAACCATAATAGACAATGGTAATTTTTGTAATAATTCCTGCTTCTAAAGTAACTTCAGACTCTGCAACCAATGGCATGTTTCAGAAGTGAGAATTAGAAATTCCAACTTTGTTTGTTTATATGCCATAGGGGTGAATTGACACATGGTTTCTAAACCACGTAGGCATGGTTTGCTGGAAGGACTGGTCACAGAAATAAACTGACCATGATTATGACATTGCTTTACACCTTTTCCCAAGTACAGCTGGCTTGAAAACATTTCTGTTTTCTGAAAATTATTACATTTGTCTTTCATTAATTTCTGGGAAAGCAGTAATTTAGCCTCTTTGTGGGTTGGTGCAACAAGTTGGTGGTTCTGAGTGAAACACCTCATCCTGCAAAAGGCTGAGGGTTCTGCCGAGTCCTTGAGTCTGACAGCTCCAAACCCTTCCCAGATGAAAAGGAAGTAGAGGATGTAGGGTGTGGGCTGAGCAGTGCTGAGATACAAACCCTGGAAGCAGCCAGTTCTAAGGAGGAAGGCTTGAACTGAACTTTGTTAATACTAATGCCTTTGATAGCAAAGCTAGACCTCAGGAATACAGTGAGTTTATTACAATTTACTGCACACATCTGGAATTTGATTCCAAAGATGGTCTCAGTAATACTCCTTCCTTATAAGTTTAGTCAAAGCATATTTGTGTTTGCCTGACTTATGTCGCATCTGAGACTAGGGTTTATGATTTCAAAAGGGCTAACTTTACTAAACTAAGGCGACTAGTTAGGGAAGTGGACTGGACTAACATATTTAGGGATCTAAAGGCAGATGACGCCTGGGGTTACTTCAGGTTGAAGTTGCAGGAGATGTCAGAGGCATGTATCCCGAGAAAGGGAAAACGGCTCGTAGGTAGCAGTTTTAGACCGAGCTGGATGAGCAAGCGTCTCAGAGGGGTCATTAAGAAAAAACAGAAAGCGTACCAGGAGTGGAAAATGGGAGGGATCAGCAAAGAAACCTACCTTATTGAGGTCAGAGGGTGTAGGGAAGCAGTGAGAAAGGCAAAGCGACGGGTGGAGATGGACCTAGCGAAGGGGATTAAAACCAATAGCAAAAGGTTTTTTAGCCATATAAATAGGAAGAAAACCAAGAAAGAAGAAGTGGGACCGCTTAAAACTTTGAACGGAGTGGAGATTAGGGATAATCTTGGAATGGCACAATATCTGAACGAATATTTTGCCTCGGTCTTCAATGAGGCTAATGAAGGGCTAAGGAATAGCGATAGAGGGACCGATGGGAATGAGGATATGGGGGTAGACATTACGGTATCGGAGGTGGAAACCAAACTTGAACAGCTTAACGGAAGTAAATCGGGGGGTCCGGATAATCTTCACCCTAGAATATTAAGGGAATTAGCAAGTGATATTGCTAGCCCGTTGGCGATGATTTTTAATAAATCTCTAAATTCGGGGATTGTACCGTTAGACTGGAGATTAGCTAATGTAGTTCCTATATTCAAGAAGGGGAAAAAAAGTGACCCGGGTAACTACAGGCCTGTTAGTTTAACATCTGTAGTATGCAAAGTCATGGAAAAAATTTTAAAAGAGAGAGTGGTTACGGAGCAGGAGGCCGATGGCAACTGGGATAGTTTACAGCATGGATTTACGAAAGGTAGATCGTGCCAAACCAACCTGATCTCCTTCTTTGAGAAAGTAACAGATTTTTTAGACAAGGGAAATGCGGTGGATCTAATATATCTGGATTTCAGTAAGGCGTTTGATACGGTACCGCATGAGGAATTACTGGTTAAATTGGAAAAGATGGGGATTGAAATGAAAATCCAGAGGTGGATAAGGAGCTGGTTAAAGGGGAGACTGCAGAGGGTAGTATTGAAGGGGGAACTGTCGGGTTGGAGGGGGGTTACCAGTGGAGTTCCTCAAGGTTCGGTTTTGGGTCCGATTTTATTCAATCTATTTATTGCTGACCTGGGAACCAAGAGTAGGAGTGGGCTGATAAAGTTTGCGGATGACACCAAGTTGGGAGGTATTGCCAATTCGGAAAAGGATCGGGATATCCTCCAGGGAGATTTGGATGACCTTGTAAACTGGAGTATTAGTAACAGGATGAAATTCAATAGTGAGAAGTGTAAGGTTATGCATTTAGGGATGACTAACAAGAATTTTAGTTATAAGCTAGGGACGCACCAGTTGCAAGTAACGGAGGAGGAGAAGGACCTAGGAGTCCTCGTTGATCGTAGGATGACTATGAGCAGGCAATGTGATGTGGCCGTTAAAAAAGCAAATGCGGTCTTGGGATGCATTAGGCGAGGTATTTCTAGTAGGGATAAGGAGGTGCTAGTCCCGTTATATAAGGCGTTGGTGAGACCTCATCTGGAGTATTGTGTGCAGTTTTGGTCTCCCATGTTTAAGAAGGATGAATTCAAACTGGAACGGGTACAAAGAAGGGCTACTAGAATGGTCCGAGGAATGGAAGGCCTGTCGTATGAAAGGAGACTTGAGGAGCTCGGTTTGTTTTCCCTAACCAAAAGAAGGATACGAGGAGATATGATTGCACTCTTTAAATATATCAGAGGGATAAATACCAGGGAAGGAGAGGAATTATTTCAGCTCAGTGCTAATGTGGACACGAGGACAAACGGATATAAATTGTCAGTCAGGAAATTTAGGCTTGAAATTAGACGAAGGTTTCTAACTATCAGGGGAGTGCAATACTGGAACAGCCTACCGAGGGAAACAGTGGGGGCAAAGGACCTCCATGACTTTAAGATTAAGCTAGATAAGTTTATGGAGGAGATGGTATGATAGGATACCGGGCTTAGTCAATAGGTTAATTAAGTGCCGCACTAGTAAATAGTACATGGGTCAATGATATGATATTCTTAACCTTTTTCCAGAGGGTATGGCTGGAGAGTCTTGCCCGCATGCTCGGGGTTCAGCTGACCGCCATATTTGGGGTCGGGAAGGAATTTTCCTCCAGGGTAGATTGGCTGTGGCCCTGGAGGTTTTTCGCCTTCCTCCGAAGCATGGGGCAGGGGTCGCTTGCTAAAGGAGTGGGGGGATCGGCTTATGTGGCCTGCATCTTGCAGGAGGTCAGACTAGATGATCATATTGGTCCCTTCTGATCTTGAATTCTATGATTCTATGATTCTATGATTCTATGTAAAGCACTGTACATTTTCAACACTCAAGTATCTCTGTATGCATCAATGAAAGAAAATGTACATGCAAATTAGAGGCAGCCCACGCACCACGTTGCAAGTTTTTGCTGTGGCCCTCAGCAATGCAAGGGCTTTACCCTATTCATCTACAATGGAAATAACTTAGAATTAACTTTTGTGCAAAGACTGTTTTTCCACTATATCCAACGTCTCATCTAAACCACAGAGAGGGAAGCAGTTCATGGAGACCCGGTAGGAATCACAAAGTCAAGACCTGGATTCTGCTAGAGAGCAAAGTGATTGCTGTAAATGAGGACACATTAGGAGAGTACTGCTTGTCGAAGAATCTTTTTCTTTCTTTCTTTCTTTCTTTCTTTCTTTCTTTCTTTCTTTCTTTCTTTCTTTCTTTCTTTCTTTCTTTCTTTCTTTCTTTTATATTATATTATATTATATTTATTAAAATGGAAAGTGTTAGACATCCTAAATATGTCAGCCACTACCCATGTAATTAGATTGCACACCCTAAGGGCTGGAAACTAAGCTCTCCTCTGTGTTCCTGGTGCCCTGTGCAGAGCATGGGAGATTAATAAATACTACCATCCTTTTACAAGGCATTTTCCACACTAGCATTTAATATGGTTTACTAACGTTTGTCGGGCAAGTTTTATTTATACCTATCTCCTAATAACCTGAGACACATGCACATTCACACACACGTACACACACACACACGTACACACACACACACGCTGAGGGATTCATTGTAGTTTAAGAAGGCTGAGCTGTGCTAGCAAGAGTGGGAATAGAATGTGCTACATCTCCAGTCCCAGTAGATACCAGGAGCAGGTATAGTACCCGTTCTAGTCATTGGTGGCTTCAATCTACTTGTATAGTCCATTGACTGGCTCACAGGGGGTTGGGCCATGGTCATACTCCTTTCCCACTGAAATAGATACTTTTTGTGGTGCTCTCCATTGGCAGCAGCACTATCGCTGAACCCTCCCCTACAGTCCTGCAACTATGTAAATACTCCTTATGCCCTCCTCCCCACACCCCAGTGCTCCCATTGTGCAGCATCCATGAGGAGATTCAGCCAGGGGGAGAACCTAAGTGTCTTGACTCTACCTTCAATGATTTAGCCATTAGGCAATACTCCCTCAAAAATATATTTTGAGAAATGCAATCATGGGATCATAGACACCAGAGCTTACAAAGTTTTTCTTTGTCAACTGACAATAATTACTTTTACACTATTCTCTTTCCCCAAATACCAGTTCTCTCATAGCTTGATCATGGTTTTCATAACACTAATGAAACTACCTTTAACAGTGCATGGTTTATAGAAGAGATGTGCAGTGTCTCTGCATTCTACTGCAAAAAAAATCTTTAAAACACAAACAACATTTACAGCACAACATTTAATCAAAGGTCATAAGTCTGTTGTAATTCTAGTGCTTTATGTTGACAAAAAAAAGACTGCTTGTATCATTACATTTTCTATTTTTATGGAGCAAAACAGCCCTTCATTTATACCAATACTGTCTATGAGATACTGCACTGGCGGAAAAATAACTGATTAATTTTCTTTTTCTGCAAGTGGCAGAAACAGTGAGTTACAATTCACTGCAGCACCGGATATGGAAATAGAATAATGTTCTTTAAATTGATTTTGGGTGGGTGATCGGAACACAATCTTTATTTTTTTTTTAATTTTCACCAAGTTGCACTAAACTGTTTAACTTCCTATTCCTCCGAGACTCAATATAAGAGTGCGAAGCAACATAATGAAATCTGATGGTTGTAAAGATAAAACAGAACACTCTTATTTCCACATAATTTGCCATTATAAAAAACATCTAATTGGAAAATTGGGGAAATAATTAGTAAAATATGTGAGAATACCTTGTAAACTTTGGGCTGGATTCACAACGGAGTTTTAGGCTTTGCAAATGTTGAGTGTTATTGCGCTGAACTTTTAGGCACCCTGCCAGCTAGTGGAATTAATGACCTTGAGGGTACATTTATACTACCCGCCGGATTGGCGGGTAGTAATCAATCTATTGGGGATCGATTTATCGTGTCTCGTCTGGATGCGATAAATCGATCCGCGAATCGACACCTGTACTCCACCTCAGCAGGAGGACTAAGCAGCGTCAATGGGGGAGCCGCGGCAGTCGACTTGCCGCCGTGAGGACGGCCAGGTAAATCGAACTAAGATACTTCGACTTCAGCTACATGAATAGCGTAGCTGAAGTTGCATATCTTAGATTGATTCCCCCACCCCACCCCACCAGTGTAGACCAGCCCTGAGTTAGACACCCTATATAATGCCTGGGGAGTTAAAAAAGAGAGTCACAGAAACCAGCATGCCGAGCAGGTAGCCCCTAAACTACCCAATAAGAAATGCTAAGAAGGGTGAGGCCTAAGTCCCCCATTCTTTACAAGAGATGTAGGCACCTGACTCCAAGCTGGATGGAATCATCTCCCACTGCTCAGAGTTGACAGCCATGAACCTTGTCCTGGTGTTAGGTGCTTAGACCAGGTCAGCCCTTCCTTAAGAAAAAAAGATGGGCAAGGGTGGAGCCCGTGGTGATTCCTCCTTTACAGCCAATGACCTAGTGGTTAGAGTTCTCAAGCTTATTTGATCGTGCCCCTTCTTTGTGCCTATAGTAGTGTATGCCCATTCTCCCAGTCACACAAGTACACATCCCAGTAAAAAAAAAACATGAAACTCTCACTAAATATTAAAAACAGCAAGGCATTGATTCAAACAGAGTCAACGATGCACTGTAATAACAGCAACATTGCAATTGTGGTTAATTCTTAAAATTTAATGTGCACACGGTGGTGTAGCAAATGGACTAATGTACAGATGGCAATGACTTTGTATAGTACTATGCAAGCTTAACAGAAATCTGTCAAAATGCATAGCGCCATCTAGAGTCAAATGCACAGCACTATTTGAGGACCTGATATGTCCAGAGGAATCAGCTTTGCTAGTTATTTGTTGCTGAGGGTAAAATGTGTGAAGTAAGTTTTTTCCCCCCCAAAGTGTCTCATGCCTTCCCCCCTCCCCCCAAGTACATTCCATGCCTGCTTCCACACTTTGAGAGCCTCTGCTGTGGAACACCCATGTTCAGATCCCTACTCTGACTGGTTCAGAATGTAGATCACAACCCCGTCCCCAGCAGAGTGCCCTAACCACTAGGATATAGATAGTCTTAGGTGTGTCTGCCTGTCTCTCCTTTTGGTGTTGTTTCAGTTTGTCTGAAATACTTAAATATTCATTGGGCCAGGGAGAGAGGAAGAATGACTCCAGAACCTAGCGATTCATGCATTTTCATACGAGACGCAAGTTCCAGTTTGTGTTACAATTACTTAGTCTGTTTCTAGCAGCAGAAAATCAGGTGTTTCGAGGATTTCACTGGTGGAAATGTAGGCACCAAGGCACTCTAGGTGCCTACAGGGTTAGGCAGCAGCTGAGCAGTGGCTTTGTGAATTCCAGTTGTGGCTAAATACTGGAATTAGGCACCTATGTCCCCCCTAGTTCAGTGGTGGGCAAGCTGAGGCCCACACGTGGCCCATCAGGGCAAGCTGCTGATGGGCCGCCAGACTGTTTGTTTACATTTGCATGGCCGTCCACAGCTCCCAGTGGCCACAGTTCGCCATTCCCAGCCAATGGGAGCTGCGGGAAGCGGCAGCCAGGCCCACACCAGTTCCATCCCTGGGTCCATCCTGGGGTCTATGTGGTTGGGGTACTATATTGTTACCCGTGTCCAGAGTGACTAGGGAAGAGCATGCACCCCTTTACCCACCTTTGTAAAATGCTTTGACATCTGTGGGCACAAAATCTTATCTAAATTCAAACTCTTATGCTGTTGCATGAGAGTAGGAAGGGAAACTCACTGTGCACAAAGATCTATCAAATAAAAAGATCGAACCAATAGGAAGAGATAAAGAATATTTTCTCTTTATAATCTTTCAGTTTAGCCACATGAGGTGTTACCTCTACCGATAATAAAATAAAAAACTGGAAGAAAGGAAAGTAAGTTTTGAGTTGGCCGAGAGCCCCTTTAAGTTGTATTATACAATCTCTGTAAGTATCTGCATTGGTGAGAGTATAAAAAGATGTTTATAGTATTAGCTGTAGGCCCCTCTGAGCAGCATTCATTGTAAACAAGAATCAGCTTGAGCCTGAGAGGTGGGCTATAGCACAGTGAGACACTTGTTTAAAAAAATATTTTTTGTTTTCTTAGAAAAGACATAGACAAACTAAACTATGAATTCTCCTTCTCTGTCTTTCTCTGCTTCTGCTGCCCTGAGCTATTTATTTTTTGTACCTCTCCACAGAAGTGCAAGTCACTTTCTATGGAACCTGCTAAGTAGGTGTGAATAGAATATTTCTGCAGCAGGGCAGTAGTGATCTTAATAAGTGATGGTGTTATTTAATAATCTCACTGAAAAAATGTGCCTGCTCTATTGATGATGCTTAGAGAGGCTCTTACTTTGATATTGCTTTGAAGAAGCAGCAAAAGTGTGGGGAATATCTTTTAAGTGACATGTTAAAAAAAAAACTCAGGTCAATGAGTAATCCTGAAAAAAAGTAGCAAAGAGTGTACAGTATTGTTGAGAATTTGAGAGAATGAGAAGAAAATTGTTGTGAAAAATTGAAGAAGAGTTGCTATCACCTATTGTGATGAGCATTTTAGCTCTCTTTGTCTCTGAGCTTTCTCTTAGGATTCGCCAGACATTTTATTTGAGGTTGTAAGGTGCGGGAACAATGATACAAGAATATATATATATATATTCTTGTATCATTATATATATATAAACAACAGTAGTTTTCTGTGAGAGGTTCTCTAACATATATAATCAGTTTCAAAATGGTTTGTACATATATACATATATATATATATATATATGTAATAAAGTTTGTATCATATTGTTCAGTGTGTAATGAAAAGGTAGATTATTCTGACCTCTCTCACACAGAGGGTGGAGTCATAGTTTTCAGGCCTGGAGAAATACAAAGATTCCATTTATGCAGGAAAATTAACATGAAACACAGAAGTTCCCCATCATTCCAAACAAATATTTATTATTGTGTTAAAGGATTAAAAAGTGGACACACTACTATCTGTCCCTTAGGTCTGGCTTTGAAAATGTGTAGTTACTAGTTACTCCACTGCCATCTTCATTCTCATCAGAATTGTCTGCTTTAGGGAAGATCAAGTTAAGAGTCACCTTTTCTCCAAGAATCTCAAGGCAGTTTCTGTAGATTAATCAAGTCTTGCAAAACCCATGTGCAGCTCGTAGTGTTACAAATCCCTTTTACAAATGAGGAGACTGAAGCACTTCAAAGTAAAGCAACTTGTTCAAGGTCACACTATTAAAGCTGAGCTGGGAATACAACACCAAATTTCAAAATTTAAGTCCTTCTTTGGACCATTGGACCACATGGTCTCCAGCAATTTCCTAAGCTTCTAGTGAGAATCAAATTCCTTTCTTCGCTCTCATTAGAGTCTCTTCTTTCCATATGTTCACTCTAGTTCCCTTAATGCCAATAGAAGCATAAGTGCATATCAAAAGGAGAATAGGCTCTAATTTGTATCTGTTATTCCTTCACTTATTGTGTTCTGCTTTCCAAAGTTTCGCAATTAGGTGTCACTCAAATGGCCTCTCCCTGTCATGCATCAGGTGATTTGCTTCTATTCTCAGCATCATTAAATTAAGTTCTAACTCAGCCAACCAGGCCACATGGTGTATTTCCCACTGAACCAATAGTAGATTCTGAATTTGAGAAGTGATTTTTTTTCCCTATTCTGAATCTAATCTTTAAAAGTCTGAAACTATGACAAAATTTCTATAAGAAAGCATTGGCGATTAGATTGTAAAATTTAACGGAGAGAACTGTAGACCAAGCCTATTTTCAGTTGCTGATTGTTAGTTGCTCTAGTCTTGGCAATCTTTTTTTCCCATTACTTCTCCTTGCTTATGTCATTCTCTCATTTTTCTGCTTGGTGACACCCTGTCTCCTGCTGACAGGGCTGGTGAGTTGTACTCCTTGAGGAATTTTCTACCCTGTCTTGGCAGAAGAGCATGGATAGTAATTCTCCTCTAGAGAGATTGAACATATCACTTCTTTGACACACTTAGCCTTTGTTGACCAGAGGCCCATGAGCCTAAGTTTTATATATGGGTGACAGTATATTACCTTTTTATTGTTCTGTGAGCCGAGTTGCAAATAGGCTGCGGCTTTGTGCGCTTTTATATTAGAATGTAGCAAGGATCAGAAATTCACATATTGTAGGTGGGGCTCTCTTGGCTAGAGGCACTAATCTTTAGTTGTTGAAAAGATCTGAGACCAATTAAAACAAAGTATTGCTTTAAAAATATTACAATGCATTGTGATAACGTATCATAACTCTGAAATTATAGGAGTTCAATCCTTGATTTATAAAAACTGAGCTCAGTCGTTGTCTGAGTTTATCCTATGCTTTGTAGATTGATTGGCCATATTGTTATTTAGCATCTCAGAGAGCACGGAATAATATTAGGCATGAAACATTAATCAGGAAATTATGCATTGCTTTCACAATTAATGTGCAACTGGACTTTACTTTGTAATATTGTATTAGCTCTTAACATGCAAATTATTTTAGGTAATTACCTCATTTTTCAGTGGCCATTTGATGGATTGAAGTTTCATGCAGAATGTTCTGTGTAATTTAAAATCTTGCACTGATTTGTTTCTTTTCTTGTTCATAAAAATCTCTGTTTTCTTTGTTATACATCAGGCATATAGGTGGATCGCACTGTAAAATTCAATGTGCCAAGTTAATTTTTCCAGTTCTTTTAACCCTAACTAGAGTGGGCAATTTGGTCAAGTGTTATAACAGAGATGTCTCATGACACAGTAAAAATAAAAACAAGTGCCGAGGAACTTCACTTGTAGCATGAGTCTAGTTGTCTTTTTACTGTTCCATCTGTTTAAAACAAAACTGAAACAGAAGTTTAACCTTATGTACCTCAATTTCAGGACTATTGGTGTTGTATGTGTATACTGTATAGTAAGCATGTAAATCTAAAATATCAATGGATGCTTTTCCGTATTCAGTAACATCCTCTAATCAAAATATATATAATTTCAAAATGATGCAGTTCCATGATTTAAATACTAAAATACTTCACTAGTTTTAAAACTAAAGATAACTGGAATAGATATGTTTTATCCTCCTTTGTATTTACGATGCTACATGTCATAACGACATTTCCAAAACAAGTATTGGATATTAGTCGGTTTCTGACCCATAAAAGTATTTTGATATATATGTGAATAGCTGAGAATATTTAGCTCATTCTTTCCCCATATTTTTCAATCTTGAATGTCACATAATCACAAGTATTTGTTGTGATCTTGTCTATTCAGAATCCTGCTGCTGTAAAATAGCTTCTCCATAAATGTCAAGCAATGTAAAATTGAATGCCTATATTTAAATAGATTTTAACAGATAATAAAACTTGAGATTAAAATGGTTTCATTCAATGAGACAGACAGTTCCTTCAGTACTGTGCAATTTGTGTCACATTATGTAAAATACAAGTCCAAAACCACCAGAAAAACAGAAGCAGAAATGTAAAAGTATCTTTTAAAATGAAGCTAGAAATGTTGTATTTTAATCCTAGGTCAAATAGAGAATGAAAAAGATAATAGTAGGGTACCAAATCCTGTTTTTTAAATATTGCAGTGCAATGGTTTGATTTGTTTTCCTCTCTCTTCATGGGCTTTGACACCCAAATTTCAAGCTCTATAGTTAGAATTTTTTCCTACCCTACATCTTCTAACCTCCCTTTGTTTAAGGGAAAGCAAAAGAATTAGAGTATTTTGACACTCGATTATGTCAAGCACAAGAGAAAATTGCTTTTCCATTTGCAGGTACCCATTTGGCATCTTATCGCAGAATACCGAGATACAACACAGCTTACAATTGGTTCACCAACACAAAGGGATGTATCATGTCTCTTGTGATAACAGCTACTGACAGTCTTTCACTCACTAAATATTAAAATGGACATGTGAAATTATGTGACTGAAAAATATTATTTTCACCCATCTAGTGCCCAGGAATAAGACTTATCAGACACCCTATTGAAATCTGTTATATTGAGTTTAGTTTGAATTTTCCATCAGGAAAACCATTTTTACAATCAGTCAACACAGCTTGCAAATGAATTAAAACAGCACATTGCTCATTACTGAGCACATGATAGGTGAGGGGAAAAAATGGACAAGATAGGTGAACCCTAAATGGCAAGCTGGTTTACAGTGCATAGATAATTCAAGTTAATTACTTTCTCGAGCGAGGTTGGTTGATTTTTAGTGATGGACTCACATTTTAAAGTTGGATAGTTCACATGGCTTCTTACAGGACAGACTTTCAAAGGAACAATAGTTTGTGGCTGCCAGCAAGTGTTTTCTTGCATCCTCAGAACGATGTGTGTTTCCATAAAGCTTTACGGGTGTTTATAGTAGGGCTGAAAACTAGGCCTGATGGGAACACGTCCAAGGTGTCACCTGGGCAGGGTTTAAGCACCTTAAGCTACTTGTTATTTCTGGATTCTTGGCTCTCTTGCTCCGCCCCCAGGCCTAATGGCAGCCAATGCACTGGTATCAGCACTACTGGTACATGATAATATTAGATATGATGCAGTCCACCAACATAAAACTTTATTCATTTTAAATAACAATTAACCGTCCCCACCCCACCAAAGCTTAGGCTTTCTCTTTATCTTTCTGAGTAATGATGATGGCTAAGATAGCTGGTAGCCAATGAAAAATACCCCAGCCCACTCTGCCTAATGAACCACACGCTGTGATCCACAGCATACTTTGAAAGTCAGCCTTCTCAGACTATTTCAGATCAAGGTGGGATGTGAATTCACAAGTCCTGCTGTTATCCCTTTCTCATATACCTATTTGGCTCCAGCTCAAATGCTATGCTAGTTATAGCTGCAATATAATCAGGCAGGGAGAGAGGCTGTCTTTCAAATAGGCAAGTCACAAGACAGGGCTCTATAGATTTACTTAAAATACCTTAAACTTTACCCTGAAATGAGTAGACAATAACCATATTACTGTGAAACTATTATCACCTTATGCTTCATATGCATACCCCATCACACACTAAATTCAGAGCAAGCCTCCTTACAATCGAACTAACTTGTAGTAATGAATTTCATTCCTAAATGCTTCTGACTAATATAGATGTTGAATACCAAATAAAAAAGACAATGAATTGCTTGTTGGCACCAAATATACATTGTTGACTGGGAGAGATTAGAGAGATGTCATAAAGCATTGACCTTGATGGGGCTGTCTTGGTTGGTTGTGCTTTATATGGGATCTTCTGAGGCATTTGTAGCCTTAGATCTGTAGTGGTGACACATTTTCTTCTGAGCTATGGGAGATAATGTCATTATCGAGTTGCAGAGGGTCAACATGAGTTGTCTGTCACCTCCCATTTGCCACTGTTTCTCACAGACTAGCTTCTTTTCACTCTGGGCTTGCATGACATGGCATACAAAGCCATACACAATGTCACTGTGTTGCTGAGACTGGGGAAATAGCATTTGTCACCACAGCAGATTATTCAGTAGAAAGCATTGGAGAAATAAGTATTATTAAGGAGCAAAACAGTGTAGTTCACTATTATGGAATGTGATGATCAGTTCCATACTGGCACATGAATAATAAAAGCATATTTCCCTTTCTTAAGAAAGAACGGAAAGAAAGAGAAAGAAAGAAAGAAAGAAAAATAATTCCACCTTGGAAATTTTTCAGCTACCTTGATCCCAGATAACAATTCACAAAATATTCTTTTTAATCAGACTTTGTAACTTGTTTGCTGTCACCTAAATAATACATTATAGATTTTAAATAACGCACATTTTATTTTTTTGTGCTAATGACAAACCATTTCATGATTTTTTACAATGAATTAACATAAAACTACATTAACAAAATGATACATTGAAAAGGAAAAAAAATACAAAAAATAGAACTCTGATCTTGATGTAAAAGAAATCAGAGATTTCTAATTCCAGACTTCAAGAGACAGTGAGTTTCATAAATGCAGAGTACAGAAAACAAAATTCCTAATCCTCAAAAGGATTTGAATTGGGATAGAACACAGTTCCATTTGGTTGATATTTCTTTCTTTAAAAAAAAATCTTTTATAACCACACATTTACTTTCAGAATTGCATAATGTTCTATCACTAAAGTCACTTTGAAGAAAGACAAGTAGATCTGAGTGTCACACACATAACAGTAATGCATGCAATTTCACTTATTCTGTGTTCAAATATTGAACATAAAGGGACTTCAGATGGAAGCTTGGAACAACTAAATCTGTCAACAGTGTTTGACACAAGTGTTTTGTACACTAAATTAAGATCTAAAAATGGACATGGTTCAAACATACATATATAAACCAATCAAACTCAGTGCTCAAATGATCTCCCTCCTAGTGATCCAGCAGGATACTACCAGCAGTTCTACAATATTAGTGGAAGATAGTTATATGTATAAAAAATAAATGGAAAGATGAGTATTGTAGATTCCACTCTAGGTAAATAATGTCTAAAACAAACATTGTTGAATGTTAATTTACTTTTTCTAATACAATCACAGAAAACACATCCTGGAACTATTGACTGCCTTTTGTTGTCTGCACTACAAAAGTAAAAATAAGAACACTTTCACATATGTTGTAAATCATATATAAAAAAGAAGTGAGTGATCTATCTGTAGATATCTATACACACACTGCATATGGTGATAGCCATATAGCAGATTACTGACCGTTGTGATAAATTGCATTTTATCATGCAACTTTGATCACCTTATCTACATTGCCCACTAATTTCTGCCATGATTACGTACTAATTTCTGCCAGGACTACTGCCATATCTGTATCTCTGAACAACTTCAAACAAGTGCAATTGCCAAACTCAAGCAAACAAAACAGAGGAACACCCTGTGAGAGAAATGTTTAGTCAATGCACCTTCACTCCAGCTCAGCAGGAATTCTTTCGTGCTATAAGGATGTATATTTTTCAATAACAATTTGGATGGCACCGTGCCTTTTCCATATTCTCCAGTGTATCTTATTTTGATTCTATTTATTGCTCAGGAAGGAAGACAGAAAATAGCAGTAGTTGCCTTCATTCAAACTATTCACCACACTACAACTAAGGAAAAGAAAAGAAAAGAAAAACAAATTAGTTCAGTCTCTGTTTGTTTGTTTGTCAGTGTTCTTCATTATCCACTCCTCCTCCTCCTGGCCATCTGTCTAAGCACCAGCTCTTCTAAGTGTTGACAGAACTATCGAGTCCAGTTAGCTCCTCAGGTTCACTTGCATCTATTCCCTCTAACAACAATACTAGGGAGTTATAAGATAAAATTTATTGTAGTCCAGGAGCATTGAGCTTAAGTATAGTCTCTTTGTGAATCCAGCAAAGGCATCCAGTCAAGTAATACAAGTCTGTGACTACAAGAGAAAAATGTAAAGTCTTTAGGCTACAAGTTTAGGTTTTATATCAAGAGGAAAATAAACAAAGACAGTCCAAAGGATGAGAAGGAGATCAAATAGACAAAAGCAAACATGTAAATAAGTTCAAAATAACATTTTCCCATTTTGACCCAAGTAGCTAGTCAAAGTTCAGGGCCCTGGGAATGTTCCAGTTGGGCACAGAAATTGATGATGTAGTCTGTTTTTTTTTCCCCCCAATATTGTTTGTTTATTTATGAGGAATCTACAAAGTCCTGCTTCTGCGAACACAGGATGAAAAACAAAACAAACACCACAACAACAGGATATAGATTCTTGGGCTTACATCCCCAAGTCTCCTTAGCTAGCACCATATCCAGAACCTTTTTCTAGGCTTCTCCAGGGTCACTGGGCATACAGGCTGCTGGGTGGATTTCTTCCTGCCTCTGAGTCTCTCTGTTTCTTGTCTTCCCCCATGTTGCTAGTTTTCCACATCCACCTACCTCATTAGAACAATGCCCTTATGTTACTAGTTTCTGGGTAGACTATTATGCCTTGTTTTAGGTGTGGCTACTTAACCGTCTCTTACAACTATCTTCAATGGAGGCCTGTTCACACATAAGTTTCCACATACAAGGTTTTAACTCAACCCATAACAAAAGTTTAACCCAGAACTTTTTCATAACAGAATTGTTTCATAGCAATAGCATATGCCTCAAAGAGGGTCCAGTTAAATTCTCAGTCTAAGGTCCATCACAAACTTTTTTGGGGTATATGGAGGTGATAATAGTACCATTCATGTTCTTTATATTTTAAAATTTTAGACTTAACAGTTGAGAAAATTAGTCTCCCCCTCCCCGCAGATCTATCCTCCCTCAGCATTACTTCTCCATGCTGGCATAACTCTCTTCAAAACAACTTCTCCCATAGTGCAAAATTCTGCACTATTGTTGACCCTAGTAAGGGCATCATGTCCCTACTGAAATAGCTAGGCAGTGTCCAGTGCTCCAAAGTCAATCTTTCTCGTTTGTAGTAAGTGAAATTTGGGATCATGAGCTGCTTGTCATTATTATAGTGCCCCTCACACAAAGTTTCTTCCTCCCACATCACATATCCTCCCATATCCCTTGACAGTGTTCTGGTTTCTTTTTGAAAACTAGGGAGTGGGAACAGAAGTGGCTTCTTCTTCCATTGTTAGCATTAAACCTCACTTGCACCTTTGCGGCTTTGTGGTACTTCTTATGACTCTTTTTTTGTTGCTCATGACTTTCTCTTGATGCATCTATATTCTGCTATTTCCTATTAAAGCATATTTTATTAGGTCAGCTGTATGATGAAAAGCCAGGCATCCAAGCATAGGAAAGAGGTTTAATGTCTCATGAATAGGTAGATTTTCATGTAAGCAAAACAAATTTTGCCTAACTAGTAAATAAAATATGAATTAGATACATATGTGATGTTATAACTTTTTACATAATGTAAACCTTATGAACATTATCTTATGACAGCTAAAATAATGATACTGTGCATGCTTGGCACACTGTCTTCATGTTATTTTCAGACTGTAACCTTGGTGACCCTGATAGCTTTCCTATAAAGTGCAGACTATCTAGTCTTGCAAATAAATGAATTATTTGGGAAGAGAGTCAAATGAAGGAAAGGAAAATCAAGTGTTTGTATAATTATAGGGCCCAACTCTTCAACAAAGTTTTCAGGTGATTCATCCTTACCTAAAGAAGTAGTTCCACTGAAAACAGTGCAACAATATAAATAAAAATACTTCACAAG
This sequence comes from Mauremys mutica, assembly GCF_020497125.1. Classification (NCBI taxonomy): domain Eukaryota; kingdom Metazoa; phylum Chordata; order Testudines; family Geoemydidae; genus Mauremys; species Mauremys mutica. The sequence continues at coordinate 84,840,543 of NC_059079.1, read as the reverse complement.
AGGAACAGAAACAGAATTGATCCTGTATGTTTGCAAGCCATTCCAAATGTTCCTTTGAGGAACATTTCACAGTGGACTGGGGCTAACCTTCCCACAATGAGGCATCATGCTTTTCCTGGATTAATGGCTTGAAATAAAAAAAAATGGTGATGAATATTTCTTCCAACACCCAACCATAAAGCCATTTGCAATGATTTCTCATAATGCAACACGAAGCATTGTGTTTAACAATTTCCATCATTTGTTCTGTTAAAAAGGCAGAAAACATGAGAGACTGATCATTGACCCTGACCTCTACAGAGGGAAGATAATATGTGCACACCTGTACAAGCAAGGCAATTGTAACCTGGGAGAGATATACTCCTCAGTAGGGAAACTTGGAGAAAACTATCCATTTCTGAGTCTGTGTTGGTCAGCTTTGGAACCCCTGGGTAACTCATGGCAATGCTGCAAGCCCCAATCCTTAAACAGACTGTATGCCAGTGGGAGGCCCACAGCCCGGGTTCTGCCAATGAAAGGAACTGACCTCTGTAGCTGAACAGTCAATCTCTACTGTGATATTGTTGCAGTATAAGTAGTCATGAATGAGACCCACTGCAGGACTCGAAGTGTTCCTTTGGTTGATTGAACTGTCTGTTCTTTCTAGTGATAGACTCGTGTGGAATATTCATAGTAAATGGAATGCCTAAAATTTGTTACTTCACATTTTATTCGGAAGGAAAAAAATGTCTGTGTTTGAGGAATAAAATGCCAAACTTCATATATATATTTGGCTGAAAAATTGGACCATTATGTACAGTAGAAAACTGGTCTATTTTCAAAGGATAAATGTAGTTGTTTTCAAGTGAAAGGTGACATTTCAGCAACCATGTGAAAATTCAGATTATTCCATACTTTGAGGTGAAAAAATACCTATTTCAGAGAATTATAGTACATTGAAGAGCTAGAGGTATAGAGGAGCTGCAGAATCCTAGAAGTTTATTATGGCTTATGCCAGTCTATTAACCTGGGGGGTGCTCATATACTACAGTGAACAGAGGTAGAGCAAAACTATGAGAGAGGGGAAATGTCCATGCATCCAATGTGAACTTCTTCAAGCATTGTGGTCCTGTTTGTCTTCTCTCATAAGTTTTACACCAGTGTGGCCCTATTGACTTCTGGCTTACACCAGTATAAGTGAGAAAAGAATCAATCCCTGTCTTTCAAAACCAGAGCTTTCCTTTTGAGTACTGGGAGAGAACATCAGCATTGTGACAATTGTTCCTTTGGCCTATTAATTGCCATTAGTTATAACACTGGCCACTGCCTGGGCATTGCAGGGTCTTCTGAGGCTGTATCTTATAGGCTGGATGCAGATGCAGCCTTCATATTTAATGGAAGGATCAAACCTTTAAAAAAGTGCTCCTAGAATGATGTAATGGGAGCCGATATAATGGAACAAGTGATAAAGTTAATGCAGATGCCTATTTCTCCACAGTGTAAGGTGGAAGAGAAATAGTATGTGAGAGCCTGACTGTTAGCCCCGAATCATGAAACTCTAATATTTTTCCAGATTTAAGGATCAATCCAGCATGATACTGAGTACCTGCCAATAGGTGCTGAACTCCCTCATCTCCCACTGAGATGAATTTAACTACTTTCCTTTCCCCACTCCAATTTATGTTAACCTTTTAATTCATTCCTTAATCCATTGCAGCACAATATTCTCATTGTATGGAAATAATTACAAATGTGCTTTGTCTATTTGTTTGCTTTGTGTGTGTTATGTGCATGTGTGCTTATTTCAAAAGAAGTTCTGCTCCTGCTGGGGAAAATAGTGCAGGAGCTTAGTTCATTCTCATTTTGAGCTCTGTATTGTAAGAAGCATTTTAATAATTGCACAATTATTTGCTTATTCTTACAGTGTGATTAAAAGGCTTGTGGTGGGAGTGTGAGGTAACTTTGGTAAGGTAGGGGCTTTATTTTTGTTTCTCCATTCCCTGCAGAGTTGGTCCTTCAATGCTGCAGTAGCATTTCTCAATGAAACTGCTTCATTGGAACAGGATGTTGCTGAGAATAACATTTAGATTACAACTGGATTATTATGTTGTTGTTTTTTTGCCAGCTGGGCAATGAGTCATACAGTCATTTTTCAAAGAGTGTTTGTATAAAAGAGCTTTGCTACTTCTCAAAGAAGTAGAGTAATGAGAAGCTTTCACTTCTAGTAAAAAAATTTGAAAAGGCTCAGGGTTCAGATGCTTAATGTGTCCTAACATGTATCTGATTATCTTCAATAATTCTAAAATCATATGATCCTCTGGAAGAGAAATGTCTGTTTTGCAATAATTTATTAAATTTTTTGCTTAACAAAACTTTTTCTTGTTCCCCACAAGGATCTTAGGGCTAACTGCTAACAGTTTTGAGACACTTAGTAGTGTCATTAAGTGTTATCTCTACACACATACTGACAGTTTATGTTGTTACCCAGTTGTGTTACATTTTGTTTGCCAGGCACAGGTAATTGTTGGCATGGGCTGGAGAGGTGGCAACTTAAGGTGTCACAACTGAGAACAGTTCAGTGAATTTCCCTGCATGGAAATAAACACTAGACTGAGAAATCACGAAGTCTAAAAAGTAAAGGAGAAAGAGGACACAAAGAAATATAGAATGGAACTACTATAGAAGTGTTCAGAAAATATTAAAATTCTCCCAAGTATGTTTGATCCTTTCCCTTCATTTATTGATTTCCTGTCTTCATCTTCATTCATGATGTACTGCTATCTCTTGTTTCTTCCATCTAATTTAAGACCCGGTCCTATGAGATCCTAAGATTTCAGCTCCTACTGAAATAGATATTGGCTCTTTAGACGGTGTTCTCCATGGGGCAGGAACCTTGTCTCCATTCCTCTGTAAAAGTGTCTGGCACTTATGTGATATTGCTACTGTTGTATGAATGTATGTTTGCTAGGTTTAAATCATGCAATGAATTTCATGATAATGACAAGGGTGTTTGGGTGTTTAGGAGATGGGAAGTTCACTGCCAACCTGAAGGCAGGTTTTGGATCTTAGTGGTGGGAGAAAAGACAAAGGAGGAGGAAAGGGGAAAAAAAGGCCTAATCTGAAAGGAGAGGGAGAGGCTATGGGGGAAACATAATTTTGGAAGACCCAAGGGTTGGGGGCAAGGAAAGAGGTGTTGGTTAACTGGGCACACACAAAATACCTTCATCTAGTTTCTACATGACACTAGCACTGGTACCAAGTAGTAGATTATATTTATTTTCTCTAGTGTTCATGATCACTTGCTTGTGGGAAATAGACAATTATTTTCCCTGCTACTCGCAGGTAGGTATGTTTACAAATAGTACCAATTCTAATATGATAAGAAAACAGATTTTTTCCTAGTAAAGATGGAAGTTGTGATAGTTATACACTCTGGTGCTACTGCAGTACAAATAATAATGACAGACTAGTTAGTCTCTTCTAAGTGCCACTATATTTAACAGATATAAAATAATTACTATGTGACCTTCACTGTGATTTAGAAAATAGCAAAAGTCTCATATTTATTAGAATTAGGAAAATAATTGGCTAAATTATTCATTGCAAAGTAGTCTTCGAGGCTGTGAAATATCCATGAGTAGCTTATGATTTTCTTAATTTTTGGTTTGAATCTATAATTTATTTAAAAAAACCCTGGTTTTAACTTCATGGATTAATAATGGACAGCTTGCAGCAAATATTCAGAAACCAAGCTGTATTGCCTAGTGGGGGTTGTTTAGATAAGTCAAATGGTAGTGGTAGTGTTCCCTGATCAGATGAGCACATGCTAAATTTTGGTGCAGTTAGAAATTATTCTTTAAAATTGGTTTCCTGGTGAGTTTAAGTCAAGCAACTGTAATTGTGGCCCAAACACAAAAGGGGGCCTGAACATTGCCCGAATGAATTAATGTAAAAATCTGAGCAAAGATTACAGATTTGAGTCCTGTTCTAGTACTGAATTCTGCATGGAAGACCCCAGCCCTTGGCTTCCGTGGTACACAAGAGTCAACCCATGCAGAGCTTGGTGCAGGAATTGATGCCTGGTTTTGCAGCATGATACTTACTGTGTGCCATATGCACCTGTAATTTGTGTGCCCTGGAGTGAAGAAAACCATAACAACTCCTAACAAATCGAGTGTCCCATGCCCTGGCCAAAACCTGGTACTTGGTCTGATGCCAAAGTAAATTGTCACAGTATTGGTACCTCATGCCAACAGCACAGGCAGTGTGGGAAATGTGGGAGGAGTAAAATGAATGTTTGTTATGTTAAAATAATTATATCTGAGATTCTGGGGTGGAGGGGTGGGATCACTTTGCTAGAGAAAAAAGGCATCACAAATGACTGCAGCCTTAAGATCTAAATTGCCCCACCACCGAAGCAGGAGTATCCAGGTGTGGTTCAAGGAGTTGTTCCTGGTAACTAGAGGAAAGAATCTGCTTAGAAGGCAGCAAATCTCCTCTATTGCCAGATTTTGGCCAAAGCATGCCTGCTCTACAGGGAGCAATAGTAGTAGATTGTAGGTATTCCCTTGATTGATTTAGTCCCCAATTAAGATACATAAGTACATAAACAGTTCTACTGACGCGACTGGGCTTAAAGTTAGGCACATGCTTAAGTAACTTTCTGATTTGGGGCCTTGTCAAATTCCTATTCTGTTACATTTTTATTGCTTTCGTCTGTTGAAAATAATGTCCCTCACTGTTGTCTCATGACTTTGGGGAATACTTTTCCACAGGTGGATAATTTCCAGGAATTAAATGCCCAGGTCAAAGAGAATGGTTCACTCACTTGAGCTTGTGTGTAAAGTCAGGGTGGAAAGTGTGACCTAAAAGGAACACGACATTGCCTTGCTCTTCAAATAGATGGTTGTATGATTATTGAAATACGTTATGAATTGAAAATTTAAGCCTCAATTATAATTACTTTTCTGCATCTGTTCCAACTATTTACATGGTTTATGCCTGTAAATTAGGTGTTAATGAAATAAGAATGCTGTAACAATGTGGAACATCACAATCACAATTGACTGGAGAAGAAAACACTCTAAATTCTCCATGGAAATCACTTCACTTCAATGATAACTCTCGGATATTACACGACATGCACAGAAATATACCATTTATACTACAAGGCTTAGCTCAAATGTAAAGAAAACAGAAAATTCTCACCACACAGGGGCATTATACTTTTCTGAAGAATTACATTATTTTTTTTCCTCCAGCCTTTTTTCTAGCATTATTATTAGCTCTGTCTTTTCCAATGCTGATAAGCAGCCATTCATTGCATAGAGCAAGTACAGTAAATAGTATATATGTTACTTTCAGATATACTTTGTATTTCAAACAGCCTCTAAGCGCCAAATAGGAGAGAGAGAATACCTCTCAACTTCTCTTTATTTTAATTCTAAAGCTACCTACATTTAACACAAATGTATTGTGTTACTTAATTATTACTACTGAAAGTTACTTACATAAGAGAGAAAAAATCATGAAACCGAGGTTATAGAAAGAACTATTGGAAGAAGGAAAGGAATCTTTACAGTATTTCAAATTTCCTGAATGAACAACCTTTTTGTTTCCTTTCTTTCGAGTCTTTGTCACACATTGTCTCTCATTTGGATTTTAGGAGGATGAGAGATGCTATTAGTGGGTGTGATTTCATTGGCACAGGGTGGAATCCAATGTATAGAAGGAGTCACCTTATTTCAAGGTAGCATGCTTGTGGTTTTCAAGAAGCATACTGGATTTTTTTATGTTATATCAAAGCAATTATATTTAAACCTCATGATGGCAGGAGTCATAATTTTACAATTTAAATTTAATGTAACAATTAAAAACAATTTAGTTTGGACAGGATTAGTAGGTGGACGGTCTCTCTTGTACTGGCGCCTTCCCTTTTCCATGCTGCCTCTGTGCTACTGTCCCTGGACCTCGCTGATGGCCCTTTGCTGTGTCAGAATGTGCTATATGCAGACAGGGGCAGGTCAGAGTGAGCAGGTATGTTGCACCCATTGTTACACTACCAATCCCAGGGAAAATCTACTTAAAAGTTAATGCATACTGCCTCTGCATTAACATTTATTCAGTTTTGTGTTCCTAACTTGAGGGTTTAAAAAAGGCTTACAAGAACACTGTAGCTATCAAAAATCCAGCATTAGAAATTCAAGCATTTCAGAGTTAAGGGCAACTTAAAAGAAACTCAACCATTTTACAATAGAGATATGCAAAAGCGTCACAGAGAAGGACGTGGGGGGCAGTCAAGTCTAGTAGTCAGAGCAGAGTGAGAGTCAGGAATGGAGCAACATTGGAACAGACTGGGTGGGACAGCAGCAAGGCTGGGAAAGAAGACATTGCAGCTACAGGCATGTGCACTGAGCAGCTAGCTATCAGTTGTTGCTGTTGGGCTTCAGAGAATACTTGCTGACTTCCTCAGCCAGTCTGGCAGAATGGTCAATCAGAAGGTCCTGCTGTGGCTCAACTGTGCTCATAGGCTGCATGGAGACTGGGCAGGCACAGCTATAAATTCTCATTCCTGACAATAGGTTATGCACTAAAATTGCTTTTATTTTAGCCCCAAAATGATGGCCTGTGGAAAAATCAAACTCAGAGTTTGCTTTTTCAGTCCATAATTAGCTTCCTCTCATCACTGACCACAAAAATGAGTGTTTCATTATGAACCATGCAGCATTTTTTTGGTCTTGACCTGCTTTATGACTCCCTAGAAAGATCCATAATAAAACAAATAACATATTGAAGGCAATAATTCCATACTCCTTAAGATTCTCTGTGCCACCAATTATGCAAGTGTCATTAGGCACTGAGATAGCGTATCTATAAATAGAAACCTCTTAGGATCCGATCTTGAAACTGTGCACTTACATGAAAAAAGTCAAAGCTTAGTTTGGTGATGAAGAATCAAACACAGAGTATTGGAGAAGCATGTATGACAATAATTAAACAAGCAGAGCTCTTTGTTGCATATTCTAATATTCTATCTAAAATCTGTATGAGTACCAAGTCATCAGTCAATCTAATACATCTAGAGCCATAGACTGAAGATTTATTGAAACCTTTGTGGAAATGGGGGAGACAAAATTATGAGAGAGATGGCAATTTCCTTCAATATCCTGGACAAACCGTATTATATTAAGTTTAATATATTAAGATGACTTGCATCCGAAGAAGTGGGTATTCACCCACGAAAGCTCATGCTGCAAAACGTCTGTTAGTCTATAAGGTGCCACAGGATTCTTTGCTGCTTCTACAGAACCAGACTAACACGGCTACCCCTCTGATACTATTAAGTTTATGTATCATTGTGGGCCAGTGATTGTATGTAATTCCATGGGGGAGGAGGACCACAGCCCTCCAGGAACTAAGAACAGTGTGGGATGGCTAGGCAAATTCACTCAGGTTGTAACATGTACAAAGCTACCAACACCTGGAGAGAGGCTCAAATACACTGGTTCAAATTGAATTCCCCAGGGACCAATAGATGAAGGATTTTTTGGATAAATAGCTTCAGTTTAAATTGAGTTGTGGCATTCTTTCTGATCCTGCAAATAGACAACGCCTCTGGTGTGAAGAGGGCTCCAATCCTTAGGGAAGGACTGGAATGACTATAGCGTAGTGAGGCCCTAAAAAACTGAATGCTCTGGTTCTCAGCTGACGCTGTGATGAACTTGTGACCACAGGGAAATCCTTGTGTGGTGTTTCAAAAACTAATAACCAGCTAGAGTCCTTGTCAGAGATAGGATGTGCTCTTTGGTAAGTGTATTAGCATGTGTGTATATTGTTTTTAATATGTTTTCTCTATAGTGCTTTTGCTTTTAGAATAAATGGACTTGCTTTGAAAGAGCTTTGTGGTAGCTTCCCTGTGACAATTATAATGTTTACCATCTCTAAGGAGAAAAGTTAAAGCTGGCCACTGTTTAGGCAGCCTAATTTTGCGGGGGAGCTCACAGTGTAGGTAGGGAGCTGTGCAGTCTGGAAATATCCTGGGTAGGAGGGAGAGAGATGCAGATCTGCATCCCAGAGAGATGATAGCTGAGGAGCCTGGAGCCTAGAGTGAGTGCCCTTGCTGGAGTACAGAGAGGTAATATGTATGCAACTGCCCTGAACTATGTCAAAGTGTATGTCTACACTACGGGATTATTCCGATTTTACATAAACCGGTTTTGTAAAACAGATTGTATAAAGTCGAGTGCACGTGGCCACACTAAGCACATTAATTCGGTGGTGTGCGTCCATGTACCAAGGCTAGTGTCGATTTCTGGAGCGTTGCACTGTGGGTAGCTATCCCGTAGCTATCCCATAGTTCCCGCAGTCTCCCCTGCCCATTGGAATTCTGGGTTGAGATCCCAATGCAAAAACAGTGTCGTGGGTGATTCTGGGTAAATGTCATCACTCAATCCTTCCTCCGTGAAAGCAATGGCAGACAATCATTTCGCACCCTTTTTCCCTGGATTGCCCTGGCAGACGCCATAGCATGGCAATCATGGAGCCCGTTTTGCCTTTTGTCACTGTCACCATATTTGTACTGGATGCTGCTGACAGACGCGGTACTGCACTGCTACACAGCAGCATTCCTTTGCCTTTGCAAGATAGCAGAGATGGTTACCAGTCATATTGCACCGTCTGCCATTGTAAATTGGCGATGAGATGACGTTATTAGTCGTTCTGTACCGTCTGCTGCTATCATAGGTGCTCCTGGCTGGCCTCGCTGAGGTCGGCCGGGGGCGCATAGGCAAAAATGGGAATGACTCCCTGGGTCATTCCCTTCCTATGTTTTGTCTAAAAATAGAGTCAGTCCAGCCTAGAATATGGGGCAAGTGTACTAGAGAACCAGAGAGCACAGCCGCTCCATGTCAGAACCCCAGAGATCCCGCAGAAATGATGAGCTGCATGCCATTCTAGGGGGTGCCCCTGCAACAACCCCACCCATTGCTTGCCTCCTCCCGCAACCCTCCTGGGCTACCGTTGCAGTGTCCCCCCATTTGTGTGATGAAGTAATAAAGAATGCAGGAATAAGAAACACAGACATTTTAGTGAGATAAAATGACGGGGAGGCAGCCTTCCGCTGCTATGATAGTCCAGGCAGTACAGAATCTTTTCTTTAGACATGACGGGGGGGGGCTGATGGAGCTCAGCCCCCAGTTGCTATGATGAGGATGGTTACCAGCCATTCTGTACCATCTGCTGAGAATGACCAGGAGTCATTTCTATTTTTACCCAGGCGCCCCCGGCTGACCTCATCGAGGCCAGCCAGGAGCACTCATGGGCTGATGACGAGGACGGATACCAGTCCTTCTGTACTGTACCGTCTGCCACCGGGGAGGGGAGAGGATGCTGCTGTTTAGCGCTCCAGCACCACGTCTACCAGCAGCATGCAGTAGACATAGGGTGACATTGAAAAAAGGCGAGAAACGATTTTTTTCCCTTTTCTTTCGGCGGGGCGGGGAAGGGTGTAAATTGACAACATGCACCCTGAATCACCCGGGAAAATGTTTTTGACCTTTCAGGCGCTTGGAGCCCAGCCAAGAATGCAAATGCTTTTTGGAGACTGCGGGGACTGTGGGATAGCTGGAGTCCTCAGTCCCCCCTCCCTCCCTCCACGAGTGTCCATTTGATTCTTTGGCTTTCCGTTACGCTTCTCACGCAGTACTGTGCTGAGTCCCTGCTGTGGCCTCTGTCTATCATAGCCTGGAGAGTTTTTCAAATGCTTTGTCATTTCGTCTTATGTAACGGAGCTCTGATACAACAGATTTGTCTCCCCATACATCCAGATCCAGTATCTCCCGTACAGTCCATGCTGGAGCTCTTTTTGGATTTGGGACTGCATCGCCACCTGTGCTGATCAGAGCTCCACGCTGGGCAAACAGGAAATTAAATTCAAAAGTTCTCGGGGCTTTTCCTGTCTACCTGGCCAGTGCATCCGAGTTCAGATGGCTTTCCAGAGCGGTCACAATGGTGCACTGTGGGATAGCTCCCGGAGGCCAATACCGTCGATTTGCAGCCACACTAACCCTAATCCGACATAGCAATACCGATTTCAGCGCTACTCCTCTCGTCGGGGAGGAGTACAGAAACCAGTTTAAAGAGCCCTTTATATCGATATAAAGGGCCTCATTGTGTGGACGGGTGCAGGGTTAAATCGGTATAATGCTGCTAAATTCGGTTTAAACGCGTAGTGTAGACCAGGCCAAAGACATCTTACAAAGTAGGTATGGAACAAATGAAGAAGGCTATGTAGAAGGCTGCAATCACTGTGGGATAGAGTTAAGCTGTTTTGATGCCTAAACTGTGCATTTCCATACTTTCAGAGGTTTGTCTCTTTTATTTGAGTATATAATTGATGATCACTTATTATCATCATAGCACTTGGGAACCTCAATCATGAGCCAGGATCCCATTGTGCTAGGCAATTTACAAATGCAGAACACAAAGATGGTCCCTATGCCAAAGAGCTTGCAATCTGAGCTAGGCCAAATGAATGCTGAAGTGATTTCAGTACTTCTAAACACTGGGGTGCACTACTTGTCTTAAGTGTCCCAGAGGGAGTAACCAAAGATGAAGCTGTAGAGAGCAACTTATGCATTTCAGATAAAACAGAAACAGTTCTACAAAGTTAATTTGCTCACATGGCTATTGGGAAAGTATTTCATTATTATTACAGTAAATGTCAACACATAGCCAGTCTTATATCACGCATACAGGACCATCAAAGATTTAAACAAGTAGTTTGCCCCAAATGTCTCTGTTTAACCACCAGCTGGAGCAGTATTAGACCAGTTTAAAGAATCATTTTGTTGACTGAAATAAAGAATAAAAGCTATACCTGAAAATCCTTGATTCATACCAATTGTCTGTGCATCTTAAGTGACAAAAATGAGATGTAGAAATGTACTGATCTTTGAAAGCAGATGAGATTGCAGATTACTTATACACTAGCTCAATAATCTACATAGCAGAATTTACTACTACTCTATTTCAGTGTTATATCTTGGATTAAACAAAGTAATAACAGATGAATACATGGAGCAGAGATTTAGTCATGCACAGCAATACCCATTAGGGTTTTCCTCTTGTCCATGCAAAGTCACTTTGGAATCATAGTTCAAAGGTTTTAGATTTAAAAGCTTGCAGTAAACCACAGTTTACTTGGAGTTATCCATGCACCTCTGGATATTTCTATTTGCTACTACCTCTAAAGCCTCAAGTAGCTGGTTAACCAGTTGGGATACTGCTATCTAGGCTTCCTCTGAGGGGAGGATGAAGTACTCTGTGCAACCATCCATCATCTATCAGGTGAAATCATTGTTTATTTCTCTAAGGGAACAACCTACTAAAAGAGAGGAGATTTGGACTTGTGGTGCAATGTCTCTTTTGGTCTTCACCTGACTGTGATATCAGCTTATTGTGAAAAGTGACAACCTACATCTAGAAAAGCAATATGAAGTTATTATCTGATGTATAAATCCTCTGTTTACTTTCAGGTTTACAGTACTGAAAGGGCATATGTTCAGTGATTGCATCCTGATGACACTTGTTGCAAAATCTTACTGTTGAGTGGTACCATACAGAATCACACACTGTAAATTAAGACAATAGAGAGAAGTTCAGATTGAGGCACATATCATGTGTAGTAAGAGAAAATAAGTACAAGACCAGAAGGATATAAGTGATTTTGCTACAATAAGAATTGCAGCATGGGATTTGAGGAGAAAGTTACCCCATGTAAGAAGTACTGCTGTGGATTTGAAAAGAAGTAGATTAGCAAGATTTTTTCTGCCCACTCATACCAAAGCTGTTCATGTTTTTTCTCTCTCACTCATATGGTCCTCCAGCTTTACATGAAACAAGGAGGTATTATCGGCCAAGATTTTACAAAAGTGACAAATGATTTTAGATATCTCAGTTTTTGCATATCCATCTTCAAACATCACAAAGGGACCTGATTTTCACGAGGTACCAGCAACTTGCCCTCCACAAATGAGGGTTCTTTAAAAGTGTCAAATTTGTTGAAGCAACTAAAATCACCAATCACATTTGAAAATCTTGGCCATATAATAAGAGTAATATTTTGGACAATGTGATATTGTCATCTGGGCATTTGTCCATAAATGAAGATCCACAATAGAATGGAAACTGAACCACCTTTAAGCTAATATTTAAAAATCAATATGCCCCTCCCGCTTAAAATTGCTCTAATTACAGATGAAATAATATCATCCTTCAATTAAGTGTCTCTGAACCCCAATGAAGTATTCTGGAAACTTACAATTGATTCATTATTTCAATTGGTGTTTACTGTATAACCCATTTTCTTTTGTATTCTTCAAAGATATTTTTCAGAGCTTTATACACCAAATTGTTTTTGAAACTTTAATGAAAACAATATATCACTTATGAAGAATTCTCACCCAAGATCTGGGAAATCTCACATCTTCATGATTGTTTAATTTGTCAAACTGTTCATGGAAAATTCAGCCCCTACGCGTTCATCTCATACATCTTCCCTTTGAACATATCCAAGCAAAGGAAGATAATAAGGGCTACATTGTAATCAAGGTGTTTTTTTTAAGCATATGCTGTATCTGGCACATAGGTCAAGCAATCTCATTTTGGTTTCTTTCTGATCAGCGTTCTCAGACCTGGAATATAAATCAGGTTTTGTTAGTTGACACAGATTACTTTCTCCCCCTCCTTGTTTTCCTTCCAGATACTCTGCTCTGACTATCAAATAGATTTTTGAGATATTTTGCATATAAGTAAAGCATAGCTCACCATTCAAAATAACTTTTTAAATATTTAAATATTCCCTTGCAAAGTTATTTTCATTTAAAGAATCATTAAATCATTATTATGATTTGAAAGTAATTATGTGGTTTGGAAGTTGATTCTTGAGATAATTTGACTTGTTACTTTAAAACATGAAGAGTTGATGGCCAAACAATATTTTGTAGTCTCTAGGATGACATTATTCAGATTAAAGTTTAATAACCTATAAATGGTGAGTAACTGTTCTTTAATGGGGAGATTCATTACCCACACATAAGCCACGTATTGGGTATCAATTAAATTGGTAGAGTAATTTGCTGAGGTTAGATCAGGCTTGAATTTGGAGCTAAAACATTAAAGACTGGAAAACTATCAACATGCCTGCATTTTCTCTGCTGCCTCTACCCTGTTTTCATTACCTTGATATCGGGAGTTTCCTATGAAGAGGCCCTAAATCTAGTACAATATTAATTAAGGAGATTTTAGTAAAAAAACAGTTATCCCAGTTGTTGCTAGATTGCAGGACTGAGCTGTGAGGGCAAGTCATATCCTCAGGGTGGTGGTATGGCTTCTGCTGGCCAATGGTATCCCTTCCTTGTTAGAAGAGCTGCTATTGGTTAAGCAGAAGAGGGTTCTGAGTGAGGTCTGCACCCCTATTGTTGGGTAGAGCTTGCAGACAGCGAAAAGAACCGTCCGTGGACTTGGTGAGTTTGAAATAGTGAAAGGCTTTTCCCCTCCTCGGTGTCATGCATGTAGATGAAAGGCAGGCACTAGGAAAATTTACCATTTTTTTGTTATTGCTAAGCAAATCTTTGCACCATTCACAAGGCAGTCTGATAGCTTTTATTTCCTGATTGTTATTGCTTTCACATCCAGAGCAAAGTTGTTCAATATAGTTTAGATCCTTTGGAGCTATTAGCTCATGAATGAAAGGAGTTCAGCTCAGTCAAATAATAGATGGAAAATGGATACCAGTGTCCATAATTAATTTAAACAACAAATTGTTGTTTGACCAAAGGTACATTTTTAATGATCAACATAAAAGAGATAATTTATAATCCAAAGATTTTCAAGGAATGGTAATTGCTCTCATATTGTTCATAGCATCAAACAAAACTGTTATTTCATTTCTTTGTACAGAGAGCAGAGTGCAAATTCCCTGGTGGAAAAAAAAACCAAACCAAACCAACCAACCAAACAACCTGATAAGTGCCTGAACAGATAAGAGCACACAGCTGATGTGGTTTATTCAAGTCATGTTAAACAAGATTTCACTGAGTTAAGCTAATGTCTCTAATAGAGTTGATTGACATTTTTTTCTGCCAAAACTCTTGAACAGAATGGAAATTTTAACTTCAATCAATTTTTTTGAAGAATTATTTTGTGATTAAACCAAAATCTAAACATATTAATTTCCTATTCTCTGCCCTTCCCCCCCTCCCACCACCCTTTAAGCCACTTAATATTCAAAAAGCCACTTATTCATTGTAGGGGAAAAAACAACTGATTATAAATGTCGCTCATCTATAGTCTCTCCTACCCTTCATCCACTTCAGATGCATTTTGAGCCTGATCCATAGGTCACTTAAGTCAATGGTAAGACCTTCCAGTGACTTCAATGGATTTTGAAGCAGACCATAAATCATAAATGACTTCAAAGTGACTACTCATTGTCTTCTAGAGTAATTTGTCAGGCATGGCACTTATTAAGGTAAAGGAGAACTCCAGAGTACCGATGCATTCACTTTTTCTGTTTGTTCAACAAGCTGTTCAAAGCCCTAGAAAGTTCCTTCATCCAGGGGGACATAGTCTTAGATACCTCATCTAATCTGGAGCTATAGAACATTAACCAATATAGTTGCTAATTATAGTGATGACTTCGGAGTGTGAGAGATTATTTTAACTCTTACCCATTGGCAGTATTTTTAATGTATATATCCAAATGGCCTACAGTTGAAACTGATGAGATATTGTTTCAGTATTTAGCCTGTGTCATTAAACAGAAATGAAGACTGCTGGAAGGCTATACAGGAAAACATTCATTATCTTATTGTCAGTTGTCATTTTTACATCAGTGATAAATGGGTGGGATGTGCTAATAAATCAGAAGAGTAGTGTTTCACACTCTACACTGTGTAAATGACTACAAAAGAACTAGGGCAACGGAGAATCAGGGACCTCCTTTCCCCATGTATTTCAATACAAAAGATATACTGTATCTAAGATCATTATAGATTCATAGTTCTTTAAATAAATAGTAAAAATACACTCGAGCTTTGTTATATAACTGTTGTAAAACCTTACCAATTCTGACTTTAATAGCTGGTTTTGTTTTGTTTTGTTTTTCTCATGAGTTCTGCCATTCAGAAAGAACCTTCTTTCATCAGTATTTCTGCAGTTTTAGGCTGAGATTGTCTCTCTCTTTCAATCTTATGTAGTTAGAACGTGGCCATCACTCTGGTATTTGAGCATAGTAAATGAAACAATTCCTGCCTTTCTGATTCACATTGGTAGTGTTCCTTGCCTTGCTCAGTCCTGGCAGATTATTATATATAAATTATGTTCAAAACTACATTAGAAGAACAATTAAGTTTACAATTGTTACAATGAAGGGAACAATTAACTGAAAAGTTGTGAAATGCCAGATTTATGGTTGGTTGTGCATCGCTAATTTGCGTATTCATTATGAAAGATTTTAATTTTATGAGCACATATTATTCTTTCCACCGGACCCCATATTTCCAGTGAATCTGGCCCTATATCTGATTTTCTAAAAACACTTGTTAGAAGAACCAAATACAGAAGTGCTCTTTAGCTAGGCACATCTCATTTGTAACAATGACACTTCAGTTTTGTTAATTTTCCAGCTGGCTCTCCTTAAAGCATTTGGGCCAGAATCTTCCCTTGCTTATACTGATGACAATCAGGAGTGATCCCATTGTTATTAGTGGGGTTACTCGAGTGAAAACCAGTGTGAGAGGAGAACCAGGACCATTACCTACTGATTTCTTTAACATTAAAGCTAATTCTTTCATCTCAGTGGCATATATGATACAAGATAAGGGCAAAATCAGAGAAGACCTAGAGAGCAATAGTTGAATAGTTCAAGTCCAGTGAATTGCACTCCAGAGTAGTAAGCATATGAAAGAAAGGAGTCCATATAGTCCAAAATACAATCCTAGAATCCCAGAGTAAGGATGTAAGATATGCCAAGGCCAACATTTTACACTTTATACAGGTCCAGAAAGATTATAGGTGCTTTCCCTCCTCTTCAATGAGGAAAATGTCCTTGTCTGCTAGGAAAGGGACCCCCGATATTTGATTCTGTTTAGATCTAGAGGTACTCAGATACTATGGTAATTGCTGAGAGGCCAAAAGCATACCTAGATATATAACCAGATGTTTATAGCTTTCTAGTAAAAACAGGTTTTCAAATCGAGAAATTAATAGTCTTCCATTAACTTTGTTATGCTGGATTTATTTTCTTCATTAACAATTTGAGATATGATGCATTTTATTTTTAAAAATATGGTACATGCTTTTCTAGTCAGACTGAATTAAAACCTACAATCCTCAATACATAATGAGTTATCCTTTGATCCCAGTAGCAGAATTATGTTAAAGTAAATCCTATCAGTTTTGTACTCCAATAGCCACTAGCAATAGAATCAGATACTCGCAGATCCTTTCCATTGCTCATAGCCTATTTTAAGGATCCTCCATAAATGGTGCACAGAAGTCAAAACTGAGATTAAAAACTCTTCACAAGTTAATTCTTCCTAGAAATCCATTTCAGTGACCTTTCACTTCTGGAACAATCTTAAGGAATGGAATCTGTCTTGAAAATATGTCTAAAACTATAAATGAATACTATGAACAGGCGTTTATAGATTCAAGATTCCATCTGGAAACAATTCTGAGGTCTTAGTATGTTCAGTAGGGATTTGACTAAATATTATGCAAATATTTATTCCAAATAGTATGTGGGAATCTTACAAATTTATTCCCACAGTTGTATTCAAGCTACTGTGGTTATTTTACAGTATGATCAAGTGAAAACAGATAAGCATTTCAGTGCAAAGGTGTTGGCTTATTTTGTTATGTAGAAAATGTAATACAGAATAATCCTTGAAAGCAGTTGGATGTAAAATTCAAAAGCACTGCCTAAACTAAGGAAACCATGAATTTTGTGAAGTTCATGAATTATTCCCACACCAGCGTATCATGCTCTGAAATGTGAATGCGAGCAGCAGTACCAATATAATAATCAAGACAACTGCAGCAAAACAAAATGCTTTTAGACTCAGACAAGACAATTACGTCTGCTGTGCCACTTATAATTACATCTTTCATTGCATTGTGTCCACCCTCAAATTATTTTTGCAACCAAATTGATCATTTTTATACACAGTTGCATTTGAATAGTAGCCACCCTCAGACTATAATCTTAGCATAGCAATTCCCTCATCACTCATAAGACAAGCCCTGAAATATAAGGGGCCACAAGAGAAACAGTTCAAACCAATATACTGAGGAAACACATACATCACACACAAAACCATACAGTATATCACCTAGTGAAATATATACATTACAGAGTTAAACACACTAAATGATATAGATGCACTATCAGCTGAGAAAACATCAGTCACTTGAATTTTGGACACACCTGTGGAAAGGCGTGGAATTATAGGATGGCTCCTTTATATAATCAAGTGACAGGCCTTTCTATAAAGATTCAGAATAATTACTGCTGGCTCATAATAGCAGTTGGATATTGTTACCTTCAACCCAGATATTAGAGGGACTGAAGTGTCTTTGGGTCCAAGGAAATTAGTACTGGAGGCAAATGTGTCCTACAAGGAAAGCCCTAGCAACAGCCAAGTGTTGGGAGAAAACTTAGTTAGAAGTTTAAGATCTGTGTTTATTGTTTAAGTTGTCACTGTCACCAAAGAGGAAGGAATACAGTGTGTTTGTACCCTAAAAAGGGACTATTTAAGAATGGTATTTTCCTACTTAGAATATCTGCTCACTATGTATATCTAATCATACCTACTGACTTCAATGACAAAGCAATATTTCAACAGTTAGTGACAGATTCAACACAGCTATGGAAAAGTGAACTGGAATATATGCCATTTTTATATAATCATAAGAATTGTAAACTATGTTTTATCATTTTCCTGCTATTGTAGGGGGTTCGGGCACTGGCACACCTCGGTCCCTCCTTTCTCTGCCTGTGGGCTGTAAAACTTTGATGTAATATTGGTTGTTAGGGTTAGTGTGAGGGTGCTGGGTGGTGTTGGTGACCTGTGATATACAGGAAGTCAGACTAGTTGATCTGACGGTCCCTTCTGTCCTTAATCTCTATGACTCTTATGTTCCAATTGTATGAGCAAACTTTTTTGCATCTGTGCAACCCTACTTGAAGACAATAGGGTTCTGCTGATGTAATTCAGGTTTTAATTTGGCCTTTGGAATCGCTTACTGGTAATGATGCACAAGCCAGGGAAAAGCATTCAGTTTTTTGACTCTGGGTCACCTTTGCTCCTGTGCACAGTTACAAGACTCTGTGCAGTTATCTGATTTACACAATTATGGCCACTGCTTGTAGGAATCACTGATCAGTTGCATGAGCTGTTGCTTGCCTAAATTATTTGGAAGTCTGACCATGAAACATAAATAATGGACCCTGCTTATCTTTTAGAAGAATTACAGGAATAAAAAGTGGTGTCTACAATTTTCTATTTGGCTACCGTAGGCTAATCAACTGCTTCATATTTTAAAATTGGTATACAATTAATAATACAGTAAATACCCCAGTAATAAAAACAACCAAAATCAGCAGAATTTGAGAATATTAGATTAACTGTAAACACTCAAGTTTCCCATCTATATTTCAAAAGAGAAAATAAAATCCTTTTTTTCCTTTTCCATCTCTATTTTCCCTCTTCTGTATCATCCTCATCTTAAATTACAGAATTGTTCTATTATAAAAAAAATATCATCTCATTCATGAAGAAATTCTCTGTTTTGTAATTATTGAATTGCTCTTAATACTGACAGGTTCACCCGTGGTTCCATTTCCTTATTTAATTAAAATAGCATCCCACCAATATTGAACAAGAAAAGATTGCTATTTTATTTACACAAGACAATCATATGTCAGTCATCCAATGCTAATCATGAACATTACACCAGGTCATAAGAAAATAATAGAGTGGAGGCTCAGAAGCGGTAAAACCTATGCGCCTTTTGACTTAATCTAGTTCTTAGATCTTGGCAGATTGTAGTGATGTAACTGTCTGGTGGCTGTTCTGTTGCCTATGTGAAATGAGTTAGGGGCTTTCAGGCCAGTCTTTAGTACTCAGCAGTGATACCAAATCATCACCATAGGAAGATGGCCTTCTTGGCAGTATCAGAAGAAAGGCCAAAGATTGAACAGAACTCTACTACACTTGCAATTCAGGATAGACAGTGTGCCAGGTTTGCACTTCCATTTTCCTATGCTGTACCTGCTATGTTGATATATCAGAGATTTCAGGCTCCCGGGCTGTCGGTATTACACTTTTCACAAAAGCTAAATTCACTTGAAAAAAGTAACATACCTTGTCCTCAGCAAGTCAGAGTTCTTCATCCTGCAATGTCTTCAGTGAAACAGAGAACTTCTCTGCTTCATCTAGAGGGAAGAATGTAGTTATCTTGCTTACTTGATGGAAATACAGGCAGCTACTCTGTGAACAGCATCCTAGCCCAGCCACAAAGATAAAATAAAAAAAAAACAAAAAAAACCAGAGCTACTCAACTCTGCCAAACCAAACCAAACCAAACCAAACCAAACCAAACCAAAGGAAAGTCTTTGTATTTTGAGTGCTTAAAGAAAAGTAAAAAGATAAGGACAGACAACAGACCAGAGCCAAGGCCTCTGAGCAGCATGAAGCATCTCTAATAAAACTATCCTACTGGAAAAGAGCAAAGCTTTAAAATCTAAACTAGACTGACCATCATACCTTTTTATTATCAATATCCTTGTCAATAGACTATTAAAGAACCATGCACTTGGTCATTATTTCCAAGGTTACACCCACTTACTGTCTTAAAAACAGCTATCTGGTTCTGAGACCTGGAGAAAAAAAGCCATTTTTTACTTTTTTCAAATCTTGACACATCTTATTAAGGGTGAAATTTTCCTTGTTTCAGTAATGATTTTTCCCCAGTAAAATAGGATGAAATTGCACGCAGAACACACTACATATAGTTGTTAAGTTCAGCTCTGGATACAAACTTGTCCACGGTTCGTCAGTTCAGTAGTGTATTTGTTATTCACAAGTATTCCCTGAATAGATTATACCTCATAGGCTGAAACTGGGTTATGTTTTGAACGGTTTCTTTAGGCTGGCCACTTTGTTGTTGTATTGGGATTGCTCACCTACTCGGTCACTTACTATTTTTGTTCCTCCAAATAGATGTCTGAAAGTTTCAAAGTAGAAAATAGACTGTAAACTGCTTGGTACAAGGATTGTTGACTACTCTGTGTTTGTACACTGCCTATCCCAATGGGACTTCATTGTTGGTTGGCCCTTAGGCACTACCATAATAAGCATAATTAGTAATAGATAATGTAACTATGACATGCATTTTCCTATTAATCCTTGCTAAAATTTGTTTCACTTTCAGGATTCGTAAAGACTTTCATGTATACTCCGTCCGTGTACTTGCAAATAACAAGTCACATACGGAATAATAGTGAGTCCCACCATTTTATTTTAGTTTTTTTCCTCAAATTATTTGCAAATTGTTTTTTGTTTGTTTGTTTACCGGTCTACCAGCTCTAGTAACATAAGCTGTATTTCAACGAGGTCCCTTGAGGTTAGGGGCTGCATAATCCATTATCAATTCCCTGAGACAGTCATTCATCCTAATCTCTAGTTTTTTGTTGAATGTAGCAAAGAAAAATAAATGAATCAAATGAAGCTTTTAAAATGTCATCCTCTTCTCAAAACCGTTGAAAATGTGATCTCTCCCCTACTGTGAGATCCAAACACTTCGTCTCTTACCCCTTCCTAATGACCTGTTCCATGTATAAAAGTGGTGTTCTCTAAACTGAACAATAGCATAATTTGGTGGATTCCATCAAATTCTACTTCTATAAACTCTTAGTGCTCGAGAGGAATACTTAGGGGCTCTCTTTTCTAACAATGTATCAGAACATTCCAACAACGTGTGGAAAGTGTTTTCAGGTCTTTTTAGACCTGAGCTTTCACCTTCAGTCAAGCCACTGTATATTTTGCAAGATAAATACTACATGAATGGGTTCTTGTTGCTAAGAGCAATGGGTAGAAAGTGCCTCCATTTGCTAATGCGGAGTGAGATCATTAAGATGCCCAAAACTGCAGAAGCTACACAATTTATTATAAACTGACCACAGGGGAGAACATAATAGCATGACAGTATGCTTTTTTTTCATTGTTTTGAAAAAGCTACAGGGCTGTTACTAATGTGACTTGTTAATATATTTGTATTTTCTTCTGGCTAAACAGTTTACCAAAAACAAAAAAACAAAATCTATATTAGTGTGTTTGAAGAGAAAAAAATATATATAGTAGCTAATTTTAATTGTTTTACCTTACAGCTAGGATACATATATACTCATTTTTTTTAGTGTTGGGGAAGATTAAAATTTGACTTGCTAAATTTGAACATTTACGGTAGGCTACAGGCTTGATTGTACTCTCAGGTACACAGGTTATGTGTTCCCATTTATCGGGATTGGGGGGAAGAAGTGCCACTGAATTTAACACATGTGCAGTAGACAGGGCCAGCTCCAGGCATCAGCGAAGGAAGCAGGTGCTTGGGGCGGCCAACGGAAAGGGGTGGCATGTCCGGGTCTTCTGCAGCAATTCGGCGGCGTGTCCCTCTTTTCCTCTTTGAGCTGCCACCGAAGTGCCACTGAAGAATGAAGTGGCATAATTGAGCTGCCGCCAAAGTGCTGCTGATTGGCTTTATCTTTTTTTTTTTCTGCTTTGCTTCTTGGGGTGGCAAAAAAGCTGGAGCCGGCGCTGGCAGTAGATATTTTTGCTTAGTATATTGAACATTTCTGTACAAACAGCTGAAGTTTCAGTGGTTAAGTTCAGAATATGGGAACAATGGAGAAATTCAGATCCGCATTTGATGGAAAGATGAAATTGTTTCCTTTTAGCCTGACTCAACCACTATATAGTTTTCTTTAAACCTTCTATATTATAATTTTCAGTGACAGTTGTATTGATGCTAATTTATAAAACTACTTACTATGTGCTATTTAATATAGTGTATACTTTTGTGGAAAATCTTGAGCAGGTTGCAGACTAACATCTGCTTTAAGGAGAAATTCAAAAATACTAGTTTTCAATCAATCAATGAAAAAAATGTAGTACATATACACTTCTCCAGAGAATTGCTGGGCCACATAATTCAACATGCACTTTTCCTTTGTGAGTCATAATGGAACACAGACCATTAGGAGCTCTTTAAAACTACAAAATAAAAGGAGTTCAGCATTGAAAAGAAAAAAAGAAAACAAAATACCAAACATTTAAAAGCTGTAAATGTTTTCAGAATTATTATTTTTCCATCCAGTAAACACTCAAACTTTAGCCTTGGACCTTTCTGCTAAGCAGATGTCATTATTGGCATGGTTTGCTACGTCTCTCTAAAAGCCTCAGTGTATTTAGGACAAGATTCTGCCCTTTTAACTATAATAAGTGCATTAGTGGAAAAATGTGACACACATCTTCATGTCCAAAGGAAACATTACCAGCACTGTGAATGGGTATATACTCCATGAACAGTGTTCAAACATATTTCTGTCCATATGTTTCCCTGCTGATTATTACTCTCTATGCTGTACTTTGTTTTGTTTTTTACACAAATAACTGGATTCACATTTTTACATTACCTATAACAGCCTTGATAGCAGGAACAGCATTATTCAATGCTCAATTATGTTTGAGCAGATACTTCTCCAAGGTCCCCATCAGCTAGTCCCAATACTCTGAGCAAAGAGCAGGGCCGGTGCAACCATTTAGGCGACCTAGGCGGTCGCCTAGGGTGCTGGGATTTGGAGGGCGCCATTTTCTTCGGCAGCGACCACGGCGGCCGGATCTTCGGCTGCCCTGGTCGCCGCCGGCATTTAGGCAGAGGGAGCTGGGGCAGGGGAGCACGGGGAGGGCCACTTGCAGCAAGTAGGTGGGGAGGGGAGCGGCACACAGGGGAACTCCCCACCCCAGCTCACTCTTGCTCCGCGTCCTCCCCGAGCACACCATGGCTGCTTCACTTCTCCTGCCTCCCAGGATTGCGGCGCCAATCAGCTTAGGCACCGCAAGCCTGGGAGGCGGGAGAAGTGAAGCAGCGACGGCGTGCTTGGGGTGGAGGTGGAGCAGGAGTGAACTGGGGCTGGGGGGGGTGGGGAGCTGCCGCAAAGGGGGCGCCTCAGGACAGAGGGGGGGAGCTGCCGCGTGGTGGGGTGGGGGCGCAAGGTGGAAGTTTCGCCTAGGGCATGAAACATCCTTGCACCGGCCCTGGCAAAGGGACATGCTACTATTTCTAAAACTGAAAGTGGATGAACATTCACCAGGACAGTTTCATCATCAGATTATGTTTATCCCACTTAATGGGATTGATCCTGTTGAATCACATAAGTATTTGTCCCCTCAGATATCATTCAGCTAACAAACACAGGAGTCTGGTATAAGGAGGTGAATGTCCCAAACCTGACCTGGTGAATAACTGAGAAACACGTAGATTAATTTGATCCCTTCTCCATTCCGTGCCTTCGAAGCAATATGAAATACCGGTATCTTCAGATTGAACATCTTGATCATGTTAGACATCACAGTCTTTTTAGCGAGAATGCAAGTTGAAGCTTTATTAGCCAGTCTCCCTAAGCTTGTCGTACAGTGGTGTGATGTAAATTTGAATTGTGGAAATAAAATAGAAATTATATGTCATATTAATAATTGAATGAATCACTGATTCAAGGAGTGTCACACATCCACTAGAAATAGATTAATATTCAGCCCAATAGGACAATGTTGAGGGATGTTGTGGGCAGACTTGGAGAAGCATCGAGCAGACCAAAGCTCTGTATAAGGATTGCAGTGAGGCATGAGCTGCCTACGTGTTGTAATAAAGGCTCTGTGGCAATCCTGTGGCTTGCCTGCAGATTGGGTAGGGGAAATTCTGTCTCCCACATCTCCACAGATTTCCCTGAAGAAAGGAAGATTACTGGGGCTAGAAGGGGTGATAACCAGTGTGTGTATACACTCCAGGTACATATGGGAAAATCCTGTCTCTGCTGTTCATGACCTCTTCTGCAGGTGAGGAGAGCCACACACACTACTCAAGGGAGGTGGAGGAGCTAAGCTCATGGAAGGATGGGGGTATGGAGGTAGATTTGCCCCTCTGTCATTCCACAGAATTAACCATGACTCAGAGAGGAGCAGTACAGAGAGAATGTGGTAGCCGCTATATCTTCAGGGCAGAAGTAGTTGTTATGGAGCAGATGTGTAGTTGCCGGGGGGGGAAGGGATAGATGAGGGGGGCACAAATCCTTCCCCTCAGCACTATAGTGAACCCAAGCCTGTAACTCAGTTGTTATCTGTTACACTTCAAAAACTGGTTAAGCAAAACTATTAATAAATCAGGCTCTTCATTTAAGTAACTTGTCAATTTTAAAATACATTTTTTGTTTTCTAAAATACACCGTGAAACAAATACAGGCATTTCATACTGTAAAGAAATAACCTCTTACGATATAGACAGGAAAGAAACACGTCCCTCAGCACCACTGATTTATACTAAACTGAAATCCATAAAGCCCTCCAAGCCTGCATTTTCAAAAGTGACCTGCAAAATTATGAATGCAAATGGAGAAAATGACCCAACGGGAATTAGTTGTTTTGTGCCTGCAAGTGTCTATTTATATGTAAAATGCAGTTTTAAGTGTATGCAACATTCTAGAGACTATTTAAAAAATCTGGGCCCAAGAGGTTGCAGAACATTTTTATGTGGAAGAAATACCAATTTGATTAACCAGAAGTGGATATTTATTATGATTAAACCTTTTTGGCCTGGGGTCAGATTCTGGGGAGGAACTGGAGATGAAGCCAACAGCTGTTGACAAACTCTAGGTATATGACCCAGACATGTTTTAGAATATTTTATAAATAACCATGAACTGTTCATTTTTAAGAATGAAAAGGATCATTTTGAAGTGGCTCAGTATATTCTGTTTTCCACTGATGGAGTGAAAAAGAGGAGGATATTGTCTTGCTTCAATAGAAAAGCAGTTTGTCAAGCTTCTAACCAATTACTCCCTTGAGTGTTAGGCAGGCAACTTGGTTAATAAGATCAGTGTTGTTATTAGCCCCTATGGGACATGGTCTGCAGTCTGTGGTCTCCAGATTTATGGATATGCTGCTGTGGTCAGCTCTAGAAATTAGGGGTCACACGTTGGAGCAGCAGTAAGAAGCACTGTTGAGTAAATTGCCCCAAATCTCTTCTCAGCTCGACAAGATGGCCTCAGTACTCTTGGCTTGACTATTACCATTCTGCAGTACTGTCCAACAAGGCCAAAGCTTTGTCCTGAGTCATTGAGTTTCTTGCAGAGCTTGAGTGATCTTGGAGTCATAAAGTTTGCTGTTGTGAAATGGATGCAGATTGTTTTCTTTTATTATCATGTTCTTATTTATTTATTTATTTATTTATTTTGAACTGTCAGCTACCTTTGTGCTGTAAAAGTTGCACTGGATATAAAATTACATCCACCCCCTGTTCATAATTTTTTTAAATAATTGTAACAATAATTAATGATGATACCAGGAAGAGTTCAATATTTCATTGATATGGATATAGGTAACCTAGCAAAGATCAATGTTAACTTTTATGTTTATGTATTTAGTTATTCCATGTATTTTTAATAGCGTAATTGTTTGTACCCTCCTAATGTGATTATTGGTTAGTATGGGTCACCCAAAGATATCCACCCCTTTTTATCTACCTCTAGTGCTTGAACGAAATTCAGTAAACTCCTGCCCCCTAGAGGTGAAGCAACCTGACTAAAACACTATTGTACAATTGATGAACTTTCATTGCATTTTATGGCTTCATGTTTTTGTATCCATTTCACGGAGAACCAAAGTCATTCATCTTAAAAAGCAGAGTAAGACAGTTACTGCTTGCATTTTCTACAGAGGATGCCTTACCAGCACCGACACTCTCCCATTATTTGATTAAATAACAATTGATTCCAATTTCTAACATGCACAGTGAATGCAGTTTACAGATTTTAGGACCTGAGACCTATTAGCTTTCATTAGATCGTAAGGGAAACCCAAGGGATCAAGGGCAAGATTTTTATGCTTATTTAGTTTAACTCCCATATAAATCAATGGTACTTAGGCACATAAATATCTTTTAAAAATCAGTCCCTAAGCCCTTTTAAAAATATCCTCCTGAGATCTTTGTTATTTCTTCAGTGACCAACTGTTAAGGTTACTGGCTGAGGCAGAGATGTAGGGTTGTTTTCACTCAGGGTCTGATCCAAAGTCCATTGAAGTCAATGGAAAGATTCTTATGATCCTTTGGATCACACCCTCAATTACATTAAACTGCTCTTACAACTTTAGGATGACCAGCAAAGCTGGGCTGGTAAAGAAAATGAAAAAATATTTTTTTTTCTCATGGTAACATCAACTTTCTATTTATTCTCTTTGAAGTGGGAAGTAAATATTTATAGATTTGGACTGTTTCTTGTCTTGGTAGAATTAATTGCACAAATATTGACACAGAATGATCCATAGAAGAAATTAAGATTCAGTGTCGTTTATCAGGAGAAAATGAAGTAGAAGAAGTGAAATCCAACAAATCAGAGGCTTGAATGGATAAGCCCCAATGTCATGTGTGCACTTACTTGTTTTTTCCCTGTATCCTTAGCAGCAATATTTTTTACCATTCAATCACAGGATATGGGTAGATTGCTTAAATATCAGGTGTTTCATATTTGAAGAATAACGTTTTTCATATCATCGCTGTCAGAAAAGAGCTATTGGAATGATGGACCAAATTCTCAAGTGGTACCAGAAGGCCTGTGCCAATGTACACCATATAAGATGTTGATTCGATATTTTCAAAACAACATATATATATTCTAGTTTTGATAGTAAGTTCACAGTACTCCTTGTTGAAATGTAGTGGGCTAGAGACAGTCTGTTTTATGGTTTATACGTGAAAATATTTGTCCTAATTCTCTGTTGCTATATCTAAGAGTTTGCTTTTGAATCATGTAGTATGTTTTCTTTTTAAGAGTTCTGTTATGCTTTACTTTGGCAGCCAAATCCATTTAGCGCTGGACAGTATTATTAATATATTCTAAATATATTTATATCTTTAGCACTGTAGCTTTTTAAAAAGTACCACAGTAATTATATCACAAGCTTTTTATGAGTCAGTGGGCCAGATCCTCAGCTGATAAGTCACAAGGAGTTACATGGATATACATCAGCTGAAGATCTGGTATGTACTCGTTCTTTTCTAATACCATATTAGATTTCACAAAGTGTTTTCTAATGCTGCTTGTGCATATGGCGTAAATCAAAGAAAGTACTGCTAGGGGTCTTATAAATCCCGTAAGCCATATTTTTGTTGCAAAGAAAGAGCAATGTCTATTTATACAAAGGTTTTATTAAAAGATGGTATTTATTAAAGGACACATAGCAAGACAAAGAGGCAACATAGTGTAATGTGTTTCCCTAAAATGCACAGTTACAGATATAAGTGTATTAGAAACATTGCCATATCGATTAATACAATTTAATATCTTATACTATATAATAACTATTTCTGTTCTTTTTTGTTGGGATGAGGAAGAGTTAAATGTTCTGAATAATTTAGAGAGTTATATCTTCAGAGGAGATAATTGTGTGAAGGGAGAACAAAATACCCCAGAGAATCTCGTTTCCCTTGTAATAAATAGAAGAAAATTTGAGGAATTTACTACCAAGAAATTAGAAAGGTATCTTTAAAAAATCCTTGGCTCTGTTTGAACCTCGCAGAACATTTGAATTAATTATCTCTCTCAAGTTTCAGTGAAGTTTTGTTTTACATAATTGTTATGTACACCAAAGTACCCAATGGAATGTGAATGCTGTTAAAAGGGCAGATTATGAAATCTTTACTGATGGGTATACAGTGTTGTCAACTCAGAATTTATAAAATCATAGAAATGCAGGGGTGGAAGGGATCTTGACAAGTCATCTAGTCCATCACCCTGCATAGAGGCAGCACCAAATATACCCAGACGATTCCTGACAGGTGTTTGTGAAACATGTACTTAAAAACCTCTAATGATGGGGATTCTACAACCTCTCTTGGAACCTCTCTTCCAGAGTTTAACAACCCTTATAGTTAGAAAGCTTTTCCTAATATATAACATAAATCTCCCTTTCTGAAGATTAAACCCATTACTTCTTGTCCTACCTTCTGTGTACATGGAGAACAATTGATCACAGCCCTCTCTATAATGGCCCTTAACATATTTGAAGATTACCAGGTCCCCACTCAGCCTTCTTTTCTCATGACTAAACTTGCCCAGGTTTTTTTTAACCTTTCTTCATAGGTCAGGTTTTCAAAACTTTATCTTTTTGCTGCTGTCCTTTGGCTCTCTCCATTTTGTCAATATGTTTCCTAAAGTGTGGTGCCCAGAACTGGACACACAACTCCATCTGAGACCTCACCAGTGCCATGTAGAGCCAGGCAATTACTTCCTGTGTCTCATAGAACATTCTTGTTATTATACGCAAGAATTATGTTAGGCTATTTCACAACACCATCACATTGTTGACTTTTTATCAATTTGTGATCCACTGTAGCCACCACCCCTCCCCGATCATTTTCAGCAGTACTATTGTCCAGCCAGTTATTCTCCATTTTGTAGCTGTGCAACTGATTTTTTGTTTCAAGCATAGCAGTTTGCATTTGTCATTATTTAATTTCATCTTATTGATTTCAGACCAGTTCTCTAAACTGTCAAGGTAAATTTGAATTCTAATCCTGTCCTCCAGAATGCTTGAAGATCCTCCCAGCTTGGTGTCATCGATAAATTCTATAAGCGTACTCTGTCACACAAGTCATTAATGAAAATAGTGAAAAGTACAGTACCCAGGATGCACCCCTGTGATAATCCTCTAGAGGCATCCTTCCAATTTAATCACAAGTCTCATGATATTGATTATTTTTTTAAAAAAATCCTAGCTCCTGGAATTATATGATTGTGAGAGTCTCAGTCCTTATTTTGAACAAAGTCAATTTCTAGTCCTCGGGATTCTGAAAAACATGAATCTCAAGAAAGTCTCAAGAAAACAGAACCATTTTTTATTATTTTTAAAATCTCATGATTTCATGAATTGTAAGAGAATTTTCTGTTTATTTTGGGCCTGATTCTTCATTTTGAAATTCTTACTGTTGGTAATATTGCTGTTGAGTTATTAAGTAATCCCATTAAAGTCCTTACTCATGTGAGTAAGTGCTCAGCAATGGGAGTAAGGCATATGCAAACTGTCACCAAGTGATATATTCTCTTTCACTCAAAAGTCCACTATGAGATTAGAGGATCTGCCTGCAAAAATAATCATGCCTTCCTCCTCCCCTTGCCATCCTGAGTAATTACATGACCTCCCTTCATTTTCTACAGGAGGCACTGAAAGCAGAGGGTAGCTATGGAAGGCAATATCCTCGCTTCCAATGGGGAGCAGCTGTAAAGCAAGACCAGTCTGGCTTCTTTTGAATCATTTGGGAGCATCTGCCACCAGTTTTGATGCCGGAGATTCCTCCCTAGCAGCCATGTATCTTCTCTCTTCTCATTGTTTAAAGCAGGAGATGAAAATACCCTTAGAATGCATCCCTTTAGCATTTGTCTGCTGGGTGAAAATGCTGCATTTTAGGGCTGTAAAATGGGGCTTGGATATGTATTTATCTTTCATTCCAAAGCTTCCCCTTTAAAGATGTATCCACTTGTTTAAATTAGAGTACCCTTGAGATACTCTGACTTTGTGTAAGGGATCAGTTTGATAATTGGTAAGTACGAGTATCAGGGGCTTGAGAAAACCCCTCTATGCCCTCACTCCCTATCATCTAGCCATGCATACATTTGGATTGCACTCTACGGTATCCTTTCATTTCGTTTTGACTGTTCATCATGGAGCAACTTGCAGAGTACAATTTGAAGCTTATTTTGTCATTCATCCAATAACTTTAGTTGTGAAATATTGTTTAAGATGAATAAAAGAAGCAGGGTATGTGTCCTTATTTTACGGACAGCACAGCTAGAGGTTTGCCAAAAGAATCAATTATAATTTGGAAAGTGGCAGGTGCTGGGTCCCTGCCAATCTGCAAATAGACTGGGCAGTTTGCTACTCCTGACAACATGTGTGCAATTTAAAATGGCTAAAAATGCAGTTCTCCATTGGCTCCTTTGGCAACAGCAGATGACATGTTGACATTAGAAATATTAGACAATGTGAGGCCTTGTGATAGAGCTCTTCAATACCATCCATATTTTGGAACTAGAGCCAGGGATTTATACTAAGAAGAAAAACTCCATCATGTAAGGTTTGTAAAGTATGGGGTGTGTTTGCACCTAAGTTTTCATATTTCACTCTATTTCAAAAAAACAACTTTGGATTAGTGAAATTTGACAGTTTTCTCTATAAATATCACACGTCCGTATGTTTTGCTATTCGCAGCTGGGCTGCTGATCTTTAAACCATTTGTGAGATGAATATCAATGACGTGAAAATATTGGAAATTGGCACAATAAATTGCACAAAGCAAAATTTTGCAGCACTTACCTCCCGAGGGTAAAAATCAAAGCTGTACAGAGTTCTGCAAAATATTGAGACTCAATGCAAGTGCTGGATGCTGAGGGCCATCCTTGTGTTTGGAAATTGGTTTTTACATTTGTTTTAGTGTAAAGTTAGCGTGAATGTACAGGTATCAGTTCTCCCTAGTGTTGCCGCTCAGATTGCCTTCCCATTCTCAGTACAGTGCCCTGGTCTCAGTTCTCCACCTACAGAACTTGATCAGTCTAACAGGCCTCACATTTTGTGCTCTTTCCTCCCCAAAGTATTCTTAACTATTAAAGCAATGGGCTGGGAACAGCTGAGAAAGCAACAGAGGGCTCATTGGTATACTGCCCTTTATTTTCCATACAGCCGTTTTCCTGAAATAGCTTTGCAGCTCCTGCTCACATCACCCCTACCCCGCCACCATCAACTTCTATCAGACAGCAAATGGTGCTACATTGTGCTTGCTGTCATGCAGGTGCACCTCCTCCCTCAGGCTCATCACAGTGCTGCAGTGCTTCTTATTCTGTTTCCCGTCCTTCTCCTTCAGCAGCTACGGCCCAGTGAATGACCATCCCCCCTACCTCACTCCAGCTGCAACATCTTTCCCAGCAGGTGTTCTGGTGTTCTAGCTGTAAAGGGTCTTGGGAAGGTAAATGTATGGACTGGAGAGGGCTGTGTTCAATATTGTCAATGCCAATACCAAGTGTTCAACTATTATGGATGAGATTCTGTGCTGTACCTCTAAATGGTGTGGCTTTGTCACCTCCAGTGTTATTTAGACAGCCAAGAGGGCGATCTAAGGGCACGTCTACATTTAAAACACTGTGTCGGCTCAACGGCGCTGCTGTAGCACTTTAATGAAGACTCTCTATGCTGAGGGAAGTTAGCTGTCCCATCAGCATAGTTAATCCACCTCCCCGAGAGGTTGGTATAACTACATCACTCAGGGATGTGCAATTTTTCATACCGCTGAGCAACGCAGTTACACTGACAAAAGTCTATGGTGTAGACAAGACCTAAGTTAAAGCAGCCTCTCTGGACTTCCCTGTGGAACACAGCACTGCCCAGAATATCTGCAGCACTGCATTCTGTAGCCCCCATCCTGCCACACCTCCATCCTAGCACACCTAGTATGCTAGGACTTTTAAGGGGAAACTTGTTGGAAAGCCTGCAATGTCTCTGTCATTTCCTGGGCAGGGAGGATTAAATCTCTGGCTAGATCTGGGACTTTTAGATACCTTTTCCACTTCTTCAGCTTTTTTTACCTGGTGTAAAGGGGCTGGATCAGAGAAGAGGATCGCTCACCCCATGAGTCAGTCCTCCCCCTACCCACCAAAAAAGAGATTTAGCTTCAAAATAATAAAAAAATGGTTATTTTTATTTTATTTTCCTTCTAGTTTGTGAGCCCTTAAGGTTCACATTTTCAGTCATGAGGTCTGAAAACTTTTAAAAAATGAAAGCTGAGATTCGGATGTGTTCACATGATTCGAGGAGCTGAGACTTTATGAGAAACACTAGATATGGTAAGATTCATTATTTTTTTAAAAAGTGAGAATTAGCAACATTGTGTGTGTTTAGGGGATAGAGAAGACAGTAACAGTGATAGGGCTGGGGGTGGGGGGTGAGTAAAAAAAGGAGGAGGGTAGGATTGCTGTGGAAGAAGAGACTGTAGGGGAGGAGTGACTGAAATAACCCAGGAGATCACAGAAAGGGGAAATAATACAATGGGGGTGGAAGAATGGCTGAAAAAAATATTACTGAAAAATAAGTTTGAGCAGGAAGCAAACCCACAAAAAAGAAGAAAGGCAAAAGAAACCGCATAAATGTAAATTACAGTATGCAGTGGAAAGCCTAGTGTTACATATTAAGTGTTATATCGTTTCTTATACAATAAAAACCATATGAGCAAATCACCCAGGTACACCTAAGTCCCCAATAATCAGTGTAGTAAATATACACAAATATGCCATGCCTAGCTACTTACATTCAAGTGCTCTGCTGTGTTTCGGTGGCTTCCACAGCACAGAACACTGTGCAGGTCTCTGGAGGGCTCACAAACTATTTAAAGAGATACTACGTTATTCCTATACACGTTATTAAGTGAACAGTGATAAAAGCAAAACTAAGCTGATGTTGGAGTTGGGCTGGGAAAAAGCAAGGCTGTAGAACTAACACTTCCAGCTTCAAATGAACCCTGGAAGTAAAGATCTGACCAGAACTGATGAGGATAAAAAGCAGAGACAAGGTGAACTCTTGATCCTCAAAAAGATTGGGTTTAGTTTTTTAATTGTTTGAGGCAAGTAAACCATACCTATCAGTATTAGGTCTTACTGTGGCTTCTTTGCAACTGGAGAGGCATCAGATTTTAGGCAGTTTCATGAAAGCCTGCTAAAAGTGCTATGTATGTTTGTTTAGAGAGAGAGAGACTGGCCCCATATGTTTCATCCTTGTGAACAGTTTGTAAATACAATAAGGGGAAACATCTTATTAGGGAATGCTCATCTTGCTTGAGGCTGATAAGGAAAATAAGTGGGCTGAATAGTCACTATTTGAATGGTTAACAAATATGCTTTTTTCTTAAAAAGCCCAACAAATCATTTTCTTCTATTTAATGTTGAATAAAGTGCATTAAGCAATGATATCAACAGAACTTGATAAGTTATAAACTTAATTAAAGCATTTAAAAAACTCAGCAAATACCCCTAGTATTTGGCACAGATCTGGTCTTATTGCAATTATATAAATTAAAGCAATTTCGTTGGAGAAATTTTAGTTATTGTTTGCTCTATGAACAATGATCTCCAAGTTTAAGGACTATTAAACATTGTTGATGGTTTACCACTTGTAATTTAGAGGAAATAACTTTTTAAACACTAGTTTAGAGGCTGCAAAAAACATCCACAAGACTGCCGACTTAATGTCTGTGGCTTGGGATACATAGAATATAATTACGGCATGATGCAGGCTTTCTTCTTGCAGGAATCTAATATTTTATTAATTGCAGGAATGCAAAATCTTGACCATTAGAACACTGAAGAAATTAAAATGTTAAGTGAATTCTTGGCCACATCTTTTGATCTAATGTCTTGAACTCTTTTAACTATAAGCAATTTCCCCTTGCTTCGTTTAAAAAAAAATGGGATGGGGGACTTTAGTATAAGGCACAATTTTACAATGGATCTTGTATGTAAATTCACTTTTCTGTAGCACGAGACCTTTGCACCACTTAAATCCCACTTGAGTCCTATTTTAAGGATGGAAGTGATGCATAGGTCTTGTGCTGGACCTCTGCACAGGGAAGAATTTCACT
Organism: Mauremys mutica; assembly: GCF_020497125.1. NCBI lineage: Eukaryota > Metazoa > Chordata > Testudines > Geoemydidae > Mauremys > Mauremys mutica. The sequence goes on along the minus strand of NC_059079.1, from coordinate 84,806,553 downwards.
CTGTGTACCTAAGAAGTCCTAAGTCTCCATGATGTTAACATCAAGCTGCATGAATTCAGTCTCCCTTTTGTACCATAGATATTCATCTAACACTTAGCATCACTGCAGCTTATTGTTTTATATCACATTCTTTGAGTGGTTGCAGACATGTACTCTACTCAAGTGTGTGCATGCCAAGAGCACCAAAGCCAGAGTACTTTACCTAGCAGTACCCATATTGGTGGGGTGTGTGCCCTCTGGTCCCCTTGCTTCTCTCCAGGCTAGTTAAAGGCAGCATCTGTCCAACCCCCTCACTCTTTCTCACTGCCCTTGGCTAGAGTTAGAGCAATCGGTGTGGTAGTTTACCTCATGTTTCTTATCTCAGTGTTTCTGGGACTTCACTGTATATCGTAAATAGTATAGTTTAACGTATCCTTAGGTTGAGTTTGTAGTTGTTAGTTAAGATAGATAGATAGTTGCCCTAACTGGTTTAAACATTGTCCATTGTTTGGTATGGCTATCCCCAGTAGTGATGCCCCTCCATGTGATGTTTGTTGCACCTGGAAGAAGGACACATTAAAGAAAGGTGCTCCATCTGAAAGTTATTTAAAAAGAGAACACAGATGGTGAGGGACTTGGGTCTGAAGCAGCATCTTCTAGGGCAGGCTGTAAGGTCCACTTAGGTAATTGGGCACAGTGCATATAGCCCCGCACTCTCCTTCTGAGACAACACTGGACATTGCTCCTAGCACAAGGTCTGGTGCTTCCCCTATGAAGAAAAGGGATGGTCCTCCTTCCTCTGGAAGAATTCAAAAAAATGAACTGAGGTGATTCCAGAACATGGAGAGATTCCTTTTCATCTTCTAAGAAGAGTGTTGACTGGCACCATGACTCTTCTGGTACATTGGTTAGAGCTGGGCCATCTAACCCCTTCCTGTTATTGTGCCATCATCACTTGGCCACTGGTAAAACTGGACTTGATGGGGAGAAAAATGTATACAACTTCATCATTGCAGATGTGCATTGCAAATCAACAAGCACTGTTATCAATGGGGCACTACGTCCAAATTCACAGATAAGTTGCCAGAAATCTCCAAGGACGAGTTTAAGGCAATCTCACTTTTGCTTCTACAACATTTAAAATTATTCTGAATTAACTGCACTGATGCCTAAAAAGTGTGTTGTCACATGTCACTAGCCTTCAGGCTTAACATAGACAAGGGTTTTGTAAACTCTCCAAATGCCTTCAAATACTGAGACTGTGCAAACCCTGGAACTGTTGATGCTTTAAACATTGTCATAAGAGATGATACTGTCAGTTTTTTTAGAGCAAGGTTCATGTTTACTATCTTAAGTGAAGACTGACATCACTGTGAATAAGTCTCTTGCTCTTGTTCCATCTCTCCATCTTCCCTCCTCCCCCTGCCACACCTGTCTCCCCTTTATTTCTATAAAATGGAAGAAAATGAACTGGGTTAGGAAGTGAGTGGAGGCTGACAGATAGTGGATGTATTGCAGACTAGTATCTTATGTGTGTTATAGCTTAGCTTCAAAGTCTGCCCAGATCTCACTATGCGTCTAAAAGTAAAACGTTAACTAGTTTAGGCAAGCTTAGAATTAGTATAATGGTTTGAGGGGCTTTCATTGGCAGTCAGATTTTCTCCACTGATATTAATAGGGATGAATATGTCCCAAAAATTTGAGAGGTGTTTGCTTCAGATGAGCACTGAAAAGTAGTAAAGGCTTCATCTGTATGTCTTTGTGAAAAACTGTGCTAGGAAACTCATGGGAGCAGTTTATCTTGTTCAGTTTTTGCTGTTTCTTCTTTCCATATAGACAAGAAATATCTCAAACATACTATTTCAATGCATCCATTTCTAGTCCAAAAGAAATAATTTAGTCTTCTATTGCTGTTCCTATCGCTGCTTCTATTTGTTCAAAGATTAAGGATTTTTTAATACCCTTTCCAACTGTCACACATTTTCCAAACACTATCAAACACCAGCTGACACCTTGCATGGTACTAGTATTTATTGCTCACCTTTGATCTGATTAGTTACACTGAGTGAAAGTGCTAGAAACACATGGCACACCACTAGATGTAGTACATTATCATCTTCAAGACATAATTATCAATTAAGAAACATGAAACCTCAGACTCTGAACAGGCTGTAAAAAGAGAATTACAGTTAAGAGCTCACGGTCAATTTGAACACCACTAAACAGTGGCTCTGCAGCTGAGGATTGTATGCTACTAATGTTCACTGACTGAGCTCACATTACTTCAGAAGTACACAAGCAATTTTGCTTGTGCTTGTCAAAGACAGAGTCATTATCATCTCCAAATGTCTGCAGCATTCTGTATTAAATAAGCCTACGGTAGGTGCTATTTACTGATTCAGTCTGGGACAAGTTACAATGAGTCTTTTGGACAGAGAAGCAAATGCAATATGGAGACACCTATTAATACTGGACGTTAGAGACGAGACAATATTGGAATAGGACAAATATGGGGAAACAGATTATTATTATTAAAGATAGTATAAGTAGTAATTGAAACAAAGACAATTGAAATAAACCCTGTCACTAAGCCAACTAACTGCTAGATAATCTGACATCTAACCTGACAGCAATAGTGATTGGGATGTGCTGAAAGCTAAAGATAAGTGATTAAAGCATAAGGAGAAATCTTCTACACTTCAATCTTTCTACACTGATTTTAAAATTATTTTGGTGACACTTGCTCTGAGGAGCACATCCACTAGCGAAGGACTGTGTCTTAAGCAACCATTTAAAGCACATACATCTGGTTTCCAGTAAATTAGTTTGGATCCAAAAAAATATGAAATACCCACAAAATGAAATTCTGGAAAAAAAATAGTTTTGTCTCTATCTACATGTTTCTTCCGATTTTGAATTTTTTATTTTGTATAGTGTATTTTAAAAATTAAACAAATATCACTTCAAAATGGAAAATCAAATTGTTAAATTTCAGTTGTTCTTAAATGATTTTTTTTTTCGGTCAAAATCAACATGTTCCGCAAACTGTTTCACTTTTGAAGAATCAACATTTTCTGATGGAAACATTTACCTACAGTCGTAACACTGATGTGCCTGTTCAGTTATGTAAAGTTATGTTCTAGTTTGTTAAGAAACCTATTGCCATAAAGTTTTACTAGACATTGCACAGATGGGCGATTCCTAAATCAAAATTTGTTCTTTCATGTAACTGGGACTTGATCCATAAATTGCTTTGAAAACTAGGATGAAGACTTTAAACTGGTATTAAAAACTCATGTGGAGAAGTGGAAGGACTGGAGCATGGGTCTGAGGTGCTCAGGGAAAATCTAAACCATGAATAAGGCAGGCAGTCACATTCTGTACCACCTGGAGTTTGTGTATTGTCTTCCCATTCAGCAAATAATTTAAACATATGCTTCAATCTCTATTTCACAAAGCACTTAAGAATATGTTTAAAGATGAGCGCTTGCTTAAGTGCCTTGCTAATTTGTGGGGCTTAGTATAAATAAAATTACTCCATTTGTAATGCCCATTTTATAGATATGTATATTATAGCTAAACTTACCCATGCTTGTCTGTGTAAAATGATTAGTAGCAGCATGGAGAGCAGGAGGTGCAGGAAGAGTATTGGGAACAAACCGAGATCTCTCAAAGAGGTTAATGAGAGAGAGCAGTCTGCCTTTGATGGTAAATTAATTACTATGGGATGTGAGTGGATACCACATATGGCAGTGGCAGTATTAAGGGGAGCCAGAGAGCTCAGTTAGCCCATTCAATGGCACCTGGAGGAGAGACAATTAATTAAGGATTAGAGCAGCTGGAGAGAAGCAGCATAGTGGTTCCTATAAAGGAAAGATTGCAGGGCAAGGTAGGGAGGAAACCCAGGGGAGAGGTAGTTGAGAGTTTTTTCTCTCTGGGAAAGGAACCACTGAAGGTCCTGCAGGATGGAGCTTGTCTCTTGGGATTGTTCCTGAAGGGAGCAAGCAGCTGGGGAGAAGGAGCCTCCTAAAGCAGGCATGGGAGAGTCCAGGGGAAAAAAGCTCTGAAGGTCAGCGGCTTGGGAGGAGGTGGGCCTCTAGGGAAAAAGTCCTAGAAAGCAGCACTCTGTGACAATGTGAAACAAACAACATTCTACAGAGCCCAGGAGAGGGGCAAAGGATGTGCTGCGGACTGAGCCCAGGAAGGGTGGAAGAGTTTTTGTTCCTTTGGGTTTTGAGTTTGAACATTGTCATCTTGGAAGGGATGGAACTGTTAGCGTGACCTGGCTGGAGGACCAAATCACTGTACAGACCGGGAGTCAGCAACCTATGGCATGCGTGCCAAACTGGCAGCAGGCTGAGACCCCAGCTGGCAGCAGCTGGCGGTGGAAACCCCAGAGCGGCGGCGGGCTGAGTTGCTCAGCCAGTCGCAGCCATGGAGTTCCCGCTGCTGGCCCCACTCATCACCCGCTGCTGGCCTGGGGGAAGGAACCCCAGGCTGGCAGTGGGCTGAGACCCTGGCTTGCAGGAGCCAGCGGCCGAAACCCCAGAGCGAAATGGGCTGAGACACTCAGCCCACTGCCAAAACCCCAGAGCTGCCCCCACTGCCGCTCTGGGGTTCCAGCTGCTGGCCCTTGCCAGCCAGGGTCCCCGCCGCAGCCCCACTCACCTTGCTTCCGGTTGGAGTTCCAGCGCAGGCCCCCTGCCAGACTGGGTCCAGGCCTCCGGCCCTGCTCAGCACTGCCAGCTGCCAGCTCCACTCACCTCAGCTGCCGATCTGGGGTTCTAGCTGGTTAACAACTGATCACTCAGAAGCCTGTGTGCAGCTTAAAGTATCCAAGTATGTCCCATCAGACATTAGAAAACTCAGCAAGGAAAGGCAAGGGCAAGGATCACACTAAACTAATAAGATCTGCATTTTAATTTAATTTTAAATAAAGCTTCTGAAACATTTTGAAACCCTTGTTTACTTTACATATAACAGTAGTTTGGTTATATATTATTGACTTATAGAGAGACCTTCTAAAAAACGTTCAAATGTATTACCAGCACGCAAAGCCTTAAATTAGAGTGTATACATGAAGACTTGGCACACCACTGCTGAAAGGTTGCCAACCCCGGGTACAGCCCATCAAAGTCCAGAGGGGAAGAGGAGAAAGAAGCAGAGAGGCTGCAATGCTGGGTCTTGCCACAAGGAAGCACTCTAAGTTGGTGAATTTATGGCAGGGTGCCTTTACAAAGAGTATACAAAAAATATGAACTGATACTTTATCAAAATGTGTGAAGAATCCAGTCATAAATTTGGGACTGAGAGTGCAAAGAGGTAAGTGGAATACTTGAATTTCCAAAATGATCTTGACAAACATCCATAGAAGTGTATTATACACGCTGTAAGGATAGTAAATACCACAGAAAAGGCATCATCCAAGCAGAGGAGCTGGTTTTCCCCTTTAGCTGCTTCTGCACCACCTAATATACCAGATATGGTGTGTCCCTACTGAACTTCTGTGGAATGTTGACAACTAAGAGAGTTTCTCCTGTTTGAATCACCATAAAGATACCCAAATTGCAGCTGTTATCCTGGACTTTGATGGAGCCTTTGAAAGAATTGATTGGAAATATCTATTCTGTGTTGCACAGATTTGGCTTTTAAATTGCTCTATATAAACACTGAACTAGCAATTGTTATGAAGGTTAGGCTTTCAATTGTCAGCGATTTGAATTGCCCTATACCGAGCCATTGTTAGTAATGGTAGATTTTTTTCAAGGTCTTTCACGATTTTCAAGGATACCAGGCAAGGCTGCCCTGTGTCCCCACTATTGTCTGGTGTTGCCTTGGAGCTGTTCATTATAGCAAACGGGCAAAACTGAGAGCTGAATAAGGAGGAATAGGGAATGGTAGGTTTATATGTTGCTATTCCCCTGTTTGTTACACAGCCACTCAACACTGTTTAAATTCTTACTGACTTTGGGGGGGCATATCTAACCATAAAGCTAATTGCAATAAACCTCAGACCACTGTGGGTACTACAAGTCTCACTACGCCAACTGGAATTTTAGGGAGGTAAGTAACAGGATTAGGTATCTGGGTTTGAGACTGCAACAAGTTTAAAGATTTGGTCATTCATGTTCGATATAGGTCCAAATCCAGCCATCTCAAAATGGATCCGTAACACTGGGAACAGTTACAACTGACTGTGCAGAAAGGTAAACTTCTGAGTGATCCTCCGAAAACTGCTGTAATTATTAGGATCAAATCCTCAAAATCTATTTTCTTAAGCTTTTTAACAGAAAGAGGAGATTGTTTTCTATGGGACAAGTGCCAATAACAAAAAGAGGGAAGAATCATACTCTAAAATCAGTCACACAAATTGTTCTCTCATCACCTAGTATTTATACACTGTTGAACTTATTCCTATATTCTAACATTTCAAAAGATGCCAAATTATTTTAAAATCTATTACTGCTATGAGAGAGTTCTTATTTTTGAAGTTTCAGAGCTGGTTTTAAGGCAAATGGATATAGCTAAATAAAAAGAAACATGTAGGAGTAAGGTGTTAATGGCACAGTTTTATTTTAAATTATTGTTACTGAATCAAACTCTTCCAGGGGACATCCTAAAACCATGTGAGACTCTAGACTGCAGGAGTTTGCTTAGTGAAATTTCCATTAACCAGTCCTTCCACAGGTTTATGAGTTGGATTGTCTAATTCATGGACATAATTCTTGTGTCTGTTTGGCACTCCATTGGCTAGGGAAATAAGGGAAAGCTGTAGAGGTGAGTTCACAGAGGAATAAAGTGATGAGAGACAGGAATTGCTTTCTAATTTACATATTTGTGATCTGGAGGAATCAGACCTGGGGGACTACGCCAGGGTACAGGAAGTCTTGGAGACATGGGGCCAAATTATCCCATCAGCTATGGACATGCAGCGCCCATGGGTCTGCCACAGACTTGCTACATTAAACTGGGCAAGTCCCTTCATGTCTCTGTGCCTCCGTTTCCTTGTCTGTTCTACCATTTACCCATTCTCATAATCTGCTTTGAAATCTTCCAAAGGAAGCCATGTAGGTGCAAAATACTATGAACCTGGGTCAGCCAACAAACAGTAACCAATGCACACTATCTAGAGAATCCTAATATAGTTAGAGCATAGTTGACAAATGGCTTCTCAATTACAGTTTATACAAGAATAAAAAAAAAATGTGGAGGCTGGGGTTAGAACACTCAGAAGAACATATGCTTACCAGACTACAGTTAGCCCTTCTTCTGGTTTGTGTGCTGCTAAAAAGTAAAAGTACAGAGAACCCTGAAACCGTCAGCAGATTGTATGGCTGAGATCCAAAATGCAAACAGACGATAGTTCAGACAAAGCATTCATATGTATAATTAAGTATTGCAAAGTGTTCCGATTGTGAGAGATTGTTCTAATATTGTCCAAATGACTGGTTACTTATTAAACATGCACCCGTTCCAGCTTCTGCTGAAGAGAATAGCAAAACTCCCATTGATTGAAGTGATAAGATATGCTAATGATTTGGGGGTTACGGTTGCCTTTAAGTCACCAAAAGAGCTGGGTGAAAAGAGCAAAAAAGTACCTGCAACTTTTCTTGAATTAAACTTGGCAATTCATTTGGCTGGTATTTGTTGCCCTTTTATTCACAAGCTTTCAGGTGAATCAGATTGTATCGATACTTTATAGACATGCAACAATGTGCTGTGTTGGTTTTCCATGGGGCAGTTCTTCATACCCGCTGGACTCTCAGCCCTGGCAATCAAGTAGGTCAGTGAATCCCAGAGGGATCTAGATGCAACAGGGACTGTGCATGACCATGTATGCAATTAGCCAGTGTGAATGTGCTGAGAAAACAGAATATGACATTTGTTATGTAGCCAATAAAAACCTAGCTTATATCTTTATCTTTTTTCTTGCATCAGGAAGGAACCCTCATTTTTGTTTTTTTTTAAGATGAATTCCACATGTGTAGTGAAATACAGAGCCAGGTTTGGACAGATATTGGAATTGATGCATTGTGAAAGAGGGAGCATGGAAGGACGCTACACCCTTTCAGTGGCCAATACAATGGCTTGTTGCAGATTATGCTTTTGTGGTGCCCTGTTGGGGGTGCCTGGAGTGTAAGGATTGGGGAGGTTGGACCCAATCAGAGAGCGGCATGGAGCAGCAGGCTACAACATCTATACATCCGACGAAGTGGGTATTCACCCACGAAAGCTCATGCTCCCAAATGTCTGTTAATCTATAAGGTGCCACAAGACTCTTTGCTGCTTTAACATCTATACAGTTCCCCTGTACTCTCAGGCTGTAGAACCGAGTGGTTCTACCTTGGCCCCTGCTTGAATCGGAGACTAAGGGTATGTCTACACTGCAAAAACAAAACAAAACCACTCTGAGGCACCAAATCTCAGAGCTCTGGGTTCAGGCTGCATTTGGGCTTGGGCTCAGGGACTCTGTGTGTGTGCAGGAGCGGGGAAGGTCAGAGCATGGTCTCCAGATCAAGACTGAACGTCTGCACTGCAATTTTATAGCTCTGCAGCCTGAGTACTGCAAGCCTGAATCAGCTGACCCAGGCCTAGAAAGAGAGAGAGAAATGAAAAGAAATGGCTGCTACTTGAAGATACTCAGAAATCTGGAACACTAGAAGAACTACTGCTGGAGATTAAAAGTACCGGTACAATAGAGTTAGTCTAACATGCAATTTATCAGATGTCTGTGACTGATCACTACCAAATAGGAAAATGTGATCTAGATGAAATAACAGGAAGGTGGGTTCACAACTGGTTGAAAGATTGTACATGGATAGTAATCAGTAGTTTGCTGTGAAACTGTGAGGGAGTGTCTGCTGAGATACTGCAGCGGTCAGTCCTGGGCCTGATAGTAGTCAATATTTTCATTAATGCCTTGGATAATGGAGTGGAGAGTATGTTTATAAAATTGTCCCAGATGACACCAAGCTGGGAGGGGTTGCAAGCACTTTGGAGTACAGGATTACAATTCAAAATTTTCTTGACAAATTGGAGAATTGGTCTGAATGCAAAAAGATGAAATTCATTATAGACAGCTGTTAAATACTTCACCTAAGCCGGCAAAATCAAATGTCCATCTACAAAATGGGGAATAGTACTGCTGAAAAGGATCTGGGAGTTGTAGTGATCACAAACTTCATCTGAGTCAACAGTGTGATATAGCTGCAAAAAAGGCAAATATCCTTCTGATGTATATTAACAGGAATGTTGCATGATACAAGGGATGCAATTGTCCTGCTGTACTCAGCACTGGGAAGGCATCAACTGGAGTACTGTGTCCAATTCTGGGCACCACACTTTAGGAAAGACGTGAACAAACTATAGAGAGTTCAGAGGAGAGCAACAAAAAAGATAAAAGATTTAGAAAACCTGACCTATGAGGAAATTATGTTTTTAAACTGGCCATGTCTTGAAAAAGTAGATTGGTGTGTGGGTAGTAGTAGTGGGGTGTGGGTAGCGGTGGAGGGAGAGGACCTGATAAGTCTTCAGATGTGTTAAGGGCTGTTATAAAGAGGATGGTGATCAATTGTTTTCCATGTTCATTGAAGGTGGGACAAGAAATATTGGGCTTTAATGTGCAGCAAGGAAGAATTAAGTTAAATATTATGAAAAGCTTTCTAACCGTAAGGGTAGTTAAGCTCTGGAATAAGCTTCCAAGGGAGGCTGTGGAATCTCCATCACTGGAGGTTTTTCAGTACATGTTGGACAAACTCCGGTCAGGGATGGTCTGGGTTTATCTAGTCCTGCCTCAGCTCAGCAGGATTTTGATGACCTCTCAATGGCCCTTCAGCCCTATGTATCTGTGATTCTATGTATAAATCAGTGCTGCTTGACTGTTACTCACCATATGAAATACTCTGAAGATTAACATTAATTGAATGCAATAAAAATGGCAAATTTTTATTTGCTCTAGTTTGTGTTCTTGAGTGTGACACACACATTTATTGTGTAACATTATATTCTCAAGCACCAAAAATTGATGTGTGCTGTGAAATAACAATTTTACTTTTTTTCCTGAAGCAAATGCTATTTGAAATCATTTTATGTCTTTAGTAGATCTTTTTTTTAAAAAGAAAAAAGTTGTTTGAAATATTGTAGTTTTTTTCTCAAATGTCAGTTTCCAGAAACCAACAACATTCTTGTAAATGCTTACACTGGGAATGGATACATGCTTTAAGGCTTTCCCAGGCATATCAAATGATTGATGGATGTCAGAGGGATTCATCCCATCAGACATACTGAATTGTCACCTAAAGATATATATAAACGTAGGGTTTTTTCCTCAAAATCTGTGCATATAGTTCAGGATTTAAATGGATTAGATATTTCAAATGAACCAGAACTTTCATAAAATGTAAGAAGTACTGGACACCTTTATGCAAATCAGTACAGTAATGCAACACAGTATTACATCACAGCTCCTGTATAAGCAAATCAAAATATTCTAGATACAGATAAAATGGTTGGTGCTTTTGCCAAACCCCTCGGTGTGCAAGGCTTTTATCTGTAGAACTAAAACAACAGTGGTTCCAATCCAAATCCCACTTGTCTGACGCAGTGTTCATGAGTGGGAGGAGAAATTTCCAGCCTGAGTTTATTTCTTTTTCAAATAGGATGGGAAAATGTGATATAGTTTAGTTTTGAAAGATTTCATCTGCTAGATTTTTCTTTTGTTAAATCCAAACCATAGCTGGATTTGAATTCTGTTTATCCAAAGCCAGGGTGATTCAGATGCACGGCTCCATTTCTGACCCCTCACTAGAAAACTAAATACTTGCCTTTGCCATGGTTATTAACCACGGGTTTAGATAATTTTATTTGTGCCTTTGAGCAAAATCATTAATCTGCAATTAATAAGCATTACTCCTTCCAGAGCCATAGGCAGAACTGTAGGAGGATCTCTTCCTGAAAGGAACAGCAAAGTACAATATATGGGGACATATTGTTTATATGTACTTAAAGGTTATCACATCCTATTCACTATATGAATAGCCCCAACTGACATTTTCCTGCTCTTCTCAAGCGATGCATGTCTTGTTCATTGTGCTATGCAGAGTCAGCTGTCAGTCAGTGCATCAGGGGACCAAAACCTATTTTCTTTTGCTGTTTTGTTTGCACTTCCACTAAAAAGCTTTGAATCTTTGAATTTCTTTGAAGTAGAAAAACTCAGACATGACCAAGGATAACAACTTTTATCAGACTAAGAAAGTTTGGAGCCACATGATTTCACATTTCAGCAGTACCCTGTGTGATAGCAAGTATAAAATAAGAGGCGATCTTGGGTGGGGGGAAGCTCACCCATTCAAAAAGCCTTCTTTTTTTATTAACAAACACAAACAAATCCCAAGAATAATAGTTATCCAAGTTCACCATACTCACAGTGTGAGTTTAATTAAAGTCAATGGAGAGTTTAAGAGCAGGGGGAAAGCATGTTGTTTCTTAATTATGTTGTTGACTTAATATATAATGGATCTCACCAACTCATTCTATATAAAGCAATTAGCATGTCTGGCTGTCTGCAGATAGCTTAGCAATGGCACACAGATAATTGACAATATCTAGCACACAGGTGTTTGACTTTGCAAAATGGGCAGAATTTGAAGGGGTAAGGGTTATGTGTATGTAGTCCTATATAGAAAACATTTGGGAATAGGAAAAAATCCCTTATTTACACTATCTAAAGGCTCCTTTACTCAATAAAATGTCTCAATCTTCCACTTAGGCCTGGTCTACACTACGGGGGGGGGTCGAACTAAGGTACGCGACTTCTGAAGTCGAACTACCTTAGTTCGACTGACTTACCCGTCCAGACGCGGCAGGGTCGAACTCCGCGGCTCCAAGGTCGACTCCGCCACCGCCGTTCGCGGTGGTGGAGTTCCGGAGTCGACCGGAGCGCGTGGGGAGTTCGAACTATCGCGTCTTGATTAGACGCGATAGTTCGAACTCCGAGAAGTCGAACTCACCGCGTCGACCCGCGCGGTAAGTATGGACCTACCCTAAGGTAGAAACACTCATCTGTGGGAAAAATGAATGAGCATGACTTACTCAGTTAATGTATCTTAAACAAAAGATGGGCACTAAGTGAGCTGTGGTGTTAATAGAATTTGAGGTTAACATCTCGCTAAATAATTCTAATATAGAACAAGAACAGGAGGGCAGTCAGTAACATAGTAAATCATTGATGGTACATACACACATTACAATGGAGACACATGAAATAATGCATTTAATGGGAACAGCACTCTCTATGCCCAGATGGATGTTAAGTTTCTAAGGAAGAACTTTTGGTTTGGGGTCTTAGTGGAGTACAGGAGAATTAGCTAGCTGGAGTTGCTTTATGCTGGCTCAAAAATTGTGTCTGGGACACTTACGCCTGGTCTAAACTTAAAATTTAGGTTGACATAGCTACGGTGCTCAGGGTTGTGAAAAATGCACATTCCCAAGTGCCATAGCTAAGCTGAACTAACCCCCAGTGTATGTGCTGCTAGATCAGAGGAAGAATTCTCAACAGTTTTTACTTGTTTGCCTAATAGGGACATTGAGACTGCAATATGTATCAGTTGAAGCAGCTAAGAAATAACTGTCCTGTTCAAAAGGAGAATTTTATCTATCCATCTGTATTATTTTATATTCTTAAAAAAAAAAAGGAAAGGAAAGGAAAAGAGAGAGAGAGTGGGCCAAATCCAGTAATACAATGCTGATGAATAGGAGAAGATTTAAAGTGACTCGAAAAATAAGTACAAATGAACTTTGGCGAAAATCCCAAGAACCTTTAACTGTAATAAGCAACTATAGCTTCAGCTCTGTTAACTGGGCAACACGCACTTTCATGCTGTCCTTTTTGACCAGTTAGGGGAAACATACAGTAAGCAAAAAATTGACAATAAGCAAAAAATAAAAGTTAATGCTGCATGTTGGTAAATCTAAAACTACAGAACTTCTCATTTGTACATAAATTATCTTAATACATTATTTGTTAGGAAAAAATAGCTGAACAAATCTAATTTCTTTTATTAAGGTTCCCTTTAAATATTTAATTAAATGAATGCTGAGAAATTATAAGCAGATCTACAACTAATTGTATGAGAAAGCCGTGTCCTCCTGATCCTACAATCCTTAGTCAGGAAAAGCTGCCAGTGCAATCAATCAGAGTTATGTCTGAGTAAAAGATGCAGGATCAGCCTGAAACATTTTCTATAACAACATTGCAAGAGGATATAGAAGTAAAAAGTATTATTATTATTACAATCAGTTTTCAGAGTACAAAAGACTCCCATAAAATGATTTAGCTTATATTCTGAAACAGTATTTATTCTTCTGATCTGCTGATGGTGTTAGGCAACCTAAATTCCTTAGACTAATGCATGCAAGTGCACACACAAAATTATTGCCTCTGAAAGACATAAAACCTTATACAGTACTTATTTCCCAAAATATGCAGCCAAAGTGCAGCATGAGGACTGTTTTTCTGGAATATGAAAGGGAGATGTAACTGATGGTTGTGATTTAAGCAGCTTTTTGAATTCCCTTTTGCTAATGGAGATGATGAAAGCACATTTTGTGTAGAGTTTTGTTTCGACTCAGTCTGCCACAAAGCTGTTTGAATCAAGGCTTATGCCCACATTATTCAGATTGCCAAAAACATCAAAACAGCAACAAAGGAAAAGCTAACCTTGAATTTTGAGTATGTATTTCAGCTCTTGTAAGCAAGTTACCATGGAGATGGTACCCAAGTGAGCTACATACTTGACTTATAACTGCTGTAGACTTTGGACCAGGAGCAAAATGTGACATGGTGTTGGTGCCATTTCTAACAAAAAATTGCATTTCAGATACTGCACTTAAATGTTCTTCTGCAAAAATACCATGTGAAAGCTTGGAAATTGCTTAGAAAGCCTTGAATTGCTTAACAAGAAAGCAAGATAGTAGGTGAGAAGTGAAGATTTACCTGTTCAAATTATACAAATTAAGTAACATTTTGTTGGGGATGATGTGAGGTCACTCTCTCTGTCTTGTTAGCAAGTTGAAGGTCTGGAAAGAGCTTAGCTGCAACTTTAAATGATTTTCACCAGCAAATTATTTCCAAGAATCTAGGAAAGGAAGGTTGTTGGGTTTTTTGTTTGATTGGTTTGTGGTTTTTTACACAAAATGAGGCTTATTTCTTTTGCTGTGTTTTGAATAGGGCTGGAACAGTATCTGAGAATCATGTCAGAAATAAAAATCAGCTGTCATATTTATTCGCAAACTTATCTCTTTTGGAGAAAAATAAAAGGATAATATGGAAAAGTGCAGGTAGATTTTCTTGTCTTAAGGATTCCGAGAACCCTGCTTTCCTGATCAGGAAAAGTTTTCATTGCTAACTCCATCACCCTTTTCCTGCAAAAATGTAAATTCTAATAACCATCATCTTCAAAAATTAATAATACTTAACACTTCTACCTTTACAAATACAAATTCTTTAGATCAATTTTCTCCACAATAGCCTGTAAGTAAATGAAGGAAATATCTTTCCCCCCCAGATTGATAAAGAGTGTCACAAAAGGGATTAAGTGATTGCTCAAGGCCACCTAACAAGTCTGGTAGAAATTAGAATAAAGTCCAAGGGGGACAGATTCTGATCTCATTTGTGCTGGTGTAAATGCATAATAGCTGCATTGAAGTCCTGACCCAGAATCCTGGCTCTTAGTTCCCTGCAATAACCTATTGAGACAAAAAAATGAGGAAAAAAGTCTGATGTTCCCACTACTTTGGGAGACAAGCTATTGCCTTGTATGCTTGATTTTAAGACATCTTTTCACTCTGGAACTTGAGGCTCAGCTAGAGCAATTGGGGATGTTTGTGTATCTTATGTATGACATTGTAATTAATGAAGCTTTGATATTATGTCTACTGTATATCCAGTGGGGTGTCAAATGAGATTGCTTCTTTGAGAATTGCTATGTTGGCCTAAATTTTAAAAAGTCACTAGTGATTTGGGTGTCCAGCCTGAGGTGATGTTAAATGTGCCTGATTTTCAAAAAGTGTCGAACTCACTCTGCAAATCAAGCCCATTTAAGGTGTCTGAAGTTGAGCCACCCAAAATCTCATGCCCTTTTAAAGGTTTAGGCCATTATCACAAAGGGTATGTATGCACAGCAGCTGAAGGTGGAATTTCTAGCTGTGGTACATGTACACTCACTAGCTTTGATTGAGCTAACACACTAAAAATAGCTGTGTAGTTGCAGTTGCACTGACTAGCTATTATTTACCTAGAGTCTCTGATGGGATTATAGTCACATGGCTAGTCCAGGCCATTGCAGCTACTCCACTATTTTTATCTGCAGTGTAGACATACTCTAAGGGATCCAGAATATGGGGTGCTGCATCTTTTTCTTGCTCTCATGTCTGGCAAAAAATCCCTTATTTACACTATCTAAAGGCTCCTTTACTCAATAAAATGTCTCAATCTTCCACTTAGGCCTGGTCTACACTACGGGGGGGGGGGGGTGTCGAACTAAGGTACGCGACTTCTGAAGTCGAACTACCTTAGTTCGACTGACTTACCCGTCCAGGAAAGTTTCTGGGTCAAAGGTTTCCCATGTTCTTTATGTAGTTAGCGTATTAAAAGTTAAAATACCCTATCTCCTCAAAAAATGTCTGGGGAAAATGTTTTGGTTTTTTGTTTGTTTTTCAGTTAGATGCATTACAGGAAAGAAAAGAGAAACTTCATGCTAGTTTCTAGTTTTGGTTTAATCTGTGTAACATCACCTGGGACATGCTGAGCTCTGACAGGAGAAAGGAGGAGGCAGGAGAATCTATTCTTTGCCCTTCCCTCAGCAAATATCCTGGCATTTTCCATCCTCTTCCTCTTATTCTGCTTTCCTTATCTCTCATTTCTTCTGCTCTCCCTTTTTAAAAGCTTCTTTCCTATCTCCTTCCTGTTCCTTGCTTCCTTCTCCTATTGACCTTTTTACCCCCAGAAAGAACATGTGTTTTTAAGTAGATTGTTCTGGTGCTTGTCTATGACATAAGTCCAAATCCTAGCACATAGGTGCCGACTTCCACACTTTCCCCTGGGTGCTCAACCCCCCTCTCCACTCTGCCCCTAGCCCCACCCCCACTCCACCCCTTTCATGCAGCCCTGCCCTGCCCCACCTCTTCCCATCCCTGCCCCGCCCCCATTCCAACCCCTTCCCCAAATCCCCACCCCGGCCCCACCTCTTCCCCAACTCCTCCCCTGAGTGTGCCACATTCCAGCTGGTTGACAGTGGCTGGGCAGGAAGCACTGGGAGGTAGGTGGACGAGCGGAGATGTGGTGTGCTCGGGGGGAAGGAGCAGGAGGTGGGGCGGGGGGTGAGGTGAGCTTGGCTGCCAGTGGGTGCAGAGCACCCACTAATTTTTCCCCGTGGTTGCTCCAGCCCCGGAACACCCATGGAGTCGGCGCCTATGTCCTAGAGACATCAAAGTGGTTAGCAAAATTCCCTTGATTTCACTAGGACTCGGCACTTATTTATTTTCAGATGGCATTTCCAAAAACAGTTAGTTCTCACTGAGCAGTTCAGGCAATTTAACCAAACCAGTACTATAGGATAAACTAGTACAGAATTACTCTGTCACGCACACAGAAACTTTACATCTGGAAGGTTTCAAACAAATAAGCGTAAGAACAATAGATCTAATCAAATATATTGTCTCTCAAAATAAAATGACAGTTAAATGAAAAATGGAACATGTATTCATGGAGGTACCTGAAATGTTATTGAAAACATTTCTTGTATAGCTAAAGTCCTTAATTTTTGGTTTATATTGTGTTTAAAATTTCCAGGGAATTTATCAGCGTTCATATGAAAAAAATTGGATGAAAATCAATAAAAACTGAAAACACAGGGCCAGTGGGCATGTGGTGGGTGGGTGCCCAGTACTTCTGGGAGGCAGCCAGTGGGGGTGAGCATTTCTCGGTACTCACAGGGGGCACCAGGCTGGGGGTTTCAGTTTCTGGTACCCTGCTATCTCACTCCCAGATTTTTTTGTAGAAATTCAATACAAGTGAAAATGAAGGGCCTGATACCTTCCCTACAACAAAAAAATAAAAATCAGATTTTACCTGAAACACTGTTAATAAAATTAGGTAATTTATAGCCAACAACCTAAGATGAAAGGAATCTTTCTGCTGAAGAAATTGTCTGTCCATGTATGCTGACAGCTCCCCAGTGTTATAAAATAATGCAAACAATGTTTTTCCTACCCAAAACAAAGTGGTTAAAATTATATTCTCCCTAGCTGTATGGAAATGCACTAATTTGTAACTTTCTAAAGCCAACACATTTATACTTCGGAGATACATAATTTAGTAACAAACAGCAGACTGAATTTTGATCAGGTTTAAAAAAAATGGGTACAATAGCCTTCAGACTTCAAATGAGCTGAGAATGTTCCTTTGGTATTTTCTTCCATCTGAAATTTAAGGGGTACCATTTTTCTTGATGTTGCCTCCAAGAGGCAATGAACAAACCAGAAAGGTCCTGCTTATTAGTGTAATGCCCTAAAAATCCAGTTAATACAGAATTCTATATCATCAGATAGACAACAATTCAAACCTTGGTTTCTTCACCATCTCAGAGATGATACTTTTCTTATAGTACTCATGGTTAGAGATGGACAAACTGGTCAGGATAAAATAAAAACTTAGCTGAATCAAATGTTATCTTGAACTTTGTGAAATCTTACTTTTCCCCCCTCAAATTTTCATTTCTGTACAGTGCCTCTTCCAAGTTTTGGATGAAAGAAATAGAAATACGAAAATTCACAAGAGATTAGGGTTTTCCGTAATTTCAGACACAGATGAAAACAGAAAGTACTAGAACACACTAAGAAGGAAACCTTTTACAAAGATATTAAGCCAATTTTCCAGGCCAGAGAGGGTTAGGTAAGCTTTAGATATTGTAGGCATCTGATTTTGGTGCACTTAATCCATGATAAACTCAGATATTTCTGAGGCTAACTTTTTAGTAGTCATAATATAACCATATAAAACGGGTAAGAAAAGGAAAAACCTGCATTCTAAGTATAAGTAGCTAATTCTATTTTTTTGTTTGTGTGTTTGTTTTTGTCATTTGTAAGTGTGATACAAATGGTGTAATAGTGGAATTGGACTTCAGAGTAGAATTGAAATCTGAAAGATTAGCATCAGGCTGGAAGTCTGTTTGGATTAGTCCTTCATTTAAGTGACATTACTTTGAAAGCCAATGGAAAGTTAAGATTAGACTGTTTTAATTTTGAACTTCCATTTTGTAGGTAACTCCACTGAATGTTGTGATTGTCAGAGGTGCCTTCCTACAGTAATACAATGGAGCTGTGATTCTATCGGGATTCCCCGCACCTCATCCTCTACAAAGGCAAAATTATTGTGTAGCACTTCAGGCTTTCTACTTCTTCTCTTATCCAAATCATTTACTTAAGAATCCTATTGACAACAGTAGTAAGAGTGATTACTTTATTATAGTGGTCAGGCCTTGGCAAGGCTGCAACCACAGTAAGATCAGGTATCGGTTAGTAATTGTGGTAAAGCATTGCTGTCACTCAAAGCATTGAAAGAACCAGAAGGAAGCACAGAATGCCAGCATATCACACTAATTCATAGTCTTTATCTAGCTGTAGGGCAGACATTTCCTTAATATCTGGACACTATTACCTGTATTCAGAAGTCCCTCAAGGAAGAGGTGTAATAGTGCATCCGAAGAAGTGGGTATTCACCCACGAAAGCTCATGCTGCAAAACGTCTGTTAGTCTATAAGGTGCCACAGGATTCTTTGCTGCTTCTACAGAACCAGACTAACACGGCTACCCCTCTGATACTCAAGGAAGAGGAGCTCAGTGGTTCTCTTCCCACCACAGATAACACCTGTAGATTTAAGAGGAAGTAGGCACTATGTTTATTAAAACAGATGGGCAGGATTATTTTTCAGTTCAGTTCTTTACTTGTTAAAAGACATGAATTTTTGTATCATGAGGTAAACCTGGCAAGACTTGGGCTTTTATCTTAGGGAACGTCTATACTACAAGTGCTACAGTGGCCCAGTTGCAGCATTGCAGCTACGCCTCTATAGTGTAGACCCGTACTATACCGACAGAAGTGGTTTATCCATCACTGTAGTAAATCCACCATCTTGAGAGGTAGTAGCTAGGTCAATGGAAGAATTCTTCTATTGACATAGCATTGTCTACACTGAGGGTTAGATCAATCTAATTAGACCACACCGAATGTGAAATTTTTCACAGCCATGATCAGTGTAGCTAGGTTGATCTAAATTTTGTGGGGAACCAAGTGGTAGAATATCCATTACTGCTTTCTGTAGGACATATCTTCCTGTTTCGATGAGAGTCCTTCTTAAGATATTGGCAGTATGTCACTGGTTAAGAAACTTTTGTTCTTTTTCTTTTCAAATGCAGACCTCTCCCTCACAGTTATTGATGCCTTTCTCACCTTAAGGTTAGGTTTCTGTAATGTGCAGTAAACGGGATTACACCTTCAAACAATTCAGAAACTGACGGTAGTTCTACAGTATAATAGTTCAGCTGCAGTGTATTTTACACAGAAATGTGTAATACCAGATATTATTGGACTATCGATTTTTTATTTTTTTTCCTAACCTATAGAATCCTAAATGGTTGTGAGTTCCATGTGTTAAAAAACTTTCTCCCTGCATGAGGAGGGGAGAAAATTCCAGAGTTTTCAGTGCATTATCTTATGTTTGTGAGGAGAGAAGCTGATGATGGAGCAAGAGATTTGCCAGAAGGAAGATTCCCAAGTCATGTCAACAACACTTACAACAAAGCTGAGCAGTAGTGCTGGAACTAGGGATTTTGGGGGTGCTGCTGAATCTCTTGCTTGAAGTAGTAATAACAAACACCAAATATATGGTTTCCATCATCAGCACCCCTATTACAAAAATTGTTTCAGCACCCCTGAAGCTAAGTGTCTCCATTATCCTTCCTACCTCAAATATAGATTGGAGGGATGTTGCATCTTTTCTTCATATTCTTAAGGTTATATACAGATCAGCCAAATGGACCCAATTGGTTTTAAAATAACCATGTTTACTAACTGTATATAAATTTACAAGGCCTATCTATGTATGTACACATAGTTGCTTTGTTAAGTTCTAGTGGCTTTAATCTCTTAGCTTTTGCTATGGAAAACAGGGAGGTCACTAGAGAGTTCTCAATAAAGCTGGTAGGAAATTCTGTGACAAATGAGCATTCTCCAATGAAAATAACTTTCTGTCAAAATCAAAACATTCCACTGAATAGAAATCAGACAAAGTTTCCATGAGAAACTTGTCTGTTTTCACACCATGTTACCCACCTTGCTCCATGGCAGTCCACCTGGTAGGCTGCTGGGGATCCGGTGTTCCCAGGCTCCCAGCTGCCTGGTGGGCTGATAGGAAGCCTGAAAGCCCTGGAAGTGCTGGCTTTGAAACTTCCAGGATCATAGTTCTTTAGCAGTCTGGGGACCCCAGGGCTCCTGTGCCTCTTTGACAGCCAGGTAGAGTTTCCTCGAGTCAAACCCTGGGGCTGTCCTTGTGCAGAGCAAAGCCAAATATTAAAATCCTTCATTAAATAGAATTGCCTTTCTATAACTCTCAAACTGTTCATAGGGATAATTCCTATACGCTACAGAGGGCAAAGTTATCTACCCCAAAATGTGAAGTGATGAACCTTATAATATTTTTAGCCTTCATCTATCTTCAGTGTGAGTTGAAGAGAACTAAATTTGACTTCCTTTTCTAGATTATCCCCTACCCATTTGAAACCTAATTTTAAAATAGCTCCAGAGGTGATCTCCACAATTACAGGCCACTAAGCCTAACTTCAGTAACAGGCAAATTGGTTAAAACTATAATAAAGAACAGAATTATTAGGCACATAGATTAACATGATTTGTTGGGGAAGAGTCAACATGGCTTTTTGTAAAGGAAAATCATGCCTCACCAATCTATTAGAATTCTTTGAGGGGGTCAACAAGCATGTGGACACGGGTGATCCAGTGGATCTAGTGTACTTAGATTTTCAGAAAGCCTTTGATGAGGTCCCTCACCAACGGCTCTTAAGCAAAGTATGATATCATGGGATAAGAGGGATCAGTAACTGGTTTAAAATATAGGAAACAAAGGGTAGGGATAAATGGTCAGTTTTAAGGATAGAGAGATCTAAATAGTGTTGTCTACCAGGGATCTGGGACTAGTATTGTTCAACGTATTCGTAAATGATCTGGAAAAAGGAGTAAACAGTGAGGTGGCAAAATTTGCAGATGATACAAAACTACTGATTGTTAAGTCCAAAGCAGACTGTGAAGAGTTACAAAGAATTCTCACAAAACTGGGCAACAAAATGGCAGATGAAATTCAGTGTTTATAAATGCAAAGTAATGCACATTGGAAGACAATCCCCACTATACATATACAATGATGGGGTCTAAATTAGCAGTTATCACTCAAGAAAGAGATCTTGGAGTCATTGTGGATAGTTTACATCCACTCAATGTGCAGCGGCAGTCAAAAAAAGCTAACAGAATGTTGGGAATCATTAGCAAAGTAATAGATAATAAGACAGAAACTATCATATTGCTTCTATATAAATCCACGGTATGCCCACATCTTGAATACTACATGCAGATTTGGTCTTCTGATCTCAAAAAAAGATATGGTGGAATTGGAAAAGGTACAGAAAAGGGCAACAAAAATGATTAGGATATGGAACAGCTTCCATATGAGGAAAGATTAATAAGACTGAGACTTTTCAGCTTGGAAAAGAGATGACTAAGGGGGGGATTTGATAGAGGTCTATAACATCATGTCTGGTGTGGAATAAGTAAATAAGGAAGTGTTACTTATGCCTTCTCATAACACAAGAACTAGCAGTCACCAAATGAAATTAATAGGCAGCAGGTTTAAAAGAAACAAATGGAGGCATTTCTTCACACAATGCAAAGTCAACCTGTTGAACTCTTTGCTTTGTTGTGAAGGCCAAGACTATAACAAGGTTAAAAAATAACTAGATAAATTCCCGGGGGATAGGTCCACCATTGACTATTAGCCAGGATGGGCCGGGATACAAAACCATGCTCTGAAGTGTCCCTACCCTCTGTTTGCCAGAATCTGGGAATGGGCGACAGGGGATGGATCACTTGATAATTGTTCTGTTCATTCCCTCTGAAGCACCTGGCATTGGCCACTGTCAGACGACAAGATACTGGGTTAGATGGACCATTGGTCTAACCCAGTATGGTCGTTCATATGTTCTTAAACTCTAACCCCACAAAAGACCTCACAGAATCTTTTCCCATTAAGAAATATATAGTATATTCTGCGTTTGCAAAAGCTTTAGAAATAATATAAAATACAGCTAGACTCAACAACCTTTTTATTAAACAAACCTTGTTCTACCTGTATACAGCAGGTGGGTTAATTTTATAATTCCACAGCTCTGGCACGAAACCAGGGAAAATATTTGTCTCCCAGCAGTAAATGCTAAGTTACAGTGTGTTTTATGGTCAGATATGTGTACATATATGTGTATGCACATACCTGACCATAAATTAATGCTTCAAGCTCACCTTAAGGAAAGTGGAAAGAGAGTGCATTTCACAGGAGAGAAAAATGCATTTAGAATTACTGCAGCTATAAAACCAACAGACATAAATCAAAGCAACAAATATGAAAAAAAAAATTCTGGATCCACATCTACACTTCTGGAAAGCTTTTGACTTTTTGTTTTTTATTTCCTATCTGTGATCCAGTGTGGTTTCCAAATTGCATAAAATGCATTCATGATGCCCCCTGACCCTCCGATATTCAAACCACTCCAGTCCTTTCTTCTTTGAATTGCTTCCTCACAGAGGCAAAGATAGCTATAGAGCTTGGTGAAAATGACACTTGATTTCTTCTCTCAGTGATTTTATCTGCTGAAGCCAGAATTTCTCTTCCATTTTCAGGAAGGGCAGCAAACTTTTGGGGTTTGGCTTACGTGAGTCCATGACTCCTCATTTCAAGTAAAGAAAAAATCATTGAGTTTCACCTGGTTTCCACCTAAAAACTGCCTCCCCTTTACCTCCTGGGTTGGGGATTTATAGTTATATGTTTTCACAGTTCTCATTACATCATGACAATAAAGCAGCATAATCCCTCTGTAATAGTTAAATCTAAGCGAATGTACTGACTTGTGATTTCACTTTTTTGGTGATTTTCAGTGGCATTCAGGGATGGGGAAGGAACAGTCAGATTCAAAGGCTAAATATGAGCTGCAGACCCATTTAACATCTGTTTTCTTTTACTGGGTGGGACGGGATATGTGCAAATTCGAAAGGCTGTCTAATATGAAATCAAAGGACAAATATTCATAAGTGGCATGCATAAGCTCATTTGTCATTGAAAGTAACAATTAAGTCATGTATGTGAACTTTCTAAAAATACTCCTCATTACCTCTTGGTGGCACTGAATAGTTGCAATGGATTCTTTGTTGACCACTGGCTTTTGTACCCTGACACTTATCTGTATCTTTAAGGCATTTGTCCATGGTGGAGTTTTGTGTGGTGCAGGAGCTCTGCTTTTATGCACAATGCGTAATTAACTTGTGGAACTCATTGTCACAAGATATCGTTTAAGCTAAGGGTTTAGCAGGATTCAGAAAGGTAATTGACATTTATATAAATAATGAGACCAGCCACAGTTATGCTAATTAGGCTATAACAAAAAAGAACAGAACATTACAGCATAAGTCACCAATAACTGATGGTTAGGACTAAATTTTTTCTGTAGGCCATAATAAACCACTATGACATTTCTTGCACCTTCCTCTGATGCATAGATTCATAGATTTTAATGCTGGAAGGAACTATTATGATCATGTCATCTAACTTTCTGCATAGCAGAGGCCAAAGACTTTTACCCAGTTATTCTTGCATGAGGCCCATATGTTGTAGATCTTTATTTAAAGACTTTTAGTCATGAGTAATCCACCGCATCTGAGAGTAAGTTGTTTCAGTAGTTAATTACCCTCATTGCTTTATACCTGACCTCTAAACTGAATTTATCTGGCTTCAGCTTCCAGCTATTGGAACTGGTCATTCACTAGATTAAAGAGCCTTCTGCTACTGGAAGTCTTCTCCACATGTAAGTACTTATAGACTGGGACCAAGTCACTTTTTAATTGTCTCAATTGATAAATTAAATAGATTGAGCTTCCAAGTTTTCTCATTATAAGGCTTGCTTTCTAGATCTTGATTCATTCTTGTAGCTCTTTTCTGAATTCTTTCTAATTTTTTGATGTCCTTTTTTTCCAAGTGTGGAGAACAGAAGTGGACACAGTATTCTAGTAAAGGTCTCGCTGATGTTGTATACAAGGCAATGCCACCTCCTTACTTTTATTCAATAGTTCCTGGTTAGACATACAAATATCTGATACAGGACACTTTCAGAAACATGGTTATGCAGTAGAGACCTATTGGTCTTTCCTATGTTCCTAGCATGAGAGACTATAGTCACTGCTTCATCATTGTCCATGGGTGAATGTGGGCAGGATAATGGCCCTGACAGTTTACTAATCTTCCTTCCCTGCAGTTCAGAGACGATTGCTGACAGCATCACTAACCCTGAAGATTCCATCAGCTCATGGAGTCATATGACACCCTGCAAAAGCCCCAATCTGGAGATGGGGAAAGAGTGAAAGAATCTCCTCATGCACCATCTCTTCCTTTGCACACTTTAGTAGTAGTCAGGTGCAATATAGCAATTTATGTGAAACATGCAGTTCAGAGTGGCAACCAGTCCTTTCAGCACCCAGACTAGTCCTGATTACTGAGAAAATCCATCATCAGCCAGAACATCTTGAAAATACCAGTGTGTTGAATCAGACAAGGGTTGGTGTAAGTAGCAGGGCTCAGCTCTGTGTCTCCATTTCTGAGACAGAGTAGTTCACATACAATTAAGTTCGTTTTTATTTGTTAAAATTGTGTCGAAACACAATGATCACTCACTGATTTTTCCATTCAGCCATTACTGTTGCTGCTCACTTTCTGTCCCACTCCCGATCCCCCACTTAATTGTCAGTGTAAAAAAATTTGGTCATAACTTTAAACAGCAATAAGTAAACCCCCATTAAATGTTGTGTTAATACTGTAGTTAATGACAAGGTTAAGACTGCTATAGCTTTTGACTCTTACTGAGTATTCAGCAATAGATGAATATAAAATATACAGTAACCAGCAAACATTCCCTGCTGTTGTGAAATCTGGCTTTAGAATAGTATGTCCTCTTTTTTATTTTCTTTTCCAAAATTAATGAGTGAATTTAGTGCTCATGAAAGTGACAGATCAATAGCACTGGCCTGAGTCAGACTTAATGTAAACAGGTGCTGCACAAACTTTCCCACTCATTTGATAAAAACCCATTGAAGTTGTAAAGGCTTCTGAATGTTGTATTACAATTCAAGGCCACCCATTGTCTGATAAAACACCATGGGACCCCCATCACTTGCTGGGTAGAGATTTGAAGGCCTTTAGAAAGGGAAAGTAGATTTTTTTTCTGCTGATTGTGACTTAATCTGAAATCAATTTACCAGAGCTGAATGTCCCGTTGGACCACTGTGACAGATAGCATTATATGTAGGCACAGTAGAAATCTATTTTAATAGGTAATTGTTGATAGAGATCAATTGCTGTTGCATCATCTCCACAAAGGAATTAATCTTCTAATAGAAAAGAAAAGTTTATTTTTAAAGTAAAATATTATTTGAAAGGAAAAAAGTGTCTTATGTGTAAATCCATAGTGAATGATACTTAATGACATTAATATAATAGAATTGTAATTGTAAGGGCAAATTCATCACTACACTCTGGGGCACAGGAGCAGATTTACAAAGGTATTTAGGGGCCTAAAATGCAGATACATGTGATTTACATAAATTCCTAATCAAGTTACATGCCCAACCTACTTAGATGCTTTTGTAAATTCCACTAGCTACATATCTGCATCTTAGCCCCTGAGTAAATCTGGTCTTTGTAAATCTGGCCTTAGGTGGTTTGCTCTCAGTCCCATTGGCTGGGAACCATGGCGAATGGGAGCTGCCGGGGCAGTGCTTCCGGGCACAGGCAGCGCGCAGAGCTGCCTGGCCATGCCTCCGCCTAGGATCCAGAGGAACATGTCGACGGCTTCTCAGGAGCTGCCTGAGGTAAGCCCCGCCCCACCTGGAGTCCGCACCTCTCACTCTCTCTCACGCCCCTACCCCAGCCCTGAGCCCCCTCTCACACCCAAATTCCCTCTCAGAGCCTGCACCCACTCCCTCACTCTGAATCCCTTGGCCCCAGCCCAGAGCCCCCTCCTGCAACCCAAATCCCTCATTCCGAGCCTCCCCCCAACGTCTGCACCCAAAGCCGGAGCCCTCATCCCCTCCTGCACCCCAACCCTCTGCCCCAACCCGGAGCCTGCTGCCACACCATAAACCCCTCATTTCTGGTCCCATCCCAGAGCCTGCAACCCCATCCCAGAGCCCGTACCCCCTCCTGCAGTCCAACTCCCTGCTCCAGCCCAGTGAAAATGAGCTAGGGATCAAGGGTGGGGGAAAGCAAGCAAGGGAGGGAGGGGGAATGGAGTGAGCATGGGCGGGGCCTTGGGGAAGAGGTGGAGCAAGGGTGTTCAATTTTCTGTTATTAGAAATTGGCAACCCTAGCCTGCACTGAGTGATTGACTAGTGTTCGAAGTGGAAGTAGAGGCACAGAGTGGTATGAAAACCAACTATCTTAAATGAGGATTTTCCATTGAAGAGGACTATTGTAATTTGAAATATTCTATCAAAATCTATATCTTGAAATATTTTTAGTTTGTTTTTTCTTGATGAGTTAATACTGCATCAGAACAAATAAAGAAATACCAATACAATTGTTCACTCGACCAAGCATTCCAGTGGGTTTTTAACATGAGTTAGAACCTGCTCTAAGCACAGTCTCTTTGGATGAGTTCTGTTTTATGATACAATATCACTGAGATATAGAATCTTATCGAGAAATAGAATAAATAGCAAGTAACACTGAATTATGGGGCTATAATTCCTTCCAGAGATTCTGGTGACATTATAAGGTGACAAGAGCAAAGCCCAAGAGCTTTGTGTAGTTACCAGAACTCTGAAATGGAATTGGATCACTGTAATTTAATGTTTTCTTCTTTCTTTATTTTATATGAATTCAGTAAGACATCTCAGTATGTTCCTGTCAGAAGATGTTTTTTTACAGGATTTTTTCCTGACTTCTGATGTAGAGTCATGACAGCATCAAAGTTCTCCCCAACACATAAGCAATAAAGGCTAACAGGCTGGTTCAGTGGTGCATCCACATCATACTCAAGTGTGCGGTTACTCCTGCAGATTCAAAGAGTAATGGGACATCACATGTGAATTATATTTCTTTGCAAAACTTGCACTAATGTTAGGGATGGACCCAAACCATGCATGGTTTCAAACAGTTCACAGCTCAGGTGCCCCTCTTAGGTAACAGTCTTGAAAGTTGATAGTGACAATGAATACCTGTAAATCTCAGAAATCCAGATCCAAACTCTGTTAATCCTTATAACAATTTGAGTACAATTGTCATTTTCATTTGTACTGTAAATATTTTATGGCTCTGTGTGTGTTTTTTGTTTGTGTTTTGTTGCATAATTTGGAGACAATTTTTTTTTATTTCAGAAGGGGGAGAAGCTGTTCTAGATTATAGGGAGGATCTGTATAAGAATTTGGAAGTGGATGATTGAAAGCGATCATGAAATGATAGCATTCATAATTCGAAGGAATGATGGGGGGGAAACAGCACAATAAAGCTAATGGATTTCAAGAAGCCAGACCTTAGCTACTCAGGGAGTTGGTAGGTCAAATCCCATGGGAAGCAAGTCTAATGGGAAAACCAGTTATGTGGGGAAGGACATTGCTTTGTGCCCTGGGTCAGGTTTTCTTCCTCCCCAAGGCACATTCTAAGCTTGACTGCTCCATCTTCGTGCTAAAGAAAGTAGTTGGGCTTGTAGCTTGTCCCAAGTGCCACTTGTCATTGTCTCCTCACTGAGGCTGACATTTTCTCCTCAGCATTTGCTGCTCCTGCCAGTCCATGGAGCTTGGAACCAGTCCTGTTCCATGAGTACAACAGAAAGCTCAAGAAATAACCAGGCCCTCTCAGAGGTTCGGAGAGGCCCAGGCCATTTCCAGCTTTTGAGCCCCCTAGACATAATAAAAATAAAAAATGACAACACATGGTCTAATCTTGTGTCATCAGAACCGATATATTTTTATTAACTCTTTAATATGACAAAGTCTATATCTGTAAACAAAAACAAGTCTTTTACCAAATCTCTGATTTGCTTAAATTTGCAGTTCTAAGCTAAGAGCGTGTGTCACATTTTGGTCCAAAAGGGATGCACATAAAAACAAGTTGTGAAATTTATCAACTGCCAAAAAATTAACATGTGTCTAAAATTGAGGCTTCCTTTGATCTTGAGGCCCAGGCCAAATGGCTCTCCTGCTCCCCTCACTCACCCCAATTGGCCCTGGAAATAACATGCACGGTGCCCAAAAGGTGCAGTCCCCCATAGAATTTCCCCTTAGGCCTGTCAGGTATCAACCCCACAATGGTGTACTGAGGACAGGGCCGGCTCCAGACCCCAGCGCGCCAAGCGTGCGCTTGGGGCGGCATGCCGCCGGGAGGGCGGCAGGCGGCTCCGGTAGACCTCCCGCAGGCATGCCTGCGGCTGCTCCACTGGAGCCGCGGGACCAGTGGACCCTCCGCAGGCACGTCTGCAGGAGGTCCACTGGAGCCGCGGGACCGGCGACCGCCAAAGCGCCCCCTGCGGCATGCTGCCCTGCTTGGGGTGGCGAAATTACTAGAGCCGCCCCTGACTGAGGACTGTTGGAAGTGCAAGCTATTACCTTAAGAGTATGTGTGCATGGTGGGGGCAGAAGGGGGGAGGCTATTCCTGGTCCTCCTTGCAGGCCAGGTGGTTCTATAGTGAAGTGTCCAGGAGTATCAGTCAGTCAGCAGACTGCCAGCCTAATGTAACACGGGTTTACTTCCAGCAAGAATATTTGTTTTTTATCTGTAAAAGCAGCAAAGAATCCTGTGGCACCTTATAGACTAACAGATGTTTTGCAGCATGAGCTTTCATGGGTGAATACCCACTTCATCGGATGACTTGCATTTTGGTCCAAAAGGGATGACTTGCATCCGATGAAGTGGGTATTCACCCACGAAAGCTCATGCTGCAAAACGTCTGTTAGTCTATAAGGTGCCACAGGATTCTTTGCTGCTTTTATAGATCCAGACTAACACAGCTACCCCTCTGATACTTGTTTTTTATCTAACTCCACTCTGTGTGAACATAACACCCCCCTCAAAATATATCAGCTCTCCCTGTCCCCAAATTCCATCAATGCCCCTATCAATCCACCAGTTCTTCCACTGAATCCTACAGCCTATCCATTCCACCTTCAATATTCACCCTATTTCCTCTGTCCACCAGTAATACTCCCCTTTCTGTGCTATGATAAAGTAATACTCTCTCAGTTCTTCCCACATTCTGGGCTCTGCTTTTGTGTTGCTGCTGCTCAACTTCCTCCACGCACCAGCTGAGGCTCAGCAGGCTGCTGCTGCAACTCCCTCCTTTTCGCTCGTCCTTATGATCCAATCCCTCAGTTTTTCTACCATCTCCAGGCCTCTTAATGGAGAAGGTAAGCCAAGGGAGTAAGCTGTTTGACTATCGAGGCAGGGAGAGAGATTTAACGGTTGGCCTCCACCCATCCTGACACTAGACCAGAATCTGTGGAAGCCAGGGAATCAGAAACAGTTCCAGAAAACTGAAGCAGGTCTGCTTGGCACCCTAACTGAAGACCCCAATTGCCATGTTATAAGACATCATGGTGTATTTGGCTAGTGACTGTTTTGATACATCATCTTACTGTTGGTCATAGACGATTAGGGTTGGAAGGGACCTCAGAAGGTCATCTAGTCCAACCCCCTACTCAAAGCAGGACCAATCCCCAGACAGATTTTTATCCCAGTTCCCTAAATGGCCCCCCCAAGGATAGAATTTGCAATCCTGGGTTTAGCAGGCCAATGCTCAAACCACTGAGCTATCCTTCCCCCCTCTTAGATGTAACTCTAAGATAAACAGGAGGCAGTTAGGAACTCTTAAAATATGTAAAGCTGAAATCATTAGATACAGCTATGTTGTCGGCTACATGTCTCCTGAAACCAGCCAAATAAACAGTCCTCTATAATGTAATGATAGACTTGAGCTATCTGATGATCTCTCTCTCCCAGTGGTATGTAGGAGTGAAGTCATTTCCACACTCTATTTTCAGTCTTTAAATGTTATTCCCCAGTGTACTCATGCCTTTAGAAAGATGTGGAAAATCTTCTTTGAATCCCTCCTTAATTATTATTCACTTGCCACCACTTTCAGATCCCCGAGGAAGAGGATGGTTTCTGGTGTTGCTTTCAAATGGGAGAGCTGAACAAGAGCATTCTGAAATGTATTCTGTGTTTTAATTTAAGCCCATGGTCTAGTTTTAATTTTGCAATGCGGTTTCCTTTTGTGTTACATATTTCAAATTGCAAGCTACGTGTTTTATAACTATCTTTTTGGATGTCTCTGTGCAGCCTTTTAAGATTGAGGCCTATATTGTGATTAGAGCTGGGTGAGTAATTGACAATGGGCAATTTATTGCACAAAATTCAGAACATTATTTGCAAATGTATTAAATGACTATTTCTAGGTCTGTAAATTATTTGCAAATGACTCATTGAAAATAACTGAAATTGATAATTCTTATGCATTTTTAGTTGCATAAACAAGAAGGTATTGTTTCTGTTGCCTGGATGATTTATATAACTAACCAACATTTGTTGCCAACTGCAAAAATACAAGATTTTCAGCGTTGTTGGCTGGTTGCAAAAATCAAATTCACCTTTGGCAGCAGATGAAAAAGTATTTCAACTTCCTTAGTGGGATGGATTGGTTGGGATGCTAACTTGCAATCTTCCTTTTCACCAGAACCATATTAATGTCTTTCATATTAATTTATAATGCAATTCTAATGGAAAAAATCACCATTGAACATGTATCAAACACAATGGAGTCATTACCCAACTGAGAGCTCTTCCAATTCCCTCTTCAAGGACCCCACCATTTTTTGTTTACCTGCATTATTCCCTATTCTCAAGTGTAGAATGTAACAACTGACTTACCTGTCTGGTTTAGAAATATTCCCCAAAGTTCACCAGGAAGAGTTACATGTGTCACTGAACAGCGTTAGTTTCACACTCCCTTTCCCTGCCTCTCCTTCCCCCTCCCATTCTTCTACAGCTTGGAGTGAAGCTCATTGCCACTGCATGGCTCCTATCCTCTGCCAGCTCAGGAAGCAATAATTACTGCGTAGCAAGGATAATATCTGCAGTTACATTATCTAGTATAAAATTACAATGGCTATCAATCCTCATGCTGAAGGCTTTAAGCTAATCACCAGTTGGAGTTAGGGTAAAATTTCCCCCTGTAGTATAGTAGTGCACAATTAGGAGGCATTATGCCTTTCTCTGATGTGTCTGCATTTGTCTACCTTCAGAGACAGGATATTGCAAAACTCACTGAATTTTTGATGCTCAGTATTATTTGATATTTTAGACTTGAGTGAGTAAAAACCATTTTAGAATGGAGAGAGTAAACAATTGCTGTAAGTCTGTATGACGGAAGTCCTCTGTGAGACTCAGAAAAAAACGTTAAATAAATTGAACCAGTTGGACAATTATTCTATTTTGATAGATTTTATTACTCCTGTGTGGCAGCACATGCTCTCATATTATACCATATAGCTGGGCAGCATGAAACAATCTATGCATTATAGCATACTAACTTGCTAGAGAATTGAGATCAAAATTACGATAGTCTTCCTGTGATTATAAATAGTTGAGACAAAAATAGAAAAGACTGTTAATCAGCCCTAAAAAAACACTCCCCCACACACCTACTTAAGAACTAAGGTTGAGCTTTTAAAAGAGGATAACAGAGCACATCTGTCATTGTGTCAATGGGATTTTGGTGCTTAACTTCCTTAGGCCCCTTTGAAAATCTGAGACTAAAATTTTAAGGAAGGTTAGTGCAATTAAAATTATCCAGATCATTTTTGGGGTGTGGAGGGGTTAAAGTTGAAGGGGAAGTGGAATGGTGAAGGAGGTCATCAAAGCACTAAAGAGTTTCTAAATGAAGTAGTTAAGTGCTAATATAAGCCAAATAAACACCAGAAGCATAATTTGAACTTGGTATCTGAACAAAATGGCTCCAACACTGGAAGCTTGTTTTCACCACAAATGAAGAGCGAGACAAAGATTGGCATATACAATTGTTGGGTTTTTAAAAAAAAAGATTTTATCCCAACAAAATTCCAGTCATTGAATTTGAGTTATCTCTTATTTATGAATGTGTGAGAGGGAAATTAGGCTCAAAGACTTCCTAGCTAGTAGGGGTATCTTTTTATTTTATTTTATTTTATTTTGTAGTGAAAAGGGAAAATAGATAGCAATCAATGTAAATTAGAAGTGATGAAGTGTAGAAAATTGATTAGGGACACTAAAGACTTCAGGAAAAAATCATAGCTGGCACAGATAAGGACAAGGAAAAGTTTAAGTATATTAGGAACAAAAGAAATTCTTGCAATGGTTTAGGCCCTTTACTAGATGGAGATGGTAAAATTGATAATAGTGATGCAAAAAAGGCAAACATATTAAATAAATATTTTGCATTTGTATTTAGAAAAAACAAAAGTAGAATTATATTGTATACCTAGAGGATGATAAAATACTTTCCAGTCTATTAGTATCCAAGGAGGATATTAAAAACATTTACTAGGGAAAAACTTTTTTAAAATTAGCAGACCTAGATAAATAGCATCCTCTGGCCCACGGACGTTAATTTTCAATACATTTGTAATATCAGAGTAATTCCAGAATACTGGAAGAGTGCTAATGTACCAATATTCAAAAAGGGCAAGAAGAATGGCATTGGTAACATACCCCAAATAGCCTGATATCAGTCCTGGGCCAAATAATGGAAAAGCTGATACAAGATTCAATTAATAAAGATTTAAAGGATAGGAATATAATTAATGCCAGTCAATATCATTTTATAGAAAATAGGTTGTCCAGCAATTTTTTGAAGAAGTTAGACGTTTGTTTGATCAAGGAACCTGTGTTGATATAACATACTTAACTTTTGTAGGGCTTTTGACTTGCATTCTAATTTTTAAAAATGCACTACAAAAATATCAGTAAAGCCTACATTAAATAGATTAAGATCTGCCTAACTGACAGATCTTTACAAATTATAATCAACATAGAATTGTTATAGAACTGGGGGGCTTTGTGGTGGGTTTCTTCAGGCATCAGTACTAGACCCAAATCTATTCAAAATATTCGTCAGATATCCGGAAGTAAATCTAAATCACTGCTGATAAAATGTGCAGATGACACAAAGATTGGCAGAATGGTAAATAATGAGGACAGAGCAATCTGGATCTCTTGATAAGCTGGCCCATTCAAACTAAATGTGGTTGAAATGAAAAGTCAAATGAAAAGTTATACATCTAGGAAACACAGAATAGGGGACTGTATCCTGGAAAGCAGTGCAAAAAATTGAGGGTTTATAAAAGACAAGCAACTGAATGAGCTTCCTGTGTGATGCTCTGGCAAAAAAAGACTAGAGCAATTCTTGGATGTATAGACAGGGGGATAATGAGGAGGATTGGGAGGTAATTTTACCTTTGCATACAGAATTAGTGAGACCAATAGTATAATGCTGCGTAGAGTTCTGGTGTACACATTTTTAAGAGAATGTTGAAAAAGTGGAGAACGTGCAGAAGAAAGCCACAAAAATGAACTGATGACTGGAGAAAATGTTTTACAATGAGTCTCAAATTGCTCAATTGTTTTAGCTTATTAAAAAGAAGATTGAGAGGTGACTTTACGGGGAAAAATACTGAGTACTAAGGTGGGCCGTTATTCTAGTGGAGAAAAGCATAACAATAACTAGTGGCTGGAAGCTGAAACCAGATAAATTTAAATTAGAAATCAGGCACACTTATTTAATGGTAAGAGTGATTTACCAGTGGAACAAACAACCAAGAGAAGTGGTGGATTCTCCATCTCTTCAAGTCTTCAAATGAAGACTGGATGTTTTTCTGAAAAATATACTATAGTCAAAACACAGAGTACATTTTAGTCAAACACAAGCTATTGGACTCAATACAGGGGTTACTGGGTGAAGTTTAATGGGCTGTGATATAGAGGAGGTCAGATGAGATAATCTAATGGTCCCTTCTGGCTTTAAATTTATGTCAATAATGGTAATTGAAAGTACTTTACAAAATTAGAAAGGTTGTTTTCAGCAAACAAACCTTTATGGATATATTGCATTTTATGGTATAGCATTGGTAGCATAAATCCTCTCAAGCATGAGTAGTTGGAGTCTTCTCTTAGCTTCAGAAATCTAGTGATCAATTACTTCTATTAAAATAGATTAGATGACCCTTGTTGGCCCTTCTAGCCCTAGGTTTCTATAATTCTAAGAAAATAATTAAAAGGTTACTGACTATTTTATATTTATATATACAGATTATATAACAATTTCAACTATGCTCTTTTATGTAAGAGATGCATATACCACATCTCATTTTCTTTCTTCTCATAAGGCACTCTTGTCTATTTTATCTTTTTTCTCTCACTGCTTTTACAAATCTCTACAAACTAAAATATTAAATTATATTTTAAAAATACCCTCAAGAAATTCTAGATATTTCTCTTGTTCTAATGGTTAGGACACAGGCACAGGTTTTGTTCCTGTCTTTCCCATACATGTTGTGTATGATCTTGGACACTCACCTAGGTCTACATTTTGCAAGTGTGTGATGGTCACATGAGTACATACACCCAGCTAGGATGACCAAATATATGTTTGGGATTGGCACTTCCCTTTCACATGTCTTTCTGTGGGCAATTTTGCATGTGGGCCTTGAAAAAGCATATATACATTTTTGCATACATGTTTTTCAAAATGTGGTCCTTATTATCTCTCTGTGTCCTCTTTGCACTTGAAGATAAGGATCGTTCTTAACTGATTCACAAGGATATTTGTAAGCTTAATGAATTAATTTTCTCACATGTATCTGTGACCCTTTCTTTTTCTGCAAAGACCAGCCTTATCAACAACAACAAAATTGCTCTTAGGAATGATCTCAGAAAATGAATAATATAGATGGAGGCATAAATTAGCTTTAAAGTATATTTAGGCTTTTTATTTGAATGGTTGTTCTCACATAAGCTTTTACAATATTTGCCCAGCTCTCCTGTGAGTGCATTTGCTTATGTGGCTTTGTATATGTGTGAGTATGCCATAAGTCTTATGGAAATATTATTTTGAATTTGTAAATGGGAAGTTGAATAGAATACATACAGCAACTTCATCCACAACACATAAAACAATCTGTATGCATGTTATCTATACCTTTACATAAAAGGCACAATTCTCTTTCCTCATTTCTATAATTTCTAAGGTATATTGTTTCAAATATAGAATCTTCCAGCCCTTATATGCTGTGTTACAGTGTTAGCTGTAAATGCCAGAGAGTATCCTATTTATGAATTCCAGTCTCAGAAGCTAATTTAATTGGTGTATTCCAACTACTATTGCTTATTTCACACATCAGTAGGTAAAGATGCATTAATAATCGAAGTTTCAAACTGTAATTAACATTAGCTTTAGGCTCCTGACAATGGAATGATTACATTTTTATGTATGGCTTGATAAACAAAGTTAATCTAACCTGTGAATGAATAACAAAAGCAACTCACACTTACTCTGCAATGCAAATCACAACATATAATTGTGTATTCCATGGAACCAGAAAAGGGTGTGGGGGGAGGACTTACTAGTGTCAGTAAAATCTGCACCGATGTCCCTCAGATCTACTTCAAAGTTGTATTTAATTACAATGAGCAGCAGATGATGTGATTCACCTGGTTTAACTTAGTGACCAAACTGTTACTTTGCACACTATTTAGTTATGGACAGTCTTTTTTTTCATCTTCATTCAAGTGAATTTAGGACCGGTGAAAGGTATTGGGGTGACAGCCCTGGAGAATAAAGGTTGAATTATTCTATCATACTGTGCAAGCTTCTCTCACAAAGCCCAGCAATACCTCTCAATCAAAGGTTCAGACTCCATGACCACTCAGTTTTTGGCCTTTCTACTGAGAGTGCCAAAAAAACATCATCAACAACACCAACATCACATCCCAAAAACTCCCAGTGTTTTTTATGAATACAGACCTTACGCATTAGGAACTGGTTGATCTCTTTCTCCTTTCACATAGGCCACTGAATCCCTACTGACCTGAACCAGATTTGAATATATGACAGAAGTAAAGGGTCTACATTTCATTCTCTGAACAATCCTTTCTGCATCTTTACTGGGTTAGTGCTGATTTAATCAACTTGAACATTAGTAATTTCACAGGTTTTGTTTGCATGTTACCAACATGGACAGTAACAAGATGGCTAAAAGCAAAGTCTTATGTAAATGTGTATTAGTACCCTCTAATAATAATGCTTGTGATATGATTACAACAGTAGAGTGTGTAAATAGGATAGGAGGTTACAGCAATAAACCACAAAGGGATGAGCATTATAACCTAATCCCACTGTTGTAATTATTATGTGCATTGTCAGGTGGAGGCCAAAGAAGTGCACTAAGGGCTACATTCTGCCCATTGCTGAATGCTTCTGAGAGGCCATAATTGCTAGTAGGAGTTGAGAAAACTCAGCACTACGTTGGCTCACGCCCCAATTGCTGTCTGGTGTACCCATGGCATGACATGGTGCTGTGGGAGTACATTCCCTTCATTTTGTTTCCCAAAGTAAAAAAAAATGTAAAATGTAATTTCATATATTTTTCCAGTGAGAAATGTAGTGTCTACTAAAAGGGTAAGAGAAAACAGCAGGGGAAAGGTTCTAAATAAGGGTATGGCTACACTGGTGAGTTGCAGCGCTGGAAAGCCTCCACCAGCGCTGCAATTAGTAAGTGGCCACACCTGGAGGGCACTTCCAGCGCTGCAACTCCCTGGCTGCAGCGCTGGCCGTACACCTCACTCAGCATGGGGAATAAGGATTCCAGCGCTGGTGCTGCAGCGCTGGTCATCAAGTGTGGCCACACACCAGCGCTGTGATTGGCCTCCAGGGTATAAGGATGTATCCCAGAATGCTTTTATAAATTACTCTCTTTGTTTTGTTATGCAGCCTCTCTTTGTTTTGTTATGAACGAGCTCCGCGCGGAGCTCCGTTGCCACTGCTGCTTATCTAAAAAACAAACAGAGCTCCTGTTTGCTGTGATCATCTGTACCTGGCTGTAAACAATCAAATGAGAGGCAGGCAGGCAGTGAATGAAACAGCGGGGAGTCGTGTTGGCTGCAGGCTGTTTGCAATTAAGAGTTAAGACTAAGGGGTCGGAAACATGTTCTGATTTTTCAAGGCAGGAAGCTAAACACACAGTGTTGGCTCCAAAAATCCCCTCTCTCTCTCCCCCCGCTCCCTGTCACACTAGACCCCACTCCACCCCCCTCTTTTGAAAAGCACGTTGCGACCACTTGAACGCTGGGATAGCTGCCCATAATGCATCACTCCCAACAGCGCTGCAAATGCGGCAAATGTGGCCACACACCAGCGCTGGTAGCTGTGAGTGTGGCCACACACCAGTGCTGGCCCTGCACAGCTGGATGACCAGCGCTGCAAACTACCAGCGCTGCAAACCGTAAGTGTAGCCATACCCTAAGTGTATGTGTTTAGCAGCAGTTTGTGGCCCAGAAATTTTCACAAAAGAAAGTTATGTATGTTTAGCATTTACAACAGAGATTAGGCTCAAAGTGGCTGGATGGGGCATCAACCTCTTCAAAGGGCAGCTTAGTAGGGGAAAGGACAGTATAACAGTCACTCTTTTGCAGTGAACCACATTCTGTCCCTTCTTTTCCCTCAAGGCACTGCCTGTTTGCTCCTACAATTCTGTTGTGAGTTCCTTTATTGTCAGTGTCCTATTAACTCCTTCCCCAAGACACATTTTATGTCTTAACAAATTTCTGTAGGGTTTTTTGTGTGTGAATGCTTTAGGCATTGTCTACACTGGCAAGTTTCTGTGCAGTAAAGCATCTTTCTGCGGTGTAACTCTCAAGGTGTACACACTGCCAAGCCACTTAGTGCACAGAAACTGCAAAGTTGCAGCGCTATGTAAAAAACACCCCAACAAGAGGGGTACAGCTTTCTGCAATGGGGCTACAGCGCCGCAGTGCCAGCGTAGACACCCTGGTTGATTATAGAACTGCGATTGGCCTCTGGGAGGTGTCCCACCATGCCTGTTCTCACCTCTCTGGTCATCAGTTTGAACTCTACCGCCCTGCCCTGATATGACCAACCATGAGCCCCACTCCTTAAATTCCTTGGGAATTTTAAAAGTCTTCTTCCTTTTTTCTTGGTGATGCATGCAGTGGTCTCAGTGCATCTTTCCAGGTGACTATGCCTGGTCCATACACCAGGCGAACCCCCAGTTGGAGCTGCTGGACCTCATCAGCATTTGGGGAGAGGAAGCTGTCCCAGCTGCGCTCCAGCCATACGAATTATGATACCTACTGACAGATTTCACAACGCATGACAGAAAGGGGCCATGAGTGGGACATACCACAATGCAGGGTCAAAGTGAAGGAGCTGCGGAATACCTATCACATGGCGTGGGAGGCAAACCGTGGCTAACGTGCTGCAACCACAAGCTGCCAGTTCTACAAAGAGCTGGATGCAATACTCAGCAGCGAGCCCACCTTCACTGCAACAACCACTCTGGATACTTTGGTGGCTTGCGTGCCAGTCAAGAGTGGACCAAGCCAGGAGGAGGAAATCTTAGATGAGGATGTGGAGCTCTTCTCTACCCCAGAGGAGGCTAGCCAGTCACAGCTGTCGGAGTGTGGAGAAGCACAA
Source organism: Mauremys mutica (assembly GCF_020497125.1). Classification (NCBI taxonomy): domain Eukaryota; kingdom Metazoa; phylum Chordata; order Testudines; family Geoemydidae; genus Mauremys; species Mauremys mutica. The sequence goes on along the minus strand of NC_059079.1, from coordinate 84,767,457 downwards.
ACAGGAGAGGAGGACCCTGGTAAGTGGCTTGGATATTGGGAATCGCTGAAGTGAGCTGTTGGGGGCAGAAGGGTTGCAGAAAGCAGGCTTGTATCTGTATGGAGTATACAGCATGCGGTTATAAGCGTAGGAATATTGTCATTGGCCAGGTCCAGCCTCCCATATAGGCAGCGCCCACAGGCCTTTAAATGGCCAAAAGCACACTCAACAGTCATTCTGTGCTTGCTTAGCCTGTTGTTGAACTGCTGCTGTCAACGTGCCCAGTGTATGGCTTCATAAGCCACAGCATTAAAGGGTAGGCATGGTCTCCCAGGATCATAATGGTCATTTTGACTTCCCCTATTGTGATCTTCTGGTCTGGGAAGAAAGTCTCTGCTTGCAGCTTCCTGAACAGGCCAGGGTTCCGAAAGATGCGTGCGTCATGCACCTTTCTGGACTAGCCTGTGTTTATGTCCTTGAAATGCCCACAGTGATCCACAAGCTCCTGGAGAAACATAGAGAAATACTCCTTCTGATTAATGTACTCAGTGGCTAGGTGGTCTGGTGCCAAAATTGGAATATGCTGCCATCTATCGCCCCTTCGCAGTTAGGAAAGCCCATTTGTGCAAAGCCATCCACAATGTCACGCATGTTGCCCAGAGTCACAGTCTTTTGGAGCAGGATGCAATTAATGGCCCTGCACACTTCCATCAACACGAGTCGACTTTCCGACTCTGAACTGGTTAGCGACCGATCGGTAGCAGTCTGGAGTAGCCAACTTCCACAGTGCAATCACCACATCCTTCTCCAACAATAGGGAATTTCTCATTCTTGTGTCCTTGCACCGCAGGTCTGGGGCGAGCTCATCACATAGTCCCATGAATGTGGCTTTCCTCATCTGAAAGTTCTGCAGCCACTGCTCGTCATCCCAGATGTGAATGACAATGTGATCCCACCACTCAGTGCTTGTTTTCCCGAGCCCAAAAGTGGCGTTCCACTATGGTCAGCACCTCCGTGAATGCCACAAGCAATCTCGTATCATAGCTACTACATGTGGTGAGATCAATGTCAAACTCCTCTTGCCTTTGTAGTTTAAGGAATACATCCACAGCCACTCACTGCTAGTGAGAGCGAGCAGCATATTGGTCAACAGTGCGGGATCCATTCCTGCAGACCAAAGAGACAGAGCATGCAGTATACAAACCTTCGAAAGATGGTGCCAAATGCGGACAGAAGCACGGGGATTGCTGGGATGCGAAGCAATGCATCACAGGGAATTAGGACAGGACCCAGGATGCCCCACGACCCCCTCTGCCTTCCCACAACTCTTTGTGGCAGAAGAGGAAGAGCTGCTCCGTGGGATAGCTGCCCAGAGTGCACTGCTCCGAATACCGATGCAAGTGCTGCAAGTGTGAACACGCTATTGTGCAGGCAGCTGAGAGTGAACACACAACAGCAGTTTACCTTCAGTGCTCTCTGAGCAGCGATGTAACTGCCGGCGATGTAACTCTGCCAGTGTAGACATACCCTTAGCGCTGAGTTTTCAGCTGTGCTCTGCTGAAAGTAAGTAACATGAAAGGGGCCCAAGCAGCCAATAAGAACAATGCTGTGGGAAGTTAGCACCAACAGTACTGTTATGCTGGAGGGTTGGGCAAAACCTCATTGTGACCACCACCCTTCATTCTTTATAAATCAATCTCCTTTGTGGAACTAGATAGATGAAGCAGAAGGAGCCAACACTCAAACCACAGGCATGTGCCAAGGCTTGAGTAGAACCTATACCATGTGGCCCCAGGTAGTTCCTTCAGTCACTGGAGATTGAGACTACAAAAGCAGAAGCTGGGGCACTGTTGGTGGAGGGGTGTGTGACACTATGTGTGTGAGTGTGATAGAGAACAGAAGACGCAAAAACACACAGAGCAAAGAAGCCCTACACAAGCCATAGAGTTACTGTTTCAAGGTCTCTGCAGATACAGGCAGGCAGCATTTTGAGTTTTCACTTTTTTATGTTTTCAAAGTTTTCTCCAAAACCATAAGGGGTAGAAAGTATTACTCCTTTTTTAATATTGAACAATATGGCACTCAGGGGAAAAAAAGTGTTGGATAGCCAATTGAGTATAACCAAGCTCTGCACTATGATAGGCATTGAAGAACACAATTGACATTCATCCCTAAATTTTACTGCCTTCAGAATTTAATACAACACAAATGTAGTCTTATAATTTGTGGTGCTATTTACCATTTACTTTAATATAAAAAAGTAGTTCTGCTCAGTCAATCAGTCTGAAAATTTAGAAAGATATGATACAGTTTTCCATTTGGAAACAGTGAGGTCACTTTGAATTTTAAGGCCTATATCCTGTGCTTGAATTCAATTGGCAAACACTTGGCCCTTTGTGGATCAAATTACAAGAGTGTGACCTCAGTTTTTCAGGACAGCTGTGAATTCTCAGCTTCTTGCTGTTGTTTGGCAACTTAAATGGCATCATTTGTGACCCAAGTAACGTGGGAACTGACATAAGAGACTATTAAAAAAATAAGCTAAGCAACTCCATCCTACCTTAGCATTGTTTGATAATCAGGAGAAATATATTCATCTATACTACTTTCACTGTAATATTAAAATTCTTTGATTTCATTGATTCCAGGACTGTCAATATGACCTGCAATAGAGTTGATTAGAAATAGATACATCAAAGAACTGTCAGGAGTGTCCATCCCTCTCCTACATCTCCCATATTTCAGGGTTATGTGGCTAGCTGCATTTATGGACATCTAGCCCACTCCTACCATTCATACTCCACGGATGGCATCCCATAGTACATACTTTTTGAGGGTTGCATCATAACAGGATACAACATCAGGGTTTAAAGTCTGAGTCTGATGGAAGCTGTGAAATTTGGCTTTAGTGCATTACACTTTCTTGGATGTCTCATATTTTGGAAGAGGTGACATGGTCTAATGGGTTTAACACAGGTCTGTCTGCTGTGCCCAATTTTGTCATTGACTTGCTGTGTGACCTTGCATTAGTCACTGAATCATTCTGCCTCTCATTTTCCCCATCTGTTAAATGGGAATACAGTGCCTCAGAGGCTTTGCAAAGCATAATTTAGTGTTTGTCAAGTGTTTAGAGGTTCTCTGCAGATACAAAATATTTTGTTTCCTGAGGTATTCGCCCATCTTCAACACAAATTGGAACAGTGAAAGATATTACAGTACTGAGTTTCTCCAACATGCCCTTAAATTAAGCCCTTACCCCTCTAATTACTTTATCTTAAAATGGTGATATGGCAATCCAAATGTAACAAAGATAACACACAAGTGTCTAAAGAATTGGCTACTATGGTATCTATCACTTTGCTGACAGTCCAGTTGTTATAGTGATGACATAATCTAAAATATTCTTTTTAAAGTTGCTTTCCATTTATTATGTCTTAATTCAGAGTGATCTCTTTTGTTAACTTTTAAATTAATCTGACCAGATGGCATAAGGAATACATTAATTAAATTAGGTGGCACAATAAAGATATACAATTCCTTTTCATCTCCAGAAAGGCTTAACATGTCTCTCTCTTTCTTCTATTTATGTTCAATAATCCCAAATGTCATGAATAATTACATGTTGTTAATAATAATGGGTGAAAAAAAGCATTTCTGTTGAGCTGAAGTGTTTTAAATCAGATACTATTACAATTGTTTTGTCTTGTAAAGATAGTTTGGAACCAGACACTAAGTGAAAGATTAAGCTATTTTGTATAGTTCTGTGAAATGCTAATACGTGCATTTCTAGTCAAATAATTAGGGACTAATTTTCAAACCTGGCCACAATAGGTATGATTGCTAGAATGTGATTGTCTGGCTATGCCGAAAGAATGACAGGAGACATTAGATATGGGTTTAATCAGGCTGCAACTTTATTATTAGATGTCTGAGACTAACCCGGAGGATAAAATGTGCAGTGCAGGTGAAACCCTCCACAATTCACCGGCGGGAGGGGGGGGGGTGTTCAGCCCCCTCGCCCACCTTTCCGTTCATGTCCTTCCAGATCAACTGCCAGGACCCTCCATTTCCAGCCAATTCCGGGGGCGGGAGGCTTCCACCAGCTCCACCCCTTTTCTCCAGGCCCCTCCAGAAATTTCCTTGCCAGGACCTTATGAATTCCAGCCAATTTTTTGGGGGGGGAGGGGCGCTTCTACCAGCGCCCACCCCCTTTTCATCCAGGTTCCTCCAGCAATTCCCTTGCTGGGACCTTACCGACCATCCCCGCTTGTAGGAGGGGGTTAAGGTGGACTATAATGATGGGGGGTTAGCTCCCTGCTGTACCAAGGTTCCTGCCTTTCCCAACCTGACACTGTCTGGCTCTACACATGGGGTTTCTGCTGCCCCTTGCCACCGTGTCCCAACTCCACCCTGTTTCTATGGCCTGAATTGGGGAAGGTGCTGCTCCCCCCTTGCTGTTCCTGTTCACCATCTGGACTGCTTCCACGTGGGGGTTCTATGGAGCAGGGAACCTGTGCCCACTCCCCCCTGCCACCAGGGGCAATTCCTGCCTGTTTTTTATGTCCTGAAATGGGGAGCGGGTTCCCCCTCTCCGCTATCCCCGCTCACTGTTGGAAGCCATGCACTGGAGCCCAGCCTGTTCCGAGTGAATGAGGGGAGGGGCCAGGCCCAGGCTGACCTTTTAAAACCCCTCATTCCTAGGTGGTGAGTCATCCACCATGCTGACTGCTTTTCCCACAGTTTTATGTCTTCCCTCCTCCCCCAAGCCAGAAAGCATTGCCCTTTTCTCCCGGCCATCCAGACAACTACCCACCCCGCTTAAAGTGCAGGGTGGTGATTGCTAGCACCTAGAAAAGACCACATGTTTTGTGTGCAAACCAGATAACTATGTATTTAAATATCAGTTTGTTGAACAATTAATCTGATTTGTGCATGCAAAGGCATCTCTGCCATATTATATATGGGGCTTTAGAGATCCACCCAAGTTTGAAAATTTAGTTGCTTTGTATTCTCTCCTATGCTTTTAAGTATTATTTCACACTAAATTTTTTTAGCTGTATGTCAGATATGGCATGTTTCCTTTTTGCTGTGTATGAAATAGAATTGAATCTGGAAATGTGGGGAGAAGGAAGAGCATTTTTTTAATTTGGTTCATTATTGAGGCACATTGTAAAGTTGCTACTTCCCCCTCTCTAAAATCACCACAATAATTGACACTAATTAGCACTGTCCATTTAGTGCAGGCAGAGCTAGTAGTACGTCACAGTGCATACACAGAGAGGGCAGAATTAAAGCTGGCCATCCAACCTAATTCTGACATTTCCTAACTTTTGCATGCTTGACTTTGCAATCTTAAAAACGTTCTTTGAATATAGGTTTGTTGTGTGTAATATACATATGTAAGTTGTCCCTATCACTATAGTATCTACTGTACTGGTAGCCTCCATTAGAGAGGACAAGATACAAATAGGATTAAAGCCTGAATTACTTTGTTACTAATATTAGAAACATTTAAACACATGCTTACACTTTTTCACAGGAATGGCCCCACTGACATCAATAGGAGGGTCTACATATATAAGTTAGTTTGATTGATTGGCAATCCCTCGGTTCGAGGATGATCTCTACCGTGGATTTACATATGAGTCCTGAGATGACTCAGGAGTCTGATCTTGGAACCACAAATCCGCCTGCAGTAGGTACAGACATTTTGTGGCAGAAAGTTATTTCTTTTTCCTTCCTACTGTTTCTCTTTTCAGTTTTGAGGGCAAAGCACTTCTCCTTGAAGCGGGCCACTGCCTGATGGCGGATATGGCATCATTGGGGTCGGTTGGTGGCTTGCTCTTCCCAGCTTGTGATGTCCACATCAGTTTTCTTAAGATACGCTTTCAGGGTGTCTTTCTAGTGTTTCCTCTGATGTGTGTTGTTTTAGGATCAGGTCCTAGAGGTGACCATTCTGATAAGCATTCAGGTAGTTAGAGTTGAAAAAGTAGGGGAAGCTTGCATTGTTGCTGCCCATGCTATACCTCTTCTGTACATGAGTGATTTCTGTCTCTGATGCTCTAATGTCCTGGGACCAAAATAGCTGCAATAACACTGTGTAGCCTCTGGAAATGGCATTTGTCCCATGACCACTACTCATGTGACCTAATTCTCTCCTCACCATTCAAAAATATTATTTATTGAGTTGATATCATACCTGATACCATGGCCTAAGTATCAAGGGCAGAAAAATCAGACTAATACATTCTTTGAGTGACACATATTGTGAGAAGACTATAAAAATCATCCTCATGAAAAATCAATGAGAATGGAAAATGGCACAAAGTAACCCAATTTCATTATGGCCTTTACACTATCATCTCCAACTATTCTAATGCCATAGCCTGGATGATGAGCAGTTGAAATCCAATTTGAATTCATAATACCACGTTTAATTTACACTACCACCTGTCAATAAGAAATAGACTGAGACATAGCTCCTGAGATATCCATAGGGAATGTTCAATTATAATTAACCTTCCATTTTTTTTGGTTAAATCATTGTCATCGTAATGGATTGTTTGTGCCATTTCCCATTCTTATAACAATCTGTCATGAGAAAGTATTTGAATTTTAATATTTTTCTGTGAAATAGAACAGAAGATGTTTCCTCTAATGTTCACGGTATGGTGATCAGATTGTCCATCCCATTCTTACCCTCTCTTTCCCACTGCCCACAGACACATTAGTAACTAAGGCCAAGTAAGAGCAGAATAGGTTTGTTCAGTTCCTGAAAGGTGTAAGTAACATCACACACCACTATAAATAAGAGAATATATGGGATGAGAAATGTGGCTACAGCATCTATTCCTCTGACAAAGATTGTCACAAACATATGAAATGATAATAAAAATGGGTATTGGGACAGAGTTAACACAGTCATTATTATCATTAGATTGTAATCTTAGTCTCCTCTTTAGATATCATTTGGCATTAACTGACATCAAATTTGAATTCATATTACTACATTTAGCTTCCACAGTTACTGCTTTCCAATAGCCCAAACCCTGAGTATATACATCTATGCAAGCAGCTTTTTTTTAATAAATGGATGATGCAAATAGCCTGTCATAAAAACTAGTGCAGGTGAAATAAGAATTGGTCTAAATCTGAACCTTTTTTGAGGTTTAGAGAAATTTGTCCAACTGTTTGATTTTTGGTTTTTGTTATTGTTGTTGTTTTCACTTGCATTTATATTTCCTCTTTCCAGTCAGAAAGTCTATTCCAATATGGTAGATCCAAGAGATTCAGAGTAGTTTCACTAAGATCCATACAGGCTTCTGAATTTCTGGATGCCTTTTTTGACTCAAATGTTCATTTTTTTCAGATGGAAGCCCATCCCTATTAAAAGCTGTATTCTACAGAGCTATTGTCAGAATGAGAAAATATGTCTTAGAAATACTGCAGCTGCAATTAAGGATTTTTCCCCTTAAAAATGTGAGGGAGGAAAAAGAATGTTGAAGAGAGATCTCCCCTGGCAAAATGATTTTGTGTTTTGTCATACAAGGCAATAAAACAAGGGAAGCCCTTTAAAATCTAGAAGCTAAGCAAAATTTGTTTTTTTTTCCGATTTGCAAGGGTTTTGTTTGACCCTGTATTCTGGTTTTGGTCCAACTGCCTATTGCCTTTGATTTTAAATGTTGAAATGAAGATGAAATAGAAGCACAGCCAAAAAGCCAGAGGTTTTTCTGGTTTCTACCAACACCCATAAATCCATCCCTAGCACTCAGCCCAAATTCATTGGCCCAAGATCACGAGTCATTAGGTAAACCTAGCCTGAGTTTTGGGTTTGAAGCAGAAATTCCACACAAACCGGAGTCAGGAGACCTGGGTTCTCCTTCTCACTCTACCACTGAGTTGCTATATGATCTTGAGCAAGTCTTTTCACAACTTTGTGCTTCATCTTTCCCATCTGTAAATAGGGGATATTTACCTTTCTTTGTAAATCATTTTTGAAAGCTATGTATGGAGAGAGCTATATAAAACCATGGCATTGGTTACAGTATAAATATTTAAAAGATTCTGAAATCCATACAGTTTAAAATGGAAAACAATATAAGGACTTTTCCATCGTGGGGTTCCACTGGCATTCTAAAAACTTGATTTTTTTAAGTTAACACCTGGAATTAGTAATAGAATGTAGCCACGCAGGAAGTACTCTCAAAAAGTTCCCCAGTCTGAAATATTCTAACAATTACAGAGAGATCTTAAAAGTTGGGAATTCTGGTAGAATCTTTCAAACCAGTCAGCCTTTTCATGGCACAATTCTAGACTTAGGTAGTACAAATCTCCTTTACTTATGTAACCCCTCTGCCAGGCTGAAACGATAGCAGCAAGGGCCAGGTTCAATACCTAGGGGTCCCTTCCCCGCCACGTAATGCAAACCAGCTCGAGCCCCCACCCAGTGACCTGGGAAAATCTTACACACACCCCTGGGCGCCTCAAGGAGGCAATACTTCCCCTCTCGCAAGCACAGACTCTTGGTGTAGCAGAAAAGGTTTAATCACATAAGATAAACAACAAGCATTAAATTTGGAAAATACTTCAACTAGAGTTCATAGGTCAAACCGTGAGCAAAGACCCACCCCAGCAAATTGGGCCGTGTCCTTCTCTCTGGGCCCTTGAGTCCAGCAACCCCCCAAATAACCCACAGTCCCAAAAGTCCCACAATCCAAAAGTCTCTGTCCCGGGTCAGTGCAGCCCCAGAGTTCAGGAGTCTCTTTGCAGAGGTCCCCCTCCCCAGCCCGGGTAGAAAGGGGCACCTTACGTGGTTCGGGGCCAACTGCCCTGCCTCTTCGTGGGGTTCTGCTTCCACTAGTCGTCCCCGCAAACAGCTCAGCTCGCTCTGTGGGCTGCTCCACTCTGCCAGATGCTCTGGTCCACCAGCTGTCCTGTGATCCGCTCCAGCCGTCCTCACGAGCTGCTCAGCTCCACTCACCCAGTGGCTGCACAAACTGCTCCACTCTGCTCTGCCAGTATTGCTTCAGGCTCCCCCACTCATTAGCACAGTGCTCTCAGCTCAGCAAGTCCAGCTCTTCAGTGATTTCAGCTCTTAGTTTCCAGCTCATAGTAGGGGAGCCCCAGTACCAGTGAATTCAGCTCAGTAACCTGCATCTAGATTCTTAAGGGAATCAAAAATTAACTCTGACATTCCACAGTGGAGAGAGGCATAGGTGGAACTGGTGCTTCTGGCTCACACAAGGAGCCTGCACCACCAAGTACAGATATCTGTCCCCAGCCTCTCTCCCTTGACTGGGTTTCGGAACCCATGTCCCTTGTCTAGCAAGTGCTATTTAATTGATAATGAAACCCTCTATCATAAGACAGTTTTGTAGTTCCTCATTTACTTAATCGGGGTGACAACATTTTATTGCTCCTGCCCCAATAACAATGAAATTGGGGCTCCCACAGCTGTGAAAATAACCATCCCATGCTGCTTTGCGGTATGCTAAGTGAGGTGGGAGTGCCAATGCAAATAATCGAAATACCAATGCAAACACTTGAAACTTCTTTCCGCACTCCCCATAATTTACCACCAGATGTCAGGGTGGGGCTCATCCTGACTCTGCTTACACTTACTTCCAACACTTGATAGTATTACAATGAGTGATGGCCAAAAATCAAAAGTTGTGGAAGTTTCATTTGGATGACCACCCAAAACATCATATCAGATGCTTGTCCAAAGTCAACTGATCTTTCTTTTGAGATTCATCCGTGGTCACCAAACCACACACAGCCTTTTTCTTCCTAATGTACCTCTGTTCCCTACCACCTGTAGGGGTGTTCTGGGGAGAGCAAAGATCCAGAAGCTAGTCCACTACCTACTACAAATATGCTCTCATCTTCTAAGTTGACCAGTTGGCTTAATCCAAGCAAAAATCCTCTTCTGGGAACAATTGGACAGCCTACTCTGGCACAGAGGGAACAATAAATAGTATGTGTCCTAGTGTGATGTTTTAGGATTCAGCCAGGGCACTATTGGGTTCCATCAACATCTGCCTTGCAACCCTGGGTGTCTTATGGTTGTGCAGTTTTGGTTCAGATCTCTGACCCCAACACTCTGCCAGTAGCCCACAAACTTCACCTTAGTAGTGCCCAACATGGATACTCCTTGCAAACTGACCTGAGTACCCTTCCAGCCCAGAATTTGTCCCAAAATTATCCTCCTGCAAAGTCCAGTCCTACTCACTGGACCCTCAGAGAAAAAGTATTAGGTTTTCTGCCTCTACAGAGACAATATAATATTCCAACTGTCAGCTTACTAGAAGCACAAATTTTACTGAACTTACCCAGCACTGATAATTTATTATGGGAGCAAAACAAGTTTATTAACAAAAGAGCACGAATTAAGTGATACCAAATTTAAAAAAAATAAATAAAGGTAGAGATGGTTACAAGCAAATAAAAGTGAAAACATGCATTTAGAAGTCTAAAACTTAATCTAGCAAGGTACAGTCTTTGTTCAAGATGGGCTCTCTCACCCACAGTCTCCTTTCCTAGCCAGGATCCATCACAGAGATTAAACTGTTTTGTTTCTTTGTCTCCTTAAAAAGAAGGAAACTTAGGAGTTAGCTCCCCCATCTCTTTATAGTTCAGTGAACATTTAAAATGTATTCCTCTGAAGGGTATCCCAGAACTAAGTTCATTAGTTTGTGCTGTAAAAGAGCCATGAGCCCTGGATGATAAGGCTCCATTCTAGTTGTTACTATGCAACTGATCTCTTCCTGCTGAACCCTTCAATACAAATGAATAGCCCATTCAATTTGGGTCACACCTGGTTTGAAGTGTTGATGTCTTTTCTTTGTCTGAAGAAAACCTATCAACTCTCCCCAACATGCCTGGTTTAAACACCTTTTAGTCACAGACGTTAAAGCATAATATTAGTAAGTATCTATAATTTCATATGCAACTTTGTTACATAAATTGGACAATGATATTATTGATCAGTGTGTTATTAGTTTTCAAATGATACCTCACAAGGCACACAAATCTCTGCAGTAATGTGAATACAGGGGTGCCTGGGGTCAGACCCACTGATCTGCCTTTTCAAAGTTTTAAAAGTACCAAAGTACATAGTATTTAGAAGACTGATGAGAAGTGAGGGTTCTTATTTGTCTATCTTTAATGAGAAGTTCTGCCTACACTGTTTTAAGTGGTTGTGATGTTGAACTGTTGCAGGAGAAATATGGAACAGTGAACTAAGATTTTGATAGAAGAAGCAGGAATACCTGACTTTCAGCTAATTTATTAAAAATAAAACAAACATTTCAAACTTCAGTACCTGCTGATTAAATAGTTAGATATGAAATGTCACATGCAGAATATGCATGCAATTTTGCATCTAATTTACACAGGTAGTTATTACAAGTGCATGTGCAAGTTTGCTAATTTTGCATTCAAATGACTTACTGTCATTTTTACAGGCAGTTACTCAATTTGTGAACGTAACTGAGGTGGCTGTATGGACATTTGGATGTTCAATTCTTTGCCTGTTAGAACAGAATGTATATGCACATTTGTTTTAATATTCTGTCACTGGTTTGTAATCTTACAAATTTGAGAAATAAGTAACAAAACTGTACAGCTCACCTTTTAATATGAGATGGGTTTTTTAAAAGTGTGGCTGAACTTTTCATAATCAAGGAGTATTGCTATGATGTGGGCCTGACATGGAAGAATGTAGAGCGTGTATGTTAACTTGATGCACTATTTCATAACTAATGTATACAAATGACTTTCTAGTTGCAGGGGAAAGCACAAGCCTTCCTTGATGATCAGTGAGTGCATTTTCATTCTGACATTTGCTATTATGGAAGGGGAAAAGATGCCAGTCCTGTTTTGGATGAGATCAGCAAGTCTGTTATCAACAGGAAGTTGATTTTACTTGGGAGCAGCTTTTACCCTGAAATATCACATTTATTATAATTAAATAAGAGGTGAATTTCTATCCCTGATCTCAGCACTATTGAAGAGAGAGCTCACAGAAGTGGGGACAGAGATCTCTGTGAGGAGGTAATAGACTTAATGCATCAAATGTAATGGTGTGAGTGATCTCATGTAATTATTTCCAATGGATTTGAGTCCACACACTATCTGCATTAGTGTGCAGATGCCACAAGAAACCTGAAACTACAATTTCCACAGCCTATTCACATAATGGATATGGAAATAGAAGTAATTTCAGATAGTAGGTAGGTATTCTAAGCCAATAAAAAACATATATAGCTCAATTTCCTCCTCAGCACTATAATAGGAGGTAAACAGCTGTTCAGATGCAGTATAATACTCTCTTGGATTGCTTTGGACATATGCAGCATGGTACCTTTGGAAGATTAGTGTAGAGTTCCTGCAACATTAGAGAGTTGTTTCTAAACTTAAAAAATATATAGTAGCTCTGGATTTATTGTATATTTGTGACCTTTCTTCTCCATGGATACCTGCACTTTTTGTGGCATGTGATCTCCATTTTCACCAACTAATTTATTCATCTGTGATATCCAGATATGACTGTTGACAGAGGCAGGAGTGCAAATGGAAAAAAAACAACAGAGCACTTCTGGTCCCAAAGTGATCTTTGTTCATTGAAGCTAACCAACTTCCATCTGTGCTTTCTTTTCATGAACCTGCCACTGAATAATGTAAAATCTTCTCTCTAGGTTGCTAGTGACTGGTGAGTTCAATTATATATCCCTCCAGCCCAAGGGATTTTTTTTTGTCAGCCCCAAGTAGAAAGTGTAAAACCCTGGCTGTTTTATTTTTGTGCAGATGATAGGGCAATATAAAGTTTCACAACAATGTAGAATTATTTCATGTCAATACAGTGAGAAGGATAGTTTTACTTTGCAAGTACATTTTAGTCTTGAAGAATTTGAGGATCTCTGCTTGTATGTTATACCTCTTTCTCCTACCCTTTGTCTGTCTTTCAATTTATATTGTACTCTTTTTGTGGCAGATGTTTCTACTGTGTTTGTACAATGCCAAGCACAATGGGATCCTAATCTTAGTTAGTTCCTAGGCAGTACCATAATGAATATGAATAATAGTGCAAATACTTAAAGAATTATGAATTTTGGTCTACAGTGCAGCATAAAAAGTAAACATGATCCATTTGCATAAGAAGGATTTCCAGGATCCTCTCCCAGATCTTTACTAAGATAATAAGTATCAATTTGTATTAGTGATAATTTGTAAATAAATATTCATGGTGGGGGGAAATTGAAATTAAGTGTTTATGGAAAGACTGAAACCATCTGATTTAGTCACTTTCACCTTTTTGTAGAAAAGAAAAGTAGTTTTCTGCAAAGGAAAGGTGTAATTCTTGCGTATGAATACTTGTAAATAGCAAATCAAACTCTAAAATCTCTCGTGATATTGTAGCTTGTTGTTCAATTTGTTGATCTTTATCTAAAATGGCCAATTAGATTTTCAGTCCTTCAGAAGAACATACAAATTATTTCTAGGGATATGTTAACCATAACAAGTCTGGTTTGGTATAAGCAAAGTTTTCTATGCTTTTCCGAACAAGTCAATTCACTTCAGTCTGCAAAGTGTGTCTGAAAAATCTCCTTGCAGCAGGATTATTCAATGGTCAAACCTCAAAAGGCTTGGAATTCAGATTTGGTTGAGCCAAAAATTTGAATACTTGAGATTGCCAAACTTCCTGAAGGGTACTGTGTATCTGCGACTCTCATTGAATTTGATGGGAAATTATGCTGTCCAGTATCTCTCAGGATAGGGCCACAAAGCAAAAGTTTTCTTATCAGCTTTTCTGTATTTCTAGTTCACTTTTAGGAAGACATTGATTTGGAGACAGGCCTTGTCCCCTGCTTCTTCCATGATGAGGAAAGACCTATTTGCTACCACTGTAAAACCTCAAAGTTTCCTGTCTCGGACACAGGACTAGACTATGTATGAGCCCACAGTTTCTAACATCTATAATAACACCAGTAAGTGAACTTCAGTACATGTAACATCTTTACACAGTGAAAGTGATAAAGCACAATCATCTGCTACTGAGGATTTTTACATAATTTTACATAACTTTCCTCATTTTCAAAAGTTTTCAAGAGTTAATTCTCTGTCTAACATTTTGAATATATAGCTTGGAGTTTCATAAATAGGGATTTACTCAATTAGCATTAATATCTGAATTCTGTCTCTCATTCATTCTCTATGACCTAAGGGCCTCTTGATGCCAAATGCCACAGGGTACAGGGGCGTGCAGAAGGGTTAAAAGGTTCCCCTGGGTCTGGTATTTATGTTCCAGTTCACCAGAGAATGTCTGTGCAAGGTTTCTACTAAAAGTTGGTGTCACAGTAGTGGTCATAATCTTTACAAAATGTCTGTGCAGATAATGTGTAAGGAAATATGTATATATTTTGAAAAATATGTTCTTAAGGCCTTGTAGTTAAAGGCATCTTTAACTACAGTAGTGTGCCTTAAGTCAAATTCCACCAGATATTAGGTGGGAGGCACTTATCTCCTTAGCTGACCATTGTGTATTGTGTAGCTTACAATGGGCGCCTATTTGTATACTGAATCAAATACTAATGAAGGGATTGTGGGGCTTCAGAAAGAAAAGTAAAAGGAAGAGATAAACAGTGGAGGGGAGGGAGCGCTGTTTTAGTGATGAAGAACAAAGGACTAGTCTGGTATATCTCGGGGTGCAGGAATATGCCCTGGCATCCTCCACCGGGAAGACAAGTTGCCAGCAGGCTTGATCTCATGAAAGGAAGGTGTCAGCCATCCTGGTTTGAAAATGCTGTAAGAAGGACTTTTGGGGTAAGCTGTACCTTATTAGACAAGAGGGCATCTTGTTAGTGGAGTTTAGGCTCTAGAATGTGTTATCATTTTATTTGATATACACCCTTTGGTTTCCATTAACCATTTCTGCTATCATTCAAATCTCTTGTTTTCACTATAAACATATCTAGTGGTACATGTTATATGGGGCTGTGCTCTAAGGTGTAACCGGTAAGCTGTGGGGTATAGTTTGTTTGGGAACAGCAGATCTGGTAATTCTGAGTGTCCAGTGGATAAGGGGCTGGACATTCAGAGGACTCGGGATTTGGAGCATGCCTATCACTAGTCTGCATGAGGTGAGAGGGGTATGCTTGCACTGCCGGTAGCAGGGACAGTCAAGGAGCTGAACTCTGGCAGACACTGACCAGGCTTCCCCATGCTAAAATTGTGTGTTAGCGAAGTGCCTCACAACCCTGAGTATTCTTGGGGAGTGTTAGAGTCTCAAATTTAAAGACTCACCTATCCCTAAGCCAGGCCAAGGCAGAAACAGCACCACATTTTCCCATCTCCAAGAAAACCTGAATGTACATGTACTTGTTCAGTTCCCATATAAGCTGTTGTAGAAGGCCACAGTTGTATAGGTCCATCAGTATTATAAATCTGTCTCCATATAAACTCCATATCTGTAATGACCGGTAATATAACTGTTGCTCAAAGAGCTGCATAGTGTATAACTTTATGATATTCAATATAGATCAGCAGTTGGTAACCTCTGGCACGCGGCTTGCCAGGGTAAGCACCCTGGCAGGCCGGGCCAGTTTGTTTACCTGCCGCATTGGCAGGTTTGGCCAACCGTGGCTCCCACTGGCTGCAGTTCACTGTCCTAGGCCAATGGAGGCTGTGGGAAGTTGTGCAGGCCCCATTGGATGGCGAACCGTGGCCAGTGGAAGCCGCGGTCGGCTGAAACTGCCGACGTAGCAGGTAAACAAACTGGCCCGGCCCGCCAGGATGCTTACCCTGGCAAGCCGCATGTCAGAGGTTGCCAGCCCCTGGTATAGATTAATAGATCTATATTGACTTATTCCATATCATGCAGCCCTAATTTCTGTTTTGTTACACCTGTATAAATCAGCCTCTTAAATGAAGACAATTCAGATCAACACAGGTATAAATGAGATCTGAATTTCAACCATTTCTGCTGATTCACTGCTTAGAATTATATAGAAAATATTTGCTTATAAACCATTTGCAGGACTCAACTAGTTCTGGTAATTAACATAGCACAAAAAATATACTGTAACTCCAGACTGGATCTTCAGGTTGTTTAAATCAGCATTGTTCCACTGTCTTAAACGGAACTCTACTGATTTACAGCAGCTAAGAATCTTCCCCTCTTTATTTTTTGTCTTTGTGTTCAGACAAATAATAATAATAATAATAATAATGGTATTTTTAGTGCAGTGTAATAAAGCTCTCCTCGCTACATAAGTAAAGTACAGTACTAGGTTTAATGGGTGTTCAGAATTTTTTGACTTAGGTTTTTCACTGCTTATAAATGAATGATTCTTTACACTTTAGCAATTAAAACAGTGATAATTGGCTTATTACCTCTATAATCATCCACTGAAAAACAATTGAACTAAGATAATCTGTTTAACATAATAAAATAAACTAAAAAAATCTTAGATCATTTTATGCTAAGCCAGCACTAGTTTGTCAGTAAGCTTTATAGCAGTTGAGTATCTTACATTCTAATAAAAGCAAATAGATTTTCCATTATTGCAAACCACACAAATAATGCCAGCAGGGTATATGGTGATTCTAAATAGAAAGTAAATAATCACTAACACTGTCCCTATTTAAGTTTAAGAAGTAAAACAATTATGATTCTTCCTCTCATCTCTTACTGGGGGGAGGGAATGATTTATTACATGTACTTGGAATTAGGTTACGGTAAGAAAAATCTTTGAGACTGAGTCTGTAGTATCCAATATCTTTTCTGCGGAGATTTCCACTCTCCCTCAACACAAACTGTATATAGAAATTTCAGGTCATGAAAATAAGAAGTTGGTTCTGTAATTATCCATTTCTAGTTACAGAAAGCCATCATGGCCATCACATCTCTCTATGGTTTGGTGTACGGCAAAAGCCTGCCCAGCAAGGCTGGTACTGTGATACGAAAGGATATAGCTGAACCCTTGCCACCTTGGCCAGTTGAAGGTGATATATGGCCTGGTGCAAAACCCAGTTAAGTTAATGGGAGTCTTTTCCTTGAGTTAATGGGTTGTGGATTAGGCACCTAAGTGAGTACCACACTTGGACATCATAGTGGCAGTATGAAACAATTAGTCAAGAATAGTTGACCAAGTACTATCAACTTTGTACCTGTGAGGTCTTCTAGTGGCTGCTAATACCAGTGGAATCTATCAAATTCTTTACTATAATTGGTATTGCCAATGATTGTGAGAGAGAGCCTCCAGCTTCCTGGGATTTTGCTTCAGTAGAATTGTAATCTCATTTTGGACATTTTATGTCTATCTATTGTTAGTTTCATTTCTCTACTGACTTTTGGTACAATAATAAGTAATTTAAACACCAGTGACATAGTATATTTTTATTCCAGGGCTAATGCATGCAATTTGCCTTTTTTATTATTTATTTGGAGGTTCAAATACTTTGGTAGTGTCTGTTTTAAAATTCAGGGGTTTTGTATTTTTTCCTCTCTCACCCATCTTCAGGTGGGTTAGAACTTGGAAATAGAATGAATAGGGTCAGTAGATTTGTCTTAGGTTATTTTCTGAACATTGGTGCATCTTGGAATTGATTGCATTCATATATTGTAGATATCATACCATGCCTGTATGTCATGGAATCCGTGATCTGCATTAAGAGCCAGGTCTTTCTATATTCTCCCTGAGGAGAGAAAAGGGCATAAGGAAAACAAGAGAGCTTTTCTTCCTACCCAGACCACAAGCAGCAGTCTGTGGGGAGCCCAGCTGCTATAGGGCTGCTATGCCCCCTCTAAGGGTACGTCCAGACTACCCGCCGTATCAGCGGGTAGTGATCGATTTATCAGGGATCGATATATCACGTCTCATCTAGACGCTATATATCAATCCCCAAAAGCGCTCCCTGTCGACTCCGGAACGCCACCGGAGTTAGTGCCGGTAGCGGAGTCGACGGGGGAGCCGCAGATGTCGATCCCGCGCCGTGAGGACGAGAGGTAAGTCGGAATAAGATACTTCGACTTCAGCTACGGTATTCCCATAGATGAAGTTGCGTATCTTACATCGACACACACCCCCCCAGTGTAGACCAGGCCTAACTGTAGTAGTCAGAATTGAGCAGGGGATCTAGCTGAACCAGAGCATAGAGGAAAATAAACTGTTCCAGGAAAAATTCTAGTGAAGTTTACTACTTCCACTGGGGATCAAGGGGGAAGACAAGAACCCAATTATGACTGTTCTTCTCTTGGAGGAGCATAACAATGTGCTGTTCGTTAATCAGGGCCAAATGTAAGATTACAGTGTAGTAAAGCTGGTTGGAAAATGTTTTTTTTCCTGCAAAAAATTCTAAAAAAAAAAAAATGACATTTCCCTGCCCACACAAAATGTTTCTCAAAACCCCAATTTTCCACTGATTTTTTTAATGGAAAAATTATAGACCTAGAAATTTGCCCTATATGTGGAATTTTATGCTGAACATGTAGAGGTGTAAGTGACAAGAATAAGGAAGTTCGGATTGGAACATGCTGGATGTTTTATCTTGGAGCTTTTGTTGCTATGGGTATGTTGTAGAATTTATGCTGTAGAGCTGCACTTGAGTCTTCTGAATTTGAAAAAAAAATTACAACAAACTACTGTGCAATGAGCCATACAGTTAAATGAATTTTGCAGTTATTACCGACGTTAGAACAAAATAATGAAAATGCAGAAATCTTAATATTTTACTCTTATTAGTACTATTGGCTCTGCTGATTAGGCAAAATAATTAAATAGTTATTAGGCTGGTCAGCATACCAAGAGGTCTTATGACAAATTAAAGAGCAGTACCTCTGCCTTATGTTAATAGTGATGGTAATGGTAAATAACATAGAAGTCACTCAAGGAAGGCTTTCCCAAAACCTTTAAAAAAAAAAAAGAGTAGTCCATTTAATGCTGCCAAATGCATTTTCTGCATCCATTGATAGAAAAAGGCAGTGTGATCCTTCACCTGTGCTTGATGTAGGACACAAACAATCCTTCTAGTCTCATTTTTGTATGAAGAATATCTTTCCTAAGAATTCCCATTCTATTTTCAGATAAGATATAATGTGAAAGTTTCTGCCTTCTTAAGTATTATGATAATTTAGGCAGTTTTAATATCTTGGGGAATACTACTTTTCCGGAATAGTTCAGGGACAAATCTTTCAACAAATCTTACCAGCCATGTTTTTGAAATATCATATAGAATCAGATGGTTACCTGGAGATTCAATTGATGGCAGACCTTGAAATGTGTTTTTCTCTCTTCTGAAGTGGTGCTCAGTTATTCATAGTGCTGATTGTCACAACTAATGGATGAGCTTCACCTCTGAGTCCTCCTGGTGTTTACTCAGGCCTCTGCCTGTCATCTGGCTCTGCGTGCACTTCATCCTGAGAGCATGCCATTGTTTTGTAATTGCCCTCCCAGTGTTTGCTGGGAGATTGCTTATCTGGGGATCCATGGTCTTTCTGCACAGTCATCACTGAATTCCAGCCTTATAGGCATATAATAACTACTCGCCCCTACCCCACTCCAACGTAAGTTATGTGAATGCATTCCCACAGTGAAGTCTTGTAACCCCAATATATAATAGCATCCCCTCACTGACCAGACCCCATACAGCATTCACAAACTGATTGTATCTCAGCATGCATACCATTATTCTATATCAGCTCCATGTCTATCACATGGTTGAAATTTAGTAAAGATGACATCATTCATGAGTCAATTCAGTTTCATCAAAGTGTCCTTATGAAATACAAAGAGACCTGATAAAATGTACTGACCTGACATTTAATGATTTCAGAGTCTACTGAAACTTTTATTTCCTAGAGTGACAAAGGAGATGGAGCTGGCAGCTTGCTCTGCTTTAATGGTGTTTGCTAATATTTTGCTTGCTTTATCCTTCCATTTTTAGTATGGTTGCTTAACGCTGTGGAGCATAAATTTAATCTGTCCTGATAGGCATTGACAGTGCTTTATATTTTATGTAGAGAAGTTGCTGTAAAACTTCCTCATTACTCAGGTCAATTTATGTGTTGTTTCTAAGTTTTCCATTTCATCAACTAATTGGCAAAGGGCTTCGGCTTTTCCCCCCCTCGTAAAATCATTCAAACATTCTACCACATCCCTGACTTTCATAGCTTAGCCTCTGAATCTGCACAACCATAATTTTCTTTCACATAGCAGGATATAATTGTTGAGTTTTTTCAGTGTTGAGTACAAAAGGCAAAATTTTTCAGGAACGAGGTGTTAAATCTACATATTGCTGTTTTAAAATTCTTACATGTCATCAAAATTGAGACATGAACCAATATTAGTATATTTTCTACATATGTAGAAAGAACTAAAGAAGCAGAAACAAAAAAGTACCAGTCCGTTTCTTCTTATGATGAGCTCATGTTTGAAAAGAATAAATGTAATCACTTGGCCACCTGGTTTGTCAAATGTCCTTTAGATTTATTTTCTCCATGAAGAATTTGTGCTGATTAAAATCTCCACTGATGTTGCATCTTGTGACCTTTCATCTGTCTAGATGCTTGTTAACAACAGAGTTCCAAACTCCTGCCAGCACTACTAGTATGTTTTTGTTTTGTTTTCTTCCAAGGGGTAACATTTGTGAAACGTCCCTGAAAAACTAAGTTATTGCCACTTGGGTAATATGCAATGTCCAGAAGGAATTCTTTGGATTGGATGATACCTTAGCTTTAGCTATGATATATTTGCCCTCCAGATCGTGCCAAGACTTAATAAACCGATATGGTACTTTTTGTTAAGTACTGCTATTCTTGGAGTAAAAGGATGTATGTTTGGCCACTACCCAAGCCTCTTAATTCTACTGACATCATTTTCCATCAAGTGAGTCTTTTGCAATGTTGCTATTTGATACTCCATTGATTTGAAATATCTTAAGACTTTTACCCTTGTTGGTTCATTAAGGCCATGAACGTTCCAGGAATATATTTTTAGTTCGGTTGTTTTATAGTTTTGTGGGCAATGTGGATGAGTGAATTGCATAAATAAAGTCACTGAATTGGCCATTTATTTTGAATGTGACTATATAACTGCAGAAATCAAACCCACTGATCTGCACTGAACCCTTCCCTTATGCCTGTAACTTTACAGATTTTAGTAAGAAAATCTTCATGTTACAAATCATTTGTCTTGCACACACAAAATAAGTTAAAACAATCCAGAACAGGCACATTTCCATCACCAGTGAATATAATTCCAGATATCCTTTCTCCCTCCACTCAGTATAACACAGGGGTCAGCAACCTCAGGCACGAAGCTCGCCAGGGTAAGCACCCTGGCGGGCCGGGCCAGTTTGTTTACCTGCTGCGTCAGCAGGTTCGGCCGATCACAGCTCCTACTGGCCGTGGTTGGCCTGGGACGGCGAACGGCAGCCAATGGGAGCCACGGTCGGCCGAACCTGCTGATGCAGCAGGTAAACAAACTGGCCCAGCCTGGCGAGCCGCGTGCCAGAGATTGCCAACCCCTGGTATAACACAATGCGTAAATAAATACACAAACTTCAGAGCATAGGCTATTCAGAAGAAAAAAATTAAATCTTTTTAATGAGAATTAAATATCCCATAGTGAAACTTATACATGGCCATATCTGGTACAACCATTTTAATGAAATGTAACCATTCTATCAAATATAAAAAATGGAGTAATCCTATAACAGTTCTGTGTTATCTCGAGTTTCTCTACTTAATAAATAGTTTGTCACCAATCTTTGATATAAACATTTCAATTAGCAGCAAGAATGCAATTTATGTAGCATTAAAAACCAATTGATCACACTGGAGACAGTTAATAATTTTGGCTCTAATCTTGCAAACTGTTACAGGTAGAGATCCCGCAATTATGTGGCACCCGATTACAGTCAGCTGGGCTTAATGCAAGAGACAGAGTCTGCCCACACACAGCAGATTGCAGGTCTGGTGTCTTGTAAAGACATTGACGCAAAACTAGGAAAAGACTGCTGAATGTTTTAGTGAATTATAAATGTTAGGCTTTTTATAATGTTAACATATTAAATGAGCCCATTACATTATTTCACCAATAAATCTATACAAAATATTCTCTGCATAGCTTTCCCAGTAAAATTGTTTCTTCCTCTTCAAAGTTATTATGATTAACTTGCCTGCTTTTCCCCTGTCTTCATAATGGACCATATTGTGCTTACTCTTTTGCTTGTGTAATTCTTGGTTTGAATTCCTATCTTTTTTTTTTTTTAACTTCAGCAAATGAAATATATCTCCAAAGTGAATTTGCCCAACAGCTGTTTTGAACTGGGTCTCCAGGATGGCTAAACCACCTTAGAAATATATCACTGAGGTGGTTCGGGGGAGAGAGGGTGACTATCTAAAATATTTGTAGAATAAATATTATCTTTGATCCTTCAAACCTTTAACCATGTACATAACTTTTGAGACCTGAATAGTCCCATTGAAATCACTAGAACTACTCATATGAGTAAATTTACAGTTATTTGCTGGATAAGGGCCATAATCAGAACAAGAAAGTGAGGGTATTCTGGATGCCAGTGGGGAAAACAGCGGGGAGTCAGTTGGCTGTGGAAGAAAACTGGGATTGCTGGGGTAAAGTGGATGACTGGAACTGGCTAGCCAAGGAGACTGGGACTAGGAACCGGAAAAGGGGTAACTGGGTTGGGGACAGGGACAAAGATTGACAAGGAACTGGGATATCAGGGGAGAACTTAGACTGGCTGGACAAAGAGATGGGGTCAAGAAACTGTTAAGGGGGAGACTGCGGTAAGGAGCCAGGGAGGAGGGAGATTGGGAGTCAGTGGGGATAAGGGAGAAACAGATCAAATGAGGAGCAAGGCCGAGATGCCTGGGACTAGTTTGACAAGTGTGGAAGGGGAAAAAATGAGGAGGGAAGATTAGGACTGAGACAGCAAGTCTGCAGGAGAAGACTAGAACTGATTAGGTAAGGAGACTGGGACTGGGACAAAAAGGCAAGGAGTGGAGATTGGTACTGGTCAGTCAAAGAGAATGCGTGTGGGAGAAGAAGCAAGAGGTGGGACTCGTATAGGGACAGATAGTAGGCGGGGGAGGAAGAAAAGATAAAGCTTGGAGGGGATGGGCAATAAAGTCATAAGAATGGCCATACTGGGTCAGACCAATGATCCAGCTAGCCCAGTATGCTGTATGGGACACCATCTCTGCCCATCCTGGCTAATAGTCATTGATGGACCTATCCCCCAGGAATTTATCTAGTTATTTTTTTAACCCTGTTATTGTCTTGACCTTCACAACATCCTCTGGCAAAGACTTCCACAGGTTGACTGTGTGTTGTGTGAAAAAATACTTCCTTTTGTTTGTTTTAAACCTGCTGCCTATTAATTTCATTTGGTGACCCCTAGTTCTTGCATTATTAGAAGGAGTAAATAGCACTTCCTTATTTACTTTCTCCACACCAATCATGATTTTATAGACTTCAATCATATCCCCCCTTAGTTGACTCTTTTCCAAGCTGAAAAGTCCAAGTCTTATTAATCGCTCCTCATATGGAAGCTGTTCCATACCCCTAATAATTTTTGTTGCCCTGAAACTTTTCCAAATCCAATATATCATTTTGAGATGAGGCAAGTCTGCATGCGGTATTCAAGATGTGGGTGTACCATGGATTTATAGAGAGGCAATATGATATTTTCTGTCTTATTATCTATCCCTTTCTCAGTGATTCCCAACATTCTGTTCGCTATTTTGACTGCCACTGCACATTGAGTGGATGTTTTCAGAGATGTTTCCACAATGACTCCAAGATATTTCTGTGCTTAGTACTGCATACTTCCTTCCAGAGCCTGGAATGGAACCTAAGGGTACGTCTACACTACGGGACTATTCCGAATTTGCATAAACCGGTTTTGTAAAACAGATTTTATAAAATCGAGTGAGCGCGGCCACACTAAACACATTAAATCGGTGGTGTGCGTCCATGGTCCGAGGCTAGCGTCGATTTCTGGAGCGTTGCACTGTGGGTAGCTATCCCGTAGCTATCCCATAGTTCCCGCAGACTCCCCCGCCCCTTGGCATTTCCGGGTTGAGATCCCAGTGCCTGATGGGGCAAAAATCATTGTCGCGGGTGGTTCTGGGTACAGCCTCACTCCTCCCTCCCTGAGCAGCAGACAACCGTTTCGCGCCTTTTTTGCTTGGTGAACTGTGCAGACGCCATAGCACAGCAAGCATGGACCCTGCTCAGCTCAATACCGCAATCGTGAATGTTTTAAACACCTCGCGCACTCTCGTGCAGTCTATGGTGAACCAGGACCTTCAATCCGAGGCAAGGAGGAGGCGGATACGGCAGCGCGGCGATGACCATGATGAGGACGTAGACACAGAATTCTCTCAAACTGCCCCTGCGCTTTGGAGATCCTGATGGTAATGGGGCAGATTCTATCCATTGAACGCTGATTTTGGGCCCGGGAAACAAGCACTGACTGGTGGGACCGCATTGTGTTGCAGGTGTGGGACGATTCCCAGTGGCTGCGAAACTTTCGCATGCGTAAGGGCACTTTCATGGAACTTTGTGACTTGCTTGCCCCTGCCCTGAAATGCCATAATACCAAGATGAGAGCAGCCCTCACAGTAGAGAAGCGAGTGGCGATAGCCCTGTGGAAGCTTGCAACGCCAGACAGCTACCGGTCAGTCGGGAATCAATTTGGAGTTGGAAAATCTACTGTGGGGGCTGCTGTGATGCAAGTAGCCAAAGCAATCACTAAGCTGCTGCTACGAAAGGTTGTGACTCTGGGAAACGTGCAGGCCATAGTGGATGGCTTTGCTGCACTGGGATTCCCTAACTGTGGGGGGGCGATAGATGGAACCCATATCCCTATCTTGGCACCGCAGCGCCAGAGCACCCAGTACGTAAACCGGAAGGGGTACTTTTCAATGGTGCTGCAAGCACTGGTAGATCACAAGGGACGTTTCACAAACATCCACGTGGGATGGCCAGGGAGGGTTCATGACGCTCGCGTCTTCAGAAGCACTACTCTGTTTAAACGGCTGCAGCAAGGGAATTACTTCCCAGACCAGAAAATAACAGTTGGGGATGTTGAAATGCCTGTCGTTATCCTGGGGGACCCAGCCTACCCCTTGATGCCATGGCTCATGAAGCCATACACAGGCAGCCTGGACAGTGGTCAGGATCTGTTCAATTACAGGCTGAGCAAGTGCAGAATGGTGGTGGAATGTGCATTTGGCCGTTTAAAGGCGCGCTGGCGGACATTACTGACTCGCTCAGACCTCAGCCAAACCAATGTCCCCTATGTTATTACTGCTTGCTGTATTCTCCACAATCTCTGTGAGAGTAAGGGGGAGACCTTTATGGCGGGGTGGGAGGCTGAGGCAAATCACCTGGCCGCTGATTACGCGCAGCCAGACACCAGGGAGATTAGAAGAGCACACCAGGAAGCGGTGCGCATCAGAGAAGCTTTGAAAACGAGCTTCATCAATGGCCAGGGTACAGTGTGACTGCTGTGTTTGTTGATGAACACCCAACCCCCTTGATTGACTCAGTCCCTGTAAGCAACTCCCCCTCCCCCTTCGAGTACAGCTTACTTATGCAAATAAAGTCACTCTCATTTAAAAAGCATGAATTCTTTATTGATTCATTATAAAAAGAGGGAGAGAAGTAAGGGTGTGGTTTGGGAGGAGGATAGGAGGGATGGAGAAGGCCATTAAAAAAAATTCACAGTAACGACATCCTTCTGGTTGGGCTGTCCACGGGGGTGGAGTGGGCGGGTGCACGGAGCCTCCCCCCACGCGTTCTTACACGTCTGGGTGAGGAGGATGTGGAACATGGTGAGGGTTGAGGGTGGTTATACAGGGGCTGCAGCGGCACTCTGTGATCCTGCTGCCATTCCTGAAGCTCCACAAGAGGCCGGAGCATGTCAGTTTGATCACGCAGCAGCCCCAGAGTTGCATCCCGCCACCGCTGATCTTCCTGCCGCCACCGCTGATTTTCCTGCCGGTCTTCCTGCCGCCACCTCTCATCTCGGTTGTCCGTCCTGTCCTCACGTTCATCCCTCCTGTCCTCACGTTCACTGGCCTCTTTCCTGTAATTTGATACCACGTCCTTCCACTCATTCAGATGAGCTCTTTCATTGCGTGTAACTTCCATAATATCCGAGAACATCTCATCTCGCGTCTTCTTTTTCCTCCGCCTTATCTGTGCTAGCCTTTGGGATGGAGGAGGGATGGTTGAAAAATTTGCAGCTGCATGAGGGAGATAAATATTTAGAAAGATACATTTTACAGAACAATGGTTATACTCTTTCACAGTGAACAGCACTATTCACCTAGCACATGTGATTTCCCTACAAGGTCGCATTTTTCATCTTAATAGTGAGTGCTTGCAGCTCTGGAGTTACAGATCTCACAGACACAGGTCCAGGCATCAGAATTCAGCTTGCATGCGGCCATGGTAAGCCACTGTCTTTCGGCTTCTGTAGTGATTTACCCCCTCCCCCCCAACGCATGGCTAATACCACGCTAGCTCCCTGCTAATCAACAACCTTCCCACCCCCCCACCCACTGCGTGGCTGGTAGCTTGGGGAAGATCGCCGGTGACCAAACACAGAAAAGATCATCGGCATTTCACTCCTCCACTCCCCCCGCTTTGCTACGTGCAGGAAAGTTTTTTTTTTAAGCTGCTGCAGTCCACGAACCCAGTAGAAAAATGGCCACCCCCCTTACTTAAATTCCTGATTTTTAACCAGGTTATCCTGAACGATATCACTTTGCTGAGGATAACAGAACAAGATAAAGAACAGATGCTTCTTGAATGCCAGCAGTCACCGGGACCATACTCTGCTATGCTTTGCCACGCAATGATACCTGATTACTTGCTACATGCATGGCGTGGTAAAGTGTCCTACCATGGTGGGCGGAACAAGGCTGCCTTGCCCAGAAACCTTCTGCAAAGGCTTCTGGAGTACCTACAGGAGCGCTTCATCGAGATGTCCCTGGAGGATTTCCTCTCAATCCCCGGACATGTTAACAAACTTTTCTAAGTAACTATACTGTCTGCGAATGCATCCCAAGTCCTCAGGGCAAATCAATCATTAAAAAAGGCTTGCTTAAAAAACAATGTTTGCTATTTGCAAAGGTACACTCACCAGAGCTCCCTTCCATGGCGTCATTGTCTGGGATAGTGGCTTGTGAGGGCTGGGAGGACGGTAATTCCGTCAGGGTGATAAAAAGCTCCTGGCTGCTGGGGCTCACGGAGTGCTGTGTGCTCTCTGCTAGGTCTTCCTCCTCTTCTTCATCTTCATCTTCCCCGTCTGCATAATCCTCAGCCATGGCAGAGATTACAACCCCCACCTCGGAATCCACGATCAGGGGTGGGGTACTTGTGGCGCAGCCCCCTAAAATTGCATGCAGCTCAGCATAGAAGCGGCATGTTTTTCGACCTGCCCCGGACCTTCCGTTTGCTTCTTTGGTTTTCTGGTAGGCTTGTCTGAGCTCCTTAACTTTCACTCTGCACTGCACTGAGTCCCTGCTGTGGCCTTTATCCATCATAGCCTTAGAAATTCTTTCAAATACTTTTTCATTTCGTCTTTTGGAACGCAGTTCTGTTAGCACTGAATCCTCTCCCCAGATAGCGATCAGATCCAGTACCTCCCGTGCAGTCCATGCTGGGGCTCTTTTACGATTCTCAGGAGACTGCATTGTTAACTGTGCTGATGAGCTGTGCGTGATCACCTGTGCTCTCCACGCTGGGGAAGCAGGAAATGAATTTCAAAACTTCGCGGGGCTTTTCCTGTCTACCTGGCCAGTGCATCCGAGTTCAGAATGCTGTCCAGAGCGGTCACTGGTGCACTGTGGGATACCGCCCGGAGGCCAATACCGTCGATCAGCGGCCACACTAACCCTAATCCGATATGGTAATACCGATACTAGCGTTACTCCTCTCGTTAGGGAGGAGTACAGAAACCGGTTTAAAGAGCCATTAAAATCGATATAAGGTGCCTCCTAGTGTGGACGGATGTGGCGTTAAATCGGTTTTACGCTCCTAAAACCGATTTAAACGCCTAGTGTAGACCAGGCTAGAGATTCCTGAGTCTCATGACTCCTCTGCTGTCAAACAAGTATATGTGAAACCCTCTGTCTAAATGTCTCGTCCCCCTTTAGGATTGGACCGCATACAGAATGACAGACTAGTATTATTGCTAAGACTTCCTCTGTTAGCACAAGTGGCAGAGGTCTGTGGTGTAGATCTAAAGGGTCCAACCCTGCTAATGACACAATGCGGTGTTAAAACCTAGGAAATTACACACACAAACTATGTGAACAACATTATTAAGGTTGCAAAAGTTGAATTCAGAAGGAGTGCGAAAGCACTCCAGAATTATGAAATATAGTTCTATAAAAGCCCATGAGAAAATTAATACTTTTGTCTTTTGAGCAGGATTTTAATTGTGAGCAGTAAATAAGGTCACACTTTGAACAACAAGAAGAAAACTATTTTCTTGCCCCATTTTACAGAGGGATGAGAGGAGAAATACAACAAGGGGAAATATAGGGTGTCAAGGTTCCTTCCCCACTCTGAACTTTAGGGTACAGATGTGGGGACCTGCATGGACACTTCTAAGCTTAATTACAAGCTTAGATCCAGTAACACTGCCACCAGCCAGAATTTCAGTGTCTGGCAAACTCCCTGTCCCCGCAAAACTTTCCCCTCCCTGGATAGCCTTGAAGCTTTTCCACCAAGTCCCTGGTAATACCGATGCAACCCCTTGGATCTTAACACAAGGAGAAATTAACCATTCCCCCCTCCTTTCCCCCACCAACTCCTGGTGACTCCAGACCCAATTCCCTGGGATCTTAAAACAAGAAAGAAAAAAAATCAATCAGGTTCTTAAAAAGAAAACTTTTAATTAAAGAAAAAGAAAGGTAAAAATCATCTCTGTAAAATCAGGATAGAAAATATTTTACAGGGTAATCAGATTCTTATGACACAGAGGAACACCCCCACCCCCCGTCTAGCCTTAGGTTCAAAGTACAGCAAACAGAGGTAAAGTCCTCTCAGCAAAAAGGAACATTTACAAGTTGAGAAAACAAAAATAAGACTAACGTGCCTTGCCTGGCTATTACTTACAAGTTTGAAACATGAAAGACTGATTCAGAAAGATTTGGAGAGCCTGGATTGATGTCTGGTCCCTCTCAGTCTTGAGAACGAACAACCCCCAAACAAAGAGCAGAAACAAAAGACTTCCCTCCACCAAGATTTGAAAGTATCTTGTCCCTTATTGGTCCTCTGGTCAGGTGTCAGCCAGGTTTACTGAGCTTCTTAACCCTTTACAGGTAAAAGAGACATTAACCCTTAACTATCTGTTTATGACATAGGGGGAGCAGTAAAACAGGGCTGCATCCAAGCCAAGGCCCCACAGGCCCTGTGGGAGCAGTCTGGAAGGGCAGACACTGAGCAATGTGTCTGCACACATTGTTCAGGAGTCCTGAGGAAAGTTCCGGTCCAGGGGTGAGTCTTGGGTGCTCCTGGTTGTCATCGGCGCCAGTGAACCTTCCCCCAACAAACCCCTCTGGTGCCCTCTTCTGCCGCTTTCTGCAAAGCCCCACGGAGCGACCACCTCCCCACTTAACTAGCTAGCAGCCTCCCTCCTTGTTCCCAATGCAGAGTCACAAGCCCCAGTACTCACAGCCCCACGCAGCTCTGGAAGCCGTGATACTGGGTCCAGCTCTGGCCTGTCCTTCTCGGGCGATTCTTCCCTGGAACAGGGCTCCTCCTGGCTCATGTCCTGGGGTGTCCCTGATCAGCTGCCCTGGCCTTCCCAGGCTTCAGGCAGGTTCTCTCTGCTCTCTTTGCAAGGGCCTGCGGGCTGCTCCCTCTCTCTCCCTCCTTGTTCCAGAGCCACTTCCTGGAGTTTCCCTCCTTTTTTTCTCCTTCTCCCCCTCCCTCATAGGAAAAAGATTTAAAGGGGCCATGCTCTCTAAACCCCAAAGGGGTTACATACACAGGGTCATAGGTGCCACAGTTCTTTGCCACTCTTTCTGTTCCATGGCATGGGTTCATAGGTTTTCGAGTTGCAGTCATTTTAACTTAAAACTTCTTTTGACAGAGACTTTCCGTTGTATCCTTGGTCTCCCACATATTTTTTTGCTGTTATTTTCCTCCCATGATTTCTTTGCTGGTCATTCTTCTCCTATTCTTATCATATGATCCATCCCACCTCAATCGTGTGCTCTCCAGCCTATCACTGAGGGTCCCAAGTTCTTCTTCCCCCAAATTTCTTCAATGCAAACTGGGCTTATTCTCCACTTAAATGCCATTATTCTCAGTATATTACTATCTACTTATCCGCATTTTCTTTTCTTCCTTCACCATTTTCAAACCACGGGGCAGGCAGGAAGAAATACATGCAGCATACATGTTTCCTTGCAGTTAGCTCCTTAATTGTTAATCCCACAAGTACTCCTGCCACCTTTTCACTGCTGCCCATGCACATGGGTTCTTCTTTTCAATTCTCCAGATCTCTCTTTGATGGCACTAAACATACTTCCTAAGTACACAGATCCTTTCTTCTGCTTCAGCTTGTCTCCTGAAACTTCAGTCAACAACTCTTCTTCCACCTTTGTACTTGTATAACTTTGGTTTTCATTGTGTTTACCTTGGTTTACAAACACAGATGCCCACCCTGATACCATATTTACCAGTTCCTTCATATATGTATAATATAAATATACAGAAAGTAGTATTTTTAAATACAAAATGCTCCAGCTTGTGTAATCTCATAAGATTGTAATAATAAATGTTATAAAGTATTAATCTAATAACACGCTGGAGCAAAATGACCTGCATGTGCACAATTATGAACTTGTATCTTACAGAGTTTTGTGTTTTTGTAGCAGAGTGGCTTGTAAGTGGACAGTTAGCTCTACCAATAGCTACTCTCAAGCTTTCCCATCACACTGATCTGTAATATGTACATAGCTAATTATGGGAAAGTAAAGATAAGGGAACTGTTTGACCAAAATGCAAGAGGAACAGAGAAAGAAAGATACAATGACTATGAGAAATGATAATGATAATGGCAGTTATAGGATCTTTCCTAATCCCTTTTTTAAACAAGGTTTATTACTTTATATTTTTATCATTATCTATGGATTTCTCTGAAAGTTTTGCCCTCCTAATATTTAACATGAGAGGCCATATACCTGATCCAAAGAGGTATTTTTTTATTTAGACTTCTCATTTTAAAACAAATTACAAACATAGTAATTGGGGAAAAAACATCTCCTTTTATGCCTTCTTGATCAACTAAGCTCTCTTATACCTTCTGCATGGGGGTTTATGGAGCACATCAACCAAATCCAGTCCTCCTAAATGTCAAGAACAAAATTGAGAGAGAGTCATGAAAAAATAAACAAACAAACAAGTACAAACAAAAAACCCATCAGACTATATGTGGAAAAGTTTGAAAGACTGGCCAAGGACATACTTACATTGCCGTGTTTGTAACTCTTTCACACCATGTTTTTGGAATCAGATTGTGAAGCTCTTGTTAAAGTTGGATCCTCCCTCCTCCTCCCCCCAACTTATTTCACATTTTTCTCTTTACTATCACATATTGACATTTAAGAGTACTGGATTTGGCTGATTTGCTGCAGTAAGACCCATATGGAATTCATAAGTGCAATGCTCTGATAAAGGCATAACACACATTTTTCCATCAGGATCAAATTTTTAATTTCTAATTTTGATATTTTATGTATATTTTTTAGAGTGTCTATATGCTTTTGGCTACACTTAATGGCAGCCTGTAGAGTACAGACACTGCATGCCTACCTAGCATGGGTATAAAAGCGGTGTAGAAGGCACAGCTTAGGTGAGTACAATAGTGTCGTACACGCCTGGACCTCAAAAGTATATCACCTACATGGCTCTCTACATGCCCAACCAGTGTCTCCCATGTCTACGGTGCTGTTTTTAGCAGTGTACTGTCCTGATGCCAGAGCCTTTCACTGCCATGTGTAGCTACACAACACCGTGATATGTGGATGCAGTCTGCCTGTCACTGCAGCATGTAGCTACACGTGTAGTGCCTGTGCTGTATACACCAATGTAAGTGTAGATACAGCCTTAGAAATCATTTTGATCTATTTCTCTCCATCATTATGGGTTGTCTCACACATTCCCTGACATCTGGAGCTTGTGTCCTATTTCATAGAAAAAGGTGGATTCAAAATTTAAGAAGTTCAATTTGCTTTTGAGCAAAAAGCAGAAAGAGGCAAACATGTCCACCTTCCCAGACTGACTTTTGGCCTCACTGCATGTTAAGAAAATGGTAACTAGAATCTGTGTGTGACAGGATGTACCAGACCCTCTCCGCCCTCTGCTGGAAGCATTGCTGCCCTGACATACCCAGCTAAGGATGGGGGCAGTGAGTTGAGACCTCCAAGAACAGCATTCATTTCTCATTCCCCGTCAGTACCCAGCCAAAGCTGGGAAAGCTAATGATCCAACCAGCAGACCAAATTTGGTGATGTGCTACCTGAGGCATGTTGCACATACTCTAAGAAGACTGCCTAAAGAGACCGCTTTGGTGCTGCTATATGCAATATCAACAAGATTCGGTCCTACAGCAGCTAGAAAGTCCAGGAGGGAGGCAGTAGCTAATCAGGTGAGATAAGAAGTCTTGCCTGCTTCTTCTAGGGAGCAGTGCTGGGTGAAGCAGAGATAGAAGAGGAGCTCCCTGGTCCTAACTCAAATCACCCAGACACGGGCCAGGACCTGATAAACTGATTACACCCTCAGTTAAAGCCTGTGACAAATTGCTTATTTGTTGTGGAATTTAAAAGCATAGGCAGGCATTTTGAGTTGAATTTCAACTATTACAAGTTTTGTCGTGCATCTGACGAAGTGGGTATTTACCCACGAAAGGTTATGCTCCAATACTTCTGTTAGTCTATAACAGGGGTGGGCAAACCACAGCCCACGGGCCGGATCCGGCCCCTCAGGGCTTTGGATCCGGCCCGTGGGATTGTCCCCCGTGGTGCTGCAGGCCCCACACCGGTCTCAGAAGCGGCCGGCACCACTTCTCTGCAGCCCCCCAGGGGCGGGGGGGCAGAGGGCTCCATGTGTTACTCTTGCCGCCAGGCACTGCCTCCCACAGCTCCCATTGGTTGGGAACGGGGAACCATGGCCAATGGGAGCTTTGGAGGAGGTACCTGGAGGCGCAGCAAGGGCAGCACATGCGGAGCCCTCCACCCCTCTTCCCCCAGGGGCCACAGCGCTTTCCGGAACGGCGCAGCGTGGGGCCAGGGCAGGCGTGCAGGGAGCCTACCCTGGCCCCGGTTCGCACCGCTGCCACCCCAGAGCCGCTTTAGGTAAGTGGCACAGGCCGGAGCCCGAACCCCTCCTGCACCCCGCCCCCCAACTCCCTGTCCTAAGCCCCCTGCCTGCACCTCCCACCCCTCCTGCACCCCTACCCCCTGCCCTGAGCCCCCTCTCGCACTCGGCACCCCTCCTGCACGCCAACCCCCTTCCAAGCTCCCTCATATGCCCTGCACCCCTCCTGTGCCCCAATCCCTTGCCCTGAGCCCCTTCCAGCACACCACACCCCCTCCCACATCCCATACTCCCTCCTGCACCCCAACCCCCACCCTGGCCCTGCATACAATTTCCCCACCCAGATGTGGCCCTCGGCCCAAAAAGTTTGCCCACCCCTGGTCTATAAGGTGCCACAGGACTCTTTGTTAAGTTTAATAAAGGGTTCGCTGCAGGAGATTCCTTGCTCGTGGTGAACTCTGACACCATCCCATCACCTGTGAAAATGACCTGTAGCCTCCTTGATGGGTGAAAGCATTAGTAATCATCCTAGATCCACTGCTGATTGAGTTAATCAATTTACTTGGGAAGCACTTAGGTAGTAGAGTGATGGGTGGTATAGAGTACCCCAAGGTATATGGTTGTTTTTCAGAGCAAAACCAGCAAACTTTCCCTAAAAGTAGCCTAATGTCTCTCGTCAACATTTCTCCTGAAAATAACTACCTAAGGTTCCTATGTGCTAAGGTCAATTTTCTTATATTTCTCACGTAACCTTTAATTTTGTATACGGTTGCCAGGATACTATGGTGATGGGTTACTGGAAATGACTATAAATAGACTATATACACTCTTGCAAAAAGAGCATTGAAGAAAGAGCTTGGTTAAATGACTGAATTCCAGACCTTACTGCACTTTCAATATTGTCATTAGCACCCTGGATTCTGCCAGGGACATCCTGCCAAAACAAAGGGCTACTATGAGAATGCTCTCCCCACCCTCACCCTGCCAGTCCTGTGAGCCTCTGCTGAATCCTGTGACCCAGGAACACATGTGGCAGAGAGGAAGATTTGGGCATGGGGGACTGTGGGAAATCTTTATGCTTACTCTTTAATTTAGCATTAAACTCTTTCCCATAACCACAACTGGGTCCAGGGCAAAACTGTTTGGCTAACAATCTTGAATTTAAGTGTGAGTTGCTGGAAATTTAAGCCTTGCTTAAACATGGACACTGATGATGTAGCCTGGTTCAACTGGTGTGAGTTGGTGGGAGGGGGAGACTGTGCAGACCTCATAGGTGGGCTCAGTATCTCCCCCAGGAAATGTTTGTAAAATGTTCAATGTGCATTCATAAAAAACAAAAAAAGGAGAAGTGGGGGAAGGCTTAGAGATAATGGAGGAGTTTGTTGTATCCAAAAATGGGGTGATGTCACCGTGAGACAGTCAAATGGCAGCTCATAATGCCATACAGTCTCTCAGAGCAGCCTTACATATCCATTGAACTGGGAGTCGGGGCTGGTCAACAATAATGAATCCTACTTCTCCCTATGGTTTCAAGTTTCCCAATACCATCCTCTGAAAATTGTCTGGCCAGTGTTATTAACTATCACAAAATGCTGACAGAGCTAATCAAAATCAGCATGGAAACCTTTTTGTGATCATCATCCAATGAAATCAGTGGTGTCTCTGAGATGGAGAGCAAATCTGTTGACTCATCCTGACAGCTAGACTAGGTGGGTTGTGTTTGCCACAATCCAGGAGCATAAAAGGCTCAGAGTATAAGAGTGAGAGGTGAGACAGGAAGTCTTGCAGGCTAAAACCCTAGAAAAAGCCAGCTCAGAGAAGCTCAGGTTTAGGTTTGTATTTGGTTGTTAAGGATAAAGGATAACCTTGGGAAGGAGTGTGTTTTGTACATTAATCAAATGTGTATTGAGTAGGGTAGGAATCTGGTCCAATCTTAAAGAAATCAGCTGTCTCTTATTGGACTCATTAATTAGTTATCACAAGTCTTACTGTATTTCTCTGGATAAGTTGGGAATAGTAATAGCCCTATAGACCCTCTTAAATATAGTCAAATCATAGTACGCTCCTTTTTCTCTTTTATCTACTATCTGTGCTCTTAGTAAGAGAAGGATCACAACTTACCAGACACCAGCCTGCCATGTGGGGAAGGATTCTTGGTGCAGCAACAATGGGGAGGTAATATTGACAAATGGCTAGACTGGATGGCAGAGACCTGGCTTTTATTGTCAGCTCTTTCACTGACTTGCTGTTTGACCTGGGACTTAACCTGTGCCTCAGTTTCACCATCTCAGAAAAGGGGAGGAGGTGATAATTACCAAGTGTCATCATTTATTCCAGTCTTTGGTGGAATCTGAGGCATGGGGTGAGATGCATCCAGGAAAATAACAGACTGGTACGAAACTAGGGCTGTGAGAAGAAAGAGAAGATGAGATGGGCAAGTACATTCCCCTCCCCACCCCCGCTCAAAAAATTGAACCCACCCTAAGTAAATTTCATTCCTACACACCCAATCCTAATTAAAAAGAGGGGGGACTCCCTAGGGCACTGACACCACATTAACCATTAAAGAGTAAGGAATATAATGAACATTTACAAGATTTGAACCATAAGGATGCAAATCAGTAAAAGTGTATTGTTTAGTGACTGGCTGATTCACTTCAAGTGTAAGAATCCCATCAGCCAACAATGGAGCTATTGCAGAACTGTCTTGCTATAAAATGTACAGTCATTGTAAAAAACACATCTCAGCAGTTTAATTTGATAATTCACATGTATGGCTTTGTTTTTGTTTTTATAAACACACTGTTTTGATAGTGTTCCAGACACAACTGTGTAATAATTGCATATCTAGGGTGGTTGAAAGCACGAGGCAAATACAATCTTAGCAAGTAGTTTTTCCAGAATAATTGTACGTTGTGTCATGTGCGATTGTATAAGTGATATACAAAGGGAGAACACAACATTAAATAAACTGCATAAGCCACAAGCAAGCAGAAATTGTTTAATTAAATAAAAGTATTATTAAATTCCATTACATTGACTTCCCTGTGTTTCTCAGAAACTGCAAAAGTGTAGGTACTTTATAACACTCAATTCACTGTGAATGTTTCCTGCTGGATCTGTATGTGTGTGCTCCATGATGATTCAGTGGACCAGATGGTGCCACATCCTTGGAATAGTTCGAGAGCTACAGCCACAATTACAGTCCAGGAGAACACAGGGACTGCTCCTTCACTACTCCTTGGGCTCCATCCCCTTTCTATGTATCAGACAATAGAGTGGTCCAGATATGCACCTCAGGAAGGCACTACCCTGGAGACATTCCAAGGGTCAGAGTTAGGATTTGTCTGCACACATAAACTGCACCAGTTTAACTTAAATTGGATTAAAAATGATTTAGATAAACTCTTGCAAACGTCACCTATGATTACTATTACTACCGTGAGTAGTCTGACTGCTCACTCCAGTAAAGTTAAGGACTTGAATAAGTGTTTTGAGGACTGGGGCCTTTATATTGCTTTTGCAACTGATTTTATTGGTTTAACTTCATCTCTACATTTACCAGCCTAAGTTAAATCAATATAAGCCACATTTAAACTAAAAGGAGTGTTTAAGTAAATGGATGTAAAACCTCACCTTTAGGTAAACTAGTCCAACTTTGGATGTAGACCGCGCCTTAGATGCATCATGATCAGGGAACTTTTTGGAGTGGTATCAGGGCATGCACAGGAATTTAAATTCCACCACTATTGGAGGGGCTCTCTCTCCCCACTGCAGCCCCAGGGCAGCAGGAGTTCTGTGCCTCTGCCGATTACTGGGGAGGCCTGTGCCCCTGAATTGCCCTGCCTCCTTGTACACACCCCTGTATGTTATTAATTCAGGTCATCATGGGCATGATTTACTATTGTCTTGCTGCCCATGTAGTCACTTACACCTATGCAAAGTATGTGTAAAATACTGCACAAGAGGAAGGCAGTGGAGAGGCAGGCCCTATGTGTCTTCTTCTGTGTGAATAAGGCTAAATTCTTCTCTCTTTTGCACACACACATTCCATGGTCACTGTAATAAATTTACAGTATAGCCTGCTGAATAGGGCACCTAACTGCGACTCAGATTCAGCTCCCAGCTTTGCAAGTGGCCTTCTGGGTGACCGTGGGGAAATCACTTCATTTCTTTGTGCCTCAGTTTCCCAATCTGTAAAATGGGGATAATGATTCTAACCTCCTATGTAAAGTGCTTTGAGACCTAAAGATGACAAGTGCTATGAAAGAGCTAGGTATTTATTTAACTGAGAATTACTACAATGCATAAGTACTGTATTAATAAGTATTGAAAAATGGGTAACTCCTCCATGTAGTATAATTCTGGGTAGCAGTAATATCTCATGGTTGGAGAACAGGGTGGAAAGTGTGGACATCTTGGTACTAATCCTAGATCCTGCAGAACTCTTTGTGTGGGGCACTTAGAACCTGATCCTGTAAGGTGTACAGTACCTTCAGGAAGGTTTTGAGCTCTCTTAGCTCCCTTTTCTGATGTTCTGAAAACAGAAGTATTCTCTGAACTATCTAATATGTTTTATGATTAACAAAGACAGAATCTTCTTAGCATATACATAATGTGGCTCCAGTGGCACGTGACCAGGATTCATCACCGAATTTGGTCTGCTGGTTGATCATTAGCTTTCCCAGCTGGGTACTGATGGGGAGTGTGACATGAACACTGATCCATGCCCCCCAAGAACAGAATGAGATTAATAAACACTGCCTTAGTAGAAGTCTTGAATGGAGATTATTTTGTACATATCTATAATCTAATTGCTTTATTAGCAGCATAATCTACAGCTTAATGTACCATAAGGAAGTATGTGGTAGATCTTCAGCAGTCCATACTCAGGAAAACCAAATCTTGCCTGTGTGTGTCTGTATGTCTATCCAAGGTTTTAAAAAGTGAGTGGTCAAGTTGAATACCCAGATATTGAGGCACCTAAAATCATTCATCATGTTTGACTTTTTTGGCTTAAATGCATATAAGTATTTTTGTAAAAGCAATTAAGGAAGCTATAGAAGATTTCTTTATTTTCATATTTAACAAAATCTGACATTTTCAAAACAAATAATCTGAAAATATAATTTGGTGTCAAGGATAATAATATGTTTGTCAAATTACAATATTTACTTTGTTTTTGTTGTCATGGTGCATCAGATGAGTGTTTTTTAAAACTTTTCATATCGACAACTGCTGTCCTAGCAATCAGTATAGGAAAATTGCCTCTTATTGAATAAATAAATTATCCCAGGGATTCTCTTTAGATTCCTCCACTCCACAGGACAAGCCTGCCTAAGCTCTTATCTGGTGATTAGGAGGAAGCTAATAACAGTCTCACTGAATGAGAACTGGAAGAACAGAGAGGAACAATGAACAGATTTGGCTATCCCTCACACTGAGTAATCGCTTACTCAGTATATGATACCATTGACTTGCATGGGATGCTTCACAGAGTATGGCAATACTTGATGTGAGTAAGGATGTGGAACTTGGCCCTTCAAGGAGGAAATGTCTTCTGAACCATGATTTGGTTCAATAGATGCTGAAAAAAAGTTCATAGAGCTTTGGCAGTTCAACCCATACACCACATTTCTGCTGAATAAAGGTTCTATATGCCCCAAATGAGAATGGAACAAGGTATCTTTAAATTCTGAAATGAACCTTGGCTCTTAAGGCCTCATGAGGAATAATGCAGCCACTGCTGCCTTTCTTCCAGTAAATATTTATATGAGAGTAAACTGTTTAAAACACCCTTATCTTAGTTGCTTCAGACTCAGATGATGATCATCTTTGCTAACCCCCCAAAAATCTAAAGTATTTCCACTAAGAGCTCATCTAAAACATATTTTAAAATATTGTAGACAATAAATATTTGAATATATTCACTGAGGAAATATAGAAGATTTTAGGAAAATGTACATAGTTTGGAAAATTTGATCGTGATGGTATTTCAAGGGCTTTAATTTTTTTTAATCCTCCAGCAATTATCTAACTTCTGAAGATAATTGTATGACACTACCATTTGGACTGATAAATGGGAAATGACACAACTCAGAATGCTGCTTTGAACCTGTACCAGAGGTTAAAACTATTAACAGTGATGTAGCTTACTGAAATTAGATTCTACCTGAAATAACTGATGTCATTGATTTGTATGACAAGTTGAAGTTCTCTAGCTGTAAGAAGTGTGATTGTTTAAGCAGAGGGTATGTTACCTTCTTCTTTTTTCTTTTTTTTAAGACTGTCCCAGACCATTCCCACTGTTAAATTTCAATTAAAATTTGATTGAAAAAAATGTTAGAAATGTAAGTATATTTCTTTTTATCTACCCTGAGCTGTTGGCAAAACAAACTGGCTTTTCCATACATGGCATTTATTAATAATATTTTGAGTACTACTGAGCTTTTTAAGCTGAGTGTGGTGGAATTCTCATGTGGGATTATTAAATGAGTCGATTTGCATTCTAATGAGAACAAATGTTTGGGATTGCATTGTTAAAATGCTAAAACGGTGTGTGTATAATTATTTTGCAGCTTAGAATCGCAGAACTCATTTCCCCAAACTCTGTTTTTAAATAACTAAAGAGACAGAGCATACTGACGGCTGGAGGGGAGGTGATTAGGGTAATTTAAACTGTTCACAAATGACTTTGCTACTGAATGAAAGCATTTCTTTGGCTTTGCTGTGCTCCTTTCATTATCTTTAAGCGGCTGCAGTGTTGTGTCCCATATGAAGTCCCAGCAAGCTCTCTTTCCTTGTACAGTTTCTCATTTGTATTGATTAATCAGTTTGTAATTCCATTCTAGGTTGACTTGCTCATCTTTAAGGCATGTGCTGCTTTTTCTTTGCTTGTCTGTCCTGTAACGGTTATGTTGTCTCTTCTAATACCTTAGCTTTGTCGCTGCAAGTCAAGCTTTAAAACATTAATCCTTTCATGCTTTAATTTCATATTCTATTACCAGAATGAATGCAAATATTGTTTCTCTTTTGCTCCTTTTTAATCATTTCACTACAGCTTTTTGCAAATGGTCCAACAGTAAAGTAAGCTTTTTTATTACATTCTAAGTCAAAGATTTGTTTAGCTACTCTTTTCATATATTTTTCCACAACTGTTGCCAAAACAAGAATTGTTTACTGCAAGCTTCTAAGATGGTCTGTAGCCTTTATATTCTTCTCTCGGTCTGCTGCACAGAAGCATTGTCTATGTGCTACTTTTCTAAGAAAAATTGTGTGTTGCTCAGGGCAAATTACTAAGAAGTACTGCAGAGGGGTTTAAATCAAGCATTGTCTTTTTCCTGAAGTTTACTGCCTTGTCATAAGCAATTTAGATTGTGAAGTATTTGGGGTAGGGACTGTTGCTTAACTGAGCAAAATCCCATGTGTAGCTATGGAGCTATATACAAATCTGAAAAATTAAATGGCAGTCCTTTAGTAGCTCCATAGTTATGATGGAGTTCTACCCTTAAAGGAGGTTTCAGATCCCTGAAATTAACTGTTCCAAGACCATCGCCAAATTTGCATGATTTCAGGGAAGAGGACAGACTTTAAATTTCCTAGGTAATTTTCATACTACATTCAGCGGCAGTTTCTGAATTCTAAGTAATTTCAAATCCCTCCTTTTGAATATTTTGCTGAGATTGTTCTTTTACGGATCCCTGAAATTGTGACAATTTCTGATTTGAGGCAGAGGTTTATTCCTGTGTCAAATATCATTAAAGGAGGAGTCTTGAAACACAAAGTTTAAAGGAAGATATTCCTCTTCTTCATTATAATGGATATGTCAGACACATAGATTAACATAATTTGTTGGGGAAGAGCCACCATGGTTTTGGAAAGGGAAATCACGCCTCACCAATCTACTAGAATTATTTGAGGGTGTCAAGAAGCATGTGGACCAAAGGGATCCAGTGAATATAGTGTACTTAGATTTTCAGAAAGCCTTTAACAAGGCCCTTCACCAAAGGCTCTTAAGCAAAGTAAGCTGTCATGGAATAAGAGGGAAGGTCCTCTCATGGACTGGTAACTGGTTAAAAGATAGGAAACAAAGGGTAGGAATAAATCGTCAGTTTTCAGAATGGAGAGAGGTAAATAGTGGTGTCCCCTAGGGGTCTGTACTGGGACCAATCCTATTCAACATATTCATAAATGATCTGGGAAAAGGTGTAAACAGTGAGGTGGCAAAATTTGCAGATGATACAAAACTACTCAAGATAGTTAAGTGCCAGTCAGACTGCAAAGAGCTACAAAAGGATCTCTCAAAACTGGGTGACTGGGCAACAAAATGGCAGAAGAAATTCAGTGTTCATAAATACAAAGTAATGCACATTGGAAAATATAATCCCAACTAGGTATATAAAATGATAGGGACTAAATTAGCTGTTACCACTCAAGAAAGAGATCTTGGAGTCATTGTGGATAATTCTCTGGAAACATCCACTAAATGTGCAGCAGCTGTCAAAAAAGTGAACAGAATATTGGGAATCATTAAAAGGATAGATAATAAGACAGAAAATATCATATTGTCTCTATATAAATCCATGGTACACCCACATTTTGAATACTACATGCAGATGCGATTGCCTCATCTCAAAAAAGATATATTGGAGTTGGAAAAGGTTCAGAAAAGGGCAACAAAAATGATTTAGGGGTATGGAACAGCTTCTGTATGAGGAGAGACTTGGACTTTTCAGCTTGGAAAAGAGACAACTAAGGGGGGATATGATTGAAGTCTATAAAATCATGATTGGTGTGGAGAAAGTAAATAAGGAAGTGCTATTTACTCCTTCTCATAACGCAAGAACTAGGGGGTCACCAAATGAAATTAATAGGCAGCAGGTTTAAAACAAAGAAAAGGAAGTATTTCTTCACACAATGCACACTCATCCTATGGAACACCTTGCCAGAGGATGTTGTGAAGACCAAGACTGTAACAGGGTACAAAAAAGAACTAAATAAATTGATGGAGGATATGTCCATCAATGGCTATTAGCCAGGATGGACAGGGATGGTGTCCCTAGCCTCTCTTTGCCAGAAGCTGGGAATGAGCGACATGAGATGGATCACTTGATGATTACCTGTTATGTTCATTCTCTCTGGGGCACCTGACATTGGCCACTGTCAGAAGACAGGATACTGGGCTAGATGGAATTTTGGTCTGACTCAGGATGGCCATTCTTATGTTGTGCCAGCAGAGAATGGGTGTATGGGCTTCCCTATGCCGAAGGAAATGATTGCAGCCCAGCAGGGAAGACTGTGCGTGGGTTGCAGAGAGGGCCGGGTGTCAGTGCTCTGAAGACACTTAGGGGTGTAGCTGTGTGAGGAAGGCAGGGAAACGTTTCCCTTTCTATCCAGCTAACAGACCAGTTATAGCTCACTATGGAAATCTCCATCCTACAAGTCAAAGTAGGTATGTTGCAGTTGGCACATCTCTCTTGCACAGCCCAGCTGGGTCTCCAACAAGCCCCAGGATCAATAAATCCTGGAGGCTGAGCACTTGGAGAGGAGTTGGTGTATGAGTAGCCCAGGTTGGAGAGCCCTCACCAAGTATAGCTTTGGGCTCCTCGGTGCAGTGAAACCCCAGTAGGGACAAGGGAGTCCTTTTTGGGAACCCTATAGATTGGCCCAGGATTCCCTCAGCAGAGGGACACTTGCCAGTGATTTCCCTTTCTCATGGCTTCCTATTCCCCTCTTATTTCCTCCCAGTCCCATACAAATCTTTCTGGCCTCTCATAACATCATCCCCACAAGCTCCCATACCATCCTCCTATCCCCGGGTTTCCCACACTGTCTTCCTCCCCTCCATCTCCCTCCCCATACTTTTAGTTTCTACTCTCATGAGTCCCCAACACCGCCTTGTCCTTTGTTATGCCCTGGTTAACCCTATGCCATAGTGTCTAATACAACCTATACCCTCCACCATGTTCTGCTATCCCTGGCCTTCCACATGCCTGTTCACTATCCAATACTGCCTTCACCCATCCACAAGTGGGCACAAACACAGCACATCTTTTCCACATCCCTCCTTAACACTTCTAAAACTAAGGAAATGCACCTCAGAATCAACTTCCTTAAGGTTGCACAAGT
This sequence comes from Mauremys mutica, assembly GCF_020497125.1. Classification (NCBI taxonomy): domain Eukaryota; kingdom Metazoa; phylum Chordata; order Testudines; family Geoemydidae; genus Mauremys; species Mauremys mutica. Next base: position 84,723,979 of record NC_059079.1, on the reverse strand, counting down.
GTATTTCATTTGAACACAAACAGTAAAAATCTAGAAAGTCACAAGTCGACTCCATTACCATCTGGACCAATTCAGTTCACACGGCATAGCACCCAAGCACACACAGACTCTCCAACTCTGCAATAAACTCTTCCAGCATATAACCATCCACAATGGATATAAGCAGTTCTTTCTTAGAATCACATCCATATGCACAACCTTTGTTTTTCTACAAGACCAGACCATATATATCACTATAAAGTAATCGAGAAAAATCATGAATGTCTACATAATTGACTCACGCAAAAACTAATAGCGTGTGTGTGTGTGTTCTCAAACTAAAGGGAAAATTATGGAGACTTACACTACAATAATCAACATATGTTTATAGCAAAATTAAGGACTTTTTTCTCTAAAAGTGACAATTATTTAACCTTCACAAGCGCAAACATCTCCCCTCCCACAACCCTAAAAATCTATTGTGGTTATTATGACTTTTCATGTCTTCAGAAAGAGATTTGCATATGTCACAAACTCAGGATTCTTTTTAGAGGCTTTTGAGTTCCAGCTATATTACCACTAAGTAATCATATCCTAGTTGGTTGTGCTTCATGATATGTATTGACAATTACAGTGCCTTTAGGCCCCTAATGTCATAGGTTGTATCACTATATCGTCTAACCTGGAGAAAAAGTCAGGCTGCAGAACAAGTTATTTCACACTCTTTTAGTTCTCTTTGGATTAATTATGGCTATTCAGAAATGTTAGTTCTCTTATCTTTTCCTCCATTTTATATTCAGCAAAGCAAGAAATGTCAGCATAGTAATTTTTGAATTACATTTTGTATCCCAGCAAAATTTGAAAGTACCCTATTATCTCAAATCAACTCTGCAAGAGAGAGTGGTGTGTGTGTGTGTGTGTGTGCATGTGCACATGCACACACGCTTGTATGTGAGAAAGAGAATATTTGATGTGGGGTGTGTGCTATGCAGATGTATTGACAGTCTCTTGGGAGGATTATATTACTGTAAAGAAGGAAAATAATGAGGACATCCAAAAAAAACAGTGATTAAAACATTTGTGAGGCTATCGTGCTTTGTGTATGCCACATAACTCACAGTAAAGCCATTTCAGAAATGCTTTTGAGTGTTCTGAAAACTGTTATGGGCGGTCTCTGATATTGCTCTGCCTGTAAAGTACCATGAGTCCACCTGTGTACGTCTTAGAGAATGAGAGAGCATCACACGGTTCACAATTCATCACATTGTTCTCACTAACATGTGGTGTGTATATATAGATATGGACCACATATAAATATACCTGCATATATCTATATATATATCTCTGTATAAACACAGTAGAAACTCACTGAAATGTGCTAACGAAGGCTCCAGTCCATAGTCTAGCACCCAGCAGAAAGAGTGGCGCAGACAACCGGGGCAAGTCATGCAGATAAGGGGGAACTAATTCTCAAGCTTTCATATTCCAAAGGCTGCAGAGACGCAGCCGAGCTGCTCCATGGAAGCTACTTCAGTCTTAGGGTTACAGTAGCTCAGGCCCTTTCCACGTGTGCCTGTCCTGAAGAGCTACTTCAGAATTGAATTCTGCATTACATAGGGGATGTGCCTCCCCTTGCTGCCTTCCTAAACCCTGCACCCCATCCTTGAGTGCAGCAGAATGGCAGCAGTTCCACTTCCAGGGGCTTTCTGTGCCAGGAGTTGAGGACAAGATTTGTCTCTTAGTGACTGTCCTATTTGCCAGAGGATTATGGAAACCATGTGCAGAGTGCCACTTCTATTTTGTAAGCATACATTTAAAAAATCTCCACCTATTAAAAAAAAAACTCATTCAGCAGCCATGTTAGTAGCATGATGAACCATGGGCCACACTACTGGGAGCTGATGCTAGCAAATACAAACTCATACCTGGTAACTGCTGTGAATACATTTGCAGACCACAGTAAGCATGCAATTTAAATGGATTAATTGTACATTTATGCACCATTAAGAATCATAGATACTAATTGCACTGAACCTATTCCCTGATAATCTTTCCAATTAAGTAGGTGTATCATTAATTAAAGTGTTGATTTAAGGGAATGCTACTTTATGGGTCAAAATCTGTTCTCACTCCAGATTTACACTGCATTTACTGCAGTGAAGTTACCAGTGTTGCCAACTCTCATCGCATTTGGTATTTTTCTGAAAGACCCAGCTCCTGGAGGCAAGAGATTACATGAGGATCACAACTTTCATTTAAAAAAAATAGTCTTCATGGCTGCAGAGAAAACCTTGAAAATATGACACAAATGTAACCCGAAGAGATAAAAAACAGATGACAAAAAGGAATCCTATATTTATTGTTTTTGAAATCTCAAGATTTTTAAGACAATCATGTGATTTTTGAGGGGACCTTACGATATTTGAAAACTTGGGGTTGGCAATACTGAATTACTCCATGCTTACACATGTGTTAATGACGGCAGAGTCCATTCCCATGCTTTTATACATATTTATAAAATCACCCCAAATATATCTGCCATAGGACTTTGAGACACTTCTGTTTGCCAGAGACTGGTGCTTAAATGAGAAATTCATGAATAGCAGTCTTATGGGTGAACCCACTGCAGAAATTCTACCCAGCATACGTTGCACCAAAAACCTTCCATTTGTCAAACATCTCTTTAAAGACTGAAAATGAAGACCTTCAATGTGCACATCATTCATGCTGCAATGGGAAAATCTATCCACAAACAGTTTTATTTTATCTTTAAACCATTGTGTTAAATATACAGACGTGTAGATATATTGAAAATCTTTAAATATTTCTTCTTACACAAGATTACAGCGCAAGGATCAAGATAAACCTGTCCTATCTGATGAAAAATTGAGACTGTATACTTTTAACTGATTGTAACCAATGTGTTGGTGGTAAAATATTAAGGGTGACAGAAGGGTCTTAAAAATTATCAGGCTTCTGCTAAACACTTGCTGTATTTATGGTGTAATTTGTAGAATCATATTTGCTTGTTATGTGCAGATCTCTTTAAAAGTTATTTTTAAACAAGAAAATGTTTCCCTTTTTGCGCCTTTATGGCTTTGCCTATAATAGTAATAGAAGAAATATGATGGGCAAAATACTATTCAAAGTTTCGTTTCGCTTATGTGGTCTCTGGTTTCTATATTCTTTCAGTTTGTTTTTTTAGAATACAGTGGACACACACATACCTGACCTTTTTATTTACACTAGCATAGCTAGAGCTATCTACTTGAAAAGGAAGCATTAATACCTGAAAATTGTGAACATAGTCTATTTTCTCATTTCTGAGTTCCCCATCAGCTAAGAGAGAGTAGAGATGTCTTATGTGTGGTTGTTTTTAGACAATTAGATTCAGAATTGTATTATCTGTCTCATAAGGCCAGATGCAACTATCTTAGCCTTTATTCTGTTAAAACTCCTTGGTATGCCCATATCTTGAATACTGTGTGCAGATGTGGTTGTCCCATCTCAAAAAAGATATATTGGAATTGGAAAAGGTTCAGAAAAGGCCAACAAAAATGATTTAGGGGTATGGAACGGCTTCTGTATGAGGAGAGATTAATAAGGCTGAGACTTTTCAGTTTGGAAAAGAGACGACTAAGTCGGGGGGGGGGACATGATAGAGGTCTATAAAATCATGAGTGGTGTGGAGAAAGTAAATAAGGAAGTGTTACTTATTCCTTCTCATAACACAAGAACTAGGGGTCACCAAATGAAATTAATAGACAGCAGGTTTAAAACAAAAAGTATGTTTTCACACAACGCACAGTCAACCTGTGGAACTCTTTGCCAGAGGATGTTGTGAAGGCCAAGACTATAACAGGGTTAAAAAAAGAACTAGAGAAATTCCTCGGGGATAGGTCCATCAATGACTATTAGCCAGGATGGGCAGAGATGGTGTCCCTAGCCTCTGTTTGCCAGAAGCTGGGAATGGGCAAAAGGGGATGGATCTCTTGATGATTACCTGTTCTGTTCATTCCCTCTGAGGATCCTGGCATTTGCCACTGTCAGAAGACAGGATACTGGGCTAGATGGACCTTTGGTCTGACCCAGTATGGCCGTTCTTATGTTCTAACATCCATTGAAATCAATTGGAATTTTGCTTGTAGTAGTTCTGCAGGATTTGTCCTGTAATTAATATTTCAGATGATACTTGGAGCACAATGATATTTTCAGGGATTGATCCTGGAACTATTTTAGGGCCTAAGTTTCTTACTCTGCTTACATCAGTAGACTCAATGTAGCCAATAGTACTACTCAGGTGAGTATGAAATGTATTCCACATTAGCAATACAATTAAAATAAACCGTTGTTTCCTCTTTATTTTGATATTTCACTCTAAGAAATTATTTCCTGGGACAGAATGTGCTCCCATGAAACTGCTACACACTTATGCAAATTTATGGATCCTTGGCTTATTAGAATTTGCTAATCCTAGCATTATTAACTTCCCTCATTAGCACATTATTCTAACAGTGTTTTTATTGTTAACAAAAGATGTCGGTCTTCTGCTGGAGTTCCTATACAGTCTGTCAGTTGCCCAACACTCCCCCTAGAAAGCTTGATTATTTGGCAAGTTTAATCTAACAATATAGTTAATTTATTCTTTGTGTCTTTCCCATCAGGGGCTCTTTAATGTTTTGCTGCATACCAAGATGTCCATTTAATTCTGTGGGGATAGCTAAATTCCAGTTTTAGTTATGGTGTGAGGGCCAGGGAATAATAAATATTGAACTCCACATTGTCCCTGAATCCACATCCCAAGCCCTACTGTTGGTGGGAGATTGGAAAAAGCAACAACATTAAAGATAGAATGTAGAATCTAAATCTTTTGTTATTATTTGTTCAAAACCTAATTGTTACATTCAACATCATTCACTGAGAAAATATGCTCCCCTTTAGAATCACTGCTTTTTTCTGCCCTTTGTTTCTGCTCTTCCTTTCTCATCTACCTTTCTTTTACCCTCTGTCGTTCTTATCCTTGGTCTGTCTCCTTCCTTCCTTCTGTGTAGCCTCTTCCACTGCTATCCACTTCAAGATCAGCAATGACATAATTAGTAACATTTTAAATATCTTCATTAGGCTTTAGAATTAACACCCCTATGAGATGAATGGAGGATATGGTGAAGGACTTCATGCCTTTCAGAGCTATTGTTACAGGCTGTCGGCAGACTCAGAAGACATAGGTTTATAGTTGGAAGCTTTACTTTGCAACCATGAGGTTTAGATTCTTTAAAACAGAAAAACAGAATCTGATGATGCCATGTGGGCCACATAGGTCCATGGATCATGTCGGACTGGTGTTTGAAGTTGTGCAATATGGAGATGACTGTAGGCATGCAGTATGGCCTTTCTATGTTATCTGTGTCTTCTTTAATGAGTTGTGCATATGCATCAAGAGAACAAGCTTCTATATCGTCTGTCCCAACCCACAGCGAATCACCTAAGAATATGATATATTGTGACATACCAGGACACAATCCAGAGTAGTGGGGTGTGTCACTCCTGCCCTTCAACTTTGCATGCCTTCCAGTGCCTTGCAATAGTAGCTATGACCTGAGCCACACACACACACAGCCTTCCAGCATGCAAGCCACACTCTTAGTGTCTGTGTGTGCAACTGCATCCAGCCACCTACTCCCTGGCTTTCACCAGCCTTGGTTATACTGCAGGGTGACCCCCAACACATCCCCAGTCCTGGATCTTCACCCAGAAATGTATGTCCTGTACTGCCAAGACCTCTCTTGGACAGTACAAATATATTAAGTCCTTTAAGGGAATAATGTGCCAGTTTATTACCTTAAATTGTTATTCAAACATTTAAATTTAAACACACTGGATTAGCTAAAACAGTAAAGTATGTTCGTTAACTACAAAAGAAAGAGATTTTAAATGAGTACAAGTAATGAGGCATAAAACTCAGAAATGGTTACAAGAAAAATAAAGATAAAATGGTTACTAGTATTTACTTAAGTAACTGTCTTAGTTGTAAAACAAACTTTCACACTGCATGCTCCAGCAGATTACTGGCCAGAGTCTCAGGTCAGGACCCCTCCCCCAAAACTCCAATGGCTATTTCATTTTGTCCTCTCAGATGCAGAGAAAGAGGTGGGCAGGGGGAGAGAAAAGGGGTGTGTGTGTCTTGGGGTGTTTGTCCCTCCTTTTTATATTTTCCATCCCCCTATTGAAAAACATTTCCAGATGAGACCCAGGAGACCCAGGAGTCTATGCTGAGGATATTCCCTGCATTTTTTTGTCACCTGTTTGAACTTCCTTTGTTTTTCCTCCCTTCTTGATGACTCTGTTTACTGCTTAAATGCAAATTAAAGCAAGCACACATTAGCCTGCTAACAGATCTTTTCCTTTGCTTCCATTGATAAAAGTAAGCTTGCTAAAGGGAGCTGAACAAGTAGTAGTAGAAAAAAGTATGGTCTTTATTTTAAAAATTGCTTAAATCCAATGCTGCTAATCTTTCAATTGGGTTAAAAAGAAACGAGTATTGCCCAGTTCTGTCCAAACAATATTTGGTTGTAAATCAATACTGATAAAAATATATAGCTCAATCCATATATACAGATAATTCAGCTGGACAATGAAATTAAAAAAAATAACTTTACATTGTAGAATTATGTCACAAGAATAAAGGATGATACAGTATAAGTACATCATTTTTAATCTTAAAAATCAAACTTTTTCCCCAGTGACATACTAAAACCAGTCTGTGTCAAAAAGTTATAAAATAAGACTTTGGATCAGTACTTTATGTGCCTGATCTCACTGCCATTGAAGTTGTTGGAAAGGAACTACTATTATTGCTGTTAACAGATACAAATTAGAGTTTTCATCTTTCAGGAAAACTGTTCAAGAATGAAATGTTCTCCTTATCATGACTTTAAGTCATCTGTTACCTGGTCTGATTATTGAAATTAATGTCGGAAAATCTTGTTTGACACCATCCAGATCACTAGAATTATGATATTTCATGTCCAATTTGAAGTCAATGATTTAAGTTTATTTAATAAAAATATTTAGGAAATAATCAAGTTTTCTATTTTCAAAATAGTTTGCAAATATGAATGAATTCTCCAGCATGTACAGTAAGTTGTATTAAGTAAGAAGGAATATCTCCATTTTATAGATGCCAAGATAGCTACTCAGGAGTTCCTGACTCCTTGTTTTGTGCATACAGTGATAGACTGCACCCCCCCTTCACTAGGGATTTAATCATAACATAAAACAATGCTGATTTTGGAGGCCCAATGTTGAATCTGTTAGAGGGGTGAAAGACCAGGCCCTTAATGGACTATACTCACAGTTGACTCTACAATATCAATATGAAATGTCACATCCAGCAATGTGCTGTACATTTTAATTCTCCTCCATTCCAAAGGACACAGCTCATTACATTTAGACCCAGAATTAAGAACAAGTTTGTTTGTGATGGCAAGAGCTCACTTTTAGTTATTCTAAGTTAATTACATTAGAGATGCAGACTCATATCACTAAGTTTATGGGGAAAGTTCTGTGTATTAAATTAAATATGAATAAATCCTAATATCATTTTCTAGCTTCCCAGATATGATATTTTTGGGAGCACCTAGACCCATATGGAGTCCTATGCTGCCCTGTAACTTTTGGGGTGCCTTGGTGCTGTAATGCTATAGTTTAGATCCCTGACACCTGTCCACAAGCACAAAGTCTCACCCTGGCTTCCACCAGCCTACTTTACTCCTTGCAGGGTGACACCAATAGCCCTTCCATTTCCAAGTCTTCCCAAATTCATCCTCCCCAGTTCTTAAGTACCAGACAATCAGACTGTTCCTTTCCTATGCACAACAGAGACTTGCTTGGGGTAAAAATTGATCAAATAGAAAAAACACATTCAAATACAAACTAGTGAGGGAAAACAAACATACAAGTTACACTGAAAGTCAACATAATGATGCAATCTCAGGCTTTGCACTTCTATATCAGGTAAAATCTTTTTTCTAATACAAGTTAACTATTGCCTTTTAACAGTTTCCCAACGTGCCCCCTATCTATTGAGGGCATCCAACCTTCATGGACAGCCTAAAGCTGTCCCTCATTTTCTGGATGGATTTCTCTTCAATTTTTTATTCAGTCATTACAGATATTCAAATAGGGGAAATTCTCAGTTATCTCAAAGTCTTTCCATTAACCCTAGTGGCCCATCATTGGTTTTTTCCTGGGTTGTACAATGTATCATTACTTGAGTTTAGTTTTGTGTAAACACCTAGCTTGGGAGATGCTTCTCTCTGGCTGATCTCTCCACTACCCTGCTCTGAGGTGGGGCCAAACTTTATGAGCACAGTTCTCTATGTACACAAATACACAAATTCATAATCATAGCCTAATTATACATATGGATGTTACTCAATATACTTTCATAGTACAACAATATAGCATCCAATCAGTTGGTTTAACTGCTCATTCTTGGGGCAAAGCTTTCTGTTCTCCCTTTCGGGGGTCTGGACCCTGCTTGTCACACCACAGTGCAGTTATTCTGGCTCTGTGTGCCATATTAGAATCTTTGCAGAGAGGTATGTTTCACAGAATAAAAACTAAAGACTGCCGGAGCAGCTGGAATGCCCCAAATTTCCCACACAAAGGTAACAAGATGAGATGGTCTGCCAGTTAATAAATGTCAAGTGATATTTGTACTCAAAATGCTAAAGGCAGGATAAGTAGCATCTCAAATTCAAATAAAAATGGAAGAGGAAACTTTAATAAAAATATCAGTAACTCCCTATGTTACTTTGATACAGTGCCCAGTTAAAAGTAGAGAAAACTGTTAAAGAGCAGTTCTGATAGGGACAGATTTTCAAAGGTAGATTGTTCACATTTTTAAGAGCAAATTAAACTACTACTAATAAAAAGGTAGTAACATTGCTCTGCATTAATTATACTGCACATACCCTGAAAAAATCCCTTAACACCTTTTAGTGTGGGTGAAAAGTACTAGCAATTCCATGGTCCCAAGTCAGAACAGAATGATTCCTGCCACTCTGCTTCCTGCCTTCCCATTTTCCTCCTGTAAAAGATGCAGAAGCAACATTTGGGCTGCATTGTTCCTTCCTCCCTCCAGCTCTTCCAGGGAAAGAGCTCATGGTTCCCCAGTCCAACACAAGCCATTTGATTGTTTAAAAAAACTGCTACTGTCTCTGCATGAGTGGATTTGTCATATCCCTGTAGTAGCTTGAAATAGAATAAACTAGGCAATATTAGCTCCTGAAATGCATTTTCACATTTGCTAATGTTAACTGAAAATGCAGACCATAAGTCATATGAGAGGAGCATGGGTTAGAAGGCACGCTTAAAACAACAACTGACTAGGCTGCTATTTAAGAGTACATGCAACCCAGGTTACAAGAATCCTAGCATAGCAAATGGGATTCAGAAGTGTACTACACACAATTCAAGGGGTTTAGGTTAGAGAAAACAGAAGGGGAAAGCTTTAAAAGATTTCCATAGTGAATAGAACAGTATTGTGGATATTGAGCTCAAGAGTATTTATGGGGAGGAATATAATTTCAAAAACCAAAATGTATTAAGAAGTTGAATGTTGCAAATATATAGAATTCAGTACGTCCAATCCCAAGGATTCAAATATGGACTCAGATCCTCTTGTGACCAAAATATGGGTGGCTTAAAATAATATCTATATATAGATATATTTCTCTATTATTTATTTTTCCTTAAGGAGAACTCAGCTGCATCTAGTGTTTCGAGAACAGGTGCAGGATGTAGCCAGAGAATGGGGAGAATTCTTGGCGGGAAACAGGAGCAGAAGGACCAAAAGAATGCATTATAAGTTGGTTGCCTGGGAATGCTTAGGTTTATATTCACCAAGGAATTCTCTTTGTAAACCGGGACTATTAAGTCACTGCGTCTGTCCATGCCTAATATCTTCACGGACAGAGAAAGTTTTAGAGGGAGAATTAGACTAACTATGCAGTTGATACAGGGACAGCAAGTATCAGACTTATCCATCCTTTTCTTACTACTTCTAAAGCCTGGGACTCTAGATTTCTTTCTCTACAGCCAGGGAGACATCTCTGTTTAGTTTTATTGATAAAGATTAGATTTGAAATAGAGTCTTGGCCTCTTGGACATCTACCCTGGGACAGACAGTGGAGGAAATTTAGCCTTTCCTAGATCAGAACACAGAAATTTATCCTTCCTGTGCTTGTCAGTAATTGATTTCTCTGGGGAAGGCTCAGAACCACTGTTAGTGGCTGCACACTAAGGGTCTTCCTAGAGAGGCCTGTGAGGGTGTAAAGCTTTTAGCTTTAGTAATGAAAAACTGGCTACTTTTGTCAGTGTTTTGTAGAGGTGGGGTTGTATCCTGCTTTGTGATGTCGCAGAAGTGTAGAACTGGGCTGCAGAGAATGTAAGGAGATGAGAAGTATGTCCTCTGTGTTTATTTCCTGCTTGGCTTGTCATGACCCTCTGTGCTGGAACCGGGTGAATACAATAAAAAGGTAAAAATACCCTTGCAGATATAACCCTTCTGCCAGGTGGAGCCAACAGCAATAAGGGTCAGGTTCAGTATTTAGGGGTTCCTTTTCAACAATACAACACAAAACTGGCTTGAGCCAGTGACCTGGGACAATTACACACCACCCCTTGGGTGCCTCTAAGAGGCAATACTTCCCCTCTCGCAAGCACAGAGTCTGAGTGTAGCAAAAACTTTTAACAAAAGGAGGAAAGTAACTCAGCATTAATTTAGGAAAACACCACAACTAGGGTTCAGAAACACAAACCATGAGCGAAAGACCCACCTCCAAGTAAGTTGGGTAGTGTCCTTTTCCCCTCAGGTTCTTAAATCCAGCAACCAAAATGTCCCTTTAACGTGCCTGTCCCGTCTCTGTACCCCACTCACAGTTGCTGTCCTTGGCCAGTGCAGCCCCAGAGTTCAGAGGATCATCCGCAGAGTTCACCTCCCACCCTGTGTGGACAGGGGGTGGTGGTAAGTAGTCACCCTACATGCTCCACTGCTCGGGCACTCACTCGTTGCCCCAATAGCAGATTGCTGCACCTTTGCAGGTCCCTGCTGGCCACTTCTCTCTGCCAGCTGCCCTTCTGGCTGCTTGCCATGCCTCATTACCAGCCTCGCTGCTGGCTGTGCCTCTCCACCACCTGCCTGTCTGGCCACTCACTAAGATGTCTTCAGCCCCCCACCATACACACACACTTAACACAGCTCTCAATGATTTCAGCTGTTAGTGGGGGAGCCTCACTGCTGGTGTACACTGGGCAGTCTCTTGCAATAGCGATACTGTCCCAAAGTAGGTATCAGTGATTTCAGCTCTGCAGCATTTAACAAGACTTTCAATTGAATCTAAATTTGCTCTTTATTATACCATGGAGAGAGAAAAGGTGAAATTAAGCAGGGTCCATACCACTAGATACAAGTACCTATGCCCATCCTATCTCAACTCATTGGGCTTTGGAACCCATGTCCCCTGCCTAGTGTGTGCCATTCAGTTGAGGGTGAGTCCCTCTTCAGGGTATGCCAGGTACAGTTCTGCTGTCCTCGGTTCACACAACAAGGATAACAACCCTTTATTACTCCTGCCCCAATAACAAGGAGACTGGGGATCCAACACCAGCCACAACTGATCAGTTGGGCAAGCAATTCCATCATGCTGAGCACCTAGGCAGGGTGGGTGTGTCCATGCAAACGAGATCAGCTTCTGAAGTATTTTTTCCACAGCTCACCACTAGATGTCAGAGGAGAGCTCATTCAGACTGCTTACACAGCTAAAACTTACCAATTCATGTCTCTTGTACTCTTACTCGGGACCATAGGCACTCTTCCCCTCCAGGGGAATCAATCAGTCCCGCATCAAGTGGTTTTTGAATTACAGTAAGATTAAACATAAATAATAATAATAATATGATAATGAATTTCTTTGGCCTTTAGCCTCACATCAGAATGAATATGTACTTTTAGCTGATGTATATCCCGGAAGACACAAAAAGATGCTGGATATTAAGAGGAATTTATACAAACTGGTAAAATACTAATATTTTCAAATGTGATGGTTCTTTTAGTAGTGGAAGAAAATATATGAAAAAGGTTAAATGAATTACAGGCTCTGTCTTTGTACGAAGGCCCAGATTCCTTTTTGTTAGTTATTAACACCATATTTTTTTCTGAATATGCATCACTCATTTTGGATTATTTAATTTAGCTTCCTTTCCAGATGAACTAGCTTTATTAAATGTTTGCCATGGATGGGCACGCAAAGTTTGTGCAGACTATAAATATCTATGATTAGTCTGGTACAGTATTTTGCAATCTAAGGTATATCAATTATGCTTAATATTTTCATCCAAGCTTGGGAAGGATTTTGAGAATACATGCACAAAGTCATTTGTGCGGACCATATCAACACAACCGGAAGACCATCTGCTTCTCTAAATTTATTCTCAGAGGTACAGATCATGTCTGATTTAAGGGCGTGGACTTACTCAGAGACAGTGAGGCTCACATGTTAACAGGGAGCTCCAACAAGTCACAATTCAAATCAGAATCCACCAACAGCAGTTATGGCTTGCCACAAAGGTCCTATTCTCTTACACTGAGTTATAAAGCTATTTTAGGGTACAGCTATTTTTAGCACTATTGCAGCAGCCAAAGTCTGTAGACCCAAACTCTGAGACTCATTGCTGCAGGATTTGGTTTTGCTTTTTGCAGTGTAGACGTGACCTGTATTCCCCTTTTAGACAGAAGTGAAATTTGATATTGCTTTAGTAAGTGAAGAGCAAGCTGGCTGTACATTGTTGCTTAGACTGGAGCACTGAGTGTGTAACAGTTTTCTTTGAAGTCATAGCTCAGAATCTTGTGTTCTAAGAATAAGTGCATGATGACAGAGGGGCATTTGGAGTTTGCTGTGTAACCATAACCTACCCAAGTTGCTATTTTGCTGTTAATGAGAGATGAGCAAGATATCAACCGATTTAGGATGTGATCTGAATCAACAGAAATAATCTATGAGGCAGCAGTGCAGATCTTGCGATGTCATTCAGGGTTACATAATTTGTTTCCTGATGTGATTCCAACCTGGAGACCTGAGTGTTTTATACAACTTCCAATTATTTAGAAAAGAAAACCATTATGGTTTTCAAGGTCACAGAAACAGTGCAATAGAAATATAGGTGCCAATAATTAAGGGTTGGTTCTCCTTTTCTAAATTACATTTAGTAAACTCCCTGAGCACCATAAACTGCCCTGAAAGCTCAACAAGGCACTCATAATCATAATTAGCCAAAGTCATGCCATGTGTAACTCCAGTCCAATATTTTGCCGATTTATCCATGATTTAATGACTTATCTTGTTCCTACTGAAGTAAATTGCAAAACTTCCAATTGGATTTGGCCTTAAGTGAATAAGGCCACATGCAAGTGCTGTGTATATTTAGCTAGATCATTAGTAAAGGGAATACTGTCAACAAAAAGAAAGCTTTGCTCATGTTCTGTTTAATTTTTGCAAGTATTTTTCTGTACTGTACCCATATGTTATTCTGATTGAATTGTATGTTCTGTAACGACATATTCCAGGTGTGCTGTCCTAGCATGGATCGCATGCAGATCTCTTAAATTTTCAGAGATCTAAACATCATCTCTATTTCTTATGCAGCTGTTAGACACAATTTGTTACGAGAACTTTGCATGTGGATATTTCATGTGAAGACAATTAAGGCCTAAATTACTACTCACCTGGCATTAACTTTCAGTTAAACAGTCATTTACCCATAATGTGGGGATAGTGGCCCAGTTACTTTGTAACATTTTACTTTATGTTGAATGATGTGTTATTTCCTGAAAGTGAGGAAATAGACAGCAACAAAGGCTGACTACAACCCGGTCAAGACCTGCTTGGGAAGATATTGAATGTTTCTGTGGTTACAGCAGGGGACTGGAATTTGAGACACCTGGCTTCTATTCTTGGCTCAGAAATGGTTAGGTCTTCTGCCAGGTGTCATTAGCAATATTAAGGACCAGGTTTTAAAATCAATAAAATGATTGTTTTAAAGTCTCCACTTAAAACTTTATCTAATCTCAAACTTCAGGAATTTAACATTTTACTGCTCCACCGTCTCACCATCACTTTTCCTAGTATTTCTTCCCTTGTCACAAACACTTCAGGGTACTTGGAAATATAAAATCACCTCCACCTTTTTATCTGGGGGAAAAAACATAGTAGTCATGTATTTACAAACAAATAACAATTGGCAAAACCCAAACAGTATTTCAAGGGCACAACTGACCCCACAGTCCCAATAATTAATTTTCTGACTTGTTTAGGCACAGATCTCTTACTCACAGGTAAAACTGGCTGGGCAACTACATTTCATATCTGTGAAAAATTTTGAGGGTTTGGGGGGGAAAACTTTGTCACAAATTGGGATGAAAATTGCAGGGCTCAGAGGAGGCCAAGGCAACTCCAGAAGTGTGGTTAGTGCTGGCTGGGTAATGTTGATGCAAGGGCCTCTGGAATGCCGCAACAGCAGGGCTCCTAGGGATCCCCAAATAATGCATTAGAGCAGAGGCTGCTCCTGATATTGAGGCATGCAGCTGGCCAGCAAGTTAAATTTAGCCTGTAGGACATGTAGGATCGAAAGAGCCACGTCCACTTTGCAAGTATATTAGAAAGCTAGTGAGGATACTTTGACTAATCTTACATACCACATATAAAATTGTGCAATCATTAATGGTAATGTGTCATGATTAGCAATTAAATTATCCCCCAAAGACCTAACTCCAGATTTCTCTCATTTTTTTCTGGCTTTTTTCCTACTTAATATTTTAGAGTGATTTTCATTAGGTGTAAGTATCTTTAGTTAGTCTATATTAATTCTTAACTGTAGATTCCTCCATTGCTAGATTAACAGAATTTACATTTGTGCTAATAGAAATTATATGGTGCATAATAGTGAAGAATTTGCAGTCATATATAATGTGTATGTATAATATTAAAACCATTGCTCTGTGTGCTGTATAGAAAATATATTTATGGTTAAATCCCTGAAGTAAAGAAGCCTTATTTGCCTGCTAAATATATTGAAATCACTCAGTAAATTGAGACCTGTTAGTTTAGTCTCAGGCCTGGTCTACAGTAGGGAGAGGGAGCGAGCTAAGTCAGTCTAAGTTACGCAACTTCAGCTATGAAAATAGCATAGCTGAAGTTGACATACTTAGAGCTACTTACCGTGGTGTCTTCACTGCGGTAGGTCAACTGCTGTCGCTCCCCCATCAACTCTGCCTATGCTTCTCACTCCAGTGAAGTACTGGAGTCAAGGGGAGAGTGCTTGGTGGTCGATTTATCACGTCTTCACTAAACACGATAAATCGACCCCTGCTGGATTGATCACTTCGGAGGTAAGTGTAGACATGCCCTCAGGAAAAAGATTGATTGTTGCAAGGTATTGAAGCAGGCCCTGTAACATGCCTAAGTTTTCAGGTGTTACCTTTGTGTCGCTCACTTTACTTAGGATCTCTGTGATATCTTCTAAGAATGGGCAGCCTTTTGCCCAGCCCCATTTCACTAAGTGCTCCATGCCAGAAACCTTTTACTTCCACAAAATCTGTCATTATTCCAGAATTCATTTCCTTGGAACGGCCTGCAAAGGCCAATAAATCAGTCCATTATCCTAAAGAAAACAAGGTTTACTACAAAACTGAGAATTTTTCAAGAAAACAACAGTTAAATGGAATCAACATGGCTTAGTGAAGCAACTTCGCAAAGCCTTAGCTCAGCAGGATAGAATGTCATTGTTACAACATTCCCCACTACCTTTGCATGAATGGAAAAAACTTTCACTATCTGTTCTTCTCAGGGTCCCATCCTAAGCTTTAGGTTTCTGCGTGCTATCATGCTGAATATTCTGTTAGCATCTCCAGTTCTATCTGGCACCCTGTGGCAATAAAGATCCTTTATTTCAGGTCAGCTTGATATGCATCTTTGAGATTGAGGCCCAGCTTCATTAAACACCCTTTGGCTGATTTGTGCTTTGTTTTGTTATACTGCTGTGATCCCTGTGAGGTTCTTTCTTAGCTAGTGAAGCCCAGAGAAATGATATAATGCACATAATTTCAGTTTTGCCAAACCAAAATTCCAGTCTCCTACGGCAGGCTATACTTTACCCCATATTTGTGTTTCATTTCCCCAAATCAATCCATATTCTTTTCCTCAAATGTACCTTCATGGGATAGTTTGGGTGAATAAATAATTAAGCACCGCCCCCACTTATAACCATTAGCACATGTGTAGTTCTTAATCCCAGACTGAAGAGTCAGATTTTCATACCCCCCAAGGTATCTTTGTTTTAACTTGCTTAATTGCTAGTTTAATCAGATCATGGTAAGCCCATATACTGTACTGAGGTGACTTCACTATTAATACCTAATATGATTTTTCACAGATGGTATTCAGACCATTAGAAGTTATAAATGTGGTGTATTGAAATATGTGCTAAAATTGTACCTGTCTCTTTAAATTCTCAGGGATTTTTCTGGTCCTGCTTGCAGGGTAAGGTGCTCGGTAGGGAAGCATGCATTCTGGGTCTAGGAGCAATCTGCAAAGAGCCAGCCTAGAACAAAGTGGGATGAGTTGTGCAGAATGAGTAGGGAACAGCCTGCTTTCTCTCTCTCTGTTGTTATTTTTTGTGTTAAGGTCCTGGATTTTAATAACTACAGTGGTGTTATTTTAGCACCTTCCAGAAATATAATTTTATGTTTTTATCTAATATCTCTATATGCCATGAACATATCAATAAACAGTGTAAGAGTAAGGAATGGATTACCTTAGGGTATAATGAGATGGGAATGGAAATTTTGAATTTGCTTAGGGAAGTTGCCACATGAAAATCCCTCTAGACTGATATCCTTTGTTTACCCACAAAAGAGGTACATTATAGGAAGTAGTAGTGCAAGCTTCCCAATATCTCCATCCACCCTCTTCTGGAAGAACCTACCTCTGGAGGGAGGGATGATAGCATAATTCAGTCTCCAGGGCCTTTTTGACACGTTTGTGCCTTGTCTATTAGCTGTGACCATGAGTTATATGATTTGAATACTTATCTAGTAGGACTGAGACTCATTTCATATATGGCACTTATCCTCCTTCACAAGATAAGAACTTTGGGACAAATTCTGATTTTTGTTACACTGATGTAAGTCTGGATCAAACCCATTTAAGTCAACATTGACACCATTATATCAGAGCAGGCTCAGGCCCTTTCTGTTTGACAAGGGCTCAATTTGAGAAGGTGAGCTAGAGGTGATATGCTTTGTATCCTATTTCTGGTCCTCTGAGCCATCAAGTTGCCCTAGGAGAATTACTGTTGCTTTAACTTTAAGAAAGTATTTTCATTTCTAAGATACTGACAAAATAGATCTCACTTATGCATGTTAACACATTATGAACAACCATGTAACTGAACTGAGGGCTGAACAATCCCAAATGGGTACAGTCTTGCCATTTTCTTCCTGGCAGAGAGTGTAGAAATCTCCCTAGAGCAAATTCTTCTTCTAATAGTACCTAAAGGGGAAATGTGGTGAGCTGAAGACAGTTATAAAGTTTAGACAATTCAACCTGGCTAGTACATGTACTATACATTGTTCCTTTGTAAAAGAGCTGAACTTTTAACTTTCCTCCCTTAAAAATTCCTCCTCCATTTCTAACAGATGAAATAGACTTCCATGCTGATTTCTTGTCAGCATATACTAGAAGAGATGATCTTTTGCAGCCTGCATTGTAGGAGGCTTTTCTTTATAGAATAGCACTTTATTAACCTGTTTTATTGGCATTCTTTAATTGAGTCTAAATTACAAAGTTATTTTAACTTTAGACTCAGGAATTGGGTTGGTATTTACTTGATTAAACAAAGCAACTGAAGTCCCCATCTGATTGTGTAACACTCAGACCTGTGATTGATTAAATCTGAAAGCTTATCAATTTGATTTAAATGATTGATGTTGATTATTTCCTTTTCAAATTATTCTAAGATTTTTGATCAAGACATTGAATTGAATGCCAAATACATTACAGCGGCTGTATTGATTGGATGGTTTTGATTTATGTGTTGATTTTTGATCTGAGTAATTTTAACATGGTTTTGTAGCAGTAATTAACATCTCAGTTTCAACAAACTGGAACTGGATTTTCCATTTAAAAAAATTTAGCTTTCTAGGGAGGGAGGAGGATTCATGAGATGAGTATTGTGTAAGTGTAATTTGACCTTTTATTCTCAGTCTAATTTTAGATTCTCTTTTGTTGATTTTGCAGACTTGATGTCTATAACTTATTCACCATTGGTGCAAAACATTTATTATTATTGTGCTACATGTTACATTAATATATATACTAACATTAAATTAAAATGTTTGCGTTTGTAACCATGCTGAAGTGATTATTATGATATGCGCACACATTTAAAATTGTATTTGTGTAGAATATGTTTGTGTCATAGTGTTTTAACTCAAGTATTTTCCTCTCTTGTTTTAAATACATAAATTAATCCAATAAAGTCCCTTTGAATATGATACCAGGGAACATCATATACATTTCAGTGATGTGGGTTGTAGCACAACACTGGACAAAAGAAGTGCCATGTTTAATATAGACCATTACACTTTTTCAAGAATGGAACTAATGCACTAGGGTCATGGGGGCGGGGAGGGGACTAACACCTCTGCAATAGTGTGAGATAGAGCCTTCTTCTGGTCATTCTGAAACTTTTGGCTTAGATTTTCCAAAATGGGTTTCCAAAAATTCTGCTCTTAAACCGATACTTAGACACCCAAATAAGTGACCAAAAATCCTACTAAAGCCCATAAGAGTTGCTGGCTGATTGGCATTTTTCAAAACATGAATTTAGGCATCTAAATTTAGGGACTCATTTTTGAAAATATAATCCTATATCAAGTGAGACAGTCAATGTATCCGTGTGTTCTTGAAAAAAGCTATGCACAATATCAGTGCTTATTAACGGTACTAAAATAAGTAAACTTGAAGTCCAATAACTGAAGTGAAACTAAAAGATTCAACTGAATTTCTAGAGAAAATAGATTTTTCTTAAAATGCAGCTATTTATTCAGACTTTTTCCAGTTTTCTATTTTCAGTTTTTCTCCTTATTAGTTCAGATAAAGCCATCTAGGAAGGACTTTCCCACTTATGGTGGTGTGGTGCAGTTTTATATGCATTGTTGATTCCCTAGATTGTGAGTATTGTTCCTATTGTGAGTTTCCCTTTAAAGTTTCTTGAGGGATAGGGTGCGGGAATGCAGCCTCCCTCCATATTTGGGAGCTGAAGTGAGTTGTATTTCTTTCAGTTTGATTCTCGTTACAAACCCCCAACTGTTGCTCAAAAAGCTCCCAGATTTCATGCATCTTCCACCAAGCTCTCTGTGCTATTCAGACTCAAACTGTTTTCTGAAAAAGCAAAAGCAAACCCACAGTTTTAGTTTATATAATGCTCAATGCTGGCACCAGCCCTCTATAGATACAGTGACTGCATGGAATTAACATGAGGGCAAAATTCACATTCTTGTGGAATGCACATGAGCCCCTTGCTCAATGCTCTAAGAGAACTCAGTGAAATCAAACTAGGTCTGCTAGTGGTTTTTATAGTATATTGCATATTCCTGGGGACACCCAGTTTCTTCTCTACCTTTTTATGTCTTCCTTGTACCTTGTGTACTGGTGCCATGTGAGTGCACAATGTATGTAAAACATTGCCAAACGAGAGTAGCAGCATTTTTCACTTACTGTGAACAAGAAAATAACTACCCAAGGGCAAGATAATGGAGAATCAGGCTCTATATTTGCTAATTTCATTTATACACCTTGGAAGAAGCCAGATGAGTAGAACTGGCAGAATAACAGTAAAAGATCACAAATAATGTATTCATTGATTTATTGGGGAAGAGGGAGATTATAAATAACATTGTTTGATTAACGCTATTCAACCAGTTGTAGAGCTAGATCAATAACGTAAACAATTTGCAAATAATTTTTCAGCAATTATCAGGAAACATTTTGTCAAATAAAGTATGTGTGACTAATATTCAAACTATCACTGTGGATCAGCACCTGTGTTATTCACCACCTGCATCTATAATTGTTTACATCAGACAAAATGTGCATCTGTAAATATTTGCTAATTGGTTTAATTAATGTCCCAATCCTTTGACTTCACTGAAAGTTTTTGGTGCACAGACTATGAGTAATAGGAAATTAATCAAAAGAATTCCTGTATTATGAAAATCTGTTTTAACATATTACTATTGTCCATAGGTCAGTGAGTATTCCAAGGCTACAAATATCCAGAGTATATTAAAAAAAAATCCAAAAAACAAAATACCCCACCACAGAGAAATGTATAGGGAGGAAATCAGTGTAATATTTGCTCTGTAGCAATGCAGATTGCAACATTACAGTACTAAAGGGGGAGTGGAGGGAACTCCACATTCATCTTAATGGAGTGCTAATGTCAAAGGCTAGCTTGGACTTTTTATCTTTTATATTTGTAAGTGGATTAAATGCTGATATAAAAGAAATCTGAATAGGGTCTGACCCAAGCAAGGTCCACAGCTGCCAGGTGTTAGGCAATATACAAGCTTGAATTCCCATACAAAAAGTTTCCAGTACTCCTTATTTCTTACCTTCAACACAGCTCATAAACCAAACTGAGGTCACTCTTGTTGACTGCTGTGCTGGACTGTGTTTTGAATTTGTGATGTTCATAAAATAAAGAGAGGTACTGTGAATCTGGGAGTGCATCAATCTCTGTACAGTGCAGTGATGCTAATTAGGGAAGACTGGGGTCAGCAAATGCCTGCCACATGGTTTTTGCATTTGATCAAAGTTCTATAGGCTGCAGAACTGGGGAAGGGGGGTATGGCTCAACCTCTTCTAAGTGATGGTGCTGTGCTAAATCAATATGGCAGTTGCCGGACCATCGTGCTGGCTGTATGGTCACAACGCCACTGAAATTTGATCGAAACACTCCTCCATCCAGGAGACCACAATACGTATCAATCTGCTGGAGATGAGAGCAGTTCACCTAGCCTGCAATGCATTCATCCCCCTTGGATTGTCTGACCACATCCTGATATTGATGAACGTCATGACAACCATCTTTGATATTAATAAAGAAGGTGGAGTGAGAGCTCATCCTCTATGTGTAGAGGAAGTGAAGTTATGGAAATGGTGCATCAAGAATCACATTACATTCTTGGAGACATACCCATCCAGTGTGCAAAATACTCTGGCAGACAATCTTACCATGTACTTCTCCATAGACCACGAATGGCAAATACACAATTCAGGCTTGACTGACGTCTTTCCCCAGTGGGGAACAGCATTCTCGGATCTCTTTATCTCCCAAACAAACAAAAGATTCAATCTCTACTTCTCTAAAGTAGCATTAGGCCTAGACTCCAGGAGCAATATCATTCTGTTATCTTGGACAGATCATCTGAGGAACTTCTTTCCTCCCATCATCTTCTACCTCAGAATCTACACAGAATTCACCACAAGAGGGATAGGAGTATCCTTGTTGCACTCAATTGGCCCAGACAGTTTTGGTTTCTGGACCTTCTATGAATGTCTTCCTGTCCTCTCATCTGTATTCAACACTTTCTGGATATGTTAGCTCAGGAGAAGGATAGGATCAGACATCCCAACCCAGACCACCTTCATCTCACAGCCTGGCATTTGGATGGGCATCGGACCGGAATATTCATGTTCAGAGGCCATCCAATGACAACAGAATGACAACAGAAAAGTCTCCACTAGAAAATACTATTTAGTTAAGCAGTTATTTCTCTACCTGGTCACAAAAAAAATATTTATCACCACAAATCAGCAGCTGTCCATCAACATGTTAGGGCCTTCTATTAGGTCATTAAAAGTCTACCTGGTAGTAACCAGTGCCTTTCATCCTCCAATGGAAGGCCACTCTATTTTTACTCACTCTACCACAATTCAATTCTTGATAGGCCTCTTTAGGTCCTTCCTGCTGGTGATAAAACCCACACCATAATGGGACCTCAGCATGGTACTCTCAGCTCTTACCAGAACACCTTTTGAACCAATGGCCATATATTCCATGCTACGCCTCTCCATGAAGTTTGCCTTCTTAATGCCATCTGTGATGGGGGACACTCACCTCTCGTGAGTGCCTCCTGTTGGGTGGATATTATGCTGCAATCTTTTCTGTTCCTGGCACCCCAATATATTTTTGACCTTACTTGGTAGGTCTTCAGTGGCTCAGCCTTCTGGCTAAGTCACACAGTTAATAGATGGATGGATGGCTGAAACCCTTCTGGAGTAGCAAAATTCAACAAATGGTTAATCTTCAGTCCTGTCTCTGAGCTCATTTAAATTCCATCCCTTTTCTCAGGCTTTTAGCAAAGAGTCTTGTCCGCTTTTTCAGGATTCAGGCCACTTCCCCATTGGCTGGTGAGGGGACCCAAGTCTGCTCACTACTCTGGATCCCAACCCAGGGACCCTGTAAACAACAGCCACATACTGCTTCTCTTAATAATTGCTGCTGCATTCCATGGGCTGCTTCCCAGTTTGTCCAATCATCTTCACCATTACCTTAGGCTTACAGTCCTTGGGTTCTTTCTGTCTTATCCTGCTCAAGCAGGTTCTCTCACACACCTTTTTGCCCAGAGACTCTCTAAATGGATCTCGGGATATGTTATTCTTGTTATCAGTTGGCACGTATACCTACCAAGCCCAAGGTGAGGGGCCATTCTGTGAGAGCACAGCAAGTCAACAACATCTCCTCAATAAGTACTGTGACTCTAAGAGCTCCTCAATATCCACTAGCAGAGGATTAACTATGATGTAACAGCAAACCCTAGCTGGTCTGTTCAACCCACTAAAACCTAACACATTGCTGTCATGGTAATTATCTACAAAGGATGTTGTGTAAGGTATCAAACAAAAACTTATATCATTTTTGTGGTCATCGTGATCACTGTGTGATGCATCTATGGACAACAATTAAGTAGTAGTATATGTATACTGAAAATATGTTTAAACCAATTAAACCAGGCTGGGTTGATAAACCCAGGCTTTCCAGACAAAGGAATGTTGGGTTGCCTGTCTGCCCAGGTCTCAAATGTAAATGGAGGAGCTTTAGCCAGAGACAAGGGGAATTATGCTTGCATATTGAGTCAACAGGAAAAGCAAATTAACAGAAGAGCGAGACTATTAGAATAGTATAGACAGCATGGCGTCTGCACCCTGAAAAACAGTGAGAGAGGCACTTCAAAGAATACATTTCAAAGGTTATTGGACTATAAGAAGAGGAAAAAAGACATAGTGGTTATCCATCACTGAAGGATCAAAAGAAGCAGTGTTTTTTGCATCTGTGAAGCTAGATCCTCGCCCAAAGGGTCTTGTGATGCTCAGAGGAGGCTTTCGTTGAGAAACTCCCTTAGAAAAGGATTGTAACTTGTTAAGTTTTAGTCACTAGAAGGCGTGTTGTGCCTTTGTTTTATTTGTAACCATTTTCTGTTTCTGTTATGCTTGCTTAGTATCTTTATAAATAACTTATTTTTAATTTACTACAAGTTCATCTCAGTGTAATATACTAAAGTGTGAATCCTCAGCTGAGCTAACAATCTAATGTATATTTTTTCTCTTTGGGGACAGCACACTTGGTAATTTCTGTGCATGTCCAGTGACAGGGCTGGATAACATTTTTCAAGGGGGTTCAGGAGCTGAAGTGCACCAAGTGGGCACTGTGGATGGGCATCAGACCGGAACATTCATGTTCAGAGGCTAAGTAAGGACTGGTGGAGTCCTGAGGAGTTTATTGGGCTGATTAACAGACTGGAGTGTCAGGGAGCTGAGACACAGTTTAGCATCAACAAGTCTCTCTCGCTGAGATGGGTAACAAGGAAGCTTACTGTTCTGGATTCCTCGAGAAAATGTCACAAGTACCAATACCGGACATTTGTAAGGTGGCTACCTGGAACTCCATTCACACTTTTACATTATGCCCTGGTGCAGGCTTCCTGAGCTTTGAGGAAAGCAAGTGTTACAGGACTGAGTCCTAGAACAGAGGTGCAGGACAGATTAATTAATGTTGGTAAGGAATACAATTGCTGAATTTCTGTGCCTTTCCCTACCTACTACCACAAACAATGAAACAGAGCTACAAAACTATGATTTCAGTAATGGAAATACTGATTGGATGGAGGACCCATGGCAGCCATCTAGAAGATTCAATTCCAGTACAATACCACTAGGCCAGCAACTGGCAATTCTGTGCGCTTTGGCCCCAGGCACCAGTACCTAGCAGGTATTCCAATGGATATGTACATGCTTGAGATTAGAAGTTGTTTTTCACCCTTCCGTAAATATAGCCTTCATTTGCATTTTCATCTAGTTTGCCAAATGTCACTTTTTAAATATGAATTTATTAAATGTCAGCCGAGCAGGATAATTTAAATACTTATTTTCTCCTCCCATTATTCTGTTGCCACCATCCTATTATTAATGGCATTTTAACTGTTGATTGCTTATATTGCTGATTAGAACCTTTGTCTCCATTTAAAAAAAAAATTAAAAACAAATTCCTTCAGGCTTAGAACTTGTTTTTAATGTGGCCTGATTTTCCTTTCCTTGGGTAAGAAGTGGATACAGACAATGGAATATAATTGCAAAATGATCATGCAAACTCCCATTGAGATGCAATTTATCTTACACTGAAGATGATTCCTGCCTTCCATCCACCTAAAGCTGGGTCTCCGCATCCTTGTGCTTTTCGTTTACTACATCTCATCAGAAGCCTTCCAAAAGAGACCCAATTAATTGCAACTACAATTGTCACTATCAAATTATCAATCTTGTGCAAAATCTGATTCTCTAATTAATGTTGTAGCATATGTGCATTAATCTGTCTGCTACTTCTGCTCTCTAATGAGACAGATACTTATAATGCTTTCTTAAGAAATAATAATAAACTGGCAATGCATGACACTGCTGGCTAATTAATAAAATAATGACAGCTTTTAGAATCCCCATGCTGCAAATCTTACATCTTTAACATTGTTACTATTTGTAGCTTTAGATGCAGATAGTGAGGCTATAGTCGGCAGTAGAAATTTGCAATTAGTAGCCTTTGAGTAAACAGACAAGGTGCTAGATTCAATCAGTATTGCTTAGAACACCTCCCTAAAACAAGACTGGGATACTCTCTGAAAATGCAATATAAGTGCAATGGAAAATGTTCTGTTTATAGTGACATCTAGTGGCACAAGATTCTTTTGTCTAAAATGAAGAGCCTGATTGAAATGGTGTTAAATTATATTTAATACTTTCTGTGTTGCCTTGAGTTCCAAATCCTCACCTATTGTAAAGGGATATAACTCCATTTACTTCAGTGGAGTTATGCTGATTTACACCGGGCTGTGGTTTGTCCTAAAAGCTCTGTTAGTGAAAGTGTACTTTCTCTCTCTCAAGTAATTTGACATAGTAGAAACACCCTTTTTGCCAACCCAAGGTCTGACTGTACATGAAATCATGTGCTTGGAAGTACTGCAGTAATAACAATCCCTTTCAGTGCATTCCTGCATTCAGTACATTCCTACAGTGGTCTGTATTATCTCCTTTGTGTATGTTATCATATATCATAAGCATGCATTCATGTTGTCAATCTCTAATTTCTGCTGCAATCATTGTCATAAGAGTGAAGTTTCTGCATTGTAATGCCTCATTTTTTGACTTTTCAATATTCTACTCTTTGATCGTCTGTCCATTTCACCTCTCTCCCAGGTTACTGAAGCTGTAAACAAGGGAGAGTAGGAATGGCAAGCAAATCAAATTCCTTTGCAAGAACATTACAAAAGGTCAAAATATTACAAAACAGCATTTTATTTCACAGAATATACAGTCTTGTGCTCCTCTTCAGATGCCATGTGGATTTGGAGAATTGTTACAGGTTTAAATGCAGAACCTTAGGAATGAGTTAATTCTTAAAGCAGATTTTGATGCAAATATCTTAGAGTTAGGAAGATTATAGGTACTAGAATGAAATTCAGTACAGTGACCTCATGTACAATTGTCAAAATGTCTGAAATTAGTCTGCATATAGAGGGTGTTGTGTTCATTTAAGAATCCCTCATTGCAAAATCCCTACTTTGTCTTTGAGATACTGAAAACTGATGGCATGCTGGGGAAATCTGCAAATATCAGAAAAGCAAACTACACACATGTAAAAAAATCCTTCCCAGAAAACCAAATAATTGCTAGGTTCCCTTGTTGCAAATCCAGATTCTTCTACTAACTAAGGCAATGTTGGCTTTTCCCTCTGTTTGCCTTTTATCTAGTAAGGGCAGAAAAGCACTCAAAGCAGACTAGCCACAGAAACAATATTTGTCAGCATTGCAGCACAAGAAGACAGTTGCTTTCCTTCTACAATTTCATTTTTTTTTACAAGGCAGTATGGTTTGTAGCTTCTTTTAGTGAATGGTGTCTAGGATATTTCTAGATTATTTATTAGATCATAGGTATTTTTATAATAAACTCTCTTCTATGCCTGTAGTCACTGAAACATAATTCTGATTTGGTGCAATGTGGCAGCAGAGCATCAGGGAAAACCTGGCACTGCAATCTACAATGGCCCAGGAAAGCTACATGAAGGTTTTTAAAAAGCAAACATATAATACAGTTTTCAGTTGCAGAAAGTTACAGGTGAGGTACGGTGGATGTGCATGGAGGAAATAAGTGACTTGATCCCAGTCATGTGTCTTTTCCCAGTGACGAGTAGAAGATTTTTCTTCCTGGAGATACACACTATTCTTGTGTTAGTTTCTCTTCACTGTGCTCAGAGGCTTGATTTTATGTACTATATAACCAAAAAGGAGGTAGTTGGGTTTTGTGACGTTCTTTCCTGTAGGGATAAGGGAGTTTGAGATTTGTGCATCTCTCAAACTCTTTTTTTAGGGAGTCAGGCCAAGATTGATAAAGGTATTAAGGATCCTAACTTCCATTAAAATCCGTGGAAGTTAGGAACTGAGAGTAGTTTTAATACAGCCCCTTTTCTTCAGTAATTTAAACCCAAGTTTTTATCTCCACAAAGATTTCTATGATCCCCTTCTGAATCTGCCATGTCCTTCATCCCATTTTCCCTGATGCCTTCCTCATCTTGGGTCTTTACTCTGGTAACAGACTGTCCCTTGGCTCTGATTCCTTACCTACAGCATGGATTCCAACTTGTGAAGTCAGTTTGATGCTAAATGAAATAGGGTTTAATATTGAAACCCATAGTAGTCTTCAGTAAATCTTTATTCCAGGCAAATCCCGCACTGTTTTTAAGGACTTTAGGATTTGGTCCACTAGGGGTATGTCTACACTGGAATAAAACACCTATGGCTGGCCCATGTCAACTGACTCAGGGTCCCAGAGCCGTTTCCAGCCTGAGCCTGAACGTCTATGCTGCAATTTTGTAGCCCGACAGCCTGAACCCTGCAAGCTCCAGGCAGTTGACACAGGCCCGCCACAGATGTTTTATTTCAGTATAGACATACCTTATGAAAACAGAGCCTTAGGGCTAGTCTACAGTTGAAGCGCTATAGCAGCATTGGTGCACCTGCATTGGTGAAGCTGCACCTCCGTAGCATGTCTGGTGAAGATGCTCTATGCTGACGTGAGAGAGCTCTTTTGTCCACATAATAAAACCACCTCCACAAGAGGTGGTAGGTCTGTCAGCAGGAGAAGCTCTCCCGACAACATAGCACCATCCACATTGGTGCCTAGGTTGGTGAAATTTACATCATTCAGGGGGTGGCTTATTCACACAAATTACACTGATATAAGTAGCAAAGAATCCTGTGGCACCTTATAGACTAACAGACGTTTTGCAGCATGAGCTTTCGTGGGTGAATACCCACTTCTTCAGAAGAAGTTCTGAAGAAGTGGGTATTCACCCACGAAAGCTCATGCTGCAAAACGTCTGTTAGTCTATAAGGTGCCACAGGATTCTTTGCTGCTTCTACAGAACCAGACTAACACGGCTACCCCTCTGATACTGATATAAGTGATAGTGTGTACGAGGCCATAGTCTCTTCACAGAGCTGATTGGAAAATCTCCATCAAAACAAACTTTGATTTAAAAACATTGGTAAATATTTGCCATTCCTCCTGTTTTGTGAACAGCTCTAGTTCATTTAAAAAAAAACAACAACCAAACAGCTGTTTATTCATGTAATCATAATCCTGCCTTTGGGCCTGATCCTGTGAGGAACTGCGTTTCATTAATGACTGAGCCCCTTGTGACATTCTGCTTACATGATGGGTAACAAAAATCAAATTCAGGTGTGGAATATGCAGCAAGAGTGGATGAGGAAATAAAAAACATTTGTTTTGATATAAATGTCCCTAGTAATAAGAGAAATAAGGAATTATTCAAAACATGAGAACGAAGCAGAATAGCTTCTAAGATGAAGAATGTTTTTAAACTTTGCCATGAGGCATGTGAGTAATTTTTTACTACTTAAACTACAGGCATGTGCTTAGAAGAAGGTGCATATATTAGTCGGCAGTCTCCCAAGAGTTAAATCGTGATCCAGACTAATGATTCATTTACAGTTATTGGTAAACTTGTTTGTCCATACCTGCGCATTGACAAACAATCTAATCTCATGTTTTTCACAAGGCCTGTAAAACCAATACAAATCCTATAAATCACAGCCAGTTGGTATTTGACTTATCCTTCAATCTACATTCACAGCTGGACTCTGGTATATTTCAAAGCATCTGAGCAGCTTGCTGGGGCACCAAACACCACCTCTCCATATAGGACTTATTTGAAAAGTATGAAAAACAAACAAACAAAACAATCCTAACTTTCCATGCTAGAAATAGAAAGGCAAAGCAGCAGAAGAAAATGATGTACTTTCACTCATGACTGTGGAGTCAATGGGAACCACACATTTGATTCTGAAGACACAGCTTGTCCTTTAGGATTTAAGTTATTATCAGCAACTCATGAAAATAATATACAAATATTGACTGGATTTGGGGGCAACAGCTGCAAAATCTTGCTTGTACATTAAAATAGTAAAAATGTTCACTAAGACTTTAGGCAATAAGGATAATTGAAAAAGGCATTTTAACCCGTGGGTAAGTGTTTACTGCTCTTGCCATCCAACCCAGTTGGTATTTGTTTTACTAGTCCCATTGATCTTTTAAAGTAGCAATGGTAAC
This sequence comes from Mauremys mutica, assembly GCF_020497125.1. Taxonomy (NCBI): domain Eukaryota; kingdom Metazoa; phylum Chordata; order Testudines; family Geoemydidae; genus Mauremys; species Mauremys mutica. The sequence goes on along the minus strand of NC_059079.1, from coordinate 84,694,700 downwards.
AATGTTACATTGAAAGTGACTAAGGCACTGAACTGGGACTGTAGTTATGGTTTCAATTCCCAGCTCTGATATTTATGTCTGTTACATAGTCTCTCATTGCTTCTGTCCCCGCATCTGTAATGGGGGGAAATACTTCCTTTGTCCGACCACTTGGCACCTATTGTATAGCTTGTAAGCCCTACTGTGTCTCATTATGTGTTTGCACACTGCTTAACCTAATAGGGCCCTGATCTCGTCTGGGGCAGCCTCTTGACACTACTGTAATACAAATAAATAACTCTGAAGATGGATTAGTGCTCTCAGTAATTGTACCATTGTTCAGTTTGCAAACAACACCCCATACTATTTTCACACGCGTTTCTAAACTTATTTTGGAAACTTAAAAATAAATTATAGTTAATAAAAACATATCATTCTTCCAACTTCTTCTGCATTCATTCAAAGGGAGATTTTCTGTGTGGATATGTCCGTAATATCTCCTTACAGTTTTTTTTAATGTGCAGTTCTTTCAGCCACCAGAAAAGTCAAGGAAGAAAGGAATATTAAAAACAAACAAGGCATGAGAGAAGAGTATAATAAATAATGTTTTCAGCACTACATGTTACATGTAGGGCCTGATCCAAAGCACACTGAACTCACTGGAATGACTCGCAGTGATTTGAATGGGCTTTGGATCAAGTCTATCATACATATGGTCATGCTTTTATTGCTGTGATCAGAATGTTACCAAATATTGGCTATTTTTCTATGGGATTGATTCAGAGCCACACTGCCTCTAGGGACAGAATTCCGCACCGAGCTCCCTAGCATTCAGAGAAAGCAAGTACCTGTTCCAGAGTGCTGCTTTCTCCCCTTTGGATGCCAGTTCCATTTTGAGGTCCAGCATGTAAGAGGACCTTTTCCCACCACAATGTCTCCACTTCTTTTGGGCTCAGTTGTAGCTCCAGAGGCACTAGGATTTAGCAATCAAGTGTAGGGGCTGAACCTGTGCCTAATACCCTTTCTACAAATCAGGAAAGTGGAAAAGGAAACCTCCTTGTGCCTCCTTCCCGTCTCATACACCCATGTAAGATCTGGGCACAATTTGGCCCTTCACAATGATTATAGACAAATTCTAGAGGTTAACCACTTTAGACTTGAATAGGGAACATTTAGGAATGCTAAAATCAGATTTCTTACTCTTCATAAGACAATCCCTAACATTTACACAAAATGGGCCAAATTTTCAGCTGGTGTAAATCTGCATAGCTCCAGTTGATTTCAGCTGAGGATTTGACCCAGTACTTTTGCTGACAGTAAAACCGGTGACTGTGTTGATTCTTTACAGTTCTTTGCTACTGTTCTTCCAAGGTCTTATTCTGTACTTTCAGTGTATGAGTGTTTACTTACTTTAGTAAAGCACAGAATCCTTGTGTTTCTTTCTGTTGTACCCCATCAGAACATCAGCAGGAAAATCAATAGGGAGTCATATTGTCTGAAACGTTAAGAAGAGATATTGAACAATTTAACGTCTTCCTTTGTCCAGTGATGTAGAAGCAAGTGTTCTCAAACTAGGAAAAGATATATTTACACATTCAGAAACGTACTGGAATTAACTTCATGATAAATATATGGTTCAAAGGGACACATTCTGCTTTCAGTTACACTGGGGCAAGTCTATTGAAGTTAACTGTCCAATTAACTTATTTTGGTCAGATATATGTTTCTGCATTTCTAGAGAGCAACTGATCCTACCTTACCAATGTGAGGTGTTTTGTCTTATTGACATTACAGCAAGACTTGAAAGCTTGTACATTGGCACATTTGAAAAGTGGCAGAGCTCAAAGATTAACATGTAATAAATGTTTAAAAACAATTGACTTGTAGACTATACAGACGTTGCTTTAATTTCTCTGGCTCTCTTCAGAATGAGATTTTTTTAAATCATTTTTTTTTACATTGAGTGGGACCTTATTCCCTGAGTTGAATTTAGTGGCACAATCTGAGGTGTAAGACTCCGTGTAAGTTAGGAGGGATGCTGAGATAGGGCATGTTAAAGTGAAGCACAAACAGGACTTATATAAAAGGCAAACATAACTTTTGGCATCAGACTTTTATTATTTTTTTTAAGATGAAAACATCCATTGTTTAATTATCTAAAATGTTTAAAAGTTAAAAAAAATCTTAATTGACAGAAACATTATGAGCATCCCAGACTAGTAACCTGCTTTCTGTTCTGTCTTGTGTAAAGTGTCTGTGAACAAAAATTGATGCACTAATATTTGACATTATATTTTTGAGGCTTGTACATTGATGATTTATAAACTATGTGAAATCTTTGTCAATAAGCATTTTTTTAAAGTGGAGGTGCTTTGCTTTGTTCTTGTCATTTTTTAATTTTAAAAACTGCTCTGGGCTGACCTCCTAAGCACCAAGCTTAGCCTACAGCACATTTGCCATAAGATTTTTTTTTTATAAAATCTTATAAATAAGAGATCACAATGAAAATGATGACTGAATGTGAATTTACAACATTTCTTATAGAGGCTGCCAGATTAAGGGCCTGATGTTTAAAAAGAGGCCTATTTTTGCATATGACTTTACTTCAGGTGCATGTGAAATTCAGGGATGGCTGTATACAGGATCTAGGTATATGTGCACAGAATAGCTCCAGTTTTGCAGTAAATGTATGTAGAAAAGTAGCTGCACTATAGATAGCAGTCCTTCTTTTATGAAAATTTGGCCTTAAAATATCCAGCTTTAAGATGGCACTGTTAATTTGTAAAGCTGGGTATTGTCTCTGGTTATAGTCTCAGTCCTTGATCATTATCTATGTGCAGCTTGTGTAAATGGTTTCAGCTACCATTCACAAATAACGGTAACAGTATGTGTAAAATAAGCACAGAATTTCACAGGTATCGTACATATGCCTGTGCTGTTGGGAGATTATGGCACTGATTTTCAGCATAATTCTCACAGCATACACCTGGTCTTGTTGCTTTCCTTGGAAATGTTTTTCCTTGCTAATGTACTTACACGTTGCACAAATATGTGCTTAATTATTTTCCTTAATCTGTAGGGGTCATTGACTGACGCACAAGCGCATTGAGAATTTGGCTGTCATGCAGCAAAGGTTCTTTGAGTTTGCTTGCCAGCTCTGCACAAAAGTGTTTAAAATGTTTGCTTAACTTTATCCAAGAGCTGCCACTTAATGCTTCATGGAGATGCTACGTAGGAATATAAAATGTGAAGGTCAAAGATGATATGAAACACCATGCAAATAACATCAACCTTTCAAAATATAGAAGAAAAATAAAATTATATTTAGACCAGATCTCTCAGTATTTTTGAGATGCAAGGACAAGAAAAGACAGTTCCATGACATACCTATCTGTAGGATTCTCTTGCACATTTCCTGTGTTTCTCTTCCCTGACTTTGGTTTTTTGCTTTCTTATCTAGACAGAAATGACAAATCTGGGAAAAGGATACAGGGCAGCTGAGCTATTTAACTGCTTATTTGCCTGGACTAATTGTCAATATTTGTCCAAGCAAACAAACAATTTGCAGTGTTTTCTGGAATGTGTTGCTTTTAGGAATAACATGTTAACAGGGACAGGAACTCAGTCCAGGGGTCTCTTGGTTGATGGTACTGTGGAATTCAAAGCAATAAATCCTCTCCAAATATATAGTTGTAGAAAAGCTGCAGCCTTTTACTTGCCAAATCCCCAGTGTTTAGTTAGACGATCAAATATTTTCTAAGGCACTCCAGTACCAATTAGATCATCTCCAGATGCTTTGGTACTGTGAGTGGCAAGACTCAAATTCACTTTTAATGAACCATATTTTAATGTCAGTCACTCCTATCTACTTAAATGACAAAGAGCTCATCTGACTTTGTAATGAATCTCACAACTGTATCATTTCTTGAGCCTCTGTCTCTGTATTGTACTGGCCTGCGACAGCAGTGAGTTGACAGTCTTGAGTAAACTGTGTTTGTTAGGAAAGCTACAGTATCTAAAGAAATGACATCTGGAACAGCGGGAGGTGCTGAAAAGTCAAGTGTGGAATGCAGGAGCTGTTGGATGGGAAATGGGTTAGCTGTGCGGGGGAGGGGGAGTGGAGTAGGAGGGGGTTCGATGAGATAAAGGGGGCCATGGCAATCCATAAGACAATGTTAAACAGAGAAACAAATAACATAAAAGAGAAAGAACTGTTGGATGATTGATTAGTGTATATTCAAGGGTATGCATGTGTCTACTGGGAGTGTGAAAAAGACCAGTGTGGATGATCAAGCAGGTGCATAAAGCAATGAAGGCTAAGAAAGGTATTTGAAAATTAAAGAATGTACTAGTGGCTGTGATAAATTAAACAAAATGCTTAAACTACATAAGGACTAAGATGTCAATGGCAAACCTTGTAGGGTGTACTGAGACATTGTATAAAAAAAATTAAATGCTTACAGTACTTTGTCTATAAGCCAACATATGTTTGCTAAGAGGAGGAAACGTTTTGCTAAAAAATCAAGAAATGATAAAAAGATTTATAGAGTGAAGGCTGAGAAAACAGCAAGGCCAGACAGGATCTAGCTCTGATTTCCCCAGGAAATGGGGAATGAAATAGTGATATATTACAATAGTCTTTGGAAACAAGTGGAGGTGGGCAAAACGTAATAATTCTCAATATTTAAGAAAAGATTGAAGGAAGAACTAGGAAACTGCCCATCGGAGAGCTTAAATTTAGCAACAAGGAAGATATTGGAATAAAATGTTAATTGAGAAGAGAAATTGTGAACACCTAGAAATAAGGTTTACTCATCCATCTTTTCCTTAAAATCCATCTCAGTTTCACTTTCCCCCACTTACAAAAGCTTCTTAAGTCCCCCCATGATGTTTTTAGCAAGATCTGTCTTGTAGTTTGAAGGAGCCACAAGGAAATAGATCTTCCTTTGAACTGGTTTCTGTTGTACCTGCTGTATTTATTACTTGTCCTGTATTACTTTTATTTGATTTTGTATCTAAGATTCAGTTGCCTATTCAATAAATTCTAACATTAGTCAGATTTCTTGGCTGACATAAATATTGATTTACTCTGACTGATGATAGAATCAATCTCTTTGAGGTATGTGAAAATACTCTGTTGAGGAGTCTATTCAATAAGCTTGTCTTTCAGCAGTTTGTGCTTGAGCGTGTATGTCTAGTATATGTGGGTATTTATGCATTTGAAATTTTTTATACATGATGAGTGAACCAGGAATGCACTAGTAGCACAAGAGGTTAGTTTATTTCAGCCCATCACGTCTTCTTTGCTATCTTGTGTACTGAGCTCAGTAAATGTGTCATGCTGAATAAAAATTCCCCAACTGTACTCAATTGAATTAAAAAAAAGTTGAGTAAATAAGTCAATGAAAAACGATGACCTGTTTTGTTCTTGAAATGTTCTGTTGTGTTCCTTAAACGAATAAAGGAGCTAAAAATATGTCATTTCTATTGTCACGAGAAAAGAAATAAACTTACAAAAGGATCCTGTGCTCAGTGTATTGTGTTCTGCTCACATTTCAATTAACCTTGGAGTGATGAGCTTGCATTGTAGGGTTATGTACTTTAGCTTGAATAGTCTCATATCTGAAGGAAGGGGAGAATACTATATGGTTCTCTCCTCCATGTTAATCTGGTATTCTCTTTTTTATGATGTAGGTGTAGGTCAAGGTCCTGCCCTTACAATGATGATGATGTTTGTCCATCGTTGTCAATGAAGACCTCAACAACTCATTTGTTCGATGACCGGACTCTGTGCGTCCGAAGATGACTGATCAGTCCGATTCGGGCGTGGAACATCCTGTCACACGTTGGGCAGACATGTGATGGCACTGTTGATAATGTGCGGGCAGCTTTGGACTTGCGCAGCTCATGCTTTCTTTCAGCCTCAGCAGTACGCCTCGACTCAGAGGTATTACTGCCTGTGTGAATGAGGCTGCGCCATGCTGGACGGTTCAGTGCGAGGGTTTCCCATGTGGCGATGTTGATCTCGAGGGACTTCAGAGAGGTCTTCAGCGTGTCCTTGAACCGCTTCTTTTGTCCTCCATGGGAGCGCTTTCCCTGGGAGAGTTCTCAGTAGAAGAGCTGTTTAGGAATGCGCTTGTCTGACATTCTCACGACATGTCCGGCCCATCTGGTCTGGGCTCTCATCAGCAGTGTGTAAACTGACGGCAGACTGGCTCTGGTAAGGACTTCAGTATCGGGCACTTTGTCCTGCCATCTGATTTTTAGAAGCTTTCGCAGACAGGAAATGTGGAAGTGATTGAGCCTTCGTGCATGACTCCGATAGACAGTCCACATCTCGCAGGTGTACAGCAGAGTTGGAAGCACCACTGCTCGGTAGACCTTCAGCTTCGTTAGTAGGCTGATCCCTCGACGTTCCCAGACGTTAGAGTGCAATCGGCCAAATGCAGAGCTGGCTTTAGCAATTCTGCAGTTTACTTCATCATCAATTGACACTGCTCGGGAAAGGGTACTGCCCAGGTATGTGAAGTGGTCCACTGCCTGAAGTCTCTGTCCATTTCAAGTGATGGACAGTTCTGAGTACGGAGCGTGGGGAACTGGCTGGTGCATGACCTCAGTCTTCTTGATGTTAATGGTGAGACCAAAGTTGTTGCATGCAGATGAAAACTTGTCCATACTGGCTTACATTTCTGGCTCTGTACTAGCATTCAGAGCACAATCATCGGCAAAGAGAAAGTCTCGAAGTACAGTTTCCTTCACTTTGGTGATGGCACGCAGTCGCCTCAGATTGAATAGTTTCCCGTCAGTTCTGTACTTCAGGCCTACTCCTTCAGGGCAGTGTTGAAAGGCATCAATCAGAATGGCAGAGAATATCATAGTGAACAAAGTGGGTGCTAAAACACACCCTTGCTTGACACCATTGGTGACTGGGAAGGCCTCAGATGTTTCGCCATCATCCAGGACACGAGCCATCATACCATGATGAAATTGACGTACCATTCGTATGAATCTGTCTGGACAGCCGAATTTCAACATGATCCTCCACAGGCCCTGGCGACTGACAGAGTCGAACGCTTTTGTGAGGTTCAAAAGTTGTGTAGAGTTCACAATTCTGCTCTTGACATTTCTCCTGTAGCTGACGTGCAGCAAAGATCATGTAAATAGTCCCACGTCCCTTGCGGAAGCCGCACTGTGATTCTGGCAGTAAGCCCTGCTCCAGGTGAGTGATCAATCGGTTCAACAGAACCCATGCAAGAACTTTCCCCGCTGTAGAAAGCAGCGAGTTTCCATGGTGATTGTCACATACCTGGTGATTGCCCTTCCTCTTATAGAGGTGCACGATGGATGCATCTCTAAATTCCTGTGGAATGGATCCTTGCTTCCAGAAGGACTGAAACAGCTCAGTGAGTTTCCGTAGCAGCACGGGTCCACCGACTTTGTACACCTCTGCTGGTATGGCATCTGACCCTGGGGCTTTGCCACTTGACAGTTGGTTGATGGCTTTCTTAACTTCATCCTCTTCTGGTGAAGCATCTATGGAGTCATTGACTGCAACCTGGGGCATCTTGTCAATGGCCTCATCATTGATGACTGAGGGGCAGTTCAGAACTGCTTCAAAATGTTTAGCCCATCTCTGGAGAATCTGCGTCTTCTCTGTAAGGAGAACAGTGCCATCAGAGTTCAGGAGGGGAAAGCTCCCAGAAGACTGTGGACCATAGAGTGTGTTGAGGGCTTCATAGAACTGCTTATAGTCGTTCCTGTTCACATACGCCTGTATTTCATCTGCTTTAGCGCTCAGCCACATAAGAACATAAGAACGGCCATACTGGGTCAGACCAAAGGTCTATCTAGCCCAGTATCTGTCTACCGACAGTGGCCAATGCCAGGTGCCCCAGAGGGAGGGAACCTAACAGGCAATGATCAAGTGATCTCTCTCCTGACATCCATCTCCATCCTCTGACGAACAGAGGCTAGGGACACCATTCTTACCCATCCTAGCTAATAGCCATTTATGGACTTAGCCACCATGAATTTATCCAGTTCCCTTTTAAACATTGTTATAGTGCTAGCCTTCACAACCTCCTCAGGTAAGGAGTTCCACAAGTTGACTGTGTGCTGCGTGAAGAAGAACTTCCTTTTATTTGTTTTAAACCTGCTGCCTATTAATTTCATTTGGTGACCCCTAGTTCTTGTATTATGGGAATAAGTAAATATTCCACTTATCCACTTTCTCAACATCACTCATGATTTTATATACCTCTATCATATCCCCCCTTAGTCTCCTCTTTTCCAAGCTGAAGAGTCCTAGCCTCTTTAATCTTTCCTCGTATGGGACCCTCTCCAAACCCCTAATCATTTTAGTTGCCCTTTTCTGAACCTTTTCTAGTCCCGCATTTTGCACAGTCAGTTCTGTACTGTTCTGCGAGCATTAATAAAGGCGGTCTTCTTTGCCACTGAGGATGGGTCGTTCTGATATGCACGATGCAGACGGTGCTTCTTAGCAAGTAAGGCCTGGATTTCTGCATCATTTTCATCAAACCAGTCTTGCCACCTGCGTGTGGAGGGCCCCAATACCTTCGATGCAGCTGTATGGACACTGTTGCGGAATCGCTCCCAGTCTTTCTCAACATCATCCTCAATACGAAGATCAGCAAGCTCATTCTCTAGGTCTTCTGCTAGATTTTCAGTGATGCGGCTGTTCTTCAGCTTCGACACTTTGATCCTTTTGAGAGCCTTACAGCCTCATGGTCATCTCTTCGGCATGATACGGAGCTTCATTTTGGATACTATGAGCCTGTGGTCCGTCCAACAGTCAGCGCCGCACATAGCTTTTTTAACCCTGACATCTTGTCTGTCCCTTCTCCTGATGATGACATACTCGATCAGATGCCAGTGCTTGGAACAGGGATGCATCCACGAAGTCCTGTTATGGGTAGGGAGGCGGAAGACCGTATTGGTGATCAGAAAGTCATGTGCTGCACAAGTTTTCAGCAATAACAGGCCATTGCTGTTACACTTTCCCACTCCATTTTTCCTGATGACTCCTTCCCAGGCTGCAGCATCGCATCCGACTCTTGCGTTAAAATCGCCAAGCAAGATCAGCTTGTCTGTGCGGTGCACTGATGATAGCAGAGCATCTAGTTTTTCATAGAATTTATCCTTCACATCCTCTGGGTTGGTCATTGTGGGAGCGTATGCGCTGATCAAAGTAGCTTGTTTTCCTTTTTGAAGCGGAAGCTGCATTGTCACGAGTCGGTCATTCACACCCTTGGGGGGACTGGCAAGTTTCCGAACAAGATGATTCTTGATGGTGAAGCCAACTCCAGATTTGCGACGCTCATCACTGCTGCGGCCACTTCAGAAGAATGTATAGCCTCCGCCTGACTCGGACAGCTGTCCTTCATTAGCAAGGCGAGTTTCACTAAGGTCTGCAGTGTCAATGTTGTAGCGTGCGAGCCCTCTGGCGACAAGTGCTATTCTTCTCTCCGGTCTGTCTGCCGTGATGTTGTCCAGTAGCGTGCGCACATTCCATGTGCCAATGGTAATCGGTGTCACTCTAAGTTTTGTTTTTGTTCGACCGCTTTTATGGGATCCCCGCCAGCCGCGGTATGCTGGCCAGGGTAAGGTGAAGCAGGCAATGTTTAGGGCACCTTTTCTAGCCCCCTCCTCATTCTACGGAGGTGAGCAGTGCAATCCTGAATAGGGCTGCTCAGTCGCTCAAGAACACGCCGAGCTCCACTGCTGCTTCAGTCAGTGAGGAACGACCATTATACCTGAGCCACCTGTGTGCAGGTCCGTGGCTACAGCTCCCAATGTATCCAAACTTCGTCGCTCACCCATCGCCACAGGACTTGATATGATGTGATATGATATGATGTTGAGACTTGCGCGTGAATTGGATTAAAGTGAGGGAGAGTTGCGCGACGTCAACCTCACTCTCTCTTCCCAGTTCCTATCTGTATCCAGTGGCAGGACAAGAGTCGAGACGGCTGGAGATAGGGCAGGGCGCAGTGAACACCTACATGTCTTGTTGTGCTCTTGAGTGTTCCACAACGCTTGCTGTCACTGCCTTCCTGACCGTTGAACCAGGTTTCCTCAGTCAGCCGGATCCAGCTTTCGCATGCACTGGGTAGACAGGCCCTAACTCACCGAGGGTCTCAGACTCATCGGCTACCCTCACCAGGTTTAGCCTGCCAGTCGAGACAGTTTCCGGGGTGTGGCCGCTGTCGCATGCTGACAGCTACTTGGAGCCACAGGTGAGAGCTGGGTGTCAAGTGGGGACCAAAGTGGATGAGCTACTCCTAGGAGTACGACTGCTCTCCCATCAGAGGTACTACCCCTCCCTGACAACCCCATACACCCGCCCTTACAATAGTGGCAGTATGGAGGGTCCCTTTGCTATCCAGCCAGTTGCAGGCAGGATGACTCAGAGGCAGAGAACAGGTTGGGGGTGTGTTGTGGAATGTGTTTTAGGCCTAATCCAAAACCCATTGAAGTATTTAATTGGCTTAGGATCTGGCTCCATATTACTGCTTAAAAAGAAGAGTGAGTGCTGGAGTCGTATAGGGATATCATGTTTTGTAGGCAAGCTAGGCTTGAAGTCCACACCCTCTTGAGGCTGTAGTGCATTAGTCTGTGTCCTCTGCCTAGTGCTCTCTTGAATCCTGTTTTACTGGTGCCTGTGGGAAGGGACTAGAAAGAGGTGTCCTGTGCCCCCTTCCACCACTATAGAGGAGATGGCATGATTTTGTCCTTAGTGTCACTCTCTCAGCAGCTTTAGCACCTATATGGGGTAGGGGTCATGTGTCACACAATGGGTACAATGGTGTCTCAAACTGTCAGTTGACAAGACAATTTACTTTGTATTTATTTATTTTAGGGAGTAATTTATGAATAGTTTAACTGCTTTATAATAACTGATCCTATTATTTTATACGTTTACCTGTACATACCCAACTGATCACTGCAGACATCAATGACCTTGCCTCGAAGTTCTACCAGAGATCAAATTTTCATACAGATGAGTCGTGAGCAATGACTACACTGGTTTAGGTAAAGAAAAAAAAACCAACCACTTTCTTTACTAGCAGACTAGCTTTTCTCCTTATTCTCCTTGAAGAACCATATTCTACTCTATCCATTGCAAAGGAAATGTCTGGGTTCCCCCCTATTCCTCTCACAGTATTTCTGATGAGAAGATAAGATTCATTATTTTGTTGTGCACTTTGTTCTTTATTTTACAAAGGTGGAGGGATATTATCCTTTTGGGCACTAACATTTTGAACTACATTGTTGTCCTTTCCCTCCCACCTTGTGACTCCTGCATGTCTGGACACAGATACAGTCCTTGAACTCCCTTCCCTTCCTCCTTCTCTCTCTCTGTCACTGCACCTCCCTCTTACTAGTCTCCTCAGATAATATTATTCCTAACATTCACTGCATGCACACTTATGTCCCAAAGAGATAGCAGCAATAGCTTCATTTCTGGCCACAGATTCACTGGGGCACTTTCCATGTGCAGCCCGTATGGCATTCTAGAATGCAGAGCTGTTTGGTGTGGCCCACAAAGTAGATGTGGCTGATGTGGTATGAAATGCAAGACAGCACTAGAGAGAAGCCCCCTTCAGTAAGTTTCCTGTGAGGCCTCAGATACAGTTAAGATCCACTCACACTAGTGGAGGGTGACTGCAGCAGTTCTACCTGCAGTACCACATCTAATGCAGCTTGTCCATGTAGGGCTGAATGAAGACACCTGGGTGCAACAGGAATGTAGAAATCCAATTTATAAAGCCACAGAACCATTTTTATAAACCTGATCATTCTGACGTTTAACCCCATGTCCCTAAGGTGAGGATTTTTTCTTTGTGAATGTCTCCATGCCATTCAGTCCATCATAATCCCCTTTTTCATTCTCCCTTCCCCTAAAATACCAGTTAGAAAATTGCTTTTAATGATTTCAGTGTGCTTTCCTCTAACATCATCCCTCTCAGGTCATTCTATGCACAGATGATTCTCTGAAATTAAAAAAAATAAAAAAGCAGTTTCCTGCCTTCTGCTTCTAATTTCCTTCATCTTTAGTTCCCACTTAAGTCTTTGCCCAATTATCTATGTTGGGTAGCACAAGTTCATGCTGGTTGCTCCATTCAAGGTTTTATATACTTTAATTAAACTCCTCTTCTCTCTTTGATGTGTTCAAACCAGTGCAAACTCCCTTTGTTTGTTAGCATTAAGTATTACTTACCATTCCTTAACCTACATACACAGTAGATCCAAGTTTGCTTCCATGATGTATGCTGTTTGTTCTAGTTGCCTCCTTGTTTGTTAGCCAAGAAATTATACTTGCTTGCTCTATATGCCACTTACTTTCCACCATTGACTTCTGCCCCTATGCTGTGGCTTCCTCTTTGACTCCAGCTTAGTCTCTATTTAAAAATATCAGATTTTACTTACTGTATGTCTCACATTATTCATTGTTTTAGCTATCCAAAGAGCTGTGCAAATAATTGAATTTTTGGTTCACTGGCAGTTCTGAAAAATAAAATAAAAAAACATTTTGGGTTGAGTTGAACTGAAACTGATTTTTTGTTTTTAATTTTTGGCAAATCAAAAGTCAACAGAAATTTTGGTTTGGGTTGAATAAAACATTTTGCTCCTGGTCATTTTTAAAGTTTTTAAAGATAAAAGCAAAAGAAATGAAGGGCTAGATGCACAAAACAACTGGAGGAGCATGTGTAGGGCCTCTTTTATCCCCAGTAGCCCAGTAGTTAAGGCATTCACCTGCAATCTGGGGGTTACAGATTCAAATCCCTCTCTGTAGCAGGAACTTGAACAGCAGTCTTCCCCTTCCCAGGTCAGCATCCTAACGACCAGGCTATGGAGCAGTGTGGGAAAAGCCTATTTCAGTGTCTCCTATTGAAGTTGTTCCACTGTGTATGAATAATCATATCAGCAGAGACTTTCACTTGGTTCTTCCACTTCCCAAATGCCTGTTCTACCCACTAGGCTCACGGAGACTCTCTCTCTCTGGCCTAAGTGCTATTCAAGTGGGGATTTGAACTTTTCTCTCACATCTCCAGTGAGTGCTCTACCCACTGGGCTGTTGGGAATAACAGGTTGGGGTAGGGATGCCACCACTTCCGCTATCATTATTTTGTGGAGGGCACCTAAACTCCTTATGAATCTAGCATGAAAATGTTGCATCTAAAAAAACATGTGTCAAATTTTGGTTTACCATAAACTGCATTTTTTGGTGGATAAACTATTTGCTGAAACATAAAAACATAATATAAGAACAGCCATACTGGGTCACACCAAGGGTCCATCCATCTGCCAACAGTGGCCAATGCCAGGTGCCCTACAGGGAGTGAACCTAGCAGGCAATGATCAAGTGATCTCTCTCCTGCCATCCATCTCCACCCTCTGACAAACAGAGGCTAGGGACACCATTCCTTACCCATCCTGGTTAATAGCCATTAATGGACTTAACCTCCATGAATTTATCTAGTTCTCTTTTAAACCCTGTTATAGTCCTAGCCTTCACAACCTCCTCAGGTAAGGAGTTCCACAAGTTGACTATGCGCTGCGTGAAGAAGAACTTCCTTTTATTTGTTTTAAACCTGCTGCCTATTAATTTCATTTGGTGACCCCTAGTTCTTGTATTATGGGAATAAGTAAATAACTTTTCCTTATCCACTTTCTCAACATCACTCATGATTTTATATACCTCTATGATAACCCCCCTTAGTCTCCTCTGTTCCAAGCTGAAAGTCCTAGCCTCTTTAATCTCTCCTCATATGGGACCCATTTCAAACTCCTAATCATTTTAGTTGCCCTTCTCTGAACCTTTTCTAATGGCAGTATATATTTTTTGATATGAGGAGACCACATCTGTATACAGTATTCAAGATGTGGGCGTACCATGGATTTATATAGTGACAATAAGATATTCTCTGTCTTATTCTCTATCCCTTTTTTTTAAATGATTCTTAACATCCTGTTTGCTTTTTTGACTGCCGCTGCACACTGCGTGGACATCTTCAGAGAACTGTCCACGATGACTCCAAGATCTCTTTCCTAATTAGTTGTAGCTAAATTAGCCCCCATCATATTGTATGTATAGTTGGGATTATTTTTTCCAATGTGCATTACTTTACATTTATCCACATTAAATTTCATTTGCCATTTTGTTGCCCAATCACTTAGTTTTGTGAGATCTTTTTGAAGTTCTTCACAGTCTGCTTTGGTCTTAACTATCTTGAGCAGTTTAGTATCTGCAAACTTTGCCACTTCACTGTTTAACCCTTTATCCAGATCTTTTATGAATAAATTAAATAGGATTGGTCCTAGGACTGACCCTTGAGGAACACCACGAGCTACCCATCTCCATTCTGAAAATTTACCATTTATTCCTGCCCTCCATTCCCTGTCTTTTATCCAGTTCTCAGTCCATGAAAGAATCTCCCCTCTTATCCCATGACAACTTAATTTAATTTACATAAGAGCCTTTGATGAGGGACCTTGTCAAAGGCTTTCTGGAAATCTAAGTACACTATGTCTACTGGATCCCCCTTATCCCCCTTGTCCATATACTATGTTTGTCAGATCTTTGGAGCAGGGTCCTGTCTTTAAAGCACCATACAGAGCTTTAGCACTACAGGAAAGCCCCTCTTTCATGAACTAAAGGGGGACTGAAAAGCTGATAAAATCAAAAAGTTAATACAACCAAATATCTCAAAGGTACAGTAGGTTCCACTGCTTGTGCAGAGAAAGTCCCTGGTGGGTCGGGCCAGGTTGTTTACCTGCCGTGTCCACAGGTTCAGCTGATCGCGGCTCCCAGTGGCTGTGATTCGCTGCTGGAAGCAGCGGCCAGTACATCCCTCGGCCCACGCCGCTTCCAGCAGCCAGGGCCACCCAGATGATTCAGGGGGCCTGGGGCAAAGCAATTTCGGGGGCCCCTTCCATAAAAAAAGTTGCAATATTATAGAACACTATATTCTCGTGGGGGCCCCTGTGGGATCCAGGGCCTGGGGCAAATTACCCCATTTCTCCTCCCCCCCCCCGGGCTGCCCTGCCAGCAGCTCCCATTGGCCTGGAGCAGCGAACCGTGGCCACTGGGAGCCGCGATTGGCCGAACTTGTGGACGTGGCGGGTAAACAACCCGGCCCGGCCCACAGGCTTTCCCTGCACAAGCAGCAGAACAAGTTTGGGAACCACTGGTTTGTATAATTGGTCATTCATAAGATTAGTTTTCATAAAATCAAGATTCTACTGTATTTACATGTTTGTTATCCAAATTATACTTACTATTTTTATCTAACCTCTATCTTAACTTTTTGCTGAGGCAGAATTTGACATTGTGAAGACAGTGAAAATTAATCCTGCCCTTTCAGTGTTCTAAATTGGTGTATAAATATAGCATATAAATTAGCATATTACACTGTGCATACATACGGATAATTGATGCATATATCAACATATTAATGTTTATAAATTATAATCTATATAAGATGGTAAAATGACTTAGTGGAGGGAGAGGGAGAACTAGCTGTACCCAGAAAGGTATTTATCACAAGGGATAGTATTTATAAAGGGAAAGTAAAATAAGTTAATATAGCAGAGAAAGAACTAGAAAATGTTCCATTCCTACCTTCTGAAAGTCATCTGTGTCCCTCTATTTCTCAAGCAGCCATTCTTAGGGCTTGTCTATACTGGCAATTTACAGCACTGCAACTTTCTCACTCAGGGTAAGTTTCAGCATTGTAAAGCATTACTGTAGACAGTACACCAGCGTTAGGAACTGGACTCCCAGCACTGGTAGCTATGCCCCTTGTGGAGGTGGTTTTTTTAGAGCATCAGGACCACATAAGCCATGTTAAAGTGCTGACAAGATCTTCCCACGAGTAACCATGGAAGGGAATGTGAAAAGGAATCTAAAATGAAGTTACAGTTAAGCATGCACTGGTTAATTCTTGTGCTCCGTGTATAATCATGCATATATTCAAGTGCATAAATCAGCATATTATGTGATGTCCAAACATAGGGTTTGTAGGTACTATTAAGACTACCATGTTAGAAATTGAGCTGAACAGCATACAGTATATGGTGCTATGAGGCTTAGGAATGTGTGATTGTATACTATATATATATATATATATATATATATATATATATATATATATATATATATATAGTCTTATATTAGATTATGTCAAATGTTTTTGTTGCTGTGTAGGATAAGAAATGAATCCCCTACATGAATGTTCACCCCTGGAGCAAACTCACTAGATGTTATCACTGGAATAGTTGTAAAGAATACACTTCATTTTGATTTGTCCATATCTAGGTTTTTTAATGATCTTGGGCCAAATACTTCCCGCTTGAAACACCAATGAATTCAGTGGATTCTCACCTGGGGATGCCTTGGAACCTTTAATTTCCTGATCTTGACTCCTGAGAAAAATGGGATGAGATTTTGTCTTCTGGTTTTTTTTGTGTGAAAAACCTTAAAGATGATGAGTTGAAGTCAGACTTAGTGGAGCTTTGAGATAAATCATTCAAGTGCTCAGTCACAAGTTAGAACTGACTGCTTGGCTTTATCAGAGTATCAACATTTTATATTTCTGAATTATTTTAAAGAGAAAAAATAACATAATGAGAAACTCACATATCTAGGGGGAATAACTGTCACACTGTATATGAAATAAAGGTTATGTCATTTCAGAAGTTAGTTATTTACTTTAGTTAAAAGATTTGATTTCTTTAAAACTTTGAAATTCAACCAATGAAAGTCCTTTTTTGCAAAACATTTCATTCTTTTCTATGCTTTCACTATCAACGTTGAGAGGCAGGTTGCACTCAGAAAGAGGTTGGATGCCAGGATAGTCATAATCTTCAGTATGCCAAGCCATTTTGTTAGTGGAGCAAGAGTAGCTCTACTGGGCTAATCTCCTAGGCAATGGGACAAGATTTGTGTTGGTGGTCACAAAGGGAGAGAGACCATGTACCAAGATATGGACAAACATGTTTTGCAGGGTGAAGAGTTGTTCTAGGATCCACTGTGTTCCAAATTAGGATGAACACCTCAGTGAGGGAGTCTTCTCTCTTTATTGATGGTTAGAAAGCTGTCTATAAATAGCACACATCAATATGATATCTGTGTACTTGGGATGATCTTCATAGTGCAGGAGCTTAAATGCCTAAGCCTGGAGAGATGTTCTTTATGGGAATCTGTAAAGATCTGTAAAGATCTCTATATGGGAATCTATATTCTGTACAAGTTTGGGTTGAGTTGCTCCAGTGAGGAAAGAAGCAGGTCTCCAGAAACTATCTCTGCTCAGTTTCTCCCCTGCTCATCCCAGTATGATTCTTCTGTCCCCCTTAAGTCAGTTGGTGTGGAATGCAGATCACTATTAACCTTCACAAAGCATCTTTGCTACAGCATTGACCAATGGTACTTTCACACCTTCATGATTCTGTATGTTGTTGCTATGATTGAACCTATCTTACTGTTTCAGCTAGTGCTGTTTGTGTATGTGTGTGTGGGGGGGGATACTCAGATTTTAAAAATTCTGCTTATTGTCCATGAACTCTTCATACAGCTTAACTCAAAGATTTGTACATTTTATAAATAAACATTCCAAGGATATGATTTGGTTGAGTTGAGGTAGAGTTGCTACCTAAGAGCTAAAAACGGAAAGAGCAGTTGGGTTGCTTAGAGAAGTGATTTTGTTGGGCCCATTTGTGATGGTGAAGCAGGAATACCGAGTCTACCTGTGGGCATTTAGGCCCTGCCTACACGTGCAATAAAAAACTTCATTTGGGGAAAACATTCTCTAGAGTTGTTTTTTTTCCTTTCCCCCAGTAAGAATTTTTTTAGCAAAGTTTTGGTCTTAAAGAGGTCTACTAGAAGAGGTACTTTTTTGCCATGGGGCTAGCCAGGAAAAGATTAGGGCATTTCTGCTAGTGACATAGGAATTTTTATTGGTTTAACTCAATTCCCAGGTGTGTGAAGAGGACTATGGTGATTGGAGATTTTCCCTTTGATTGAAGAATCTGGATTAAATGTACTGGAAGTAAAGGAATTTATTTATGACATAATATTTTTGAGAGTTTTAATTATACCCCTATTTTGTATTAACTACTTTTTAGTGTGTGCATGAATAAAGAGGTGTGGAATAGCATTCGTCTTGAGACTCTATCTACCTCCGAGCTAGGTGAGTAAGAACAGCTTTTATAAGGTTGTAGAAGTTTTACTGGGAAGATTCTATAAGCTTGGATCTAATGACAACCTCTTAGTGCCCACTGTTCCACAAAGCACTTAATCAGGTGCTTAACTTTGTGTGTGAATAATCCAATTAAAGTCAATGGGACTATTTACTCTTAAAGGTTAACATGGGTCTAAATGATATGCTGGACTGCAGCTAATGTCACAAGATGGTGCTGTAGAGAAGTGGTTTAGCTTAGTGAAATTTTGGTAATAGTTTGGTAGCTACATTTATGATAAAATTGTTTTAAATGGTTATCGATTTTCTCTCTTGGTTTAAAAGTTTGTGTAATATAAGTAACAAGTGAACTGGGGAACATTTTTTGTCTAGTTTGATGGTAGAAGAAACAGTTGAATGTGAACTGAGAGGGACTGTTCAATGGTCTATCAGATCATCAACTCTCTGACTATCCCTTCCTTTTCACTAATATTTCATAAGGTGTTCAGGGTTTAGATCTGAAAGAGAAATGCAGGATTTCAAGATTTAGATGCTTTTAGACACTGACATTAGAGACTGTAAAAGCAAACTGCAAGAAACTTTAAAGTTTTTGAATTTGGAACAAGGGTTGTGTTGTGTCCTTGTTTGGTTTCAGGAAGTTAAGAGCTAAAAACAATATGTAAGAGGAGGAAAAAAAAAAGCCTACCAGGCCATCTCCAGTTCAGTTGAAGGTAGTTTATTGAGCTGCATAACTTGGGGCTCTAAAGAAAAGGTATTACAAATTATTTTAAATAATTAAAGTTTAAAGCACTGCAGTCCTAATACAAATAGGATATGCTATTGTTAGCAGTATAACTTTTTTGTCCTATTGTTGTCATAGGGGAGGGGGTTTGTTTGTTTCTCATGTGTTTTTTTTTCCTCCAGTAATTTAATGCATCTTTCATTCCATGGGCCTGATTCTGGTCTCAGTTACAGCTAGAGTGACCAGATGTCCTGATATTAGAGGCTTTTCCTTATATGCACAACTATACCCCTACCCCCGAAAAAAACAGTGGCCTGATTTTTCACACTTGCTTTCTGGTCACCCTAGTTACAGCACTGTGTCTTTGAAGTCAATGCAAACTAGTATAAAACCAGTGTAAGATCAAGACCAGGCCTGTATATGTCCCCTTTGCTAAGACACCTGCATTGCTTCCCACAGTGAAATTGACAGTAACAGGAATGTTTAAGCTAGAGCGAGGGAAGAAACCTGATTTATAAGCCAGTATTCAGTGGTCAGTCTTGCTGATCAATTCTGACTATTTTCTACCATTAAATACAGGTAAAAGAGAAAAATAGGAAGCTTTAATGAACTGCAGGCCTCACCTAATATTTCTTTCTGTCTCTTGATCATAATAAACATAGATCTTGTTTCTTTTCCTACTTCACTACATGTTATTGCTCATGTTATCTTCCTTTACCCTATCACATTCTTACCACCAATGGTGCAAATATCTTTTCCTCTAGCTCCTGTCATCTGTAATAACTCTGTCTAACTCCACCTCCATAATCCTCTATCTTCTAGTCTGAGAACATCATTTCACTCCTATGATTATACTTCCTACTTTTTATCTGCCCCTATTATTATCGATTTTAACATTGCAACTATGAGTCCAGATTTTTAAAATTGTGTATGCAAAAGTGCAGATGCACAGAGGTGTGCATGCAATTCAGACTTTAATGTATGCAGGTGCTTTGAATGGACAGGTATAGCCACACTTTTTGCAGACTCATTTAAAAAAATGGGTCTACAATATTTAGTTCTCTACAGTGTTTTGTGATTGTTTACATAACCAAAGTGATACAAAATATTGTCTATGGTGAGAACCACATGCATTAAATTTAATTATTCTGTGGTTGTGCTGCAAATAACTTACAGTCAAGGTGCACTCTTATATTATAAAATGATTACAGCAAGAGAGTTCTGATTTATAAAAAAAAATCTTTAGGTTCCATATACCCATTTAACTTGTTCATCACCATTTTTTAGATATAAATACAAAACACAATTTAAAATCCTCTTTCTGGGAGGTGGGGAACTCAGATCTTATTTTATAGATACAAGTTCGGAGTTAGTGGAATGATGAACTCAGATGCAATTAGTTTTGGAAGGTCAATGCTTACCTCTAAAATATATATGCTCTAGT
This sequence comes from Mauremys mutica, assembly GCF_020497125.1. Lineage (NCBI taxonomy): Eukaryota > Metazoa > Chordata > Testudines > Geoemydidae > Mauremys > Mauremys mutica. Next base: position 84,674,335 of record NC_059079.1, on the reverse strand, counting down.
TTTGACAGCTGCCTTAGTTAAAACTCACTGTTTCAGAACTCTCTAATTTCCCTTCTCCTTCCTTGTGAGGCTGAATGGCATGTCTGAGATCACAGCAACTTCAGCTACCACATATTCAGGGCAGATGTTTTATTTAATCCTGAGTGATTCAATCTCATAAAACGGCGATGGATGACAATCGCTGAGCTGTGAAATTCCATGTGTATCTGTGACTATTGTTTTATAAATAAAAATTCATCACATGGAGAGTTTCATTATAGTAACAGTCACTACCTCCAACCACGTAGCAAAGAAACAGCTTGGTACATCCAAATTAGTCTTCCCTGATAATATTAATGTTGATTTTCTATGATGTTATTCCATATCATTCATAGGTCTGTTATTTCACAAAAGAATGCTTTGGAGTTTGAGCATATTTTTTGATACACATATGGCAGCAGGTCCAGTGAATCAAATAGATATAATTTTCATCTCACCAACACAGAGTGCAACTCTGCTATTAAAGACTGCTTACCTCATAAAAAGAAAAGTAATATGCTATCAGGGAAAAAGAATTTTAATATAGGAGGTTGAGGGCCGGGAAAGAAATAACACAGAGAAAATGGATGTGATTCAAAAAGTGGGGGGGACTTCAGGAGCTTAAGACAAATTTTCTTTATATTGTGTGGCCTGATGTGCAGTGAGGAGATTAAATTGAATATTGATTTTGGAAAGGTGCACCTATACTGTTAAGATGATAAAAAAAACACTCTCAAAAGAAAACAATGAAAAAAAATTGATCACCAAGGAGACTTGCACCTGGAGACAACATCGTAGCTGCCATCTTCTCCAAGAAGTCATAGCTTCAACTGCCTGTAGCCTTAAGCAGCAATAGAGAACCATTCCCTCTGGGGCATCTGGCATTGGCCACTGTCGGAAGACAGGATACTGGGCTAGATGGACCTTTGGTCTGACCCAATATGGCCATTCTTATGTTCTTAAGAGGTATGGCTGTCCAGTGAGATCAAAGATGAAGTAGGAGACAGTAAAGAGTGAGGAGATTAGGCTATTTCTTGAGCTGGCCAAAACCAAATTTAGTTAGAAATAAAACCAGTGGAAGAATTAATCCATAGTAGTTGAGGACTCGCATTTTGCTTCAAGAGAGTGGAGAGTTAACTGAGTGTTTATATTCACACAAGCTATGTTTCAAAAGCCTTTGAAATGTTTCCATTTCCAACCTACCAATCCAATTTTAAAATGGATCAGTGATAGCCAACAAACAGGGTAGAAAAGCTTCCATCCCTTCATCCCCCCAGATTTCAGACTAGAAGCCCATTAGAAAGGAATGATCTAGTGCTTTTAGTGTGTGACCCTTTCACTTCTAGGAACCAAAGGTTAAAGGTTTAGGTTAGTCATAAACACAAATGTGTGTTCTCACTCTAGACCCTAGTATACATCAGATCAGTAGCCTTGGTGTAGTGTAGAGGTTCATTATTGTAATAGATGTTGCACACCTGAAGGTAAAATGCTGGGTCTGGAAGCTCCCACAGCACCTGCATATACTACATTACTCTACTTTTTGCTTATAGAACTACACTTACCTGTGAATTCCAATAATAAAAAGCAAAGAGGAAATAATTTAGCAGTAAAAAATAGAAACAATTGAATACTATTACCACAATCCTCGGATATTGGCAGATAAATACTATGGTGATGGATGCCTTAGGAATACAACAGATAATTTACATAAAGTAGCATGATTTTGAAACCAGAGTGGGCCATACAGATAATTTGATATCTGTGTAAGTGTGATTAGCCGGAAAAGCTTGTTGAATTGATTTGTCTTGTTTTAAACTGCATTTTGTTTCCTTGTCTTCTATCCAAATTCTTCTTGGCAGAGTCACAGTTGCTTGTCCCTTGGTGCTGCCATTCCACCCTTTACCTGCCTGACTATTGGAATGACCAATTCACATTTGATGCCTACCCATGTTCACTGTCCTTGTTGACTTAGGCTTTGTCCTCTGACAAAAAGCAGTTAGTTTTACAGTGGGATAACAAGTGTGTGATAGTTATGTCACTTTAAAATCCTAAGGGGAGAAGAGCTCTGTGTAAGCTCAAAAGTCTGACTCTTCCACCAACAGAATTTGGTCCAATAAAGGATATTACCTCACACATTTTTTAAGTGGAGACAGGGCATTTGTAGTGTTTACCACAAGGTGGCTAGGCTAGGTAGATATATCAGCACTATACCCAATGCCCTTGGTTGACATCATCTAGTTTACTGCATGTGCTTCACCTCCACTGTTTTTACAACAATGAAACTAACACACATTAGTTATCTACTGTAAAAACAAAGCTGTTTTGTGAGTGAAACCACAACTTAGTGCTACTCAGTTCAACGCTGAGCAGATGGAACGTAACACTAGAACAGTCAGGATCTCTTAGCTGGTAAATATTCAGTGTTTTTTTTATACTGACCAGAGACTGTTATTCTGAATTTCACTTTACGTGATGGATAACAAATGAAGTGGATAATTCACACTGAAATTTGAGTCACATAAATGATTTTTTAAAGGAAGATTAAAAGGCATTGAGAAGAGTGGAGTTGATGAAGCATATTGTGATACCTTGTGAGACAGATTGGGCCCTGGCTTATTTAGAGAGCACCTGTCTGCTTGTGTCATATAGCAGCAGTTGAACTCATCTGTGGCATTCAAGCTGACACGTCCTTAGATTTAAACAGGACAGTGGTAATAAGAGGGTGTTTCCAGTGCAGGGTCCTCAAGACAGGAACTTGCTCCCTGCTGACAGAGCCTGAACGTCTTGACCTTCAGGATACATTTCAATCCTTAGTTTTCCAAGAGTCAATCTGATGAGGTAGATTGAAGGATTGGTAGGTCAGGAGTGAAAGTCTGTTCTGGAGAGATGGGTGAGCATGGGTAGTACACTGGACTAGGACCAAGGTGATCTGGGTTCTATTTCCAGCTCTGTCACTGACATGCTGGGTGACCTGGGTAAGTCATTTCACTTCTTTGTGACTCAATTCTCCTCTGTAAAATGGGCGTTAAGGATTCTGACCTCTTTGTAAAGTACTTTGGGATATACTGACAAAGAGCTTTATATAACAATTCGGTCTTAATAATTGTGGACATTGGTGCACTTTATAATTATGCATTCTTTATCCAAATTTGGACAAGCTCCTAGAGCTGTGGATAAGTAAATTTCAAATATATCACATATTAATGCAGAAGTTAATTTGTACTGTGACCATACTTAGTGTCAAGAATAGTAGATTTTCTATAGTAAAGGTCTTTATTACAGTAATAGCCAGGCATTAATGATGGTTCACTTTACACAGTTGCTATTTATAGTCCAAATACCGGGAGACTGATAGAAATCAAGATTTCAATAGAAACAAGAGAAGTGATTGTATCTTTTATGGAGTACAGTATTAGGAAAATTGTCTCATATGCCAACATTAGTATTGAATTTTGGAAAAAAGGAGGTTTAAGGAAGGAGAGACAGGTAGAAACTGAAAAATCTGCCTGTCTGCACATAAGAACACCCTAAATAACCAACCTACTAACATATTTTCTTTATTCCTGGGGCACGTGGCTGATTGCAAAGAACGCCCCTTTCTATGTCAGTCTTTTTTCATCACTCTTTATTAGAAGTCTTATTGTGTACCAGTCCACTTGGAGCTCAAAGATGGACAATAATTATAACACTGTTAAGAGATAAAATATATCAACTTGTGTTTTGAAATCATAACTCCAGTCTTCTCTTAATTGGGTTATTAATAGTCAGGGGTCAAGAAAAAAGTACCCTGATATTGTGCAAATAAAATAATCTACATTCTGCCCTCAGTTATAACCATGGAAACTCCTTAGACTACAAATGACTGTTTAATAGACATAATTTATGGATTTAGCCCAATATCTGATATAATACTTGCAGACGCTCTATGCAGTTGTATATCATTCCTGAGAGGGGATTATTGAAAAGAACCAGAAATATCAGCTATTGTATAATCCCATTTCACCAGGCAGGAATACTGTACCATGCCTACTGTACCCAGAGGAACCCCTTCTAGATGAAACTAACTCAACCTCTGTGTGTGTGTGTGTGTGTGTGTGTGTATGTGTACGTGTGTACATGTGCGTGTGCATAAGGATTAATTTTATGATAGGCAACAGTCAAAAATCAGAAACAATATTAAAGATATTATTGGATCAGTGATTAAGTACATTTGCAAGTTCTTTGGAAACAGTGGGATATAACATACTAAATACAGGTTCATTTATATCGTACAGATTCTTGTATTCAAGAAGTTCATGGTGAAGTGTCATCCACTTGGTAATAAAGCAGGTAATGCACTTGCTTTTAAAGAGAAGATTCCTTAAAATATGGAGGGCTATTACAAAAATATGACTCTTTTACTAATGACCTGTTACTAGTTAATCAAGTTTAAAGAACACTAAGGAGACTTGCACAAGGAGAGAATTTCATGGAAAGTGTAAAATTGAGGCCAGATTCTGATTTCACTTAAATACGTGCAACTCTCAAGAACTGGGCGACATGTACCTACAGAAGAAAAGAGAGTTCAGATAAAGCTAACTTCTAGGACACAAAATAAAAGCAGCAAAATCTGGGAAATGACTAGGGTTGGGTTTGTTTTCATAGCATTTTGCAAGATATTAAAAAGTATATGTATTTCTGACCTCCCTCCCCTATAAAATTTGATAAGATGGTGTATCTTGCTACCAAACTCAAATAGATTTTACTTGCATATCCAAATGAAAAAAAGGATTATGGCTGTAGATAATATATTCCACTCTAGTAGTCTCTTAGGATTTATATGGAGCTATAAAAAGACTGGAATACAATATGATTTTTAAAAAGGATGAAATATTACATTCTCACTTTGCCCATAGAAAAAACAGAGGACATAGATTTCCTGACTTCGATATATTTTTAACACTACATAGGACATCACCACCGTCCAATTTTCTTACTGAAGATCAAAAGCTTAGTTTTCTATTGATGAGCAACTGAAATTCTTTCTGTTGTCAACTTCCTTCCCCAACAGCCTTAAGTGCTCCACAACCCAAACAGAGGGCAGGTCTACACTACGGGGGAAAATCGATATAAGATACGCAACTTCAGCTACATGAATAACGTAGCTGAAGTCAAAGTATCTTATATCGAATTACTTACCATCCTCACGGCGCGGGATCGACGTCCGCGGCTCCCCATGTCGACTCCGCTACCGCCGTTCGCATTGGTGGAGTTACGGAGTCGACATGAGCGCGTTCGGGAATCGATATATCGCGTCTAGATGAGACGCGATATATTGATCCCCGAGAAATCGATTGCTACCCGCCGATACGGCGGGTAGTGAAGATGTATCCAGAGTTTGGATGTGGATTGGAACCTGGCTTACTTGTGCACCCAGACCCAGGTGTGGAGAGCAAGGCCCACTGCATCTTTTAAGGGTATAATACTTGTTCCTCCTAAGTATTCTTCATCAGAAGCCCCAGTCTCAACACTCCACAGCACCCTCTTACCCCTACCTAATGTGGCTATGGTTACAAACTTCTCAGTCTAGACTTAGGTGTTTTGTACAGGGCCCTACACACCTGTGAGACTGTGTAATCCACAATATTATGCTATTTAAACCCCTACATGTTTAGATAAGGAAAGTGATGATTCTGTGATGATTCTGTGGGCACCATTACAAACGTGACAATTACTGTGCTGCATGTTACCATGGTATTCCACATTCCAAGTGCATTATAAATATAGTCATCCATGAATAAAGCAGCAAAGTTAATTTCACCAACAAATGTAAAATTTTCAGTGGCAGTAGCCATTACATTTAATATTTTATCAGGAAATATAAAAGTTTCCTATGGGTAATGCAGTGCCTGTGGAGCTAATGCTTCCACTTGCTAATACTGTCCATTAAGTAATGGCTTCTCATTGCCAAAACTCAATTCAAGACAGCAGACCAGTTCTGAAGGTAGCACTTGTGAGAGTGTTTAGTGTACCTGGTGATAAGGCAAGCCTTTGTGGGTATGTCTATACTGCAGCTCGAGAGCCTGAGGGTACGTCTACACTACGGGATTATTCCGATTTTACATAAACCGGTTTAGCAAAACAGATTGTATAAAATCGAGTGCGCGCGGCCACACTAAACACATTAAATCGGTGGTGTGCGTCCACGGTCCGAGGCTAGCGTCGACTTCTGGTGCGTTGCACTGTGGGTAGCTATTCTGTAGCTATCCCATAGTTCCCGCAGCCTCCCCCGCCCCTTGGAATTTCCGGGTTGAGATCCCAGTGCCTGATGGGGCAAAAATCATTGTCGCGGGTGGTTCTGGGTAAATGTCGTCAGTCACTCCCTCCTCTGGGAAAGCAATGGCAGACAAGCATTTCGCGGCTTTTTTCCCTGGATTGCCCTGGCAGATGCCATAGCATGGCAATCATGGAGCCTGTTTTGTCTTTTGTGACTGTCACCATATGTGTACTAGATGCCGCTGACAGAGGCGATTCAGCAGCGCTACACAGCAGCATGCTTTTGCTTTTGCATGACAGCAGAGATGGTTACCAGCCATACTGTACCATCTACCATACCATAAATTGGTAATAAGATGATCATGGTTACCAGTTCTTTTGCCCTGCACCATTTGCTGCTGTCATAAGTGCCCCTGGCTGAGATCAGCCAGGGGCGCAAAAGCCAAAATTAGGAATGACTCCCTGAGTCAATCCCTCCTTTTTAGTATCTAAAAATAGAATCAGTCCTGCCTAGAATATGGGCAAGTGTACTAGAGAACCACTGTATCATAGAACCAGAGAGCACAGCTGCTCTGTGTCTGATCCAGCAGAAATTATGAGCTGTATGCTATTCACAGGGGGTGCTCCTGCAACAACCCCACCTGTTGATTCCGTTCTTCCTCCAGCCTTCCTGGGCTACCGTAGCCGTGTCTTCCCACTTGTGTGATGAAGTAATAAAGAATGCAGGAATAAGACACAGTGACTTGTTAGTGAGAAATGAGTGGAAGGCAGCCTCCAGCTGCTATGATAGTCCAGACAGGACATTAAGCAGTGTGGAGGAGAGGAGCCTAGCATCCCGCTGCTAGTCCAGGGACAATTTAATCTGTCAGCTCAGCCCCCTGTTGCTATGATGAAGAGGGTTACCAGCCATACTGCACCATCTACCAGGAAAAATCAGGAGCTTTTTACACAGGCGCCCATGATAGACCTCACTGAATGCTAGTCGGCATGGGTACCAGTCCTTTTGCACTGCCCCATGTGCCAATAGGCTGATGATCAGCCACCCATGGCATGGGGGGGAGCAAGGATGTTGGTGTTGACTGCTGCAGCATCGCGTCTATCTGCAGCATTCAGTAAAGATAGGGTGACATGTAAAAGAGTCAAGAGAGGATTGTTTTCCCTTTCACTTCTGGGGGTGGGTGGGGGGGGTGCGTAAATTGCCGAGCTATGCCCTGAACCACCGCGGACACTGTGTTTGACCCTAGAAGCATTTGGAGCTCAGCCAAGAATGCAAATGCTTTTCGGAGACTTCAGGCACTGTGGGATTGCTTGAGTCCTCCAGTCCCCGCTCCAGTTCCCCCTCCATGAGCGTCCATTTGATTCTTTGGCTTTCCTTTACGCTTGTCACACAGCAGTGCGCTGAGTCCCTGCTATGGCGTCTGTCTGGAGATTTTTTAAAAATGATTTTGAATTTCGTCTTCTGTAACGGAGCTCTGATAGAACAGATTTGCCTGCCCTTACTGCGATCACATCCGCATGGTCCATGCTGGAGCTCTTTTTTTATTTTGATTTCGGACTGCATCGCCACCCGTGCTGATCGGAGCTCCACGTTGGGTAAACAGAAAATATTCAAAAGTTCGCGGGGCTTTTCCTATCTACCTGGCCACTGCATCCGAGTTCAGATTGCTGTCCAGAGTGGTCAGTGGTGCACTGTGGGATACCACCCGGAGGCCAATACTGTCGATCTGTGGCCACACTAACCCTAATCCGATATGGTAATTCCGATACTAGTGCTACTCCTCTCGTTAGGGAGGAGTACAGAAACCGGTTTAAAGAGCCCTTTATATTGATATAAAGGGCCTCTTAGTGTGGACGGGTGTGGCGTTAAATCAGTTTTACGCTCCTTAAACCGGTTTAAACGCATAGTGTAGACCAGGCCTAAGCTCCAGGCCAAGCTGCAACATCTACACTACTATTTTTAGTGCACTAGTTCAAGCCCTGTTGGCGTGAATCAATCTACCTGAATTGGGAGGCTCGCTCCCAGCTGCCAAGTAGACAGACCTACCTCATGGGTAGCCATAGAGCTGCTTAGTCTCTTCCAACTGGCTAGGCATAGAGACTGGCACAACACAGAGTGAGAAGGAGGAAGTACTCTTACTATATACTGGCATTTCTGGAGTATCAGTTATAAGGCCTGCAATTAAAAATAAGTAGAATGTGTGGCATGATATCAAAGTATATTTGACAAGATAAATCAGCTTCTTTTATGCATAATGGTAACACAATGAAAATAAAGTTTTAGAAACATATTTACAGTATGAGGAATCACAGATTTTGAAAAAAGAACTAAATCCTGTACTTCCCAGAGACTTTATGGATTTATGAGTATCCGCTGCAAACATGTTCAGACAGAGAACTCAATAAAGAATAGATAACAAAATGTAAAACAAGAAAAGGAAAAGCCTCCTTCCTCTCAGGAATGTGTTTTTTTTTCCCTTTTGGAATTGCTAAATGATGAAAATAATATATGGCCACTGTCCTATAAATAAAATCTTTGCTTAGGGTTAGAGAGCTTGGCATAATCAAAGAAGTATATCCTTTCTGCCTCCTTGCGTTAGTTGCATTTGAGTAATCCAGCCACCTGACTGGAAGAGCAAATTTGCTTTGTCCTGCACGTGCTGTATTTATCCTTCACGAATATCCACAAAACTCAGCAGGGATTTAGCCGAGACAGTCAGATCATTCCTCATAGAAAAACCAGTAATAAATCTGGGAGGGTTTACTGTTTGTACAAGATCTAAAAGCGGCTTTCAGAATTTGCCGGAGGAGGCTTGTATAGCCAGGAGTAAGGAGATTATGTAAACTGCTAAGGAGAGCTGAGAGAGTTTGCAAAGGCTCTGCCTAGCAGGAAGTCTATGTTAAATAAATAAATAAATAAAAACCTCTCTGAGTTCTCTTATGCCAGTGGGCTTCCGAAGCTCACCGCTATCCACATTATACATTCCAGATTCCTAGTTCAGACATTAGTCAACCCAACGGTGCTAGTTTCACCCATATCAATCCCCTCTTCATTAATAGTACTATTACAGCACAGCATAGCTTCCTTGGGGAAAATACTTTCTGAAGTCTAAACCTTGGGCTCTTGTCTGCCACCTCTGTTCTGGTAGTTATTTTCCTTTTCAAGCACTTCTCCCTCACTCTTTACTATTACTCTAACACCAGTTCATGAAAAAGTTTTACTTATGGATTTAAACTAGCAGTGATGTAATTCTCCAATTTACATGAGCCCCTGCTGTTGTGAAGAGCTTGAAGTTCTGTGTAACTATACCTTTAGGGCTCCTTCGTGACTGTGATTCTATTCAGTCTAGCTTCTTATATCACCCTTATCACCATAATGAATGAACACTTTCTAGTAGTGCATTAAGTGGTGCAACTAACATCTGTCATACGATTGTGAAAGGCTCCTGTCTCTGGAGGACCTGAAATGAAGAATTGTTCCCCAGATGCAAGGCTGATGTTCTTGTTCAGATTTTTTGTTAACCATATACATTATCCTAATGTCAACCAACTGGAGCATAAAGCTATGTAAAATATCAGCGTGTGTGTAACTTCCTTTTTTATTACAATCTGAGGTAACTCCCCGACCTCCACCACTCATCCCACACATTGTTTTGGGTTCCGAAACAATAGAAAACTCAGTGCAAAAACTCAAAGAAACCCCTCTATGATGAAACCATACTTTGCCCTTTGTTAAGATGTCCAATCATAAATCAAGCCAGGTTTACTTGAAAGGTTCGTAAACATTTCCAAACCTTTTGTGACAAACCTGGGCTATGTTCAGAGTTGGTAATGAAAACCCAAAGCCAGCCAAACAACATTTCGGTTCTGGGTTTCCTTGCAAACCCTCTCACTGCTCAGCTGGACACTTCTTAAAACACAACATTTGGATGTGTAAAGATTTGGTAATTTATAATTTGAAGGCAACCATCAGTGTATATAATTGCTTGCTCATCCTGGAGCAATGTGAAAACTAATTTTAATGTTGGGCTTATATACAAATGAATAAGTACAGTAGATTGAAATATTAAATTATGCTCCTAATGGAAATCTATTTTAAATCCCAATTTACACACATGCATGTAGTTTATACATTTGGACAAAAATTGGGTAAATCACTAATGTAGTGTACAAATGAATTGTGCATACACAGTATAAACTTAACACTGTTTCTGTATGCAGTGCTCCAAACTCTCACGTTCACCCCTCCCAATTAGGAAATGAATATAACTGTGATTGTCTTTCTGACTTAACTCCCTACATGGTCGCAACCAAAAAGGGGTTTCAGAGTGTAGGACTCTACAAGCATGACATGAAAAATATATAGGTTTTTAGAAGGATTTGTTTATTTTTGAACCTATGGAATTAGCTCACAAGAAGCCCAATTGGTGTAAACCAACATTATTCCACTGACTTAATGGAGCTAAAGCAATTTACATCAGCTGGTGATGTGGCGCAATGGCTGTACTGTGAAGATAGATGATGTTATATTACATTAACTATTATTTGATATACTTCACTAACAAGGAAGCTACCATATATGTTCTTGTTTTGCATTTGTTGTCTGCAGGTTTTTCAGTTTCAGATCAGCTGTGTTTGGAATGCTATAGTTATAAAGGTCAGAACTGATAATGGGCCCAATTCTGCTGTTATTGAGGTCAGGGAATTTTGCTGTTCATTTAAATGGGAGTTGGAGAAGACACAACTTTATTATTAAATGCAGAATATTAGTTAAATAGAAGAAAGAAGGCAAAGACTGGCTTTTGATCATAATCTGTGAATAGAAACTTGGTTTATTTGAATGGAAGTTCTTTTTTGGCTTTCATGATAAATATCAAAGAAATGAATGCTTCCATAAACCTTTATTCATGGAAAGTATATGGACTGCCTCATTAATACAAAACCACTGACTCAGTAATCAGAGAGTGCAGCTGTGAATTTTGATAATTGCCTAATTAATCTAATGATACATTTTTCCTATCATGATCAAACTAATAGATTTCAGTGCTAGAGTCACATTCTTCAACAGAGTTGTCTTGATTTTGTTTGGGGATAGTGACTTGTGGAATTGTGATAAGCTTAGTCATGTTAGTAGAGCTGAGTGAATAATTATCCCCCGCGCCCCCGCCCCCCAAAATAATTCAATGAATTTCAGGAAATGATTTAAAATAAATGACTTAATGTTTTTCTTGTTATTATTCAAACAGCTGTAAAGCTGCACTCAGAATTCAGGGCCACAACTACTTATTAGGCATAACTAACTGTAAGGACTCTTGCAGAGTTGCCCCATCCCTGGGAAGCACCGGGGTGGGGAGCGTTCTGTTCTGGAAAGTGCAATTTGCTACATGTTCTTAAGGATGCATTAGACTCCCCAGGCCATGGATGGCCAGTTCTAGTAGGGGGATTGACTATAGTTCTGCCTACTGACTCCTTTTTAGCAACTTGCTCCTAGGGGGAACAACACAGTAGCATTCCTTTCATTCTTATCCTGAGCCATGAAAATGGAGGAAAGACTTAGTCTACTTTCCCATCCCCAATGCAAAGCCATACAAGGGCTGGGAACAGTTTAAAGCTCCAAGGAAAGATTTGGGAATAATCAGTTAGGCTAGTATTGCTTTTTTTTTTTAAAGAAAAGATTTAATAAATATAATTCATCACGCTCTAAGCTTGTGTGTTACTAAAGTATAGGATAATGGTAAGTAGCATAGCTCTACGTATAGCTAATGGTGGGATGCAGTCTTTATAGAGCTACCTTGACATCAGTCATCTGTTTTTTGTGGTGTTTATATTATTGTTGCTCCTTTATTGAGTGGTAGCACATTTCAGACTGGCCAATTTCCTGTTGGATAAAAAATCAGTGACAAGGAATCTGGGTATTTTCTTACTGTAAATTGTTTTACTCTTAACACTAATCCTTGACCAGAGACGTTCAAATGGCATTCAAGCAAAATCCTTTTTCAGGAGTACCTGGCACCGCACCGCCCCTTTGTGGCAGGGGTGTGATGGGATGTCATAACCTTGCCACTTCCAAGTTCACATGCTCACCTCTCTGTGGGTGGCTCGATGCGGCCTAATGGCTTCCCTCCATGCAATCACCCCATGGTCGGGGTAGTGTTCCTTAATGGCCAGAGCCCATGTAAATCACTCCCAGCATCAGAGTATTGCGGCCCAATGGCCAGAGTCCATATGATCCCCCTTGCAAGCACGGTAGTGTGGCCAACTGGCCAGAGACCAGGTAACTCACCCCAAACATCTGGGCAGTGTGGCCCAATGGCCAGTGTCCATATAATCACCCCTCTTAGACAGGGTAGCATTGCCTAGTGGCCAGAGTCCATATGATTCCCGTGGTGTGGGGAAGTGGTAGGGGGACCTGGGCCTGCCCTCTCCACCGGGTCCTGACCCAGGGCCCTGGTAGTGGCAAGTTCTCCTTGCCACCCACTTGGCATGGATCTGCCCGAAATATGCCTAGCGTCTGTGCGGCTCTAATGCTGTTTGCCTCTAACTTTCCCCTGGGTCACTTCCTACCATAAATGCCGGGTTCTCTGCTTTGGGGGGTCCTCTGGTCTGTTCCCTGCCTGTGACGTACTCCGTCTGGGCCTCAGGGTGCATCCCAGCTTGGCTGGCCTCCGGATCCTGGAGTGCAGGTTGTCCCTCCTCAGGAGCTGGCGTTGTGCCTCCTTCCCCTCAGGCAGTCAGCCCAGACTGAGCTGCTCTTCAGCCTTTCTCCAGTTGGAGCATGCCCAGCAGAGCCTCAGGGGTGTGGCTTCCTCTGCTAGGAAGGAAGGGTTAACCCCTGTGGGACCAGTGCTGGGCTGCTCTGCCCCATCACAAGGAGTCTCAGCCACATCACCAATATTCACTTCCCACTGTGCCCCAAGAATTGACTCTAGCTAGAGAGATTAAGGCAGAGAAATGACTCTCCTGCTGCTTGCAATAGCATTGCACTAAAAACTAACCACAACACAGCATTGCTTCAAAGACTGATCAGTGGTTGCCCACCAAGAAAAAGGACTTGTAAATCTCTGTGTGTGTGCCATTTGGTGCAATAACACAATTTACATACATGTGCCATTGCTGTGTGTACACTGTATACATTCACAAAAATACACTAATTAAATAAGAGTCACGTAAAGTGAGAGTTTGGCTTGTGGGTCAAAGGTTGTATAGTGTATGGGCATAAGAGTTGTCCGTTGCCACTTCATAGCAAGCAGGTGAAATTTTGGTCAATGATCTCCATGCAAAAGGAAGCTATTCAAGTTTCATCCAGGATGACACTTACTGTGGTACCTACTAGTTAAATGTGGAGCTGTAGGAAACAATTATATAACTTCTTACACATGTGCAACTAAAAAAGGGAAAGGGACATCTTCCACATGAAGGAGTAAAACTTGCCTCCACCTCCCTAGGCACAGAGGCTTCCATGATATTTGGAACTGCATGGAGCAAGGGTTGTCAGGATTCCAAGTGATTTTGCATTGTGAGTGGTGTAAGGGAGGTGGGGAGCCAGATGACCTATGTCTATGCTATTTCTCCCATAAATGAAGAGAACACAGTGGCTACAGGGAATATTTAAGCTGAGTGACTGAGTGGATTGGTAAGAGGAGAGGACGGCTTCTTCTCCATTCCACCCTCTGTGGAGAAGAAGAGTGCACATTACTTGGGTGACCCAGAAGGGAAGAGGCGGGGCCAGATTCTCTCCACTTCTGGCCACGCTGCTCTCCCCTCAGCCTCTGAAGCAGCTGCAGCTTCGGGGCACACCGGAACACACTGCCCGGCCCAGCCCACTGGAACATGCTGCGGCTGCACCACCGGTCTGGCCCGCTGGAGCAGGTCACGGCCGTGCTGCCCAGCCTGCCAAAGCAGATCCAGCCAGGCCAGAGACATCGTCCCCTGGCTCTCCCCAGATAAGGTAGGAAGGGATGGGATGAGGAGAGTGTGGGGGTCCTGAGCTAGGGGTGGGGTCATGTGGGGGGTGGTCAGAGGGGTTACTCTCCTGACCTCCAGCTTCTCCCACCCCAAAAAAATTTCCCCACCAGTTGCTGTCCCGGCCCGTCAGGGTAAGCAGCTGGTGTGCCGGGACACTTTGTTTACTTAGGTTTACCTCCATGCCTGCAGACGCTAGAGGTAAACAAACCATCTCAGCCCTCCAGCGGCTTATCTTGATGGCCGGGAGCCAAAGTTTGCCAACTCTTGAATTATAGGGTTGGCTTATGAATAGGTCATAAAATTTTTCCATTTTTGCTTATCCATCTTGGGGGGTTGGCTTATAAATGAACAGGCTAATGAACGAATATATACGGTACTATATACTTATATCCCAAAGTATTTTGAAAGCCCAAGTTTCTAGGGGAGGAGACTTTGGTGAAAAGAAAGTATTGTTGGGATGCAGGAGAGCTGAGTTAAATTTCTGGCTCTCTTATCATCTTACTATGTGACTTTTGGCAAGTCTTTGTTCATGAGGTCTTCAACTGCAAAGTGAAAATAATACTACTTCAATCCTATACTTTGTCTGGCTTGTTATTTAGGTTGTAAACCGTCTGGGGTAGGGACTGTTTGTTACTGTGTCTTTCTACAATGTTAGTACAATGGTGTCCTAATCTTGGTTGGGGCTTCTATGTGTATACAAAGGCTTTTTAAAAAACAATTGGTCTAATTCACCTGCTTTTCCAGTAGCCACGCTTTATTATTTATTTGCATTACAATAGTACCTAAAGGACCCAACTAAGATCAGGATACTATTATTCTATCTCTCTTTCTCTCTCTCACCTAGGATGAGATTTGCAAATCAGTCTGGAGATGTAGATAAATCTTCCACTATGGGTAGAGAAAGATTACATAAATGATGTCACTTAGATCTGGGATGACAAAAGAAAGTTATACATTATTGGTCATTGTGCTGTTCTGGAAGATCCCTCAATGAGAAGCATGTGCAGTGTATAAATTTGATTGTGTATTTGAAAATACATTCAGATAGATAAATTATTAAATGTGGGACTCTTGCTGCACCCATCTTTTTTTTTTAAATACGTGTAGAATAAAGCAGGAGCACATTCTTTTGCATATGGGCTTGGATAGGAATGGAAGATGGTGTAACGGGGTGAGGTGGAGTGTAACTCTACTCTGCCAGTTCTCATCTGGAATATGGTCCCTTAGGAATTAGAGCTATCTAGTAGCAGCTTACAGCATTACTGACCCAGGCACTCAAAATCAGGCCTCAGGCCCCTAAATATCATGAGATTTTTAAAAATTATAAATGTTGATTTCTTTTTATATGCGTTCCAATTTCTGAGCCTTCTGACTCATGTTTTCAGGCTATTTCTGCACAAGCATGAGCACTAGGAATTTACTTTTTTCTTTTAATTGGATGCAGAGATTCTCATGAAATCACTTGCCTCCTGGTGCTTGGTCTTTAAGAAAAGCACCAAGTATTGTAAGAGTTAACAACCTTGAGCTTGAGCACCAGGAAGTCATAACTATACATCTGCCTCTTCCACCCCTTCTTCATCAAGGGGTACATGGCATAGTTGAAATTCTAAAGTTTGGTCTTTAATGTGCTTGGAATGAGATGTTTCAGCACATTGTTGAAGCTGTGAGCAAACCTATAAGCAAAGCAATATCAACTGAACTGTGCAGAGAGTAATCCGTGCTGTGCACAAACAAGGATGCACAGAGAATTGTCTAAGAAGAAACTAGTGATTAAAGTTTTGGCTGATAATCACTTTGTGCATGCTTGAATTGTGCTGCTGAAACCTTTTTCTGCTCAAAGCCATCTGTATGAATTGTACATTTGTAAACAAACACAGATTAGGATAATTTATTAATCCTTTGTCTGCTGTCCGCTCATTATTTCTACTAAAAAAATAGCCTACTTCCCAGCTCCCAAGAATGTTAACCTCTCAGGACTAAGATAACATTTTAATAGGCTTACCAGTAAAAATGGGTTTTTATTCCTGCACCAAACATGCACATTTCTAAATGCAATTCACGTTATAAAGTGTAGTGCCCCCATGTTTTTAGGATTAAGTATATTATGTTAACTTCACTCAGCACAAATATGGCAGGGAGTCTTATAAATTAATGGACCCATTTCCTATTCCAGTGCACACACATAAAAAATCCTACAGGGAGGTTAAGAAGCTGGTGAGAAATGTTATTCAGGTTATCGTCTTTCTCTGTGCCAACTCTTTGTGGCAGTTTGTACTTCATTCTCCTAAGTGAATGACCAAGCTTTAGAATCACAGAGAGGCTAAGTACTCTGGCCTGACAGTTAGCCACAGGAGGGTAAAGATGTATTGTATATACAAGAAGAGATGAAAGGTCAGTTAATTGAACTTCTCATAAGTGTCAAGTGATGAGCAGCATAGAGAGGAGCCCTATCGTTACATGTTCTGTACTTTGAGAGGCAGAAAGTATAGAAGGTCCTTTCCACCAATTATCTATTAAATTGTTCTAATAAAGCACCATGGCTACCATAGTTGTCATAGAGCAGTGCAGCAAGATGGCTTTACAGCTGGAAGGTTTGAGGTTGAAGAGATTAAGTACATATAGACTGGAGAAAAGGCAGCTGCAAAGGGTTCTTATTACAGTGCTGAATATCTGTATTTCCAATTATTTCCCCTCAGATGTATCACACTGCGTTTTTCCCAATCTCTTTAGGACCACTGGCTTTATTTATTGAACTTGGCTGGTGTTTGCAATCCCTCTCAATTTAGTAGCAGCAGCACATTTTACTAACAAGATATTTATCTATCTTGCCAAATCATTAATGGAGTTACCATACAAGATCAGACATGATCCAGATACCCACGTACCCCACTAGACACCTTCCCAGAAGGGAGATGAAATCCTGCCTGATCTATCCCAGCAGAGCCTAGGGAGCACTGAATTTAGAGCATGGCCCCATTAATTTGACCTTATTTGTATGCAAAGTCTTAGAACAAGTTTTGAGAGAGAGAGAGAGAGAAAATAAGGATATAGAGGTAAATGGTAATTGGGATAAAATACAACATAGTTTGACTATATAACGAACCTGATCATTTTATTTGAGAAAATAACCCATTTTCTAGACCAAAGAAATGAAATCAATCTAATCTACTTGGATTTCAGTAAAGCATTTGATACAGTTCCACATGGGAAATCATTAGCTAAATTGGAGAAAATTGGGATTAATATGAGAATCAAAAGTTATGTGTGGGGGGCAGGGGTTCCCTCAGCCCACTCCAGACCCACTTTCTTTTATACTATTTTTCCTTCCAGTTCATATCACATGAGGGGATCTCTGTGGCAAACAAACAGGCAAAAGAAAGCTCCTTGCCCCTCTCTTTCTTTTAAGAGAGAGGGGAATCTATGTGAAAACAAAGAAAGGCAAAGGTGGCCTGTGTCTCAGGCAGTCTTTCTAGATTCAGCTGTATGAGCTTGGTCTATCAGAGTCTGTGGCCGCCTAGTGGGGCTTACCTTCAGTCCCTCCTCTTGGAGTTTACTGCTTGACAGATGGTCTGTGCAGCTTTGGGAGTGGTGTAACCGAGAACTATCTCATTCTTAGCTGTCCTGTCTCTGCAGTGGAGCAGCTCTCTTCCTGTTTACCACCCCTTCCTGTGTCAGGTTACCCTTTTTAAGCTCCTCCCCCTCCACACAGAACATGCCCTGTAGATGTGCCTCATTAGTACTGGACAGTCTCAGAAGAGCTTGTTAGTATCCTCACCACCAGAGTGAGGGTGTGTCCCTTCACAGCATGCAAAGAACTGGTGGCAGGAGAGATTAAAAAGGGTCATGCTGCAAGGCGAACTGTCAGGCTGGAGGGATGTTACTAGTGAAGTTCCTCAAGGATCAGTCTTGGGGCCAATTTTATTTAACATTTCCATTAATGATCTTAGCACAAAAAGTGGGAGTGTGCTAAGAAAATTTGCAGATGACACAAAGTTGGGAGGTATTGCCAATACGGCAGAGGACCGGAATATCATACATGAAGATCTGGATGACCTTGAAAACTGGAATGATAGACTGGAATGAAATGTAATCATGCAAAGTGCAAGATCATGCACTTAGCAGCTAACAAGAATTTTTGCTATATGCTGAGGACTTGCCAGTTGGAAGTAACAGAGGAGAAGAAAGACCTGGGTGTTTTAGCCAATCACAGGATGACTATGAGTTGCTATTGTATTGAGGCCATGAAAAGGCTAATGCAATTATAGGATGCATCAGGTGAGGGTTTTTTGCAGTAGAGATAGGGAAGTGTTATTGCCATTATACAAGAGACTGATGAGACCTCATCTTGAATACTGCGTGCAGTTCTGGTCTCCTATGTTTAGGAAAGATTAATTCAAACTGAAACAGGTTCGGAGAAGGGTTATTAGTATGATCAGAAGAATGAAGAACCTACCTTATGAGAGGAGACTTAAGGAACTTGGCTTGTTTAGCCTAAAAAAAAAAGAAGGATAAGAGGAGGAATGATTGCTCTCTATAAATACATCAGAGAGATAAACATCTTAATTTGAACTGGGCTCCCTTGGTAGAGAAATGGCTCTTGACATGTTCCCATCAGATAAGTGGGCTCTACTAGTCGAGAAGCTGCTCCTCTTCAGTTCCCAAAATGGAGATGAAGGCCCTGGTTATGGAATAGTTCTCCTCACTTGGGCCCAGACTCCTCAATATGGTCAAGGGATGGAGTCCCATCATCAACTAAGTAATCCCAGAGCAAATGATATATTCTGAAGCATGAATTGCAATTGGAGGACAGTGCATCAATAGTATTCTACTCTGGTTTAGGGCACGCGATTTACCTTTCTTAACCTGAAATGAAGTATAATTTAAAAGCTTTTATACAGAGTATGGAAACCCTTTTAGTTCTAAACCTTAAAAATGTACTAGCCACAGCTTGTGTTTCCTTCCTAAATGATGACTTTGCTCATAATTGCAAACATAGACTTGATTCTACCACTAGAATACTTCAGTTTCTTGTCCAAGTGACTCCACTGATTTAACTGATGCTGACTTAAAACTGGAGTAACACAATGATGAGTCAGGTCCTCTATATTTTCAGCCAGTTTGCAAAGGGGTGGGGAGAACTTTAAACAATGCTTTTTGTGCTGAACAGATTTCCCAGAGGGAAAAGATTATTTTATTCACATAGCTACCTAACTCAGGAACATCTGGACTAATCTCACTGAGGCTTTCTCAAAATATTCTCTTTGTGTTGATGCCAAGTTTAGGGACCCCATAGGATAATGCTTGAGCAAATGAAAATGGGTTTAGGAGGGATAGGCTTCTCAATCCTAATTGCAATGTCTGCTGGAAATATATATACACACACACACACACACACACACACACACACACACACAGAATAAGTAGTATCATAAGAATTATTATAGCATGATTAGTATTATTATGATTACCTGATGACTTTGCTTTTATATGTTTAAACATCTAGCACTCTTCTTATCATTCCAATGAAATTTCCATGTATGATTTTAGCCCAGAAAATATTCCTATTAAGGTAGACCTTGTGTATGAATTCCTTAGTAATTTATTACCTTGACTTTTTTATCATAGTGATATTTGTGTATTTTCATTAGAAGGATTAAATAGATGTATAATGTAATGCAGAGAGTGATTCTCTTATGTTTCTAGCTAAGTGGCCACTTATTAAATATTGCTTCTCTGCTTTCCACTTTGATATGAGAAACATTATATCTTAAAAGCATTCCTCTGCAATCTGCTTATTTGTTTTGCAGTGCCTGCCTTTTTCAGTAAAATCAACAAATGTTCTTGTGGGGTTGGGGATTAATGGCAAAGAATCATGTGACTGTACAACATGCACCTTAAGGGAATTGATCAAGAGAAGTGTCACTCAACCACCTGCACTTAGTCAAGTCACTAATTAATTCGTGAACATTGACTTGAGTTGCAGATTTGCTGGTGAGCAGGGGAATAAAGTCCTATCCTATAAATACTGCCTTGATTTAATGAGGCTTTAATAGGATTAAATGGTTTTAACTTTATGACTTTGTTCTTGATTATTACTGGTTGTATGTTTGATATAAAATAATAGGGATTTCACCAGGGATCAAGAGAGAATGGTAAATAGGTAAAGTGCAAGACAATAATAGTGTGGAAAAATGCATAAATGTAGTACTCTTGGTGAGCTCTTCCAATAGGTGTTAGTACAGTTGGCCATTATTTTACTAAAAATAACAGGGACAGAGAGCCCAGTGGATTAAAACCAGACTAATTTTTAAAAAAATAAAAACTATGTTAAACAGGAGTTATACTCAAATATGAAACTGTTTGGACATGCAACCAGAGAGTATGCAGGGCTCGCCTCCATGACTAGCATAACTCTACAACCAGCAGGCCTTTTTTAGATGGGTGATAGCCACATTTCTTCTGTGCCCTTCATCACCATTTCAGGGACAACTTGAGCCCAGAGATTGCTAGCAGGCATCAGTTGCTATTCTCAGAAGAGGAACTATAGCTGTTTCTGTTTCTGACCGAAGATTTATTGCTCACTTCCCCCGTATGCCCAATACACCCTTATGCTGCTGTGCAGAGGCCAATCTGCCCTAGGAAGTCACAACATCTCAAAATGTACTTTTTGCCCTGAATGTGTTCTTGTTATGTCTTTATCAAAGTTGGGGCATGTGCTAGAGAACTATTGCCACATGGTCTTAGAAAGTGATATAGAAACAGAACATTCTTTGTCTACTGAAGGTAACTATTGTAACCTAATTTCACCTTGTGACATACTTGGGTGCAATCCAGATGTGTGGGTGTGTGGAGGGTTGTTACCTTGCCATACAACCTGGAGTGCCTTGCAATGTCTTACTGTTGTAGCAGCCAAGCGAAACTGCTGACAAACAGCTTTGGCAGCATGCAGGTCACTCCCAGATGTGTCTGTGTAACTGCAGCCTGCCAGTCACACTCTGGCTCACACCAGCCTTGGTTATACTGCAGGGTGACCCCAACACACCCCAGTCCCAGATTTCCCCCCCAGAAATGTATGTTCGGTGCTGCTCAGCCCTATCCTGTAGAGTTCAAATATATTATTCCTTTAAGTGGATAATATACATACAACTTGCCACCCCAAATGGAGCTACCTAGACACTTCAGTTTAAACAAACTCGATTAGCTAAAACAACAGAGCACATTTATTAATTACAAAGAGAGAGATTTTAAGTGAGTACAAGCAATGAGGCATACAACTCAGAAATGGTTAAAAGAAAAATAGGTCAGAAGCAGTGTTCCCTCTAATTTTTTACATCCATGTATGGAATGAATTTTGTTATGTGCACCAATATGATGATTTGTAGCATAACTTGGTCTTTGACCCCCAGCCAGTCTGCTATCTCTTTCTTCCAGCCCAAAGAGTGAATGTGCTGTGTCTCACATACAATATCTTTGTGACGTTTAGCCCAGTCATTCAATCAGGCCAGGGCTATTTTATTTTATACTGTAGACTTCAAGTCATGTAACTTTGTCTAAAGCTTTGCCAAGGTTATCCTTTCAAAACTGTTCTCCTGACACA
Organism: Mauremys mutica; assembly: GCF_020497125.1. Lineage (NCBI taxonomy): Eukaryota > Metazoa > Chordata > Testudines > Geoemydidae > Mauremys > Mauremys mutica. The sequence continues at coordinate 84,652,503 of NC_059079.1, read as the reverse complement.
TCACCTCCATATTGGTGCACATAAAAAAAATTCCTGTGGTGGAGGTGGGGCTGAAAGGCTCAGGGTGTGGGAAAGGTCTCAGGGCTGGGGCAGAGGGTTGAGCGTGGGGGTGAGGGCTCCAGCTACATGGAAGGCTCTGGGGTGGATGAGGGGTTGGGAATGCAGGCTGCTCCGGGGCTGCAGTGGGGAGAGAGCATTCCCCCCAGCCCTCTCTCACTGCAGCAGTTCAGGGCCAGGTGAGAGGCACCTCTCCTAGGCCGTGGCAGCTCAGCATCATGCAGCTTACAGAGCACGTAGGTCAGAACTCCCCTAGAGTCCAACAGCTGCTTCTTTTTTCATATTAGGTGCAAAAAGTGAAATGGACAGGGAGAGAGACGAGCAGTCTCTTTGGGTGCTTTCCCCTTCTTTTTATAGTTTCAGTACCTCTTTGAAAAGCATTTCTAGCTGAGAACCAAGAAACAGGGTATGGTGGTGGAAGGAGACCTCATTCTGTTTCTTTGCTAAGATGCAGATCTCTTTGTCCCTCCTTTCTTGCCAAAGAATGGCCACTGGATAGGTGATGGTCCATCAGCATTGTTGACACCTGACGGGGGCATCAGCTTGCCATTTGTCTTTGAGAAACTGGTTTAGCCACTCCTCAGACTTATCTGGAAAACATACTTCAGTCCTGATTTCAGCTTCTATTCATAACTTTACATATAATGTAGCTACGTACATTTTACCATGATTTTACTGATCAGCAAATTATGAGTTTTCAAATGATACTTCACAAGACATGCCTTGTACAAAGATTATTAAAATAGTGTGTAGGGTGTTCATTCCATCACATACAGTATTCCCAGTTAAGGTAATCTTTTATTTATTGTGTCTTGAGAGCTTGTTGGAAATGTGAGGTTATATGTCCAGATTTAAATGGTAAATGTTCTACTTCTGGACTTTGGACATGTTTTCCAGCAGAATTTCAATTCTTGAAGGGTTACTTGGTTCAAAGAAATACATACTTGATCCAGTAGTTGCTGAACAATGTAGAATGTGTGTAATACATATAAAAACAGCTCATCAGGCTGCACACAGCTGGCCACTGGCCTGTATGCTTAGCACCACAATGAAATCAAAGCTAGCACAGTGGGAGATCTTCGAAGATAGTGGAGAACAGTTTTGAAAGGATAACCTTGGCAAAGCTTTAGACAAAGTTACATGACTTGAAGTCTACAGTATAAAATAAAATAGCCCTGGCCTGATTGAATGACTGGGCTAAACGTCACAAAGATATTGTATGTGAGACACAGCACACTCACTCTTTGGGCTGGAAGAAAGAGATAGCAGACTGGCTGGGGGTCAAAGACCAAGTTATGCTACAAAACCTTATCACAACAACCATGCCTCCTTTCCCCCTCCTCCCCATCCTTCCTACCCCAGGAAAATCCCACCTCCAGTGAGGGTCCTGAGATCTGCTAGATGGTTCTAGAGGCACATGGGTGATGGTGCTGGAGATGATACAGCTGGTATTTAGGGATAGATCCCCCCCCGACTTTCTGATCATTCGTCCAGGACCCATGAAAGCATGTGATTCCCATATAATTCCCATAAAACACTGGGAATTATAGAGTGCATGTCACCTAATATATTTTTTCCCCATTATTTTTGTTGTCACAGATTACATAATGATTTAAAATGTAAACACCATCACTAGCATAAAGTTAATAATGCCCCTATCCTGAGAGGCTCTTTAAGTCTTATCCTGCTTCTATGTCACAAGCAGTTCCACTCTTCAAATTCAAGATTTATCTATTTAGATTTAAAACACCTATCCAAGTCTCTAGGCACCTTAACAAATCATTAACAGTATGGTAATTACAGTGAGATTCCAGGAACATTAAGGGAAACATTTCATCAGAATCTCAGCCAGCCAGACACCTACAGAAAACTCCTTTCTGCACCTTCATTGCTATAAGAAGCAAGATGAACTGCAATACTCCCTTAAAGTTAGGATGAGAAAACATCAGACTTGATTAGATTAACCTACCTTCCCACCCCCGAACTTCAAAAATCTGGCCATACCTGTTTTTATATGCAATTACTGCAACTGCATGTACAGATGCACAGATGACATATAAAAAAGGGCAGAATTAGCACTAGTCCAAAAAATGCCCTGAGTAATGCAGAAGGGCCTTATCCTATTCTCTTCCTTTCAGCAAGTGCCTTTTGTCATCAGTGGGAAATCTGTTGTTCATTGAAGATAGCCCTGATTTTATAGTTGTGGCCCATGGACCATAGTAATTAAAACAGCAATTCAGTGAGTTTCACAAACCTAATCTCATCTGAGCTAAACTATTAACTCAATATGTATCTTGGGAAAGGCCATTAATCTCCTTATGCTTATTATCAAATCAACACAGCAGGAAAACAGAGGTACAAAACGCAATCTACAGTAACTGAAAATCAGGTGGTGCATTTAAAACATGCTCTCCTGTGGAATTAAAATACCCTGGTCTGAGCATATGAACATGTTTTCTCTGGTGGGCTCCCTAACTGAGATGAGATGGGGCCCAAGAAAATCTATGATTGAAGGCTTATACAAAATACAGTAGAAGGCAAAATACAGTAGAAGGCTGTACTATAGCTGATTTTGCTGCACAGTGCCGCTCCTGCTGAAGTTAATGGCAAAACTCCCACAAACTTCCCTGAGATCAGGGAGGGCATTTCACATTAAAGTCTGGCCTGTGATAAAATCTGAATCTGAATGTGAATTTATCCAGCCTATATACAAGCGCCATCCTGGGGATAGCAAACTTCCTTAGCTAGGCACTGACTGTGACTGGAAGGTAATATCATTGCCTTGCAGATGTAGTTATTACATTAAGGCAATTGGTCATAAAAATAACAATAATGTGATTCAGAAAATATATAGCCTTTCAGTTAAATGTTACATGCTGAAACAGTAAATTAATCCATTTTTCTTGGTGGTTGCACTAGACAATTCTCATTTCTTTATATTGTTTTTATCTCACTAATAAAGGAGTTCAGTGTTTTTAACATATTCTTACTAGGCAATGCTCCAAACTTTGCCCTCCAGTTGGTATTACGGTATCAGTAATTGCTGCCTCACATTAACATTTATTTAAAGCTGCTGATTTAACATTTAAAAATTCTGAGGTTAATGGATCTGTATTCACAGATCCATTAACCTCAATAAAAACAAATGGGACCTTTTGTGAACTAAAATAAGTGCGGATCAAGGATACACTTTCACCAATACTTACTGATAGAATTTAGATTGTACTGCTAAAATGTCAGGTCATAAAAAGGGCTAGTAATATAGTAATATTCAAGGTGAATTTCAGTATTTCAGGCACTCTTGTGACCCAAGAGACGATAGTTTAAGATCGAGCAAGTTCAATGTTCTAATTGCAACATATTCTGGGTGGATTGGCATGCAAATGGTATGTTACATGGGCTGTGTTGGGTTTATTTCAGAATGGAATTATGTCTTGAATGCATATAGCATTTAAAGAATAAATTCTGATATCATAGTTAAATGTCTTTATCGTTTATCTTATTTATATAGAGACTGACTTCTACCTTGCAGTACAGTAGAAAGCTATAATACTTTGAAAAAAATTAGTGAAGGAGCAACATCTTATACACAGAGAGAGAGAGAGGGGAAAAAAACCCCCAACAACCTAGAAAGACTGGCGAGAAAGGACCATAAGTTCATCTGGTTCAACCCCTGCATCATAGCACATCCAATTGGCTTTACAACAGCACATCCTGAAATATTATAACTTATAAAACCTTTTTTCATCCTGGAGTTACATTCATTGACATGGGTATGACCTTGCCTTTTAGCTATGGCAAATTAATTCCAATATAGTTTTATGACTCTCTCGCTATTTTCCTTAGATATTTGTTTACCAAAACAAAATTCCCTCTCAGACTTTTATGTGTGTATGTATTTACAGATATATATGATAAAGTCTTTCTAAATTGCTAATACAAAAACCCTGTATTAAGGGCCATATCTTGCACTACTGACTTCACTGGGAGCTGAAGCAGGTCCTATGAGACACTAAAATTGCATGCTTATGTTCTCAGCAGTTAGGAAGTGGCTCCTTTGTTTGTATACATTACGATGTAATATTTAATACAGGATCACATAGTAGTCCTCAAATAATACAAAATTATATCACAGAATTCTTTTCCTATAGAAGAGTAAGTCATTTTGGTGGGTAAATCAGTGGAAGGATAAGTGTTTCTTAAACTATTTAAAGTATTGTCTATGCTTGTTTGAAGCCATATTATACTGTACTCTAGACTAGATGGTTCAATGTCAAGCTAAGATAGCTTCATATGTATCCAAGTTATAAAGTAAGATGATGTTTATCAAGTACCATAGTGTCTTCCCAGTAAGGCACACAACTAATTTGAGTAAGATTTTCAAATGTTCCTAAGTAACTTAGAAAGTGAAAGTCAATGGGACTGCAGTTTCTAAGTCACTTAGTCCCTAGAGAAATTTGCACCTTACATCCCTAATGTTCTATGCAACATCTTTTGCTGACCCCATTGCCATACTTCAAATTTAGTAAAGTTTTAAATCTATTTCCTTGCTGAAACTCTCTGACTCAGACTCATAGACTTTAAGGTCAGAAGGGACCATTATGATTTTCTACTCTGACCTCCTGCACAATGCAGGCCACAGAATCTCACCCACCCACTCCTGTAACAACCCCCTGACCTATGTCTGAGCTATTGAAGTCCTCAACTTGTGGTTTAAAGACTTCAAGGTGCAGAGAATCCTCCAGCAAGCAACCCGTGCCTCACACTGCAGAGGAAGGCAAAAAAACTCCAGGGCCTCTGCCAATCTACCCTGGAGGAAAATTCCTTCCCGACCCCAAATATGGCGATCAGCTAAACCCTGAGCATGTGGGCAAGACTCACCAGCCAGATTTCTCTGTAGTAACTCAGATCCCACCTTATCTAGTGTCCCCTCACAGGCCATTGGGCATATTTACTGCTAATAGTCAAAGATTGCCAAAATTAGCCTATCCTGTCATGCCATCCCTTCCATAAACTTATGAAGCTTAGTATTGAAGCCAGATATGTCTTTTGCCGACACTGCTCCCCTTGGAAGGCTATTCCAGAACTTCACTCCTCTGATGGTTAGAAACCTTCATCTAATTTCAAGTCTAAACTTCCTGAAGGCAGTTAATATCCATTTGTTCTTGTGTCTACATTGGTACCAAGCTTAAATAATTCCCCTCCCTCTCTGGTATTTATCCCTCTGATTTATTTATGGAGAGCAATCATATCTCCCCTCAGCCTTCTTTTGGTTAGGCTAAACAAGCCAAGCTCTTTCTCCTTTCATAAGACAGGTTTTCCATTCCTCGGATCATTCTACTAGCCCTTCTCTGTACCTGCTCCAGTTTGAATTCATCCTTCTTAAACATGGGAGACCAGAACTGCACACAATATTCCAGATGAGGTCTCACCAGTGCCTTGTATAACGATACTAACATCTCCTTATTTCTACTGGAAATACCTCGCTTGATGCATCCCAAGACTGCATGAGCTTTTTTCACAGCCGTATCACATTGGCGGCTCATAGTCATCCTGTGACAAACTGAAACTTCTAGACTTGTGCCATTTGTAAGGTTGCCAAATGTAGTTGATGTATATAAGCATAATTTTTTCTACTTCCCTCTTATTGAAAAGCATAGTTTTTGCTTAATTTTTTATATATCCTCTTCAAGCAGACACAAAGCATTGAAAATGGCAGCCTAAAAGTCTAGTGTTCAGAGAGTTAGAATGGTACCCAACCCTTCTATTATTATTATTTATTATTATTTATTAATTTCAGTGGGGTTGCACAGATATAAGTGAAGTCATACTTTGGCCCATGGCATGAGTGTACTGCAGTTCAAAACAATGTAAGGCAATTATTTCCTTGGAAATCAGTGTTTATCAACTGGACTAGGACAAGGCACCAGGCAAGCGTTAACATCTGATTTAAAAAAGAGTCAGTGACAGGTCCATAGAAATCAAGAGAAATCACGTTCCACAGGTGCATGCACATAACATGCTAAACAAAATGAGAAAACTACAATTGAATATTGACATTTCTCATGACTAGTTTAGATCTACTGTCATAATATATATTTTGATAAATAAAGCCGAGCCAGTTTAGAAAACACTCAAAAACCATTTTTAAAGTACTTCTCTATTTAGCAAAATAGACAATGTCAGTTTTCTGCTGCTGTGATTTTGTTTCAACTCTACTAAACATGAACTAGATTGGATTCTCATGTTAGAGACTAGAATGCATCACTGTGTGAATTGAAATGCATTACTCTGTGAATTGGAATGAATTAGGCACACTCTATTGCACTGCTGTCCTGTCATATTTCTGCCTTTCTAAAAATGATATCTGTAGGAATTTACTATTAAATCTAGAACAACACTTTCTAAACAAAATTTATTGGAGGCTTTCATCTGTTAAATTTCATTACAAGTCAGATTACTTCTTTTTAACACTGGAAATATGTTTGTTTTCTCAGTAAGTTGAACTTAGTGTCGACCACGTTCTGTGTAACATGGTTGTTCAAATAACAACGTACATTTTGGTGGTAAAAGTAGAATCAAATATACCATGATTGTGGATTGCAGGGCATCTAATTTTAGTTAGAAGTGGGCTTCAAGAAGCTGTTTTCTTTCAGTGGAAAAAAGGATGTACTAAAATCTACAACCACACAGAAGTGTTTTACCTTTAGAAAAGGGACACCAGTTACTAGGTAACAGTTATGGCTGGGATGTTCAAATATGTCTAAGGAAGTTAGGTGCCCAGCTCTTACTGAATTTCAAAGATCATTTGAAAATACCAACATAAACTGGAAATTCAGTCCATGCTGGTTTCTGAATCTTTGCTCTCCTATAAAAGAGAATTATACAGTCATGTTTTCTCTGAGTATTTTAGCGAGATCAATTAAAACCTTCTCCCGGACCTGCAAAAATCAGGCTAATGAAAATGAACTTAATAAAAATCACCATATGCAACTCTACTTTCATGGAGAGATGGCTACTGATGTTGTGAAGTGTTAAAAGTTAATGAAATTCACAAGACTCATTGTTTCAACCCAAAACTGTTGGGAGTGTGTGAGGAAGAAAAACTCTTTTTGCTGTCTGTTCCATTTTCTAAGACAGTCTTATCCTGCAGGTCTGAATCTGTTTGTAACACAAAGCAACAACATTATATACTCAACATTCTGAAATCATAGACTCTCATTAATTCACATAAGCGATTGGGAGACCCGTTACCTTTTATTGCATATTGGCCCTTCTTCAGCAAGATGCTTACCCATGTGAGCAATCCCATTGACTTTAATTGGACTATTCACATGCTTGAATTTAAGTAGGGGCTATGCACCTTCCTGAACTAAGGCCTTCGTGGACTGATGAGTGAGCAAACAGGCAAAAACTTTTTAAATGAAGGGTGCTACATCACAAATTTTGACAAGTGTAGTTTAAATGTAAGCTATTGCTTCATCTTATGCTTGTAGGTGTACTACAGCATATCTTGCAAAAGTTATGAAGTCTTAATACTAGGAAATATCTCAGGATTATTTTTTATTATCAGGTTTGTATGTTAGCTAAATGAGAATTAGGAAACGTGGGCTGTACTTACATATGGTGATGTGTATGTACTTTTGTTTTCATCTTTGTGGTCTAACAGTTGCAAGTCAGTGAGAGGAGAAGCCGTCCAAGGAAATATATTTATTAGTTTTGGCAGTGCATGATAGTACAGTCTTCATTGTGGCTTGAGTAAGTGCTTATTTTGTCTAGCCTTTGCAGATCATTCATCAATATACTTTATTCTAATGGCTTTTCTATTTCTCACTAATAAGCAGTCATTGATCTTTAATGTCAGCTGTTTGCCAGAATATTGCTTGATACTCAATGCCAAACGCTGACAAGGAGTTGCTTCTCTATGTGTGATTCATTAAAATAAGATGACAATGTTGTAATGGTCCAAAACACTACAGTGTACCAGGTCGTTACAGCTTGTGTTGGGTCAATCAATACTGAAGAACAGGGTAGAATTTTTATAATGGATATGGCAAGAAGAATGCACTTTGTATTTTTACAGGCAGTAAAATGGAAACTCTTTGTTTGCTGGACAGCTCTTGACCATTTCATTTGTAACAGGTAGGAAAATATGATACCTAGAGTCTAATGCTTCCACCTTAATAACTGAAACCCTAACTCTGTTACACTTATTGATACTTAGAGCCTAACTTTGACGGCCTTACTGACAATGAACTTGTAGTTCATTTTGGTGGTAAAAGTAGGGAGCAGAACAGGGTATTGCTTGAGTCAGAAGTAACGGTGGAAGAATCAGGCCTAAATTATAAGGGATGAAACTGTCCCATAGGAGATCTGTTTTCCTAAGTGATTTTTCAGAATGGGTCTTAGGCTTTCAGAGTTTTTAGTGGAGATTCTCAGTGCCTCTGTTAAAAAGACACACATTTTCAATGTGCTTACCAGGCTTTGGAAATGGCTTGCAGCACACACTTTCCTTTGCAATATGATGGTAGGTTTCAATTTATAGTGAGCCCCGTTTCTGTGCCTATCCTGAAGCATGTTTGAATAATTGTGTTCTTCAGTTTCTGGTTTTCCAGTAAGATATTAGTATACTACAAGTTGGTTTGAGTACCAAGCACCACACAGCTCATTGTTCTAACTTAGACTAGTAATAACTGATGTACATTTCTGTTTCTGTTGAAATATCAGAGTCCAAATGAATAGTTTGCAAGTACTAAACAAATTGCATTTGGCATTTGTTTTGTGTATTACTATAAGGTTTTATTTATCTAATTTTATATCTATTTTTCCTTCTATTAATTTGACCAACTATTAAGGAACTGACTAGGGTTAATGTTTATTTCAGGGCTAGTCTAAAGCAAAGGCATACATTTTACCTTGAATGGGGTTGTGTATGTTATATTGTTATGTTTATTCATTTTCACGGAATCAAACACCAACAGTTACCACATAACATGAAGTTCTGGGATGGAGCATTTTTCACTAGGTTGTTTCCATTTGCAACTCTAGAGGTATTTTATTAAAATATATGTTGACAGACAGCCAAGCACTGGAAGTTAAACTATGCCATGTGTGGCTTAAATTCAATGTCTTCCCTGGATCTCACTGTAGCTGGTATTTGGACAAAACCATTCACATCAATTGGTCAGCATTCTGAATGTAGCTTTTTATGACCAAAATAATTCCTTTCACAAATCCATACTTCCATACACAGCTCCACTATGACATGTGGTGCTGCATTTACTCACACTTAGGATCTGACCCAGTGCTTAATGAGGTCAGTGGAAGGATTTCCATTGGCTACCTTAGTCACTGGATCAGGCTTGTGAGGCACAATTCTGTATCGGATGAAATCAATAGGAACTGAATAGGTTAAGTTGCTTATGGATTAAGCATTCACGAATCTAACTAACACATTTTATTCAAAGTGAGTTTTATGTCATTATAATGTAACCCCCTGGTAACAGCTACTTTATAAACCAGAAAATATCGCAGGTTTTCTGCAGGGAAAACATAAACAGAAAATGTTGGGTTTGTCCAGCTCTAGAGTCCCAGGAGACCCAATGATTGGGAGGAACAAATCTCTGCATTTGTTCAGTCACGTTTTAAAGGTCTATATGTCCATTAAAATTCCATGTTGTCTCAAATGAAAAGATGAAAAACAGAGCATGTGGTTTTAGATCTATCAGGTAATATGTAGCACATCTGAGGGCATGTGCTATATGTCCTAAGACACTAAAAATTGATTGGACATTAATAATGTGTGTGACGGGTTGGATCACAGAGACCCTCTTGGGAAGTGCCACTTGATTTGCTAAGACTACTTCTACCCCTGCTTTCCTTGATAGCTCGGGACCCCAGCACCCTGTCTTGCTGCGCCAGACACGCCCGTCTGCTCCAACACAGACCCAGGGTCTGAATTACTTGCCCCAAAGCTGCAGGTTTACCTGAAAGCAGCTAACAGAAGTTCCTGTCTTTAACACTCAGATGCCCAACTCCCAGTGGGGTCTAAACCCAAATAAATCCATTTTACCCTGTATGAAATGTATACAGGGTAAACTCATAAATTGTTCGCCCTCTATAACACTGATAGAGAGAGATGCACAGTTGTTTGCTCCCCCAGGTATTAATACAGGGGTCGGCAACCTCTGGCATGCGGCTCGCTAGGGTAAGCACCTTGGCGGGCTGGGCCAGTTTGTTTATCTGCCGCGTAGGCAGGTTCGGCAGATCGCGGCTCCCACTGGCCGTGGTTCACCGTCCCAGTTCAATGCGGGAGGTGGGAAGCTGTGGCCAGCACATCCCTCGCCCGCGCCACTTCCCACCTCCCGCATTGGCCTGGGACAGCGAACCACGGCCAGTGGGAGCTGCGATCCGCCGAACCTGCCAACGCAGCAGGTAAACAAACTGGCCCAGCCCGCCAGGGTGCTTACCCTGGGAGCCGCGTGCCAGAGGTTGCCGACCCCTGTATTAATACATACTCTGAGTTAATTAATAAGTAAAAAGTGATTTTATTAAATACAGAAAGTAGAATCTAAGTGGTTCCAAGTAGTAAAAGACAGAACAAAGTAAGTCACCAAGCAAAATAAAATAAAATGTGCAAATCTATGTCTAATCAAACTGAATACAGATAAGATCCTCACCAGTTCCAGAATGCTCCCTTTTATAGACTAATCTCCTTTTAGCCTGGGTCCAGCAATCACTCACACCCCTTTCATACTGTCCTTTGTTCCAGTTTCTTTCAAGTATCCTGTGGGGTGGAGAGGCTCTTTCTTTAGCAAGCTGAAGACAAAATGGAGGGGTCTCCCAGGGCGTTAAATAGACTTTCTCTTGTGGGTGGAGACCCCTTCCTCACTCCTATGCAAAGTCCAGCTCCAAGATGGAGTTTAGGAGCATTCCAAGATCCATTGTACTTTAAGTGTTTCTTGATTAGGTACTTAATTTCAACATTCCTTTCTCTGAGAACTGACCAAATGCTCTACTAAGGTTGTTTAGAAATCAAGCCAGTACATAGCCAACATTAATAACATTCATAACTTCGAATACAAAAATGATACATGCATGAAAATAGGATTAATACATCACTAGATCATAACCTTTACGGAGATATGTTACATGGCATACGTAGCATAAAACATATTCTAAGCACATTTCCATAAAGTCTTATGGGAGGTATCGTCACAACATGCTTTTCTTTCATTGGGCAATGTTTTGTATCATATAGTTACCATGAAGTTTGTTTATACAAATCCAAGTTTTCTTTGGTTGTTTATATTTACCACAATCAGTTTGAGGAAAAAGAACAACTTGGAAATGTTTCCAGTACATCAAATGCATTAAAATCTTAACAGATAAATAAATTGAAATACTTAGTGTGAGGACTGTGTTCCATTATTCCTTTTACATGATTTATTGGAGCACAGCTTAGTTAGTGAATTGAAGATGATGTATAAATTGTTACCATTATGCCAAGAGCATGCTCAAGTATGAAAATATACTATCATGAGTTTGAGTACTTCTGAGCATCATTCACAGATCCTGGTTCATTTCAGATTAAGTATAACAGTAAAATGGAAAGATAATTACTTGGTATTTGATTTTTAAAACATTTAAAACTGACTCCTTATATCACCACGCATCTTGGAAATACTAATCTATGAAGCTAAAATTTAAATGTATGTTTTCTTCCAAATGGAAGTTAGATGGTATCACTACTGGTGACTGATGAATCAGGTCAGCTTTTGACCCTTGTGGGATCTTGAGAGAGTAGGTTCAGTGGCAGGTGTGGCATTTTTGTGGGGCTCTATTCATTTGTTTTCCCATTTAAGCAATATGCCTTTTTTCAAAGAGGAAGCCAGTGCCAATGGACAAATCAACTCATGTTAAGTAGATTTCAGTGAAAATATTTACTGCAAAAGGTAAAGAGTATATTATTAGCATAGCATGGTATTCAAATTCTAAAATATAAAATTGAGGTAAGGCTAGAGCTGGGCTAATAACCGATTTTTCAGTTCATTGGCAGCTCCAAAACACTGGGGGTGGGGAGAAGGGGGTTAGGCTGAACCAAATCCAAAAACTGAGAAAAACTTAAATTAAAAGAAATGTGTTTCAGGTTGAATGTTTAATGTCTATGAATTGCCAATATGAATGACAATGAATAGTCTTTGGGCTACGAAAAGAGAGTCAGAAAGACTTTGTAATCTGGTGGTCAGGGCACTCACCAAGCTGGTGGGAGACTCAAGTTCTTGCTCTACTGATTATTTAATTATTGAAACAGAGAGGAACAGCTTCAACAGAAGAGATTGAGAGAGCTCTTCCAGAATATTCCATAGTTTGGTAGCTAGAGCATTCTCTTGTAAAGTGGGAGACCCAATTTCAAATTGCTTCTCCACATCAGACATAGGGGGGAATTGCACGCAGGTATGCCACATACTGGGTGAGTGCTCTAACCACTAAAATTAAAGGGTATAAAGAAGGCCTTTGCCACCACCGAGCATCTAAATCCTGAAGAAAAAAAAATTGCGTAAGCTATTTGGCTAATTTGTGTAAAATTCGCCAATAGTTTTGGATGGACTGAAGCAGCTTTTTTTTCGTAAACAAGCTATTTGTCCAAATAGTTTTGCTCAGTTCTAGGTGAGATATACATGTATCTAATACTTAATGCAACCTGGTGCATTCCAGAGGCAACATCCTTTAAAATAAATAAATAAATAAACCCTCTTTTTTCAGAGGTATATTATAACCCCTCAGGATATTTTAGGTAGGAAGGGAGTGGCTCCAAATGAGGCAGAGGAAAATCATAGAATCATACGACTGGAAGGGACCTCGAGAGGTCATCTAGTCCAGTGCCCTGCACTCATGGCAAGACTAAGTATTATCTAGACCACCCCTGACAGTGTTTGTCTAACCTGCTCTTAAAAATCTCCAATTTATTCCAGTGCTTAACCACCCTGTCAGTTGGAAAGTTTTCCTAATATCCAACATAAACCTCCCTTGCTGCAATTTAAGTCGATTGCTTCTTGTCCTATCCTCAAAGGTTAAGAACATTTTTTCTCCCTCCTCCTCGTAACAACCTTTTATGTACTTGAAAACTGTTATCATGTCCCCTCTGTCTTCTCTTTTCCAGACTAAACAAGCCCATTTTTTTTCACTCTTCCCTCATAGGTCATGTTTTCTAGATCTTTAATCATTTTTTGTTACTCTTCTCTGGACTTTCTCCAATTTGACCACATCTTTCCTGAAAATGTGGCACCCAGAACTGGACGTAATACAATTGAGGCCTAATCAGCACGGAGTAGAGTGGAAGAAATACTTCTCGTTCTTGTTTACAACACTCCTGGTAAAACATCCCAGAATGATGTTTCCTTTTTTTGCAACAGTGTTACACTGTTGACTCATTTAGTTTATGGTCCACTTTGACACCCAGATTCCTTTCCGCAGTACTCCTTTCTAGGCAGCAGTTTCCCATTTTGTATGTGTGCAACTGATTGTTCCTTCCTAAATGTAGTACTTTGCATTTGTCCTTATTGAATTTCATCCTATTTACTTCAGACCATTTTTCCAGTTTTTCCAGATCATTTTGAATTTTAATCCTATCCTCCAAAGCACTTGCAACCCCTCCCAGCTCGATATCATCTGCAAACTTTATAAGTGTACTCTCTATAACATTATCTATTATCTAACCATCACTGCAAGGTGGAATTTTAACAAAGTACTGCCACAAACCCAGGGACCATCCTTCAGCACGTCTTTCCTAAAGGTCTGTGCATGTGGTTGAAGCTTTTGGGGAAAATTTTGATGTTTGGGGAACATTGCAGTTATTATGCTGAAGATAATTGGCTCTAAGTCTCAATTTCATTAAATCCAAATTTTACAAACTCTTTACTTGATTAGTGTGTGAGAGGTAGAGAGAGTATGGCTGCAATCAAACTGAAATAAGATGGAAGGAATGCTTGTTGGTAGGAAAAAGCATTCAGGTAAGTGTCCAGAGGATGTATCTTCAAAATCTCTTAAAGGCTGGTACCTGACTTATAAAAATTGTTCACTTCTCCTGATTCCCCATATAGTAATGGTGGTATGTAGTTCCTTTAACCATCTACTGTGGTTGGTCAAAAGACTGTGGCTATATCTCTCAGGTGCAAACCTCACAATGGTCATCCATACCTTTGTTATTAACAGGTTTGACTATTGTAATACATTCTATTTTGGGTGACTCCTGAACCCCAGATGAAAGCCACAAATTCAGAGTTGCCCGACACCTCATTGATACAGGTCAACATAAAAACATGAGTGTGCTCATTTCTCTACAGTGGGTTACTTTTTGCTTCTTCATTTAGGAGTGTCTATAATGACAGCTATAGCTTGGGAATGGTCTGGGACCTGGTTTCGTAACATATTGCCGCTTACTCTGTTTACCATCATGGCAGCTAAGATCCCTTGCTAAAGGTTTACTCTCATTATCTATGTTCGAGAAGAATGTGTCTTGTAATTGGGCCTTTTTGTTTGAGGATTCCTGCTTTAGGAATTCAGTCACTTTGACAATACATCAGAGATAGAGTCTAGCAACCTTTAGAACACGATTTAGGACTAATTTATTTTGTTTAGCCTTTGATTAACTGTTTTAGTTTTGTTTTGTGTTTGGATTACTGTAATTGAAGCATCTGGCTACTAGAGCGGCAAAGAGTTCTGTGGCACCTTATAGACTAACAAACGTATTGGAGCAGGAGCTTTCATGGGTGAATACCCACTTCGTCGGATACATGCATCCGATGAAGTGGGTATTCACCCACGAAAGCTCCTGCTCCAATACGTTTGTTAGTCTATAAGGTGCCACAGAACTCTTTGCTGCTTTTACAGATCCACACTAAAATGGCTACCCCTCTGATATTGGCTAGTAGAGAGATTGTTAAGTAAATAAGTTAATCAAATTGCACATTTAATAGCAATATAATCAAGATCATATTTTCTTTGTAAATTATTAGCATATTATAAATAGTGCATGATATCTGTTTACATATATTTATTAATATATTAACATACTGGAAAGGTATTACAAAGGAATTACAGACTAGTATATTCTCTGCTTTTATTTTTAAAATGTGGGGTTGGGGTTGTTTTGTTATTAAGATGGAGCATCATTTAATCACAGTATTTTTCTTAATTTTACATTATTCTTCATCCCAGAACAAATGAATACACTATGAATAGTCATAGTGAAATCTAATGATATATTCTTATTTGAAAAATTATTCTGACATATTTGCTGTTGTTTATAATCTGCAACTCAATGAACATTCCAGGCTTCACTATTTCATATAAAGAGAATAATAGATTGCAAGCTTAACTATTGCCATTTCATTTTTTATGATCTAACAAACAAACTCAACTGCTTGTTTTTTTCAGCAGGAGCTCCAGTGACTACACATAAGCAAACAGAATCTTAAATTTGCAAAACATTCCTTTGTATTTAATATGATCTAGCCAAAATGCCTGTGTTACCTTTCTAACTACCACAGATCACATAACATAAGCAGCACAGGGGAGGCTATCCATTTTCCCAGGTGGACTGGATTCAAATTCTTATAAAACATTGAATAAGGCAGTGATACTTCTCTCCATGTAATAACTTCAGTGCATAATCCAATCAAACTGAACACTGAGATGCTGAGAATAATTAAGTGATGCAGACAATTGGTTGTGATAGTCACAATGTAAGTAACATTTACAAACACAGCCAAATAACCACATTTTGGCATAGAGCGATAAGAATATTTCTGTTCTGCCTTGATTATAACAAGACACAATTGCAATGAATATTTTAATTATACTGAGGATACAGGGCCTGATCCTCAGCGTGTTTAAATCAGTATTGCTGCACTGATATCACCAGAACAGATTAGTTCTGTTGAAAAATATGGAGCTATGCTTATTATTCCAGCTAACAATTTGGCCCATAGTGCCTTCTTTTCTTACAGACAGGTAGAGCAGAGTGAATAATTGATAAATTATTAATAAACCCCAGTGAATTTAGTTTCTGTGTATACTTGTGAAATGTAATCTGTGATCAATGCTGTGGGTGGAGGGTGTGAAAATGGATGCTTTGTGAGCACAGTCAGAGCATTGCTGTGCCAGAGCATTGCATGAGGCGGGGCCTGGGTTGATGGATTTAATGAACTAGGTTGTGGATCTGGTGCACATGATGAGGCTGCTGCTGTATGATGGGGCTAGGGGACTAGAGATGTGTTACTGGGCTTGCTGCTGCATGGGGGGTCAGATCATATTGACGGTGTGTGGAAGCTGAGCAGGTGAGGGACCTGGTACTTTGGGCGGGGGGGGGATGGGTGGGGAGATGCTGATGTCCCTCCCTCTCTCTTCCCTCCCTCTCACCCTCTGCTCTGAATTCAGCCTGTTTGCACACTACTTAGTTCTGGGAACAGTACCCATTCAAGAGGCTCTGGAGTTAGCTACACAGCCTATTTGAGTGGACTTTCCTGTCCCTAGGAGCTGAGATCAATGCTGGTATTTCTATCCACTGCCCTGGGTCCTTGGACCACAGGATTTTGATGGATTTTTTTTTCTCAGTTAGTAGGGTGCATTCAGTGAGTGCTCCCTTATAATTTACCAGGGAACCTACTAGCTGGGAAGGCCTGTGCCAATAAGAATTTATAGAAATAAACCACAAAAAGAGCATAAGCTAATTCTCTTTTTAAATTGAACATTGATAGTCCATTTTTGAGGTATTCTCCATGTTTTGTAGACTGTAGACCTGTGTTTAAGCATCAGTTCTTGTTTTCACAACCTTCTAGCCCTTTTGTCCAAGGAAATATGACAAAGATTAAAGTAAGCTGGTTCCACTGAGTTCTCTCTTTCAGACTGGTCCTATTGGGCCTGGAATTGTTGATGTGTCCCTGGCCAAATGGACTTCCTCAGTAATGGCTATCAGTGTCACAGAGCTAAATTAAATTACTATAAGATGGGTGCAAAAATGATAAAAAGGTTTAGAAAATCTGACCTATGAGGAAAGATTAAAGCACTGGGTATGCTTAGTCTTGAGACATGAAAACTGAGGCGGGATCTGATAAGTCTTAAGATATGTTAAGGGCTCTTAAAAAGACGACACTGAAGGTAGGATAGAAATAATCAGCTTAATTTGCAGCAAGGGAGATTTAAGTTAGATATTTGAAAAAAAAACTTTCTTGCTATAAGAATAGTTAAGTACTGGCCATGGGTGGCTCCAGGAACCAGTGCAGCAAGCGCGTGCCTGGGGTGGCAAGCCGTGAGGGGCGGCATGCCAGTCACCGTGAGGGCGGCAGGCAGGCAGGCAGGCAGGCTTTGGCGGCATACCTGTGGAAGATCAGCCAGTCCTATTTCGGCCAAAGGTGCGGGACCGCCAGATCACCCGCAGAAATGCCGTCGAATCCGTGTGACCAGCGGACCACCCTCAGGGGCGCTGCCGAAGCCTGCCTGACTGCAGTGCTTGGAGCGGCAAAAAACACAGAACCGCCCCTGGTACTGGCACAGGCCTTTAAGTGTGGTTTTGGAATCCTCATTGCTGGAGGACTGTAAGAACCGGTTAGATCAGGGATCGGCAACCTTTGGCACACGGCCCGCCAGGATAAGCACCCTGGGGCGGGCTGGTTTGTTTACCTGCCATGTCCGCAGGTTCGGCCGATCGTGGCTCTCACTGGCATTGGTTCACCACTCCAGGCCAATGGGGGCAGCGGGAAGTGACGACCAGCACATCCCTTGGCCCGTGCCACTTCCTGCAGCCAGGACCGGCTCCAGGGTTTTTGCCACCCAAAGAGGCAGGGGGGAAAAAAAGCCGTGATCCCAATCGGCGGCACTTCAGTGGCAACTCCACCGCGCCGCTTTCTTCTTCGGCGGCACTTCAGTGGCAGGTCCTTCCCTTCGAGAGGGACCCAGGGACCCGCTGCCGAATTGCTGCCGAAGAGCTGGATGTGCTGCTCCTTCCCCTTGGCCGCCCCAAGCACCTGCTTGCTGCGCTGGTGCCTGGAGCCAGCTCTGCCTGCAGCCCCCATTGGCCTGGAGTGGCAAATCGTGGTCAGTGGGAGCCATGATCGGACGAACCTGCGGACGTGGCAGGTAAACAAACCAGCCCAGCCCACCAGGGGGCTTACCCTGGCGGGCCATGTGCCAAAGTTTGCCAATTCCTGGGTTAGATAAACACTTGTTGGGGATCAACTAGGTATACTTAGAGAGACAATGTGGGTGAGGTGATATCTTTTATTGGGCCAACTTCTGTTAGTGAAAGAAACAAGCTTTTGAGTTACACAGAGCTCTTCTTCAGGTACTCGGAGTGTCACAGCGAAATACAAGCTGGAACAGATTGTTTAGCATAATGAGTTAACACATGTTGTAAGAGACCATTCTAGGTGAAGTGGGCAGTTAATAACTCTGCAGCAGTAGGACAAAGGAGTAGGGTGACCTGGTGTGCGGTTTTTGACCTGAACACCTGGTCAAAAAGGGACCCTTGTGGCTCCTGTCAGCACCACCGACTGGGCATTTAAAAGTCTGATTGATGGTGCTGCAGAGCCAAGGCAGGCTAGTCCCTACCTTTTCTGGGGCACTGCGCTGCACCCCGGAAGCGGCCAGCAGGTCTGGCCCCTAGGTGGTGGTGGGGGGCATGGGACTCCACACGCTGCCCCTGCCCCAAGCACCAGCTCCGCACTCCCATTGGCTGGTTCCTAGCCAATGGGAGCTAGGGGAGCAGTGCCTTTGGGCAAGAGCAGCGCACGCTGCAGAGCCCCCCTGCTGTGCCACTGACCAGGAGCTGCCTGAGGGGCCAGGAACTTGCCCCACCCCAGAGCCAGTACCCCCAACCCAGAGCCCTCATCCCTCCCACACCCCAACCCGCAGCCCCCTCCCACATTCTGAATCTCTCGGCCCCATCCCCCAGCCTGGAGCCCCCTCCTGCACCACAAACCCCTTATTAGCAGACATTATCCCTGGAATCACCCTTTCTGAAGTGAGAACCAACAAGATCACTTCATTTCTTGCTTCATAATTTAAGCTTCTGTATTGTCTTGAAATCCTGCTGATGGATCTATCTCCAGTGGTGGGATTGCATTGATCTGTTTGGAGTGGATTTCTGTGGAACAGAACAGATAAAGGGGAAAATAGAGACACCTTTCATTTTGAAGAACAATTGCCAAAGACTCCTGTACACAAGAATGCTGCATGGATACAATTTTCAAAAATGCCTAAGTGGCTTAAGAGTCCATTGTATTCCAGTGAAAGTTAATGGGACTTAGGTTTCTAAGTCACTTTGGTGATTTTGAAAATATTACCCTGTAAGTGCTAGACAGAATGGTCTGAGGTTATGATTTCAGTAATTCTTGTATTTAAGTAGGTATGAAATCTTGTTAATCAATAATTGATTTACATATAGGTATAGTATAAGAAGAAATTGTAAACGATGTAACATGTTAATAGTGAAGAGTTAACAGAGATCCACAAAAGCCACAAAATTTAGTAAATTCCAAACTCTCTTGGTTGAAATTAATTTTCGTAACACAGCCATGTAACATTTTTGTTTGGACATTACATCCAACTTTCTCAGTTCAGAGTCCCATGATAAATTGTGACTTGTTACAGAAAGGCTATTCAGAACACTTTAGCACCCAAACATGATGTCACAGCCTTGGTCAAGTCCCCCTGGGTGAACACTTACCAGGCTGCTATGTTTGATCCCATATGCTGGGCAGGTGGGTATTTAAGCTCTCCTTTGCCTCTAGGTAGATTTCAGTCACCATCTCTGGCTCTGAACTCTGGCACGCTTCATGAGTATAGACTGGTACCTTTCACCTGGAAGTAGAGACCCACATCTAGCTCTTTAGGCCCCCAGCACTAGTACTGACCCTCCACAAGACAGCTCAGTAACTTAAGGACCCTTTTCCCAGTTTCCCTTCTTATGGATACTCTGGTTTATAGTTTACCTCTTCAGGGACACACAATAGTTATAGCAAATAGACACAGACTTTACAAAAGGATGTGTCAGACAATCATTCTTTACTTTAGACAGACATGAGATATACAGATCTAGGTAAAATAATAGATAATTTTATACAGTTCTCTGCCTCAGTTTCCTCGCCACTCTTGAGCATTATTTGGTATTTGATCAGAGTCCTCTATGGAGTCCAGAACTTTCCTCTCCCTTTTCTCCTCCTATATACAGTCTTGCTTTCTTGTCTCTTCCCTCTCTTCAGATGGCCAGTGAGAGAACCTTTCTTTTATAGATTTCCAGTTCTCTTTTTCAGATGACACTTTTTTCAACGTCAAAGTCTCACATCTGTTGTTTGGTCAGTCCGGACTTGAAAAACTGGTTTACCCTGGGATGTAGTCAGCTCTTTGTCCAAAGGGACTTTCTCCTGACTCCTCAATCTGAGGGCTACATAGCTATGGTGAAGGCACAGAATTGTCTTTCAATGAACACCGTGCTCAGAAAACAAAATGGAGTCTGGTAGTTTGATACAGATACGGATAGAGAGCTCATAATTTCATACAGAATTCATAAACTATACATAGACAGGACACCCATACTGCCCTCAGCCTGATTCTGAGGAGTAGCTCCTCATTTGGTGTTAAATGTTGAGCTCCATTTAAGTCAATGCAGCTACACTGATTTACACCAACTGAGAACCTGGCTCTGAATGCACAATAAAACCCAAGATGACTCAGTGATGCAACTGGATCCCAATGTTCTGGTTTAATAAGTCAGATTGACTTCTTCCACAAAACATGCCTACAAAATAATGTATTCTTGTCCTGATACTAAATAACTTTAGGTTTAACTTTAGTGTAGAAAATGCTGACTGAAAATGAATAATGTTTATACAGTATTATGATGAAATTGCTTGCAGGAATTTTACTGGGTCAATTATTAGTTTAGATTTCTTCAGTGGTCAGTAAAAATACATCTTTTCATCAGTGTTAATTGTAAAGGAATTTTATTTCTGTCCTGGCCTTAACACCACTACATCAAAAATGGTGCATTTTTTTAAGCATTCAGCTTAGTTAGATTACTAGCTGATAAACATGCTAAGATTGTAGTTGACGCATTAATTGACTCCACGATTAGTGTCATTTAATCATTGCTATTATCTTTGCACTGAGAGCCACGAGAAATTCAGAGTCCCCATGAAAATTACCATGCATCTATTGTCAGTTTGCCCATTTAAATTTTGTTCCAAACACTGCATTTCTGAGTTAAACAACAAAGTTTTGTCATTGTCTATCAATGTGTGTATATTTTCTTTTTAGAACAATTTATGGTCTCAGTATTGACATGTAAAGCTCTTCATAATCTAAGACCAAAGTAGTTGAAAAGTATTGTCTCTGTATGTGTCCTTGTCTGATAGTCATGACTGAAATGGGTGGTTCTTCTCTTGGTCCCTAGATGCAGTCAGAACCAGGGAAGGGATAGAACTGTCTCAGCTGAGGGTTTTCTGTGAAGGAACTTTATCTTGAAAGAATTCTACCCAAGCTTTTGTCTGGTTGTCTTTAGGGTACAGTACAAGCCCAATGTATTTAGGTAGGTTTGGCTTTGTCTGTCTTTTGGGTCTTCTACCTTTTCTATACTTCCTACTTCTTTTCTCCTCTCCCTTGAATTAATGGAGAATTTATCCTTTTTGTCTTGTAAGGTGGCTGCTTGAGAGTTATTGATTTGCTCCTGTTCCAGATCATCTGCTTCAGGTGGGCTTTATGCATTAGTTGGGTCTTTATTTAGGGCTTAATTCTGCCACCCTTACATTGAGTAGTATCTTACTTTGCAAAGATTTCCCTTGATTTCAGTTCTTTGTATTGATATTATAGCACTGGCATGTCAATGACTACATCAGTACCATATCAGCATAATAAATAGTGATATGAACTAATGTAATAATAAATAAGTGGTCTGATCAGAGCAGGGATATAATAGTTGCTGTATAACACACACTTATGGTTTAAATCTCTGATTAGGGCTCAATGAGTAATTCACAACAAACAATGTAGCTGATGCATTTTGCCTCTTTGCAAATTATTCTGCATGGAGGTGAGTCACGAAAGTTGTTTATATTAAAATGTTACTGATGAGATCAGCAACACAGCACACAACATGTTACTTCAGTTCCCTGATTTGGGTATTTTATGCAACTATCCACAAGCAGTGTGAATGTGGAATCACCTATTAGTCTGTAAAAAGTGCAATATGCATTTTGTAAGTTGTGCTACTGTTGATTAGTTATACGGTATGAAATTGCTTTTGGTGCATAGTCAAACATTCAAGCTTAAACTTTGTGTGTTTTTTTTAACAAGCATTCATGCTAGTAATACTCGTTCACTAGAATGTACGTATAAAGCTAGTATAAAGGCAGAGAAAATCTGTTTAAATATATGAACAAATAGCCATAAATTTTTTTCCAGAGTTTGTCCACCTCTTTTACAATTCTATAAGGAGACTAGAAATCAAAATGCACAAATACATTTTAACCTTGTTTTATTATTTCCTCATCTGCTATTTGCAATAACATCAGCATCAAAAGAACAAGAATCTTTATTTCTCCTGCACCTTTATATTATTGATCACTCACCAGGTGTCTTTCCACATGGATCTTCACCAATACATAAAAAATGCTCTAATCCTATCTATGCTCTCACACTCTCTTCCAAGTCCAAGAGATTTTTCTCATGCTTTATTTAGTTTAGACTATCTGCTGTCTAATTCACCAGATAATAGTGTTAGCAAAAAGTATGACATTTTCTCTATCAGAATTGTTTGGTACCTTATGTTCCCTTTTTCAGTAAGGAGGAACAACATTTTGAAACTCTAATTATTTTACTGTACAACAAATGCTTCATTGTGTACCTCTTCATTTTTTAGTCAAATGGCAGTTTGTTGCAGTAAACAACCACAGGGAGCCCTATTAATTACTTTCATAGCTTTTAAATTGTAGAAACAGAGTGGTAGGTAATTCATAATAATACTAATGATATTCCTTATGTCACATCAAAGAAAGTTTGAAGGGGTTTGGCATTACAACAGTTAGCTAGTTAATAAGTATCTCCAAATCTACATTTCAATTTTAAATGATTATTCATCAAATGAGGAATGTGCAAATGGTTTCAATAAAAATGAGAAACTCCCGAGAGTGCCCCCAAATCTTTATTAAAATCCAAAGAGCATTAGGATAACTACCTCCACCCAATCTTGTGCTAGGGATGAGGGAATCAAGCAATTCATTTGTAGGATATAATGAATATTGGCCATATTTGACCAGCTGAATTTTGCCAATATCAACAGGCCAGTGTACTGTTTCTGGGTGTCTGGGAAATGATATTCCAAAAAGGGATTGGAGTGAGATGTCACAGTCTCATGAGAGTATTCCAGCTGATTGGTGGGCTGGATTTAGGCTTAATTATGTGTGACTCACCTCTTTAGTGTCATTCATTGCCAGTTGTGATGATAGCTGCCAACCCAGTGTTGGACCCCATGCCATTGCTATCTTGTGACTAATAACAACAACAACAACAACAAAAGGAGACTATTGCAGTTCACTCCTCTTCTCCTATCCCGTTCTTGGGATGCTGATGGTTTATGATGCAGTCTATCAGCTGCCAACTCACCTCTGTTAGTGTCAGCACTTTGTACTCCTTTATATGGCATTAAGATTTTATGTTCCTATCCACCCTGGGCAGTCCAATGCAGAAACCGTGTGCTCTTTACTGAAAGTCCTTCCTGTTTATGCTTATGCTAGTGTGCTGTGCTCTTTCTATTTGTGATTTTATTACCTGTTTGAAACTAAATCTGATCCATCTGCATAAAATGGACATGTGCATACTGCCCTCGCCACTGTTACAATGTGCCCTCCCTAATTCCAGTCCACGTGAACTCTCTGCCACTTTTTGCTGTGTGCGCCACCACTTTCCCCACTTCCTATTGTATGTGTATGTGTTTCATTTGATGAAAGAATGTTTAATGTTAGTAATCAGGGAGAACTGGATACTGTTAAATAGTAACACCAAGGGAGTCATTTTTCTCACCCATTCTCCAGTGGACACTAGCTGCTATGGTGGTTATGGAAGATAGCTGCTAGAACAGTGGTTTCCAATCTTTTTCTAGTAAAGCCTGTATTTGTGATAGATTGGCAGATAGGTGCATCTCACAAAATGCCCAACATGTCTCTGTGTGGGTGTTTGTGCGTGCGGGTGTGGTGTGTGTTAATTTTATCTCTTTTGTCCATTTCTGCCTCTGTTCCTTTATTCTCTTCTCATCTTTCTTCATTTCTCTGTGCGTGGTTGTTTTCTTTATTATAATTATTATTTTTCCCCCTCTTTTATTCTGCTTGGAGTGGAAGCATCTTCTGACAGCTCCGTGGTGCTTGGCTTTGTGTGCCACTCGCCTGGCCTGACAGCTAAAGAGTGGGTAATGTTTCAGAGAAGAAGGACCTCAGACAAATTTGGAAAGACATGATCTGACTTTTTAGAAAATCTTTAATAAATTATGAGTTAATGGAAACCAAGATATTGCTCTCTTCTTATTTAAAATGAAACAAAACAAAAACAGATTGTCTAGGATTGGAGGACTAGACTGCTGTCTCTAAATAGAATAGAATGCAATAGAATAATGAAAGGAAGAAGATTCAAGAGCTGACAAGATGGGGAAAAAAGTGGGCAATCGCTGTGAATGTAGCTCTTTATTTTTAAGGACATATTTTTAGTGACTTGGAATTACCAGTACATGATCAGTGCCCTGCCTATTGTGCCATGGAATATTTTCCCATATTCTAGTTATCATAGATAAGCAAATGTAACCCACACACCTCCTGGGTGTGGTATTCTGTCCCATCTAGTGGCATCGAGACCACTTACAGAGAGAAACTGAGTTTGCTCTAAAGCAGGGGTCGGCAACCTTTCAGAAGTGGTGTGCCAAGTCTTCATTTATTCACTCTAATTTAAGGATTTGCATGCCAGTAATGCATTTTAACGTTTTTAGAAGGTCTCTTTCTATAAGTCTATAATATATAACTAAACTATTGTTGTATGTAAAGTAAATAAGGTTTTTAAAAATGTTTAAGAAGCTTCATTTAAAATTAAATTAAAATGCAGAGGCCCTGGACCGGTGGCCAGGACCTGGGCAGTGTAAGTGCCACTGAAAATCAGTTTGCGTGCCGCCTTCGGCATGTGTGCCATATGTTGCCTACCCCTGCTCTAAAGCCTTAGCTAACAGCCCGTTGGCTTTTAGCTCACGCAGTAGAGGCTCATGCATTGAGGTCTCAGGCACTCCCACTCACTGACAACCAGGGTCTGTCAGCATTACAAGTGGGGGCTCGTCCAAGATTTCAACTGGGAAGTCTCTGAAGCTTGGGCCGCGTTTCCTCAGCTATGGGAAGTATGTAACCCACACACCTCCTGGGTGTGGTGTTCTGTCCCATCTAGTGGCATGAGACAACTTAGAGAGAAAGATTAATGAGTCTGCTCTACAGCCTTAGCTAATAGCAACTTGGCTTTTAGCTCATGCTGTAGAGGCTCATACACTAAGCTCCAGAAGTCTCAGGTTCAATCCTGCCCACCGACAATTGGGGTCTGTTAGCTTTTGTAACATTTAGAACTTTGAAAATATCTGACTTTCAGAAATGCTGAGCAGCAGCAGTTCCCATAGATTTCACTGATACTTGTGGGTTTTCAGCACTTCTGATAACCAGCACATAAGTGCAGAAGATATTAGGGCCGACCCCACTTCCTACATCTTTTATTTTGAATACCATGTGGACATTGTTGTTGCCTGAAATGTTTGCTAACCAAACTGTGGGCTTTCTTTAGGGAATCTCTCTGCACAGTAGCTCAGAAAATTGTAGAATGTCACACGAGATACTTATGAATACTATTGGGCACTGGTCAGAAAAACCAACAAGCCTGATTTATGCACTCAAGTAGCAACTCTGAAATGTTTATATATATATATATATATATATATATATATATATATATATATAAACATTTCAGAGTTGCTACTTGAGTATATATATGTGTGAGTTGTATTCACTTAGCATTCATTCAGCTTGTGGTGTTTAATACAATGAAACCAGTACCCAACTTGCCAGGTTGGGCTGTTGGATGTGTTATATGCTCCATGTTAAACATGGAGTTCATACTATGTTCAGTTCTGCATTGTTGTAATTGCTGCACCTCACACAGATAAGTTGCATTCAGTGAAACACAGCCAGAAAAAGCCCAGTGAGGCCAGAAGACAATGGAAATGTAGCTTTTTTTTTTTTTTAGATAACTGCACTAAAAAACAAAATCAGTGCAATGCGTCTTCAATTATTACTTTTTTTGTAATGTGTTAAGTGGCGTTTACTTTAAAAGAGCATGCCCTTCAGTAACCAGGAGTTGCAAGGCAACATAGGGCTGCTTAAGAACATTCCTTATAGCTTACTATCCTAGTCTAACTATTAAACTGAAACACTGCACACAGTTAAACCTTCAGACTACTGTTGCAGAAATACTTATCAAAAATACAACTCCTAGAAGATTTGTCTACTTCAACAAAGGGCTGCTGGAGCAGTTACTGCTTTCTTAATGGGGAGCGTAACCTTTTCCATGAAAGGTACAGTCTGTGTGAAACGAGTCACACAACAAGTGAAACAGAGGAACTTGGGGGCTTTATGCCAAAGCGGGTCAACAGTTTCTGGCATCTTGCTCTAGACACTCATACTTTTAACAAGAGAAAAGTCTTTTTCTGCTCATGAATTTTCCTTACCACAAGAAAAAAAGTTGTGAAGAGTTTTTAAAAATATCTTCTGTGGGGAGAGTTGTCTTATTTGTCCATCTCACTTTTGCTCTTATGTTCTTCCATTACTTCAGATTCTTCACCCTTTTTGTAACCCTGCCTCCCTGATGGGATATTGTGTTGTTCCTCTCTGAAACTGGTATATTCCAATCAGGGTAACTGTGTCATTTAATACAACTCACAGCATCTAGCCTCCAGTGTTTAGTGTAGTTAAATTGTGAACTACAGTCCCAATGGCTGGAAGAGATCCTGTTGTCCTTTGGACAATTCTAGCTTACTCTTCTTCAGAAAGAAATGATGGTTTTACATTTTAGGCCTGGTATTCAGGAAATTTGAGTTCAATTCCTGGCTCTGCCACAGATTTTCTGTGTGGACTTGGGTAATTTGCTTACACCCGCTGTGCTTCAGTTGCCCATTGCAACTGAGTATTCTGTTTTACCAGTCTTTTTTGTGTGTTGTCTATTTAGATAGTAACCTCTTATGGGCAGAGATTGTCTTTTAATGTCTGTATGTACAGCGCCTAGCACAATGGGCTCCCAATCTCAGTTGTGACCTCTAGGTGCCACTGTAATACAAGTAAAATAAATAGGAGTATAGGGACATAGGACTGGAAATGACCTCCTGGGTCATCAAGTCTCGTCTCCTGCTGTCACAGGCAATGCCACCATATTATCCCATTCATAAATTTATCAAGCTCCATTGTAAAAATAGTTAGGTGGCTTGTCCTCTGATAGTTAGAAACTTCTAATTTCCAGCCTAAATTTGATAATTTGAATTTATTTTTGTTTTTGTGCCAACATTGTCCTTTAGTTTAAATAGCCCTTCTTCTTCCCTGGTACTTATCCCCCAATGTATTTATAAAGAGTAGGGTTGTCAGTTAATCACAGTTAACTCAAAAAAATTAATTGTGATTTAAAAAATTCATCATGATGAATCAGTTTTAATCACACTGTTAAACAATAGAATACTAATTGAAATGTATTAAATATTTTGGATGTTTTTCTACATTTTCAAATAAATTGATTTCAATTACAGCACAGAATACAAAGTGTACTGTGCTCACTTTATATTTTTTATTACAAATACTTGCACTGTAAAGTAACAAGAAATAGTATTTTTCAATTCACCTTGTACAAGTTCTGTAGTGCAATCTCTTTATCGTGAAAGTGCAACTTACAAATGTAGCTTTTTTTTGTTAGATAACTGCACTAAAAAACAAAACAATGTAAAACTTTGACGCCTACAAGTCCACTCAGTCCTATGTCTTGTTTAAACAACCATTAAGACAAACAAGTGTGTTTACATTTACAGGAGATAATGCTGCCCACTTCTTATTTACAATGTCATCTGAAAGTGAGAACAGACATTTGCATGGCACTTTTATAACCAGCATTTACAACCAAGGTATTTACATGCCAGATATGCTTAATATCCGTATGCTCCTTCATGCTTTGGCCACTATTCCAGAGAACATGCTTCCATGCTGATGATGCTCGTTTAAAAAAAAATGCATTAATTATTTTTGTGACGGAACTCCTGGGGGGAGAATTGTATGTCTCCTGCTCTGTTTTACCTGCATTCTGACATATATTTCATGTTATAACAGTCTCTGATTATGACCCAGCACATGTTGTTCGTCTTAAAAACACTTTCACTGCAGATTTGATAAAACACGAAGAAGGTACCAACGTGAGATTTCTAAAGATAGCTACAGCACTCAACCCAAGGTTTAAGAATCGGAGGGGCCTTCCAAAATCTGAGGTGTGGAGCATGCTTTCAGAAGTCTTATTTTAGAATGAAGCTTTTTTTTTTTACTACTTGCATCCGAAGAAGTGGGTATTCACCCACGAAAGCTCATGCTGCAAAACGTCTGTTAGTCTATAAGGTGCCACAGGATTCTTTGCTGCTTTTACAGAACCAGACTAACACGGCTACCCCTCTGATACTTTTTTTTTTACATAATTCTACATTTGTAAGTTCCACTTTCATGATAAAGAGATTGTGCTACAGCATTTGTATTAGGTGAATTGAAACATTTGCATTGTAAAATATGAAATAGTATGTAATAAAAATAAATATAAAGTGAGCACTGTACACTTTGTATTCTGTGTTGTAATGGAAATCAATATATTTGAAAATGTAGAAAACATCCAAAAATATTTAAAGAAATGGTATTCTGTTATTGTTTAACAGCATGATTAATCACGACTATGTGTGATTAATATTTTTTTAATCACTTGACAGCCCTAATAGAGAGCAATCATATCCCTTCTTGGCCTTCATTTTGCTAGACTAAATGAGCCCAGGTCTTTAGTCTTCTTTGTAATAATCTAGATCTTTTTGTTTAGTGTTCAAGGCATTAAGTTATAGGATATAATATTACTGATTGATGATAGCAGTAGTCTATTGGTCAAATGGTGGTGCATATTTTTCAAAACATTTTGGGGCAAAATCTATCCATATATATATATTTTACATGAGTTTCCTTTAAAATGTTCACATATGCATCCAAGGGCAGATTTTGGTTCTTTGAGATTTTGGTTACCCGTAGAAGCTAACATACTCTCTTCATTAGTGTTCACTTGCTTGACTCACAGAACTGTTTATAATGTCATACTGTCACGGAGTCCCTGGGCGATGCTTAGGAACTGCTCCCCACAAAGCTAGTCAGGACTTTGGGGAGCCTCTTCTCCCTTGGAGCAGACTGTCTTCAGGGTAAGAAGCTCACACGGCTTCACCTTCCTGGGTCTGACCTTGGAGCATTCAGCATCCTTTGCCCCTCTGTGCGCTTCCCACAGCGAGTCTGCCCAGGTGGGGTCCTGGGGAAGCAGAGGGTCCTGCACGCACCCCCACTTTGCAGTCAGATGTGACTCTTAGCCAGCCAGTAAAACAGAGGTTTATTAGATGACAGGAACACAGTCTAAAACAGAGCTTGTAGATACAGAGAATGGTATCCCTCATCCGGGTCCATTCTGGGGCCCAGCAAGCCAGACAACCCCGTCTGCACTCACTTCCCGTCCCAAGCCAGCTCCAAACTGAAACCCCCTCCAGCCCCTCCTTTCTGGCCTTTGTCTCTTTCCCAGGCCAGGAGGTCACCTAATCTCTTTGTTCACCTTTAGCCATCCCCTTGCAGAGGGGAAGGGCCCCAGGCATTTGTTGCCAGGAGACAGAGTGTCAGCCATTTATGCACGCTGGAGACACAAGAAATGTATAGGGGAAACTGAGGCACCCACACAATATTCAGAGGAAACATTAAGAACAGTCCCACTTTGTCACACATAGTTCCCATTCTGAGGTTCAAACACCTGACTTACAAACTCACAATGTTGGATCTGAAGTATGCAACAATGGAAATGATGGGGTTCAAGAGCTGGGTCACCCCTAAAATACTAGATTTTATAGTTTTCGATTGGAAATGAATTACAATGCATTTAGTCATCTCTTTCTCATTCCCATTTCTTCAAGTCACAAAATACACAACATACTTTGGCACATTTGGGAGTCTCCAAAGAGCCACAAGCCTAGAAAATCAAGGAGGCGCTACATCAGGATTACAACTGTACAGTTGGGATACTAATTCATTGGAGATATTTATGAAGTGTGTGCCCAGATCAACCACAACTCTTGACAATCCTATTTGTCCCTCACGTTGATGAACACTAATTTACTCACAAATCCTTAAGAAAGCTACAAATTGTGCTGCTAATTCACTGTGAGTACAATAAAAACAGGGAAGAAATATTTGTTTCTCATCACCAATGCCTCTATCAACATTACCTTCTTTTTGTTATAACTTGCAAGCACTTTTAGTCTTGTGTTCGGATGCCTGCTGAGTGTAGGATTTCTGCACACAGTAAAGGTGAAGAAGACTTCAGAGTCATTTTCTTGCTTTTCACATTTAATTTTCCATTTGGTGCTTTAAAAGGCATCTGAGACAGATGGCATTCTCAAGGGGTTTTTGGGTTCCTCTGCTGGTTTAATAGTTATCGTGACACCTGTAGGAGTGTGGCACTGAGAGAATTAGTGAACACATCAGATGGAAGGAAGGGATGATCAATTATTCACCACACACCACCAACTAAGAGAAGCAAGACTGCTGCCTGTCTCTCTCCTTTTCTTCCCCCCCCCCCGCCCGCCCGCCCCAAACCCATCTTACCCTATTTGTGCAATTACATTCTTTCCATTCAAATCATCTCAAGAGAAACCTGTTTGAATGAATACGCTGGAACATTCATCATTAGAGTATAGAGTAAGCTGTCCTTGATGTTCACTTCCCCATGCTGCCACCTCTTTCTTTTAATTATTTAGCCTAAAAAAAAGGTCCATTTTCCAGATACCTGCTCAGCATGGCAAAGACAAACATCTCTTTGGCAAAACTAGATGCTATTCAAATGCTGTCTTTTGAATATAAGAAAAGAAGGTTTCCTGTCACTCAAATTGTAGAGGGCTGGAAAACAAGCATAATAACACAGCAACATTTGA
Source organism: Mauremys mutica (assembly GCF_020497125.1). NCBI lineage: Eukaryota > Metazoa > Chordata > Testudines > Geoemydidae > Mauremys > Mauremys mutica. The sequence continues at coordinate 84,621,140 of NC_059079.1, read as the reverse complement.
TGACAAGACTCCCAATCTTCAAATATCTCCATAAGATTAGCCTCAATTACCACTTTACCCTGTGTACATGTTCATCATATCCCCCAGAAGATGCTGTTCTCTAAGGAGAAGGTGAGTTGACTTCTGCCTTTCTTTTGTAATTTGGAAGAGCAGCAGTTGGGGTTCTAAACAGAGCAATAACAGATGACATTTTTGTCTTTGCTCCCTGCATGGAGGAGAGAAAAAAATTGTCCGGTGATGAGGGAGCTAGTCTTGGACTTGGAAGATCTAGGTTTAATTCCCTTCTCTGCCACAGGTTATCTGTGTGGCCTTGGGGAAATCACTTAGCCTCTTTGTGCCTCAGCTGGCCATCTGTAAATGGCAATAGTAGTACTAAGATATCTTACAGTGGTGTCCTGAGGACAAATATGTTAAAGATTGTAGAATCATAGGGTTAGAAGGGACTGCAAGGGTCCTGCCAAGATGCAGGATTTGTGTCTAAACCATCCTGACAGATGGTTATCTAGCCTCCTTTTGAAAACATTTAATGTAGAAGTTTCCAGAACCTCCTGAGCAGTCTGTTCCATTGTTCTCCATTGTTCTTCCATTGTTAGGAAGCTTTTCCTGAGATTTAATTGAAATCTGTTATGCTGTAGTTTGAACCCATTGCCTCTTGTCCTGCCCTCTGTGCCAGAAAAGAACAACGCTGTCCATCTCTTTCGGCAGCCTTTCAAGTATCTGAAGACCGCTATCATATCCCACTTTAATCTCCTCTTTTCCAAACTAAACATACCCAATTCCTTCAGCCTTTGCTCACATTTCATCCATTTGATCATAGTTGTCAGTTGCCTCTGGATCCTTTCCAGTTCCTCTACATCCTTTCTATACATTGGTGGCCAAAATTGGGCACAGTACTCCAGCTGAAGCCTAACTAGTGCCGAGTAGAGTTGTACTATCACCTCTTATGACTTGCATGTTATGCCTCTGTTTATGCAACCTAAAATTGCATTTTCTTTTTTTGCAACAGCATTGCATTACTGACTCATGTTGATATTGTGATCCACCACAACTTCCAGATCCTTCTTAGCATAGTATAGTATGTATCCTTACTCAGATAATACAGTAAGTGGGGCTGTGCAATTGCCTTAGACTGAATTGGTACTAATCTAATCATTTTAGGCTGCAACTGAAGATCTTGACTGTTTCAGTTGGAGTCATATACACTGATATACAAACCAGGCTCAAAACAGACTGGAATGTGAGTTTGAAAAACACTGCTGCCTAGACAAAAAGGGACCAGGAATTGAGAAGCCTAAATTTTATTTCCTTTTATTCCTTTTTGTTTAAATCCTTTAAGTGGAAAAAAGATTATTGGGACAAACATCAGGCAGATCTAGCAAGTGTTCCCAGAAGAAAAGGGAAACACTGGTTTCTCTCCTGGAAAGAGACTCAAATTAGAATGTGACACATACCATTCTCTATTAAAATCTCACACTTCAGCACAATATATATAGATTTCTTGTGTAGTTTGTTGTTACTGACTAGTGTGTATGTGTTTAACTTGTTTCATAAATAAATGATACACCTCTGCCCCGATATAATGCTGTCCTCGGGAGCCAAAAAATCTTACCGTGTTATAGGTGAAACTGTGTTATATCAAACTTGCTTTGATCCCCGGAGTGCACAGCCCTGCCCCCCACCCCCCGGAGCACTGCTTTACTGCGTTATATCCAAATTTGTGTTATATTGGGTCGTGTTATATCGGGGTAGAGGTGTAGTTCAATGATTTTGTGATTAAAACAAAGAATTGGAGGCAAGAACCATAACTGGAGCTCAGAATTCAAAAAGTCTGAGGCCAAAGTCCACCATCCCTCAATAACCAAATCAAAATCCACATTTTTAAATGAATAAATAAGACTCTCCTTTCAGGATATGTTAGGAAGGAGAGAGAGATAGAAATGCAGGAATCCTTCCATAGTCACAGTAATGTAGATAGCTTGGTGATGGACTTGCTTTAAAAACCCAGGGAGATATTTATATTCTGTAGTTTTAGCAGATGTGGCCAATGGGTACTACTGAAAATATGTACCATCACATGCAAACTTACATTATATGGAGATATACCTATCTCATAGAACTGGAAGGGACCTTGAAGGTCATCAAGTCCAGTCCCCTGCCTTCACTAGAAGGACCAGGTACTGATTTTGCTCCAGATCTCTAAATAGCCCCCTTAGGGATTGAACTCACAAGCCTGGCTTTAGCAAGCCAATGCTCAAACCACTGAGCTATTCCTCCCCCCATTGTCTGCGTATTTACATTGTCTAGGGCTTTTTGTGCATGAATGGCTAATTGTGCATCTAATTGGCCATTTGTGCACAGAAATATCCATTTTGTGACAACAACATTAGTAACTGTACATGCAAATCAGGCAAACAATGCAATATACATTTTGAATACACAGTTTTTCTCCTGTCTTTTTTGAAAATCGTGTCCTAAATGTTTTAGGGTTCTTCTAAGTGTCTTGCTATCTTGCTTTTAAACTTCCTTTGTCTAAAATATCATCTGCTTTCACACTAATATTTCAGTCTGGCGCATTTCTTTCTGCTTTTGTGTCCATGACAAATGTACAGAAAATACTGGCATGGTGCTGTGAATGATACTACTCTATGTTAAACCATGCTACTTATTATCTTGGTGGGTGTGAGAGACATGGATGATAGGCGATCTCTATAGATTATGGTTACAAGTGTAAATACACGGAAGCTATTAAACACAATCTTGACCTTTCACTCTAACTGGTTGGTCTATTGGAAATCCTTCTCTTGGCTCCCCCCATGTTTGTGCCAAATAATCAGTAAGAAATTATGCTAAACTATAATATCTTGAGTGGTTGTTATGTTCTATGATTACAGTATACCGAATGTAGGATCCAAATGCAACAAAGATCAGTGACATTCTCACAATTAGAGAAAAAATTCCATTTGCTCTGAGGTGTCGGGAAGGGAGAAGTGCCAGAAATACCTTTAAGTCCACTAGAATCTTCACTATTGCTATTGGTTTTATGTGAAAGGTGCTCAAATAGTACAGTAATGGGCAGCAATATAAAATCCTAAAGTAGATAGATTAGAGTTGATCCATCTCCCTACAGAAGCAGCAAAGAATCCTGTGGCACCTTATAGACTAACAGACGTTTTGCAGCATGAGCTTTCGTGGGTGAATACCCACTTCTTGGAGTCCTGTATTTGGATGGGGACCTCCGATCTCAACTCCTAAACTCTTATGTTAGAGGGAATGTGATTGGCTCCCACATGCTCAGCTGTTTTACTGAGAATTTATGCTCATGTTTCCTTTTCACCCTGGCTAGTTTAGAAGGAAGACTGTACTTGCAGTTGTCTTGCAGCATCCATTAAAAAGGGGTAGTTATCTTGCAGCATCCGTTCAAATCTTTCTGTTTTGGTTTTCATCTCATCCCTTCAATCTGAGTGCCAAAGAATTGATAGTTTCCAACTTGAATGCAAGCCATAAAGAAGTTTCCTGGTCAATTAGAAGAAGCCTGAAATAAGTGTGGATCATCTAAAATAGTAACAGCTGCATGGCAGGTCCTTCACTTCAGCTCTTTTGCTTCGGTGAAGTTGCCTTTGATGCATCTGTGTTCCAGTGACATCACAGTGGGACATCATGTCATAACAGATATGGATGGCAACTATGGAAGTATGTTGCTTATAACGTCCACATTACAAAAAAACAAATAAACACACAACCCTACACCACCACCAACAATAAAACCAGAAAAATTGAAAAATAGTAGTGAATTTGAGAAAGTTCAGCTCCAAAGCCACACTTTGTCGTTTGAGCCCCATGATATTATATTAATTACATAATAATAATAATAATAATAATAATAATAATTAATACTAATAAATAATAATTGAGAACTGCATCTTTCATCCTAGGGTATCAAAAGATGACATGTTCTAGAACTTTCAGGGTAAGCATTTATTAATTCCATTTTACAGATGGGAAAATTGAATCATGGAATATTTAAACATCTTGCAGTGAGTCAATAACAAAATTGGGGAATAAAATGTCAGCACAGACAAAAATAACAAGGACCGTGTTGCTTCTCTCATAACATATACAGGATGCTGTTGTGTACAAGACTGAGATTTCCCTGACAGCAAGCATTTCATGGGTCACATTAACAAGTTTTTTTTTCTGTAAATAACTGTATCCTTCAATAGATAATACTTTTGCACTCCTTTACTTCTCCACTGCAGTGCTGAAAGTGGGATTTATTAGGCAATCCTGACATTATAGGACTGTTAAAACCACTCTAATTACTTTTCTTCTGAAAACATGTTTTAGAGGCAGTTGTAGCGGTTTACACTGCTCCTTAGAGATAAATGAAAAGAAATGGTAGAGTTTAAGAGAAAAGACAGAACGCCTGATTCATTTCTCCTGTTGAAAATGCAAGAGATTTCCAGTTTTACTCCCTCCCTCATCCCTGCTTTGTGGAGGTCATTCTGAATTGAAATATTCAGGCCAATATCTTTCTGTCAAACTGTTGATTCCTCTTGGTACCATTGGGCTGCTTTGTATGTTTGTTGTAAGTTGTGTTTTGAAAACTAACCTCGGGCTTTAGAATGTTGTCACCACTTCAGGATTCCTAACAAAAAACTGGTGATGAAATGTACATCACTTGCTGAAACAGGAAGAAAGCTGGCAAGAGCCAGAAAGATTTATACCAGAGCAAAACATCTTCAAGTAGGATTGGGACTCAGTGCTGCCAGACTGTCAGGAAGAACAACATGTGGACTTTCTAATACTAGAGATTAGGTTTAAACTAACTGCAGATGTCCAACTGGAGATGAAAGCCTCTGAAGATAAGTGGAAACGTTTTAGAAAGATTGAAGGATGAAGCCATTATGATATAAATCCTTTCGGTGCTACCATAGTAGTTAGAAATATCTAAACTGCATAATATGTTTATTTTGTTTCCGTATTTAACCCCAATTACCCTTTGCTGGGGAATTCTTTTTACATTGAATTCCCCCATCTCACTCTTTTAGCTCCTGCAAGCCTCTTCCTCCTCTCCCCCCTCCCCCATATAAATTGCAGCAGGTGCATGGAATTGAAGACATCACAATTAAATGTAATCAAATATTTTAGGCACTAATGAACAGCTCCAGGAAAACAAGTCAAAAGGAAAAAAAAAGCCTTTAAATGAGTGGATTTTCAAACACCCAAGGCACCATAGGGCCAATTAAGGGAGTCAGACACCAGGACACATACTGGCATTAATTATCTTTGAGTTCAGGGAAATAAAAAATAAAAGCAACAATTATCATAATAAATCTCCACACACTGCTTGTAAATTGTGCTAATCTACAACACACCTGGGTTTCAGAGATTTAAGGCATGAAAGTGAATACTCAATCAGTTGGTAACGACCTCACATAGAGGCTCATGGGATATGTTTCTTTTCTGTGATCTGCCAATCAGACAGAGGGTCTAAAATAATGTCCAACAGCCACAGCAGCTTTATTCTGTGTTGCAAAGAAGCACTGTAAAACAAAGAACAACATAATACATTCAATCAAGAAAGTTACAAATCCTGTCGTATGTTAAGGACGTGTTTACTCAAAAAAAAAAAATTTCAAGATTGGAGTTTGAGTCGCAGTCTCCCCAAAGAACCTGAAAGTCTCTTTAATTTTCCGTCTTCCTAAAGCTAAGAGGAATGTGACTAAAGAAAACAAATATTTCTTTGGTGCAATGAGAGTTTTTGTAAAAGGATGGAGGGAAAAAGCAGCAAGATGGATGCACTAAGCTAGAGGAAAAATAAAAAATACAGTTGTTATTAAAAATTGATCTATGTCTGATTGATGTCTTGAGTCAATTGCAAACAGCTTGCACCAGAAATATTGGAAACTGGAATAATATGTTGCCACTCTCTCTTTTGTACCTCTAGCTTGTACAATCTGGTTTAGCTCACAAGTGCAGTGCATTAAATAAAGTCAGTCTAACCCCCAGATCTCTTTGTTTGCATAATTTGCAGTGAGACAGGGGTGGGTAAAGCCTCTGCATCCTTATACATCAGAGAAGGGAGGCTGTGGGCCCTGAAAATTCAGTGAGGATGGGGTCATTGGGGGGAGGTGAGAGGAGGGACCACTAGATCAGCACAACTCCAGTGGAATATTTGCATAGAGACTATGGGCTTTTTCTAGTATTTCAGCATTAGGCTGAAATATTTGTGGGGGATAGGCATGAGGGTAGTTGCATTGAAGCCCTGCAGTTGTTTGATGCTTGAGTTGGGAGGATAATTCTGTTTTTACCAGTCCCCACCGAATACCCATTAGAAAGTCTAGTTAGTGGTCATCATGAGACTGGACAGGTTTCATTCATATTGCCTTCATATAATGCATCACATAAGGCCTTTCAGGGAAGTGACTCTGTGGATCATAGGAAGAGAGAGAGAGAACTTCCAATTTCCTTACCCATGTTCCCTTTCTCTGCTCTCCACCTCTCATAGATTCATAGACCCTAAGGTCAGAAGGGACCATTATGATTATCTAGTCTGATCTCCTGCACATTGCAGTCCACAATCTCACCTCACTCCTCTAATAGATCCCTAACCTCTGGCTGAGTTATGGAAGTCCTCAAATGGTTTAAAGACTTCAAGTTACAGAGAATCCACCATTTACACTAGTTTAAACAGCCCAAGCTCTTTGAGTCTCCTCTCATAAGGTAAGTTTTCCATTGCTCAAATCATCCTAGTAGCCCTTCTCTGCACCTGTTCCATTTTAATTAATATTTCTTAAACATGGGAGACCAGAATTGCAAACAGTATTTCAGATGAGGTCTCACCCAGCCTTGTATAATGGTACTAACACTTCCCTCTCTACTGGAAATACCTCACCTGATGCATCCTAGGACTGCATCAGCCTTTTGCATTACATTGGCAGCGCATACTCATTCTGTGATCAACCAATACACCCAGGTCTCTCTCTTCCTCTGTCACCTCCAATTGATACGTCCCAGCTTACAGCAAAACTCTGTCACTTGCTTTGTCTTACTTAAAGTGTAAGCACTTTAGAGTAGGGTCCATACTTTCCTTTATGTTTGGAAAACTTGCACAGAAGTAAATAAAGAGGCATGATGGATCAGTAAAAATGAGTGACTGCTTCAACTGTGGAAAGGCTGAGCATGTTCAAAGGTGTGGAGGCCAAATGCGTGGATTGTAGATGAGAACAAATAGGAAATCATTAATTAATGTTCATGAAGGTGGGCAGTAAGGTGACTAAATTTATCAGAGGAACCTAGAAAATAATTGTAGGATACTTCTTAGAGTTTTAGATCTTCAGGGCAAGGTCCATTCCTTCAACTGTGTCTTGTGAAGCACCGAGCTCCCTGTCAGCATTTATTAATTGGTATCACATGTTGTTAAGATAGTCAAGGAAATATGAGATTTTGTGCAACGCCAAAAATTTGTAGCTGGATTTGGCAACTGGGCAATTAAATGGCAGATGGAACTTAAATTGGGTGAATGCAAAATAATGAAACATCAGTAGAACTAATTTTAATTTTACATGCACACTTCTGTGTTCCAAATTAGCTGACACCTTTCCTGAAAAAAAGATCTAGTGGTAATTGTAGACAGTTCAATTAAGATATCTGCTGAATTTTCAGTGGCAGTCAAAGGCTAACAGGATTCTGTATTGTATCTGACATCCTTTCTTTTCCTGCCTGTGTAAAGAGAATAACTTGAACTGTCAACATCTCCATTTATCTTTAATAAAATTACAGGCTTTATCAGTGGTGTGGGTATACCCCAAATACTGAAATTTGTCTCATCATCTCACTCAAAAAGGACATAACTGTACTTAAAAAAAAAATCCAGAAAATGGAAATCAAGGTTACAAGTTGTTTGAGAGGTCATGCACAAGAGAAACTAGAAAATTGGATTGTTGATTTAGGTCCAGATTCTGACACTCTTGCAATGAGGCTCAGTACCTTATTCCACCATCAGTGGGCCTACTTGTAAAGTAAGGTGCTAGTAAACTAGAGGAGGGTGTTTCAGATCTGATCCTTAGAGAAGAGACATGATGTATATATACTAATAACAGATGGCATGTTAAACACTGAACTACTGCTTCTCTCCATCCAGACTCATAATATGAGAACAAGGGGGCACTCAGCGAAACTGGCTGAAAGCAAATTTAAAACTGATAAAAAGATATTGCTTTTTGCAGCTTGTAGAAAATCCATGAAGTTGACAGCCACAGGAAATCACTGAGCCAAACAGCTTAAAGAGATTTAAAAGGGGCTCTCTACATTTACAAGTACAGCCTATATAGCTATCCAGTAAGCTAGAAAGTTAGATAAAAAACAGATAATGAGAGCGAGAAAGTGAGAGAGAGAGAGAGAGAGAGAGAGAAATCACACTTCACAGCATGTGCAGACCATTTGCTTGCTTTGGGATGTCTCTCTCTATGGACCAATGCTGCCCTTTAACAAAACTTTTCACTTAATTGATTAAAGACAAGGAATGTACCTTCTCCTGAAGCACCAGGTCTAGGCTCCTGCCAGAGGCAGAATATCACACAAGACAGAGACAGACCAATTAACAGCTCTTACAACTACAGTTCTCTTAAAAATCTGCTATATAGGGAGCCTGGAGAAGGATGATAGAATTAGCAAAATTGATCATGTTTGTCATTAGCAGTTTGTCACCGAGGGGCTTTTTATATTACAGTAAGGTGAGTGAGATTCCCATCTAATACATGTTTCAGGTATGAAGTAGACATTTGGTAGTAACAAAACACTTGTTACCATCAAAATACTTCACAAAATATTAACTAATTCTCACCACTCACCCATAAGCTTGGTAAATATAGTTTTTTACATTTTACACCTATGGAAGACTGAGACCCTGAGAATTAAAGGGTCACACTGTTCTCTCACTCAGAGCCAGCCTCACAATTTTGGGATGGACCAGTGGAATTATTTTTCACTTTATCTTGATCATATCATCCAAAGTGGTTTTGGGATAGGGTCTTTGAGAGGGTTCTTTGCATTTCTCCATTCTTGAAAACTACCACCAGCCTGGCCTACTCCAGGAGAGCTGACGCATAGCTGCTTGTGCTGGGGTCTGTGTATAATGTAGTCAATATCTGAAAATAAATTGAGACAATTCTCTACACACATTGGGTATTTAGTAGGGTGACCAGATAGAAAATGGGAAAAATCGGGACGGGGGTTAGGGGTAATAGGAGCCTATATAAGAAAAAGACCCAAAAAATCAGGACTGTCTCTATAAAATCAGAACATCTGGTTACCCTAATATTTAGAAGCTGCTAGAGCTTCATCATATTTCTCCAATTATTGTACTACAGAATCTAGATTAATATTTATGACTAATGGAATATCCTATCCCTACTGAGATGTTGGACATCTCTGGGGAAGTACAATAAATCCAGGAGGTGTAATTAAAACACATTAATCTGAAAAGTTGGGTGAACCTTTTTTATTCTTTTTCTCTTTTATTGCTTCCTTTTCTAACCTTCCCTTTGTGGGTCACTCTATCCACCTCATATAAGATTTTTTTATTTTCTCTCATTTTTGTGTTTTGCTGGTCTTCCTCTCATTTTCTCTCTTATTTTCCTTTCTTGAAAAGCAGCATCTCCTTTCCTCTCAGACTTTTTCACATTCACCCCTGCCCTTGCTGACCTCATGCTTTCTCCTAGATTATGTTGTCTCTTTGTCCCGTCTCCCTTGCTCCTATTCTTATGTCTCTGTCCCATTTTCTCCCAACAGTCTCAGCTCTCCTTTACTCTTTTCCTCCTGTAAGTATCTCTTTCTCTCACCATCTCAAACAATAATTAAACTTGTATGGCAAACATTAATTAATAAACAGAGAAACACTGTTGGGTGAAATTGATGGGGAAATTGAGGCAGAAAGAATAAGTGAGTTGATCAAGTTCACAGAGGGAATCATAAATAGTAATAGAAAGCAGAAGTTCCTTGCTCCCAGACCCATGCTTATTAGTTCAGTAGATCACCCTGCCTGTTATGCTTGTGAGCTGCTCCTTGGCTGCCTAGATGTTATATTGGCTGATTTGTAGGAGCAAGTTCAAGTACTGGCAACCAGAAGGGAGCTTTTGGTGACCCTAAACTTATATTGAGAAGTGCTGAGTTCCTCCTATGACTACCCTCAAAGAATGCAAGTGAAAGTAGCTCAGCCCTATATATATGTATGTATGCTGATGAAGATGTATAACTCAGTTGCTTTCATCAGTAGATCTTTAAATGCTTAACTTTTATATTGCACTTGATGGGTCTGAATTATGAAATCACAATCAATTATTCAAGTTTACCACAATACTTAACTGAGTGAAAAGGCAATGGAGAAGAAGCTTGGTTATCTCTACTTAGGCACTGATCCAGCACAACAATTAAGCAGCTTCTTAATGTTAAGCACATAAGTAGTCTCAATAAAGTCAATCGGAAGGCTCACACATTTTAAATTAAGTACCTGCTTAAGTGTTTTGCTGGACTAGGGTTTTATATGTTAGGCATTTTTGCTCATCGTAGATGATAGAAATGGGTTGGTATAAAAATGTTAAATATTAACAAAAAGTACTTGGAAAGATTAAAATCCAATAAAAAATCCCATATAATTCTCTTGGAATATCAGATGGGAGCAGAGATTCCAGAAATCACATAGCTTCATGGAAGCACCAGGAACGGCTGTCTAGAGGATGACCTGCTCTTTTACCTCTCCTGCTTTGGGACAACATTGCTATAATTATCCCTCCCCAGTCTTCCTTGACAGCTTCTTCCACTGTCTATTACTTTTTATAGTTAATATAGAGATTATTTTCCTAATGTTTGATTTAAATGATTCTTGCAGAAGTTTAAGTCCATCCATGTTTTTCTTTGTTGACTAAGTATAAAGAGGCAATGTGGTTTTTTATAATGCCTATTTTACATATTTGTGTGAATAAGTAGAAATGCATGCAAATAACCAGAACCAATAAAGTATCTTTGGCTTTATAATTTTCATTGTTTATTCTTCCCTATAGTTTCCTTTAGCTTTTTTTTCTGTTGGGATAGTATGAGTTTGCATGTAGGCATTTCATTCAGTAGTTGCACCCCATTCTCTGGTATGTTATGAATATCGTGCAGGATCGAGGCTTACTGTGTTAATGACTAGAGTATTGAAGGACATGTTACATGTACAGGGGCATTCTGAGAAACAAAAGGATTTTTTCTGGCCACAATATAACAGATAAAGATAGAGGAGACAAACTGTGAACCTTCATAGTATAGTGAAGAGGTTGTCCTCCTGAATGTCAAATCAAGAGGCAAGTGAAACACACTATTAGACTACATAAATATTTATTTCTGCACATTTGAAATATTCATCAATTCAGACACTCCAAATCACACTTATGGCATCCCTTTTCAAATCAATTCTTTAACATTGTGTGCCTCATTCACATAGCCTTAGAAAATGAATACATAATATAATTCAAGACATAAATAGGAGCTATCTTTAATAAGATAATCACTTCTGATCTTTCTGCAAGTGAATATGGTTATGCCCCTCCCACTCAAGGATGCCAGATTCCCAATACCCCATCAAAACAAAATGGAATTCTTTTCCTACTACCTTTGTGTCATTAGCTATACCCAAACTTCATACAATATGAATCATAAATCATACAATCCTAAATTATGCCCAAACTTCTTCAGTTGCCTTAAGAAATTATTAATAGTCTTGCTGTGATACTACACAGGATTTTGCATGGTTTCTATGGTGAATTGTAGAGTGACCTGAAAACTAGCTCCTAGATCTGGTTAAAAAAATGAAATTAAAAAATATTTGATTGGGGAGAAAAAGGGAAAAAAAGATTTTGAAAAATTTCATGAAAATTTCCATGTGTTCCTAATTCCTTTCCCCAATTTAGTACTCATCTGTATACTGTAAGTATGCACTGAATCAGTTGTGATTATTTGTTGCTGCATGAACTAGTGATTCCTGGTTAAAAGGGATGGTGGTATTGGTTGGTAATTTTCAAAGAGGGTTCCTGTACTTTTGAACTTTGTTCCAGCACAACTCAGATTTGCGGACCTTCAGATTCATCTGTTTTCTTGGGGTTTTCCAGGAACAGTAGGTTGAGGGATCTGTGGGACATATTATTTCCAGGAGCATTCTTAGTTACTTGTTGGGCTATATTAATATCCTTGTTATAAAAACTGCCATTGTCCAAAGCTGATACATGCATAGAGGCAATATGTCTATTTTGCAAAGATAGAGAAACTTCTGTTAGACAGTTTAATACCAAGGCAGGTCATTCAGGTGATAGTGGACTCAAATTGCCACTTCCACAAGTTATAACATTCTTTACGTGCAATGAAGTGGCACTCAAAATGTGTGAAATTAAGACAAATCAAGTGAATTGCTTTCAGTTTGATCCTGGTATATAAATGCACATGGATTAGTATAAGCTGGGGCAAACCTTTCAACACTGTTAGGAAATCACTTTTGGAAAGTATTTTTTGATCCATACAGCTGAATGGTTGCAACAAATCCTAATCATTAAGCCCAAATTTCAGTTTTCCTCCCCTTGTGGCTTTGCACTGATGGTGACTTCAAAATGTGGGCAGCTTCCTCAGTAATGGAATAACTTTTTTCCTACTTTTGCATGATAACAGTGCAGTTACTAATGAAGAGTAACTGCTACATGATGATGCTCAGTGTGCTGATGAGAAGTAAAGCATAAGTAAAAAAATATATGCTGAGAAATCTTGGACCACTTCTCCTGCATGCTTTTGTACAGCACTGTATAGCAAATTGCAGAACCACTAAAGCACCACTTTGCCAGATGATTATTAAGAAATGCAGGAAATAAAGAAAATTATGAATTTTCACAATGTATTACCAAGTTAGTTAGTACAGAAATGATTCAAATTGTGCTTCTGTGGGAATATTCAGTATTCTGTGATCCATGAACTGACCCTTCCACTTGTGTGAGGTGTAGGTCTAAAATAAACACATAGATACAGTAATATAAAACAAATGCAAAAGTTACTAGTAAGTCACTAATTTGAGTTATTTTTTCCTTGAGTTATTTTTCCTTTTACTGCTTGTGAGTATGTTCCCTTGTTTTATTATATACATATATGGAAGCCTATTTTAAAGAAAGAAAGGAAGTATAATTTAGGTTTTTATTAAGCAAGTTTTGAGCCTGCAGATTGCATCTAGTGCACTGTCATCTGGTTACAGCTGTTCACCATAAGTACATATTTAAATGTTCAGAAACTGTTCATTCCACAGTGCCCCATTGCATGTTGTTTATTTTTATATATATTTATGTGTGCTTTTAGAAATTTAAACAGTTCAGGACCATTCTTTTACAAAGACCATAAAACAGAAACTTTCCCCCTCAATAAATAAATTAAATAAAATGAAAGAGCCACCGGGCTCTAAATTACCAAGACATTTTCTCCACACATAATAATACTAATTTGTAAATACATGACCTGGAGCTGCAGAGGCTGGATACAAAGCTGATATTCCTTAGTTTGGAGGTATTAAATTTGGGCTTTTGATAGATCAGAATAAAAGGGTTTACAAGCTACAGGTCAGCAATATAACTTCTATTATTGTTGGACTTCTGCATCTCAATTTTTTTTAAGGTAGGTTGTTCTTTCTATGGAAAATAAACAGGAATACCAAAACACAAGAGGATTCAGCCTTTTGATTTTTGTTTAGCCTATTGTGGGGTTTTAATCTGGCCACAAAGTTTGGATTCAGTTACATAAATTCTCACAGAGATTCTCTTGCATTTGTTTAAGGTTTTGGCTTGGGCCTATCTCTAGCTTGCACTCTAGCTCTCAGAATGCTTAACAATAATTAATTAAACCATACCAAATCTCTGTAATACATGTAAATGATAATATTATTTTGAATATGTTTAAATTTAAGTACACAGAGGTTAAAAACCAAATAGTCACATTTTGAAGAAAATATTTTTGAATTCTTTATACTGAATAACTATATTTGAGTCAATGGAACCTGTAGTTCTTTTGGAAATCAAGTCTCTTATTTGATTTCTAAATATGAATGTAGATCCTAACTTTAGTATCCCACCTTTGAAATTTTTGACATAAGGGAATTGCCCAATTAGGTTACTGTGGAGCTGAAAATAGAACCCAGGTGTTCTGTTCCCAGATTACCATCTGGAAGTTAAAACAATTAATAGTATTGTGATTTGAAAAAAAAAATCTAAATGACCTAGGGTTGTTATTAAAACCCATGTCTCCTGTCTTAGCCCCTTTCTAGGATGCTAATATTTAATTGGGATATACATTCATATTCTAGCCTAGACTTCCTTCCCACCCTCACACACTCTGGTATACAAAAGCACAACATGAGAATTTATGAACATGAATATGTAAATTCTTACCCTGACTCCTGCAGAAAAATTTTTTGAGAGAGAGTCACAGACCATCTGTGTAACTCATTATCGACTAAAAGCCCATAAGCTCTTTATGTGCAGTTGTAAGATTATGATCACTGTTTTATTGTTGATAGCATTAATGTTTGAGTGCTGGTATTGATAGATATGATGTTGCTGCAGATTTACTGTGGAGAAATCTTTATTAATAGTGTATCCAACCATAATGAAAAATCATAAACTTTGCTTCTCATGCTGCTTGCTTTCATCTAAGTCTCTGCAAAGCTTGAGCAAAGTTTTATGCTCGAGCAAACAAAGTTCCCTCAGATCAGGCTTTTTTTCCAAGAGTGAAGCAGCAGCTCAAGAAAAGACCTTTTCATTTAATGACGAACTCTCCTTTTCAGGCTCTCAGACATATGCTTTCTTCTAATAAAATGCTACCACATCGTGTCTGGTGACTTTACAATGGATTTTTGCTTTAACAAGAACCTTGTTTTGGAATGAAAGTCCCTTAGTTCCTATTAAAAACATCAGTAGTGGAGCCAGAGGCTGACATTTGAGGGGTACTCAAATAATAAAATGAATTAAGATAGTTTGCCCTTAGGATATTTCATCACATACATGTGCAAATTACAGGTATCCTATTTTGGGGGGTTAGAGGCAAGATAAGATCTTTCTGCTTGGAGTTGTTTAGCTTTTAAGTTTTACAAGTTTGGACTTTCTCTTCTTAAAACATCTGCATGGAAAAGGAAAGTTGTGACCAGTAAAGCTCCCAACCCCGCAGTGATTTTTTTTTCTTGAAACCCAATGCTGTTCTGCATTCGGAGAACTAACTTGGAACCCTGTTCCAGCGTTTAGAATGAGTGTAATGAATTGAAGGTGAACTTCAGCCATGTGCAGCGAGTCAGCACAAAACTTATGCAACACTTAGGCAATGGGGCTTTTCATAAGGTGAGATAATAACCAACACCTGCCCTGTGCTGTCTTTTTTATTTAAATATAGCACAAGATCTTGTGTTATACATCTTGAAATGTCATATTAGAAACAGTCAAGTTTTAACACATCATGATTCTTTTCCTTAATTGTTCAATATTTATTAACTACTGAAAGTAATGGTTTACACTGGATACACATACTTCATCTGTGTATTTCCTATAATACTGATGGGGTGGGGATGCATTTGTTCTTCTGCATGATACTGAAAGATTTTGATTTATTTTTAAATGTAAACGATTCAGGTTTCAATTGAGGGCATAGTGTTCATGAAAAGCTATGTCTAGGACATTTAGTAAACACATGTCCCCTTCATGCAAACATTGATGGCACTCAGTCACTTTCAGTGGAATTGCTCACATCAGTAAAAGGTACTGACGGGCATAACTCTTTTCTGGATCCATCACAGCCATCGGCACAATTGAAACTTCTGTTGGAAGACACAGTATAGAGGGTAAGGGGTGGATGGACTATATAATGGAACTGTCCTCTTACTTCTAGTGGTTTTCCTTCCATATCAGCACTGAGACATGTTGAGGAAAACATGCCTGATATTGAAAACTAGTATCTTCACAGGATATTTACAGCATGGGTCCTTTATCTAGTATCTTCACACACATTAAAACTGCTTTACAAAAAAAAATTGAAAGGATAGAGGGAGAATCACCAGGTTCTACTCTCAACATTTTTTTTTAATTTTTATTCCAATAAAATAAGGAAGCAACAATTAGGAAAGGTCAGAAGAGAACTAAAGGCAAATAACAAAGAAAAGCAATATATATACATATGTACACACACATATTGTGGAGCATTATTCCTTTAAAGCAAGTATCTTAAAGTGTCCTAAAATAACAAATACTGCTGAAATCGAATTCTGTCATTTTATCACTGAAACTATAGGCTTGTTGATTTCATAATTGGCTTGGCCTTGGATCTCACTTCAATACCTGTAGGGATTTTACCACTAGCCTTTCTTATCAATTTTTTAATAAATCCCACAGATTGAGTACGGTAAATAATAAATGACATACTGCTTGGTAAGTCAATATTTAATTTAATATAGACTCAGGGAAACTAACATTTTACATGTACATATTACTATGGTTCTTGTTTAAATGAAAAAAAGCTAGGCTTTGTTTCAAATGGTGAGGAAAGGAAAGGATATTGGTGCACAACGGATTTGTGGGATGGTTCTGGATTGTATTAATGCAACAAACCGGAAGTATGCAAATAACCAGTTTTTCAGTTCAGTGGCCAAACCAAACCAATTTAAAAAATAAAAATGGGTTGTTTTTTTCAGATGGGAAACAAAAAAATGTGCATGTATAGAGTGGTGTAAATATGCATAATACCTTACAAACTAACAGCCCAATCCTGCAAATACATACTACATTTTTTTCAACAAACACCCCAAAGCAACCAAAACCCAAATCTTGTTCCATTTATGTTGTAGCTGATGGGGGAAACTTTAGTAAACTGTACACTCAGGAGCTAATCTATACAGGAATGGACCCTTAAGATTCTATGGGTGTCGTTCTTAGGGATATCTTGACAGCAAAAGTTGTGTATAGTCCAGCTTCCCCACATAGCTTGAATCCAGTAAGCACAAATACAAATAACAGTGCAGGCAGTACAAGCTCAGCGCAGACCCTGGCTATGTACTCAGCTCACAAGCCCACTCTGAAACACACATTGCTCTGTCTTCATTGCTATAGTTATCCATACTAGTTGGATTCAGGCTAGCTTGGGTAGGCTAGCCAATGCACAGCTTTTACTGTGTAGACATACCCTTAGTCACGCAAAAGTTTCTGAAATCAGTGTACCAAGTAACTGCAGGGCTGGGGCCAGAAAGAAGGAAATAATTTCAGATGTAAACTCAAAAATGGTGACTGAACTGGGAGAAAAAAACAAGCAAGCTCAAAGTAATATTCCTGATTAATTATTTGTTGCCATGATAACTTGTGTGTAGGTTTTATCTCAAAGTTATGAAAAATTAAACAATAATAATAATAATTATAGCTTTTTTAATGGTGGAAGTGTCAGATTATCAGTGTGCTTCTGATTAAATTGAGCTCCCTAGCAAGATTAAGCACATATTACTGGCTCTCCATGATTCTGAAGCACTGTAGGCTCACACTATAAGCTCACACTCACACAAATCCTGTCTCTGTCTTCACTACCTCCATTCATTAACAAAGTGTGAGTGCCTCTAATGAAGTTTACTATTCTGTGGCGTATCACTCACACTTTGGGGAAAACAATGTAAGATAAACAATATCAGTGCTATAGGCTTCTGAGTCGACATCTCGTATTAGAGAGATTTATGTGGTCTATCACAAACATTTAGCTTTTCTACACAGTTATTAATCAGCCTGGTCTGATCCTAATGTTTCCGAGTGACACAATTTTCTGTACACCAAACAAGCTGCTTCAGATGAAAAAGGGAGGCTTAACTGTGGTCAAAAATGAATTCTCACTAGAAAGAGAGGGGTATCTTGTACAGATTCAAGTTTATCAAAAGCTATTAGGAGAGTCATTCAATATATTATTTCAGTTATTTGCTGAGAGCCTCATTGATCGAACCATCTTCCTCAAAATAGAGTATTAGGTATGACTTTCATATATATTTGGCTTATTTACATTGGTAAGTAATATCAATCATATTAGAGGGTTTTTTTTAAAATGTACTTTTAGGGCTCCAGTCCTACAATCCAATCCTAATGGTAGACCCTTCTTACCATACCAATCCCACTGAATTCAAAGGGGCTGTTCATATGAACAAGGACCTCCCTGTATGGATCATATTACAGAATCTGAGCCTTGGGGGCCTTATCTAACACTTATTGAAGCCCAGGTAAATACTCTCATTTACTACAATGCACATTAACTCAAGTCCTAGATAAGCAAAACAGGTCTTCAGGTATAATAGGTTAGAAATGTAATCTCTCAAGATTAGAGAGAAAAGGTGGATGAGGTAATATCTTTCATTGGACCAACCTCATTTGGTGAGGAGACAAACTTTTGAACTGTTCTTATGGGCTCTGTGTAGATTGAAAGCTTGTCTCTCTCACCAACAGAAGTTGATCCAATAAAAGATATTACCTCACTGACTTTGTGTCTCTACTATACTGGGTCCAACATAGGTACAACAACACTGCAAACATCTGTCAAGATTGTCTCTCAAGTGGGGGAGAGGGGAGGAAACTCTTTAAGGAACTTTCATAGTGTACTTGTCCAATTGAAAAAAGCAACAGAGAGTCCTGTGGCACCTTTAAGACTAACAGATGTATTGGAGCATAAGCTTTCATGGGTGAATACCCACTTCGTCAGACACATGTATTGGAAATTCCCAGAGGCAGGTATAAATATGCAGGCAAGAATCAGTCTGGAGATAACGAGGTTAGTTCAATCAGGGAGGATGAGGTCCTCTGCTAGCAGTTGATGTGTGAACACAAAGGGAGGAGAAACTGCATCATCAGTGATCTACAACCCATCCTGGACAATGATCCCTTGATTTCACGGACCTTGGGAGGCAGGCCAGTCCTCGCCCACATACAACCCGACAACCTTAAGTATATTCTCACCAGCAACCACACATCGCACCATAACAACTCTAACTCATGAACCAATCCATGCAACAAACCTTGATGCCAACTCTGCCCACATATGTACACCAGCAACACCATCACAGGACCTAACCAGATCAGCTACAACATCACCGGTTCATTCATCTGCATGTCCATCAATGTTATATATGCCATCATATGCCAGCAATGCCCCTCTGCTATGTACATCGGCCAAACTGGACAGCCCTTACGTAAAAGGATAAATGGACACAAATCAGACATTAGGAATGGCAATATACAAAAACCTGTAGGAGAACACTTCAGTCTCCCTGGACACACAATAGCAAATGTAAAGGTAGCCGTGTTACAGCAAAAAAAACTTCAGGACCAGACTCCAAATAGAAACTTCTGAGCTTCAGTTCATTTGCAAATTTGACACCATCAGCTCAGGATTAAACAAAGACTGTGAATGGCTAGCCAACTACGGCTACCCCTCTGATACTTGTCCAATTGAGCTTCCTCCTTTGTTCTGCATATTGTTTTTGCCTCAGGACAGCATCTAGGTTTTAAAAAAGTTATTTTGTTTATTTTAAGAGTGGTCTCAATGGTATTAATCCCTGGCAATCTTTTCTTTTATTGTTATGAAAAATATTAATCTTTAGTATTTATACAGCATAATAACTTCTATCTTCAAAGCACTGTACAAACATTTACTCTCTTAATTCCCATTTGTGTTCATTTTTTTCCTCTTCCCCCTTTGTAGTGCTATTCTATTTTCTCTCTCTGGCATCTGTGTTTGATGAAAAAGCTTCCATGCCACAATCATTATTTCAATGTAAAATATGTTCGATATTTCTTTTCTTTCCAGATTTAAACATAGACTAAACAATGTCTATGATATGAATAGAGTATATATATATATATTAGGCTATGGATTAGCAAATTTAAATCTACATGTGTTCTCCTAGATCAATTACAGTACTGCGAGTGACAACTACTGCCAGCAAGCTAGAATTTCACTCACAGAGGCCTGATCCAGTAAAGCATTTAAGCACATGCACAAGTTTCAGTGTCTGATCTCAAAAAATTGAGCCAGAGGCACACACCCAGCATGGAAAGTTTCATGAATGGTTCATGTTTGGTAAAGTAATAAGTAACTGAATGCAGGATCTTATAACAGAAAGTGCTGGGAATGGGCAATGTTAACAAAATGCACTGCTGCCTGTGCTTCCTCTCTTATACAAAAGAGTGAGAAGCACATAGCTATGTAGACTGAAAAATCAGACCCTTCAGCTAGGTTGAAAAAAAATTCTATTCAACAAACAACAATTTGAGTTCCTAGTGGAACTGTAAGGTCTCATTGGTCCACATCTAAAGCAATAGATTTAACAAACAACCACCTTCTCCTCCTCAGCCCTAACTGCTTGGAGATAAAGGTTGCATAGCACTATGATCCTCCCATTGGCTAAAGAGGTCTGAATGCCTCTGCCTACAGAGAGCTCATTAGCTCACAATGCATCAGCCAGAGATGCGTATGTGACATAAGCAGGATCTGGCAAACTATTCGTATCAGTATATTTAGTTAATGCATCCCCTTTATCTGCTCATGAATTAGCCATCAATAAATAATTAGTCATTGTTATTAATTAGTTAATTATTTGAAATTGTTGAATGAATGGTTTATGCTCTCAAATTATTCACTGCAACTGTTGTTTTGAGTATTAGGTATTCATCATTTCCTATTATTAGACATTTAAACCACATTAGCATATCACATTTCCAAAGTATTCCTTAATTTCTTAAAAACAAACAAAACAAAGCCGACAAATGCCCCCTCCCCACGACAATATGTTAGGTAGGAACATGAGTGCACATCTGAATCCCAATGAATCTGACTATCAAATCCCTTTGTCAGGACTAATGCATTTCCTTGCACCAAATCTATTTTCCTATCATTTTTGAAATAACAAGTTCCTCTAACAGCTGAAGCTTACAAGAACTCACGACATTGCCCATGCCACACTGATGGGGATTTTGTTCACAGAATTATAAATTTAAGGGACAGTAACTTCTGGAAATGATAGGTTTTGAAAACAGCACAAATCATTAAAATTTGTACTGAAGTTAATTGGCAAAACAGTCGGTTCATGAAAGGTATTCAATAACTTGAAGGTAAACCAAATATGTCCAAGCATGAAAGCAAATATATATTGTTTGACTACAATGTTTTATGTTATACTTCCAAAATGTAATGAGTGTTGTAATTATTTAAGCAAGTATAGTGGCAAATATTATGTATTAACAGTGTATAGGCAAAATCTTGCTTGCCATACTTACAAAATAACCTCATTGACTTTAGTAGAGCTACTGCCATGATTAAAGCCCTATGTGTTAAAGATAATTAAAATTAATGATTAAAAATGCCCCAGATTGCTGAGATTCAGAGTAAATAATTTCCAGAAATACCTGAATAAAAAGATTCAACAAAGTATTTCTCCCAAGTCACCATGCTCAATGCTGGGAGGGGTAGCTTGTTCCACTTAATTTTGAATCCACTTGATTATGGGTTCAAAAAAATGACTCAAATGTTACTGAGTTTGTATTCCACTTAGGAAATACTGTAACAAAAGACATGTAGAGAGAAACGCCACCACAAAAAATAGGGGTGAGTAGTGGAGGATAGAGTGGGCAAAGTGAAAACCCAATACAGAAAATACTAAACACAGAGAAGTAAGTAGAGAATGAGGGGGAGAAATAGCCTAGCACTTCCTTCAATCCAGATGGGAAGAGGAGGAGGAGGTATCTTCTGAAGCACAGTACAAGCTTTCTTTAGTTAGAGGAATACTTTGGGACAGTCGTTAGGTGGTGTGAACTGTCGTAGTTCCAATGACTTCAGTATTCTACCAGTTTATAACATCTGAGTGTCTGGTCCTTTTGGTCTAGTTTTTAATTGCCTCACACTTCATGGGAGGAAAAAGATGGTGTGAAGGAAGGATTAGGGTATATAGATATCTTGGGAGAAGTGTGTTTTAAGGAGGGATTCAGAGGAGGAATGGTGGGAGAGAAGCAGAAGGACAGAGATTCCAGAGGATAGAGATGCTCATAGAAGAAGGGCTAGGGATGAGGGTGTGTGAAGGACATCATAGGACAAGGTTAGTTGTGTAGTTTGGGGCACAACTATTTGCTAGCAGCTGGCAAATGTTGAGATCTAAGTATCAATTTCTGCTTGTTTTGCAAATCCAAAATATAGTTTGAGGTTAACTAAACCCCTGAAGTACAACCATCCCTAATGCAAATCTGGGTATCCAAATTCCTTAAAGGAGAATGTTTTTTTATTTTCACTGTGACAAGTACCCACCCTTGAACTTCAACAAATCCCACTTTTCCAGCTTGTTGGTTGCCATAACACAATTTGTCTCTTCTCTCCTTTAATACACAGTAAGCACAATCAGGAGCAAGGTGACATTGCTAAAACTAGCCTGCCTTTTGTAAAATGACATTTCCCCTTTTTTCAGGTACTTAAAACATTGCTATTAAGCATTGGGAGGTGAAGATACCAGACAAGAAAATAGCAGACAATACTGAAGTGCTTCATAAGGATTTGATCTGCAGGAACTCTTGTGTGGCTACAATCTCCTACAGTAAAAGCTTTTATTCACAACAGGTAGGTCCATCAACTCAAAGTTCTCTCTAGGTGTAATGAACACACCCTTCATAAAAGCATTGTCTTTTAATATTCTCCCCCTCAATACAGAGAAAAACCAAGCTGGTGTTAAATATAGATCTTCTTTTACTGTTAAGTTTTAGTAATAGACTCATTTTGTGAGTAGAAATGGGAAAAGCATTGAAATTCTGACTCTTTCATGAGTATGAGATGTTAAATATTTAACCCCATGCACACCGTATATCCATACACACCCACTGCTAAGCTGTGCCAAATGTTTTCAATATAAGGGCATGATATACATTGATTAATACAGGTGAAATGAATGCTACTGCTCTAAAACCCATGTGACTTACCTAGATGATATACCAATCAATCTACCAATCTCCTAGAACTGGAAGGGACTTTGAAAGGTCATTGAGTCCAGCCCCCTGCCTTCACTAGCAGGACCAATTTTTGGCCCAGATCCCTAAGTGGCCCCCTCAAGGATTGAATTCACAACGCTGCGTTTAGCAGGCTAATGTGCAAACCACTGAGCTATCCCTCCCCCCTGGAGCACTTAGAGGCTGAAGCAGTGAAATAAACTCCCTGCACAGACATCCTGAGGCCTTCCACAGTTGCTTATGCTAGACTAGCACAGAGACCTAATCTTTGTTGTGTGGTAGCTGTGTACTCCACATGTGCAGCCATAAGGCACTTCACATTTGCAGCCTTAAGGCACAGCTTACATGGTGAGGAAGACCTTGCGCCATGTACATCCTGGTGAATTTCACCCTAGATGAACATCAGAGACCTTTCTTTGCTCCTTTAAAGAATAGTTGTTATTTTTCCAAAGAGCTCTAGTGCTTGTGAGAAATGAATTAAGTAATAATGCCATGGTTGAGTGGCAATTGTTGATGAATGACTTCCTTTATAATAATAAAAAAATACATGTGTGTGTGTGTGTGGGGGGGGGGGGGAGCTATATATTTAGATATGTCTAAGATTCAGGAGCCTAACTTTAGGCACTAATTTCTTAAAATCTTGCTAGAAAATATATTTATTTGTTTCTCTCTCATTCCATACTTTCCTCACATCTTTTCTATATTCATTGTCTCCTTACATAGTAATCTCCCTGAGACAGAGACTGTCTTGCTATATGCACAGTCTAGTCCTGATTTGGTCCTCTTGGAACTATTGTAGCTGCAATTAAAAAACTGCAGCTTTCCTGTACCAGCTGAATGAGGCTTGCAGGGCTTGGGCTAAGGGGCTGTTTAACTGCCTTGGAGACATTTGGGCTTGAGTTGCAGCCTGAGCTTTAGGACCCTGTGAGATGAGAGGGTCTCAGAACTTGAGCTGACACCTGAGCCTGAATGTGTACAGGGAGGTTAAACAGCCCCTTAGCATGAGCCCCAGGGGCATGGGCCAGTCACATGTGTCTAATTGCAATGTCTTCTAAACAAATCCCCTTGTTCTAAAGAAGGGAGGAATGAGGAAGGCAAGAGGCAGGATGGGTCAGACATAAAGGTAACCATAAAACCTATTAGCTCCCTAAGAAACGCATAATGCGAATGGAGGCAGGATCATTCCACACATGCTCTGCTGCAAGAGATGACAAAACTTAACTGAATTTTCAATAGGCAACAAAGAGTAGCAAAATGGTGTGAACCTTATAAATAAAGTGTACTGTACTCATTTAAAAATCCACATACACTAATCTTTGTCAGAAGTGCTAGAAGCTGGAGCATTTGTAAACCCGTCATCTTTCCAGGAACTTTCGAATGAGATGCAAGATTAGAAAGTTGTGCCATAACAGGAACCTTTAGTATACAGGAGAAATTACATGAATCTCTTCATCTGTTTTTCCCACCATTCAGTCGTGATGAAAATGAATAACAATATGATTGTTTTTAATTCAAACGGCGAGATTTACATTACAGTTCTCCTTTCTAAAGGGAAAGAAGCTCCACACCCGCACAGTTTTATCACAGGCCTGAGGGCACTATAGTTTATTTCAGCCAATTAAAATAACAATTACTGTTACAGACACTAATAGGAACACCCTTCTGCTAGTTAGTTCCATGTCCCCAATGGCATGATTAAAACCCCTCAACTTCAAATTATTGTACTGTATGGCTGCCCTTACTTCAAAAGAATATTTACAGTAGTATTGTACAGCATTCATTCCATTTAAATAATCATTTTCACACTTTGCCTGTCTAAATTGTTTTAGGAGTCCTTTTCTTTCCTCTAACTTGCCAGTGCATGCATTGCTGGACAGAGAACATCTATGCTTTTAATGCAGAACAAACTACAGCTGATTGATCTCTTTTGGGCATGGATTGTCATTTACCAGGTGTTTGCACAATGCCTAGCACAATGGTGCCTTGACCTGAGTGAGAATGTTAGGTACTACCACAATATAAATGTTAATAAATAATAATAAATAATAATAATATAATATACTATATTCACTGCATATAATGGCTCAGATTTTACATGACAAAACTCAGGAAATTCAGTCAAACAGCTTCCACAATACTTCTTTATACATATTTAATATTAAGTATTACTGCATCGGGAGCTGGCTTGAATATCTTCTGGGGCTAGATATTGCAGCTTTTGTTTGTCTGACTTCCATTGAGCTCAGCCGGGGCATTGCTTTTTTAAAATTAAATAAGACATACTCTTACACTGGAGTGTTGCCTAGAAAGAGAGAGGGGAAAAATAAACAAATTTCTTAGGGATCAGTCCTCAGCTGTGTCTAATTAAAATTCAGAGGCATCTGGGGGGGAAGATGTCTCTAAGCTGTGTATCCACTCCCTTATCCTGAGCTTTCTGGGAGTCAAAATGGTCCCTGGAGCAACTTAGAACAGCCCTGAGGATACTTTATGTTGCCATGGCTGCAGCCAGCCACTGCACCAACTGAAGATCTGGAGGAGCACTGTGAGAAGGGAGAATCCTCTTACCCTGGCAAACCGATTTCTTTGCTCCTCCCCACCCCTCACCTCACCTGCCCCTACACAAAGGTATGGTGGGACAGGTGATACAGAGCTGGCTTTTTCCACTTTAAAATTTCTGTGTGTAAAACAGTGAAATGCAGCTGGATCAGTGGCTGAGGATTGAGCCCTCAGTTTCCAAAAATTTGTTCTCAATGAATATATATACTTTACATCATAAAATGCTCACCAGTCTTACACCTTGTGACTGTACAACTTTATATGATCTATTACTCCAGCAGATGTTTGGTTTGTACAGGGACGGTGCAACCATTTAGGCGACCTAGGCGGTCACCTAGGGCGCTAGGATTTGGGGGGCGCCATTTTCTTCAGCAGAGACCGCGGTGGCCGGATCTTCAGCCGCCCCGGTCGCCGCCGGCATTTAGGTGGAGGGAGCTGGGGCAGGGGAATGCGGGGAGGGCCGCCTGCAGCAAGTAAGGGGTGGGAGGCGGCACGCAGGGGAACTCCCCGCCCCAGCTCACCCCTGCCCCGCCTCCTCCCTGAGCATGCCATGGCCACTTCACTTCTCCCGCCTCCCAGGCTTGCAGCACCTAAGCTGATTGGCGCCGCAAGCCTGGGAGGTGGGAGAAGTGAAGCAGTGACGGGGTGCTCGTGCTCGGAGCAGGGGTGAGCTGGGGCGGGGGGGGTGCCTCAGGGTGGAGGGTGGGGGGTGGGGAGCTGCCACAAGGGGGGCGCCTCAGGGCGGATGGGGGGAGCTGCCGTGGGGGGGGCTCAGGGCAGGGGCGCAAGGTGGAAGTTTCGCCTAGGGCATGAAACATCCTTGCACTGGCCCTGGGTTTGTGAATGAATGAAGACAGTCCAGACTTTTATGAAGTTGTTAATAGACCCATGTGAAAACTTTTGTTACAAAATCCCAAACCAAGCAAAACGGAGGAGCCATTTCAGCTGTTTTGCTTTGAGATTTTGGGTTTCCAGGGGGTGTGAAGTCAGGAGAAATTAAACACTAAATGCATTGCCCAAACCCCCAGAAAATTGAGTTTTGCCCAGGGTGTAGTCTGTAAGTAGTATTCTGTCTACTTTGTAGGTGAGTAACCTGCAGCACAGTAAGATTAAGGATGGGATTTTCTAAAGCACCCAAGTGATTTAGTAGCACATTCCCATTAAAAGTCAACAGTACTGGTGCTCCTATATCTCTTGGATGTTTTTGAAAATCCCACCCTGTGTGACTTAACCACTGTTGCACAGAAAAGTAGCATCAAAGTCTGGCAAAGAATCAGAGTTCTGACTCCCAGTTTTCTGTTCAAACCAATGGATTATACATGCTTCCTAAACACATAGGAAATGCAACCTGAGTTATATTCAGTGGAGATGCAGAAGGGCCACCTCAATCCCGTTCCACCTTTATAGTTAGCAAAAACCTTTGTGTCATGTGGGCATAGTGCATGTTTTCTTTTTTTGTTGCTGCTGTTCTTTTAAATTGAGTTATTGCTTGTGAGACAGGCTAGACTGACAACTTGATTCTGGATCTCTGTGGACCATGGCTTCAGAGAGTCTTAGAAGCTTTTCAGAAATAACATTTGTGCCCCCTTAATATTAATGTTTTACATTTTTCATCTACTCCTCATATGACTTCTGTAGTCACCCAGTGTTGTATCAAGAGGATCTTTAAAGCCTACTTAACTCTGTTTAAATAGAAGGTCATAAATAAATATACATTGATAAAGAAGCAGGGGAAATTCCATTCTCCATTACCTTGGTGTAAATCGGAAGTTGTTCCATTGACATCAATGGAGTTACAACACATTTACATCATTTTAACTGAGAACACGCTGATGCCGGCAGAATTTTATGATGCAGTTGGTGTGAAAATATGTGTGTATGCATATAAACTCACAAAACTACCTTTCAGATTTATTCAACCAATGTTCTCTCATGCACTGTGCTTCAACTTACTTTATTGTATATCCGTTAGACCTCTCTCACCCCAGCCAACTAAGGTAAGAAATGAGAACATTTTGAGGGCAAATTCTCACAGTAGCTCAGCACAGACATGGCTGTAATTGATTCCACTGAAGAATGTCACAGTGGTCAATGACCCTCATCTTGCTCTTCCACCTGTGTGGTCTGCTGGTCTAGTGTTAGGTGCTCATTGTACTGTAAAGTGTCCCATATTTTTGTACTACTCGTGAGTATAAATCTGCTGTAGCAGATCTCTGACTCACTGGTGCGGCGCCTCCTGCTGGTCATCTGGGAATTAGCTCTCTCAGCCCTGGGCCGGTGTCTCACCCTCTGCTACCTACCCCTCTGCAGACCCTTTATCTCCACCACATGTAGGCCCCACGTCCCTCACGGACCATGGTGCTCCTTACCTTGAGATGTTGCCCTTCACCCAGGGAACCCCACTCCCCTGAGCCCAGCTCACCTCAATGACCCACTGCCAGTGTTCATCTAGCCCCTTTACTCAGAGGCAAGTCTGCAATGGCCACTCATCATTGGCTAGGAAGTTGAACCTGCTGCCTTTCCCTGCAGACCCAGTACTTCCTTAGGCCTTCCTGTCAGGCCTCAGCCTGGGAGGTCACCAGGCCTGAGCTCCCCAGCACTGCTCTGTTGAAGATACCCTGTGCTCCCAGTCCTTCCCAGCTCAAGGCTGGAGTGAGACTGCCTGCCTCCTAGCTCACAGCCCTTTTTATACCAGCCCTATTGGGCCCGGATTGACTGCTACCTGCCCTCCCCTGATTGGCTCCTTGGGTCAGCCCTTTCCCAGAGCTGGTTTTAACCCCTTTCTCCCTGGAGTGGGATGCCCGCCCCACTACACCTGCTTGATTTTTTTCCTCTTACACAGGCCTTGATATAAAAATAAGCAGAAGCATCATGTCTGTTTTAAATCATTTAGACAAAGGAACAAAATAATAAGCTGTGGTAAACTTTATACTCAGCCTTCTCTTACATTAGATCTGAAGTAATTTTCTAGTGTGTGTAACATCCCATAATATATTAATGAAAAGGAGCCCCAATGAATCTTTAATAAATGCAGCTGTTAATCTCTTATTACTGGTAACTTTTATCAATGGACATAGAACAAAGACAGTGAGGCTTGACTGTAATGTGCAATGCAGTTCTCATTGCGGGTCTAAGGTATATAAGGGATTTAGATGGTCATGGTCATTTGCTTGCTTGTGTTTTTTTTAAGGATGGTTAGGTATTTTCTCTCTTCTCCTCTCATACCAGACTTGCAATTTTTAGCATATCAGACAGACAATAACCTTACTCATCCCTATGCAAAGGGCTTAATCATGCACACTGCAGGGGCAACTGCTGTGCTTATAAATCCTAAAGTAAAACTTAATGGAGCAGCACAGGGGGTGCAGGGAAATCTGATCGTGGATTAATGAGAATGTTGCTGAACTCCTACCTACTCTAACTCCTACCTGATATCAAGAGTAAGACCTAAGAGGGGATGGCATAGCTAAGCATGTCGTTAGCATGATGAGGACAGAATGTAAGCCCTCTTCTCACCCCCTCCCCAGTCCCATGAGTTCTGTGCCCTTGAGAGAAAAGGCGCAGGTATGCAGAGGCTTGATCCATACTATTCCTCTGGGCAAAGAATTACTTTACTTGTTCCCATGTGTAACTTCCACTCCCACTAGAGCACAGCAGCCTTGTGATGTTGCTTTGTGGGAGGTCAAGTCCAAAGTTAGTAGATCAGTGAAAAATATTCACTTTGTTTTGATCCTATATATTTACATGCTTTTAATTTTGGGTAACTATCCCATACAAACCCAGTAGTCAATCTGCATAAATATTCATAGGGTATTTCCAGGTGATTTTTATATTTAAGAGCAAAGAATATTAAAGCAAAAGAGCAGTTGCCTTGACAGCCATTGGAAAGTGTAGCACACCTACCAAGAAGGCAAAAGTTTCCCACAGGCTTCCCATTTAGTTAAAATCTCTTGCTTATTCTGCAGGAGTCCTGCACTGCATGTTGCTGCAAAAGAGGATTGCTGAGGTCTATATGATTTTCTAACCAAAGTGAGGTTGGAAAAGTTATATGGAGGAAAGTGGGGGAGAAGCGGTCAGGGAATTAATGCAAAGAAGAAAAGGGGCAGGCATGATGGGCTAATTAGCCTGGTCTAGCTTCTAGCAAGCTGTCCTTATGCCTGAACCATCTACAGGCTAATTTGAAACATCTCCTTGTTCCTGGACTGGGTGTCTAAGAAAATAAGCAATTTCTTAGGAATTTTAATTCCAATTGGTGCGCCTCATTTGCAGCTTGTCATGTCAGTGTACTTCATTTAGCACAGTAGTCATCAGCATTTCAGTTGTATCTGTGGTTAGTATAGTTTTTCTATGTGTCTATGCTAGTTGATTAGCTCCACAATATTTAAAATAGTCCCCCAGAATTGCATAATATGGGTGGTATATACATAGCTACACAACTATTTAGATTTTTTTTTCTGTGCATTGCACATTTCAATTTCTTCAAGTCTATGAGAGGCAGCTGCCATTTTGTGTTCAGTTCAGGTGTAGCCTGTTAGAAGAACATGCACACATAGTGTTTTCTCACGAAGATTTTACATTTGTTCTGTCTTGTTTTGTATTTTCCCCTAATCTATTTTTTTTGAAGGTCACTAATATTATAAACACATGGTTGCACTTTTTCTATGGAAAACATAAGAATTGAGATAGGATTTAGGTTATTTATCTCAAAAGATTAAAAAAAAAGTTTGGTTTAATTAGCATAAACATCCAACAGTTTGAAAGTATATCTGTGATGGGGTGTGAATACCTCACTGGCAGAGAAAGAGTTAATTGGAGCCAGAAAGCAAGTAATGTAACCATTTGCACCTGAAGGATGCTCTGGGTCCAATTTACAATTAGGCTCAGCTATGGTGGAACTGGATGCCTGAATTAAGGATAAGTCCCAGCTGAGAGGAGCAGGGTGACTAAGAAAGGAAGGACTTCAGGGCAGTAGAAAGGAGGCCTAAGGAGAGAGTAAGCCTTGGGAACATCTCCTGAGAAGTAAGCGCTAGCTGGGACAGTCCCTTTTTTAAGCCTTTTCAGCTGTCAGACTTTTTTGCTCCCCAAAAGGAGACATTTGTTCTATTTGCTCCTGCCTACTTGATCAGTTGGCAAAAGCAAATGGGACAAATGCCCACTTTTGTCAAAAAAGTTGAGTGCAGTGTAGAGGAACATGTGGGGGGCGAGTGGAGATGCCAGCCCCCTGCAGGAGGAGAGGCAGGAATGAGGGGGAGACAGTATTCCAGTATGTGTAGCCCCCGCAAGGTTACAACGATGAGCATCAGACTCACGGGGGAGGAGGCAGGGTTCCAGCAACTGGCAACAGCCTTGTATGGGGCAGTGGGGGTGTCCAATTTTCTTTTTGGGAAATATGGTCATCCTAGTGCTGCTGGCAAAGGCTAGGAGAGACCCTGGGAAAGGATTGGATAGGCATGAGCTCCTGTGGTAAGCCCTGACAAAAGGACCAGACACCAGGGAGGCATCCCTGCATCAGGATTCTGGGAGAGAGTTGGAAGTGTGTCTCGGGAGAGGACAACAAGAAGCCAGTCCTCCAGAGAGAAAGCTCTGGGAGGTGTCATTCTGCACAAGAGCAGGAAAGAACTTTGAACAGGCTGCAAAGGAGTGACCTGAGGTGTGAGGGCTCTGTGAGGGTTGGGGGAAAGGCTTAGAAATAGGCTGAGGCAGGAATTGGTCTAGGGAAAGAGCAAGGAGTCTGAAGGACCAGAACTTAGCTATTTGTTACAGGGTCCTTCATTCTGGAACACAGAGTAGAGAAGGGTGTGGGTTCCCCTACTGGCCACCAAGGAAAGTGGCATGAAAACACCACAGTATAAAGAGCCCAGAGCCAGGCTGAAGAACCTGGCATAAGGTCATTGAACTATTATTTTGTTAGACTCTGTTATCCTGGAAAGGGTGAGAGTGAATATGACCTGGAAGAGGGTTGAGTGATGAGAAGAAGCAGACCACCACAGGGCTAGAGTAAGTATGTCAAAGGGGCATCAGAGTAGGAGAGTCTGCTATGCTATGCCCAACCCTGAGGGGGTATGACACAGCTAAGTTACTCTCCAACAATATCAAACTTTATCTGCCCTGCTACGTTCTGTTATAATAAGAAAGAATGAACTGGCTGTTTAACAGATTTATTTCTGTGTTTCTTTCAAGTTTTCAGGTTTTGATCTAATCTTAGTTTCTGCAAATTGAATTAGGCCTACAACAATACATGTTGTCTTTTTAAAACACATGTACATACACAAGACAATTTAGTTTTAAAAAACAAAGTGAATTCCCTGTCCTGTCCTGTTCCCCACTTCAACCACTCCCCCCCTTCCCCCATTTTTTTTCGTGTGTAAAGTATGAGAGCATGTTAGTGCCAGACTATCCATTAGAACTGTTTCCCCTGCCCCCCTCACTACAATTTCTTAGGGATATCAAAAGCTTGTTATGCTACTCTGGCTGCACTCATATTTCAAAGAAGTTATGCTGAACTAACAGAATAACTGCCCCCAAATATTTGTCACTCACATTAAATATAACTACAGAGAATTCTGATAGTGTGAGGATGGTTCTGACATGGGTTTGGGGAAGTTTGGTCCTCAAACATAATATTTGATCCATTATCTTATGGCAACATTTTCCATCATGAGGAAAGTGAAAAATGTGTGCCTCTGTAACCCACTTTCCCAACCCAAACAGTGGGCTCATCAAATATATATACATTTTTGTTGGTATACCAATTAAGCTCTATTTTGAAAACATAGTCATGTACAACATTCACTAAATAAAAACAACAACACATAGTAAGCATGGGAAAGAAGCACAACAGAGAGTAGAGGAAAGGATTCTGTAGTCAATATTTCTTCTTAAAAATGATCATATGTTCCTCTGAACCCCGCATAAATAACTGGCAATACTACAGATGGATCACTATAAGTTGACACATGGCACTTGGGTATTGCTGTTGCACTGTATGGGTTATAACTAGAAGCAAGACTTTATAGTTATTTCCCTGTCAAAGGCAGTGTTTTAATCACCTCCATCATTACTGCCTTCATGTTTTACTTTATCTATAAGCCAGTAAGTCAAGCCAGTTTGTCATTTGAAGTAAGAGAGGTTCATTTTGATATATGCATATTTTTAATATTCATTTTTTTATTGGTAAAAGAGAGATTCAGTGCAGAGAGAATCACATCAGAGAAAGTAGAAATGTGTAGTAGAAGTGTTACATTTCCTTAGAGATAAATATGTTAGAGTGAGAATTCCTGGGAAACACTGGAAGGCAGGAGTTACCACGTGGCTAACTACAGTTGGTCATTTTTTTGATGGTTTTCTGTTGAAAAATCAGTTTAATTGAAATGAAGGTGTTTTGTGGGAATGTTGATTTTAACAACATGTCCTATAAGAATAAGTCTAAACCTTTGTTTTGACTTTCTTATTTTGTTTTGATCATGTTGAAACATTTCATTTGATTTGATAAGTTTGATTAATTTTGCTTCAAATAGATTTTATATTAAATTATTATTTTAATATTATAGTATGTTATATTTATATTTAACTTGTAACATATTATATTTAATATTTTAATACAGCATAAAAGTAAAACTGAAATCAATATTATTGAAACAAAACATTTCAACTTTATTGAAATAAAACATTTCTATGCTCTCTAATCTGAATTTTAGTTCCACAGGAAATTTCAAAATTTCAGCTTTTTGTTCTGATGTTGAATGGAAACCCTTTTCAAAATGTCTGCATTTACTGCAAAGTGAACATTGATTTCCGGCTATCTCTAGTGTTTACTTTGGCTTTCCAGAATTAGTTTAGGAATACCCATGACCATTCCTCCAAACAGAAACCAGACAACAATGGCCTGATTTTTACTCTCACTTATATAGGTGTAAATCTGGAGTAACTCCCGTGAGATCAGTGGAGTTGTGCTAGTGAAAGTGAGAGGATAATCAGGAACTAAATGTGCTTGACCATTATTGTGGAGCCAATCCTGCACTGAAGTTGAGATCTTCATGCATTTCATCTATTTCCTGTGCAGTCACAAAGGATCAGGAATAAGACAAAATGCATGTCGATCATTGCTACCTGAAGGTTGTGTATTGTCCCTTGGGAAATGAGTTGGTGACGGCAGTCCAGTACTTTATGGATAAGTGACCACATAGAAAAGGCACCAGAATTATTGATGTTAGTTGGCAGCCTCACCTAGAGGACAAGCTGAGACTTGACTAGACATGGAGGCTGAGCTTTCTTTTCACTGCTTTTGGTGGTCCTTCCAGGTCGGGCTTGACACACATTTGTAAGGCAGTGTGAGGAAGCTTGCACTACCAGTGCCTGGACTTTATCTCTGCTTTGTATAAATAGAAAACCTCTGTCAAACTGGTATCTTTCACAAGTGCTAAATTAACTTTTGGGTTAATACTTTCAAATCAACTGCAGCCAAAGTACAAAAACATTTGATCCATCACACTGAGGGCCATGAAGCAGAGGTGTGCTAGAAGGAACTTTAAAATGTAATCTTGTAGGTCTCATTACACCTGTGAAAGTAGGGCTGACTCTTGTGTGCCACTTCTAGGTCATTACTCTCCATTGTCATACTATGTGGTATCCGTGCTTCTTGTTTGTGCCTGCATCACAGCTCTGCTGGAAGATTTCACAGGGAAGGTGCTTCTTCTGCCGCTGTGGTGGAGTGGGATGCTGTGGGTAGACTAGGGGAATGGCATGAGGCAAGGCCAGTTACTATTTGACCAGTGAATCCACTTGTCACAAAGTCCATGTGCAACTACCACTACAGTGCACTGGCATTCGGAATGCTACAGCCTTAATGTTCAACTGTCATTCACCCAGCCTCCAGGTTGTGGGGAGACATTTTTGTTTTCACCTTCATTGATCCCCTGCACACAACCATGGCTTTGTGAAGAAAACCAAGATTTCACTCAGTTTAAGAAAAATTAGGGACAAAGGAAAGAAGTTATTTGTGGGACGTTTAATATCTAACTAAGGCAATGGAACATAATTATTTTTGTTGAGGAACTGAGCATGTTGCCCAAAAATGTTTTAAAACCTATTATAATCATTTAGCTATTAGTTGGGGAGACCCAATGAGCTACAGAAAGAGGAGTGCACATATATTCTTGATACTAACATTTAAGAAAATCAGATACTCAGTACCCTCTGTAATGAGGAGTTCTTCCTGTACTAAATATGTGCTTTAAAAAAAGATTTTATTCTGTGCACTTGGCATGTGAAGTGCATGTATTTGTCATTTCCCAAGAAATAGAAAGCTCTTCCCTTATTAAGCATTATGAATGAATGCAAGTCATGCTGGCTTGATATGGTTTAGCTGCTGCCCTCCAGCACCTCAGTACCATAACTCCTTTCTTTAAATCCAAGAGTGGCATATTTGTTGTTTGTGAAATAGAGCAGGGTCAGCTTCTTCCATATGCTCAAGACATTGTGGCTTGTGATACTGTTGGTGATTTCTAATATTTCAAATCCTAATGCTGTCTTGCGTGCCTCTTAACCTATGTTATATGTGTCGTGCAAGGCACAGTACAGTATATGGACTTTCATTGTTCTCTGAAATATTTGAACTTATGCTCACATTGAGTTTTCTCTGCCAATACAATTATTGGGCTGTATCTAGTTTTATTTAGGTGTCTGTTACTTCTTCCAACTCTGTACAGAGAAAGCTGTGCATTTCTTTAGTGGGTTGTTATGTGAGTATTCTCTGACTAAAATTTAGGAAATGCAGCCTGATTCTGCTTTGATATTCACTTTCTTTGCTGAGACAGTAGCCTTGTAATATGCTGCATTCTGTTGCTCCCATAATTGAAAGATTATCATTTTTGCCTGGTGCTCTGATTGCAGAATGGATACAATTCTCAAAGAAGCTTATTGTATCTTTTCATAAGCTTCCATTGCTTGAGGTTGCATATATGAGATGTGGAGGAGGAGGTTGATATGAGATATATTATTTGGTTTATAAGAACATTCTTCTAGCACCAAGAGTCCTTTGTGAAAGAGCAGCAGAAGCTTTTAATAATATCCACTGTAGTGCAGAGTGCTATTGGAGGAGTAGAAAGTTTGCCCTTTCCAAAGTATAGAAACTCCGCAGACACATCACCTAGCCTTCATGATTGAAGACTTTGGAATTGGTAGTGACTGTTACTGTACGATTCATAACTTTGATTTGAATATACACATCAAGTAATATTGCTTTTTTTTCTTTTTCCAGCATGTTATAAAGAGGGCTTCTTCCCCACATCCCACTGTGTGAAATATTATACAGTTATTGAAGTACCTTACTATTTTTATCTTCCCCTCTAAAATCATCTGTTGGTCACTATTGGAGGCTGGGATAATGGCCTTGACATATCAGTGATCTTATCTGCTATGGCAAAATCTATATTCCCCTGGTAAACCATAACCCAAGTTTGTTATATAACATTTACAAGCTATACTTTTATTAACATATAATCAATGCTTAATTTGTAATGAAAGAGGTGCCGGGGCTCAAGCAATTGGGTATTGGGACTCAAGTAATTTTTTTACATTCAGAGCTGACGCAGCAAGCTCAAAGGTCCCAGGACTATGAACTGCCAAGCCTAAAGGTGCCGGGGCTCAGCCCTGGCAAACCTTGGCACAAATTAAGCACTGCATATAGTGGCTACAAAAATATATATAAAAACATCTAGAACACTAACATAAAAAAAATCCTGTAAGCAAAAGGATTAATCTTCTCAAAATTCTCCTTATTCTATAAGTGTGGATGCCTCACAGTTTACTCACTTCAGTCTGAGTCATTTGAAAGTAACACTCAAATATGGTGATGGCTGATGTTGTAATGACAAGGGTCCTGATTTTAGAATAAGAATTAGAAGTAGTCTTGACCACGTTTGGTCATCAGAAGTCCTACATTACTTTTTCAAGAGCCAGAGTTTTAACCCTAGTATCCTGCCGAGTTTTCATTGAGTCATTATATTTTACTGGCTAGCACATATATTTCTCTGTACTCTGTCTTAATTTAAACTGTTGGTGTGTAAGATGTGTTTGGATTCTTCAGGATGATGGGTTTTATGGGAATATATTGCAAGTTATTTTTCTTCTTTGAGGAATTGTCCCTAAGGGCATTCAATCGGGGGAGGGGGGTATATGTGCCGTACACTCACGATCAGAAACTTTTCAATAACAGTGTCAGTTGGTCTGTGCCAATGCCTTGTGCCACCTTGTGCTTTTCAACTGAGGGCTTAAAGACCAGCACGGACCAACTGCCTCTCCAATTTCTTTTCTACTTCTCGTGGTCTGAGTTCGATCCTCCTGTGTCTGTTCCTATTCTGCATACAATCTGTAAATATTGCAAATAATAGTTTACCTAGGAGAGTAGATTAGTTTAGTTTTTAGTTGTGCCTGGTGGGTTCCCTCCGCTCCTCCCCACACAATCCCCCCCCCCCAATACCGCCCCTTGTTTTGGGAATACCTATTATGCCTAAAGTATACATTTTACACTTTTCCTGGCCTGTCCCAAGGTCTTCCTGGTGAACAACCCGCACAACAACTTCTGTATTGCATTAGGGAGGCTCACATCCCTTTCAGGTGGATCATCTGCTATGTTTTCCCGCCACATATGAAGCAGTCTTGTAAACTTAGGCTCCAAAAACATCTTATGGAGCTGTCCATGAGACCGCACGCAGATCCTCAACCCTCTCAGTCCCCTTCCACCCATCCAGAGCCACCGGGCAGCACCTCATTAGCCTCTGGTATCAGCATTTTGGAGTCCTCCACCAAGCACAGGGGGTTCATAAGGTGGAAGCACAAGGAGGTCAAGGGCAAACACAAGAAGTGAGATAAGTCCCTGTATAGATCCTTGAAAAAGAGGTCTGCCTTGTCCCTTCCTCTGCCTGAGACACTCTGCCCCAGAATGGGTACATCTGGAGCTTGTTGAGTAATGGTGGCACTGACAGTACCAGAACTTTCCAGTGCCCTGAAACCGCACACTACAGTGTCCTTAATAACACCAGAACTGCATAAGATCAGAAGGGATCGTTCTCCCCCTGATCTGATAGTACCACCTGTGCAAAGATCCACCACCTCCAAGACAGCACTGATGTTTCTAGACAAAGCCCAATGATATTGGGCAGTTCACCCAGTGATGAGCTGCCAAAATATTAACAACAGGTTCCCTCCTCCTCACCCCATGAGGGGGTTGTGGCCGCTCCCTCCCCCTGGGCCTCCTACCCAATCCAACCCCCAGCGTTCTTTGATGCCACCCTGGGACCCCTGCCCCATCCACCCCCCTTCCCTGACCCCTGACTACCCCCTGCTGCCCCATCCAACCCCTCCTTTCATTCCTGATTGCCCCCCGAGACCCCTGCCCCATCCAACCACCCCTTCTTCCTGTCCCTGACTGCCCCCTGCCAACCCATCCAACCCCTGTTCCTTACTGACTGCCTCCCCAGGACCCTTGCCCCCATTCAATCCACCTGTTCCCTGCCCTCTGACCACCCCACCCCTATCCACTCCCCCCATGACCCTCCAAACTCCCCTGCCTTCTTCCAACACCCCCTCCCTGCTCTCTTACAGCGCTGCCTGGAGCCGCTCCACTGGGACCAGCACCGGCGCCGTGGGGCCCGAGTCGGGCTGGGCCAGAGCTGCGGGGCCCGAGCCGGGCTGGAGCCGCAACTGCGGGGCCGGGCCCAGCACTGGCGCCCGGGACCAGCCGGGCCGGAGCCAGCACTGGTGCCAGCGCTGCGGGGGCCGGGCTGGAGTCACAACCGCGGGGGCCGGGCTGGAGTCGCAACCGCGGGGGCCGGGATGGAGCCATGGGGCACGGGCCCAGCACCAGCGCCTGGGACCGGCCGGGCCAGAGCCAGCACCGGCGCCCGGGACCGGCTGGGCCAGAGCCGGCGCCCGGGACCGGCTGGGCCAGAGCCGGGGCCCGGGACCGGGCGGAGCCGCAGTGCCGGGACCAGCGCCAGAGCTGCAACCGCAGGGCCGGGCCCAGCACCAGCGCCCGGGACCGGCTGGGCTGGAGCCAGCACTGGCGCCCGAGACCAGCCAGAGCCGCAGTGCCAGGACCATCGCCTGTGCCACGGGGCCTGAGCCGGGCTGGAGCCGCAACCGCGGGGGCTGGAACCAGCACCGGCTCCGCAGGGGCCGGGCTGGAGCTGTGGAGCCGAAGCTGGGGATGCTTGGTGGGGGCCGGGACCCGGCTGGGGCTGGGGGCGCTCAGCCGGGGGGTGCCAGGCTGGAGGGAGCCGCGCTCCAGGACCAGGAGCTGTGCTAGAGGGAGCCGCTGAGCCAGCTGCACCGCCCCTCCCCCCTGCGCCCCAGCTTACCTGCCTGCCTGCTGCTTGTTCAGGCTTCCCGCGAACATCTGATTCGTGGGAAGCAGGGGAGGGGGAGGAGAATGGGGGTGGATCAGGAGAGGATGGGGAAGTGAGCTTGGGCCAGAGCTTTTGTTAAATAAAGCCCTTATAGAACCGGTTGTCCTGGAACAACCGGTTCTAAAAGGGCTGCTAAATTTAACAACCGGTTCGTGTGAACCGATGCGAACCGGCTCAAGCTCACCACTGAGTTCACCTCAGGAGAGTCCTTTCTATGCTGTCTTGGAGGAGTTAGCTGTATATGCAGACCTGGATTCTCTGATATCTTGGAACTGATTCTGGTGAGGGATATCTCTACCCCATTGACCCAGTCAGGAACCAGAGTACCAGCCTCATCCTCTTCGCTTCCAACCTGTCCCCACTCCCAATTAACTGAAACCGAATCCCACTGCATTACTGGCCCCACCGTTGGAACATGAGGATGTATTCATCGGATGTAAACATGACACTATTGACCATCCCTCCAGATCCCGGATAGAGAGTCATCAACCCAGACAGGGCTTCCAGATCCCTTCTTCTGCCTTCCCATTCTCACCATCAGCAATATTGGCCCATGGACTAATGGTACCCATGACAGGGCTCACCTCTGTGTCCCTACAGCCCAGCCCATCATGCCTGTTGTGGCATCTGGAGGGACCCCTACTTCTGGTCACCTGAATGTGATGACCACTGCAACTAGCAGTGATAACCACTACACAAAGTCCCAGATGAGAAGTTGATGGAGCAGGATCTACCAGAACCACCAGTACATCCAGAGGAGCATTCTCTTCATCATCTCCTGATGAGCCAGTATCAGCAGCCTTCCCATCCCAACCTCAGATAATTTTAAACATTTCCAGGACTTCCTCAAAATTGCAGACACACTCCAGATTCCACTTGGAAAGGTCAGAGATCTGACACACAAGCTCCTGGACGTACTTCAGGCTACAGTTCCCTCTAAAGTGTCACACCTGATTAATGAGGCCATCATGGAACCTGCCAGGGTGATCTGGCACACTCCTGCCACCTGTACCCTGACCCCTAAGAGAGTAAGGAATGCTACTTTGTTTCCTGCAAGAAGCAAGAATTCCTGTTTTCCCATCCCAATCCCCAAAACCTGGTATTACATATTATTACAGAATGAAGTTGGCTACACCAGCCCAAATCCACTGCACCAGATAAGGATGCCAAATTACTTGACCTCTTCAGAAGGAAGACAGTCTCTTCACCCAGCTTAATATTTCAAAGAGTAAACTGTTGGAGTTAGTGAACAAACACCAATATGAATGCAGACCTTAGTTCCTAACCATCTTGGATGAGGGAAAGCCCAGTTGCTATATCTTCCCTCCTAGGTTTCGTTGATAAAGCAGACACATCATCATAGTCCATGGCTACCTTGATATTCATGAGATGGGCTTAATGTCTGCAGGCCTTGCAGTTCACCAAAGATGTCCAAGCTATCATCAAGGACCTTCCCTTAGAAGGTAGCAACCGCTTTAGCAACAAAACTGACTAGTTACCACATACTCTCAAACCATCATGAGCTACCCTTCTCTCTGGGTATTAATACTCCTGCACCCTGTAGACCAGTAGTCCCCAACCCGGTGCCCACGGGCTCCATGGCGCCTGCGGGGGCATCTAAATGCGCCAGCATCCTGGCCGGCGGTCGAGCATCCACCAAAATGCTGCCGAAATTCGGCGGCATTTCAGCGGCGACGCCTCTGGATGATGCAACTTGAAGTGGCGGATGCTCGACTGTCGCTATGATCCTTCATTTGGCATCTGCCAGACGAAAAGGTTGGGGACCAGTGCTGTAGACAATATTCCAAGCTCGTCCTCTACCTCATCATTTACCACTGTCTTTGTCCTTCTTCCAACAGAGTATATATGAACCCCTCAAGAAATGGCAGAGGACACAGCGGGGTAGGCACCCTGATCCACCATTTTCCACTT
Organism: Mauremys mutica; assembly: GCF_020497125.1. NCBI lineage: Eukaryota > Metazoa > Chordata > Testudines > Geoemydidae > Mauremys > Mauremys mutica. The sequence continues at coordinate 84,580,198 of NC_059079.1, read as the reverse complement.
TGAAGCCTCAACCACCTCTTTGGAAGTTGTTCTTTAACTGGAGGCAATACAGCCCATTCTACCCCCTCTAATAGGGAAGATGTTTCCTTACTCCATTCGCATGACTGCACTGCAATGCATTCAGATCTCCCTTATGGTCAGTCTATGCCTTGAATAGTGACCCTTTCAACAAGAAAATGTATCTGTCTTTGGGACATGCCGACCACCACCACCTGCAAAGACACACAGCATGGGGTGCCCCATCTTGGGATCTCTTTGCAATCCAGTATGAAAAAAAAGTGCCCAGCATACTGCTCCCAGCAAGGCCTCCAGAGGGAACATTGGTCAGAACCACAGATCTATGCCTTCCCTCCCATACATGTACTTCCTTGCATACCCAGGAAGAGCAAACTTAACAGAGTGGCCCTGATCCTCAGCACCTTGTTCGCTAATGGACAGCTGATTCACCATCATACTACAACTAGCCTTTGGAACATGCATCCACTTTTGACCATTCTGGAGCCTGCTATCTCAGAATGAGGGCAGGATGAATCACCCCAACTCAGCATCCCTACATCTAACAACATGATTTTTGGATAGACTACAAACATAGAAAGAGCATGTTCTCAGGGAGTTCAATCTATCATCAGTAACAGCAGGAGAACCTCTATATGGAAATGCAACTCTACAAAATGGAAGTGATTCTCCCTTGGGTGCCAGCAGCACTGCTTACCTGATGAGGAGTCAGGCATCTCTCTCATTCTGGAGTGTCTTCTCTCACTAAAGATGTCTGGCTTGTCTATCAGCTCCCTGTGGGAATATCTTGTAGCCATCAGCACCTTCCATTCCCCCACCTTCCTCTGGTGGAGGGCTACTCAGTCTTTACTCACCTGATTACTTCAAAGTTTCTGAAAGGTATCATAGAAACATTCCCTCTAGTTACAAAACCACTCTTTTGCCTGGGATGTGAACTTTGTCCTCTCTGCTCTCATGAGACCACTGTTTGAACCTTGGCCTCAAGCACTTTTCTTTGAAAGTCACCTTTCTGAAAGCAACTACCTGTGCTAGAAGAGTAGGAGAGCTCAAGACCCTTATGGCAGACTCACTTTATGATTTTTTTCACAGGGACAAGGATTCTTTGCAACTACATCCAAATTTCATACCTAAAGTGCCTCCTGAGTTTCACCCTAACCTGGCTGTTCATCTTCTGATGTCTTACCCTAAACCTCACCATGACATGGAGGAGTGTAGGGCTCTAGCCTTCTAATGGCACAGAACAGAACCCTTTCACAAGCCCCACAAGGTTTTTTCTCACAATTGCTGAAAAAATGAGGAGGAAAGCTCTCTTTCCAAAGGTTCTCTATGTGGATTTCCTCCTGCATCATTCTTTATTATGATCTTATGAAAGCGCCTCCTCTTCAAAGGGTCAGGGGAGCCCAAGTTCCATTGGTAGTGTCCTTACAGGGAATCTCTGTCTTGGAGGTATGTAGAGCAGCTACTTGGGGCTCTGAATGAACCTACCTTCACCAGGTATTATGATCTGGTCCAAACTTCAGCTGTGGATGTGTCACTTGGTTCGGTACAGCATACTTCTTTGCATCCTCCTCTTCAATGAACGCTGCTTAAGAGTCATCCTGATTGAGTATCAAAAGAGACCAACACTCAAAGAAGAAGAAAATGTTTACGTACCTTATAGTAACCTTGGAGTTCTTCAAGATGCATGGTCGCTGTGGGTATTCACGATCTGCCCTTCTTCCCCTTTGTTTTGGTCATCATGTGATTCACAGTAGAATTAGAACTGAGGAGGTGGTTGGTCCACACTGCTTTTTATGATCTCTGTTGAAAGCCTGAGGAGGTGCAAGGCACAGGTATGGATCAATGGACAATGCTCTAGAAGATTATCTGGACCTGGGTATATGAAGCACATCCATATGCACAGTGAGTACCCATATGGACCACACATCTCAAAGAACTCCAGTTACTATAAGGTAAGTAACCTTTCTTTGTTCTTTTCCATACTGGTTTGGTTTCTTAATTAGGAAGTAGTTCTTCTCTTGAACACTTCCATCAAGAGTTGTTTCAGTTTTCCCCCAGCTCATTGTATGTATATGGAGTAGAGCTGGCCTAATAGTCTCTTAATTTTTATTTCTCTGATAGAAACCCAGAGAGAAATTTAATACTAAGCTTTGAGACTATTTTAAAATAGTCAGCTGATAGATCACCCAAGATCTCACAGCTTTATTCAAGACAACAAAAAATAAGTAGGCCAGACAAATCAGAAAATGTAAACTAAATGTAATTTACTTTTTTCTCACTGCATAATGGAAAAGGTGAGTGCTTGAGATAAAGTAAATACACAATATATTTTAGCTGTCTATATGTCTTCTTCTGAATGAGTCCAAGGTATTTACTTTGTACTGGGTGTTCATTTTATCCTATTAGGTGGTCTAAAGAAAACACTGTATAATGCTTAGTGGATATTTTCTGGTGTGCCTGAATGTTTGTCTCCTTTTCAGTATTATTGCAAACCAACATTTGTACCAGTATTAGTAATGGAAAGTTTGTAACACTAAAGAAAAATCAGACTCGGGAGGAAGCAAAGGATGCATTGCTGTTTTATAGCCTTTTTTTTTTGTCCAGTGCACAGTTTGGGGTTCTTTTTAATATTTTTACTTCTGTTTTTAAAATTGAAATTACATGAGCAGTTTGACTTTATGGGCCAAATTTTAATCCTGTTTTCTGATTTTGTGTACCCAGTTTTGCATATGTCTGATTGCATCATCAACATTACATATGCACAATTCAGCATGTGAAGAGTGGACAACTGAGAGCCCAAATACCTGCATGGCATGTTCAAATAGGGTGACCAGACATCCCAATTTTATCAGGACTGTCCCAATATTTACTTGTTTGTCCCGCGTCCCGACTAATGTTCGGTTGGTATGCGAATTGTCCTGATATTTTGCCCTCTGGTGCAGAGGCAGAGGGGGCTTGCGCCCCCCAGTCCCAACTCCACCCCGGCCCCGCCCTGATTCTGCCCCTCCCTCCCCCATTGGATCCCTCCCCAAATCCCCACCCTGGCCCCACTCCCCATCCCCGCCCCCTCACTGCCCTATTGGATCCCTCCCCAAGTCCCTGTCCTGGCCCCGCCTCTTCCTCAAGTACACCGCATTCCTCCTCCTCACCCCTCCCTCCCAGGCTTGCTCTAATCAGCTGTATGGTGATGCAAGCGCTAGGGGGAGGGGGGGAGAAGCAGGACGCGGCAGCCAGCTCAGGGGAGGTGGAGGCAGAGTGAAGGCGAGCTGGTGTGGTGGGGGCGGGCGTGGAGCTGCCGGTGGGTGCTCAGCCCCCACCAATTTTTCCTACGCTCTTGTTTTTTGTTTGTTTTGTTTTCTTTTTTGTTGCTCCGCCAGCACACACACACACCCCGCCCGATATTTCACGTCTCTCATCTGGTCACCCTATGTTCAAATGGCTATTTGCTTACAGACAAAGAATGTGCAACAGTGTTTGTGGATGCAAACAGCCGCACAGAGAGAGAAGCATTTAAGTTTGGCATCAGAGGGTGGAAAAATGGCCCTGAAGTATTGAGTCATTTTAATAATAGTAATAAAGGGTGGCAGCTTATTCTCTGCTAAACCCGTAAACTCTTAAGAGCATTTTCTTTAGCAATATGGTAAATTTATATTGCTGCTGTGTGCATTGTACTTTTGAAAAATTTACTCACTTCATTTAGGTTTCCAAATTGGGAGCTGAGCACTTATGAACATTTGGCTAGGTATTTTGTGGATTGGGAAAATGGGTTACTGAGCCCTTTAGAAAGTCTAGTCCTGAATTTACTTGGGGAGTCACTCTGAGTGATTTTGCTGACATTCTCTATAACAAAAAGAAAAATACATTATAATCACCTTACTGATTTTTGTGACTATTACCTTGAAATGAAGCTTTAAAACTGCTTTTGATTGTGTCCTCCTGTATTAGGGAAACACTGATTATTTTCCACTCATGTGCTTTGAATGGACCTCAGATTTACACAACTGTTTTGTTTAACACCTTCACCTTACATTGAATCAGATTTATGTGAAATGTCTGGCTCAAACTGCAGGAATATTTTAAATTGGCCTTTATTCAAATTTGATCTACATCTGTGGGCCAGCAGTGATTTCTTGGACTATTCTTATGGTTGCTAACTGCAATTAACAAACTTCTCTTCTGCCCACCTCTCCCCTCACCCTGTGTCTGCTATCCAATGCATTTTGAGGTAGTCAGGTTCTTTGGGATGAGGGCACTTAGGACAGTTACATGGGGGAAGTCATATTATATTTCACAGGCCCTTGATTTGCTTATCCCTGACCCATGTGATTAAGTGGGCCAGCTCAGTTCAGCAGAAGACACTTTTATTTGGTTTCACAAAGAGGGTGTATTTAGTTGTGCATCATGCTGTCTAAGTGTCTTTGTCCCTCCTGAGTGGATGGCACATATAGAGACTGCTGCTGCCTTCAGCATAATGGGCATGTTCTTTAGTGGAAGCAGTAAAAGCTTGTGCTTTTTACATTCAGACTAGGCCTTGGGTTCAATCCCAGCTGGGCATAGTTACGGTTCAGTTTTCTCATCCAGCCAGGAAAATCAGAAAAAGAAAACGCAGATGGTTGGGCTCATGTTTCACAATTTATACCTAGATTAAAAAAAAAGAATGGTGGAATGGTGAGCAATCAATCAAAAAGATTTACCCTGAGCATACTGTGTTCAGATGAACATTCACCTTCTCAAGCATCATATTCTTGGATCAATATACACACACTGGTCCTATTTTGACCCTGTTTATAAAGCTCTTTTAAAATAAGCTTTCAAGTATTTGCATGACTCAGCATGTCCTTTTTTCATGTCAATGTTCATTTATTTACGTACTTAATATATCGATTGCATTTACCAACTTATAACAAGTTTTAGGTAGGCCCATATGTAATTCACAAAACACTGACAATGTTTCATTTATTTTAAATCGTTTATTTTTGGTAAATTAGGAGAGATGAGGTTGTTTAAAAAGTACAGTACTTATGTTTGGAAAATAGTTTCTAAGGATTCACAATATGATTTCAATGATGTTGTTAATGTACTTGAAATTTCCAGTGAAGTGAGAAGCTTTCTAAACAACATACAGAGAAACAATTACCCCATTCATCTAATTGACTTCTGATGTTCGTATTAACATAACAGAAATGTATCTTTTACTAGAGCTCTTGTTATAAAAATCAATGACAAGAATGGTATAACCATTTTATAACAAATCCCTCAACAATAGGAATTTATGTTACAATATCATACACAAATTATGTAGGTGATGGGATGTCTTAGGGCCTGGTACTGAGATACAAAGACTTTCATGTGAAGGCCAGCTGTTAACATCCATGAGAAGTGACTGTAAAATGACTCCACCTGATAGCAGTTACATGTACTATACTGAACAAATTCGTGGTCACAATACAGCAAGTAGAGCTTGCTGAATAATATTTATTACTGAATTTCACAATATTTTTAAAATAGATTATTTTACAATTGTTTTTATTATTCCACAGCTTATGGAGTTGGACAAGTAGTTGTCATTATTGTGAATATATTACTGATATTAAGGCAAAAGAGAACTGATAGGGTGTGGAATATATTTTGTTTTAATCGCTCAAGACCTGGTGCTGAAAAGATTTATGCATGAGCTTAACTTTATGTTTGAGTAGTCCTCTTGAAACCAGTGATTAACAGAAAGTGCATAAAGTTAAGGATATGTGTAAGTCTTTCCACTATTGGTGCTGTAATTAACAGTGCACGTCACACAATACATGGAACTATTTTCAGCTCAGAGGGATTTATTTTTATTGTATACAGCTTTCTCAGATAATCTGTCCTGCCTATGCCACCATTCTTTCCAATGGCCATTTGATGCTTTTACCGTGCTTTTATTTCCAAAGGTTGGTGTACCAATAATTCACTTCCTCCAAATTCAAAATGTTCCTCATCAACAGTTAACTTCAAACATGGAACATAAACATTTAACATTACTGTTGCTGTAACAGAGACTAATCTATTCATTCTTTAGCTCCTAATGTCTAGATAAAATAGATTTTAGGTCTGTTCTAGGCTAACATTGTCAATTATTTATTTATTTTCAATATATCTTAATTTAAAATACATTGTACACCTGGATACAAAATAAAAGTAGATTTTTGAGGGTTTTATGTTGGGTTGAGTTGTATCATGTAATTTCCTATTAAATTACACCTTATCTGATGTGAAACAACTCAATAAGGCATCACAAAGTTAGTGTGATTCACTAGCAAAGTAACTGAATTTAAAAAATACTTCTTTACTTTGGTCACCTGCTAGAAATTAGGCAGCATATTTCCTTCTGGAATTCCTATAAATAAAAAATCATATTTATAATGCCTCATAAAAGTATGAAATTAGTGGTCATAAATTATAATTGACAGCCCTCCATGTTGAATTCCTCGCTTCACAGCTGTAGAAGAGCAAAGGCAATTTACTCCACTAAGGTTCTCATAATTGCCCTAAAAGAACTACCTCTATTGTAGAAGTGTAGTTTAGTATTCATGGGTCTTTCAGACCTCTACCACTCTGCTGAGTTTGTTAACCAGGATTTCAATAGTCATGGTAATCTCTGGAATTACTGGGTACTGGGTGTACAGCCAAATTTCTAGCCAGTCTCTAATTTTGTGCATACAATGAATTGCATACTAAGTACTACATCGGATGAGTAAAGAAGGTGATGCCATGCTTGACATATTATGTCCCAATCCTTCAATGCACAACATGCATGTGGATTGCTGCCTCTGTGTGAAGCCCCATTAAAATCAGTGGGACTCTATATAGAAGCAGCAGTCGCCCATGTGTTCAGAAGAGCAGTTGGTACTCCACTAGTAAATCTTCCACAGAAATGTGTTCTTTATGGGATTGCAAGCCACTATATCCTAATGCTAAAGTATGTGGCCCTTCCACATAGAAGTTAATAGGGGCTTTACTATTGGCTTCAATGGGTGCATGATCCAGCCCTGCATCTGAAGTGTGACGAGGCTGAATATTTGATAAGATATTCAGACATGTTATCAGAAAATGTTCAGTCAAGCAAACTTCAGCCCCAAATGCTTTATACTTCACTGTTCTTCACACAAGCCATATGTGATCTAACTCTCTGATTATGCATGAAAAAATCAAATTGAAAATTTAAAGAACAAATTTGATTTTATATCATTGGTATTTAGTTGTCTTTTCTCTTCATGAAGGTACAATCACTATAATGATAGACTGAGGGCAAAAGAGATTAAAACAGTTGTGTGAACTGTCTCAGCAAGTGATGGTTCACAGGAGAGCCTTTATCTGCACTTTCTGGAGACTCTGTGTGAGTAATTGCAGGTAAGTGCACTGGTTACATTTTCTTCAATAGAACCATTATAATAGAAATTATAATTAAAGGTCTGATATTATACTCATGACTAGATATTTGGGTCAGAAATTGTGCATGCGCTACCTTGAAGCCTGTTCTAAAAATGTATTTGATTAAATTTATACTTTATTGCATTCCTTCAGGGGTATGATTATGCAGCCAAAATGACTTAGTTAATATCAAAATGATGATTATAAAAATTGGCAATTTTATTAAGTATTTCAATCTTTGAGTACATTGTTTTTTTGTAATTCACTGTTGTTGAAACCGAAAGTTGAGGGCGAAAATGTGTATATACATGCATACACACATACTTTATATATGTATGTGTGAGTGTATTTTGCATATTATATTATCTGTATATATCTAAAGTTCTGTATACTAATATAGCCACACATTCACATGCACAGAGTGGGGGAGATCGTCCGAGGCAAAAATGAAAGCTGCCTAACTCTCTTTGAGAGTTGTTGGGAGTTAGGCATCTAACTATCATATGTGGTTTGACAATCTCTGCCAGTGTCGAGGACTATTACTAGGATATCTGTTACTGTTACATCCTCATAAGTAGAATCATCGCTATTATCACAAGATATGTAATGGCACTACTGAAAGCAGAAATGAGCAGAGCCTAAAACATACCTCACTCCCCCACCCCCACTATATATCTTAATTCTCACCACCTCAAGCCAGGTAGAGAGCACCACGTTTGTGGAAGTGGTTCAGCATGGCCTACCAAGATGTATTTTCTGACAAATTAATATAATTCCTGAATGTACAGCGTTTCAAGAAGATGCTGCTCATATGAGTGAAATATACAAGTATTTTGTAGAGCGTACGGTCAACAGTCCTGTCCAAACCACCAGGATCTGCTTCGCTTAATTCTTTGAAAGGATGGAAGGAGGAAGAAGCTTACTGTTTCAAGCCAAAAACCCTTTTGCTGAATCTTTGTATTCTGAAACAGTGAACACGACATCGAATAATATTTTCTCACATAATAAGAATAGAGTAGATCAAATTATTATTTGGAGCTATCAATAGATACTTTGGTCGCATACTTCATTCACTACCTTAGGTACAGGTCAGATTTCCAGTATTATTCATATTAACAATTTTATGAATGTATTACATTCAAATTATGTATTTATTTACAAGAATATGTTCATGTTGCTTGAGGGAATAAGTGAATACCTCTACATACAAAAATACTTCCTGTTTAGAGAGGTCTCTAACACTATTTTAAATAGATGGTACTTAATTACAAAGCCTGTAAAATCAAGTGATTATTAACTCATCATACTGATTATCTCAGTTTTCAGTTACTTTGAAATCAATCAACAATATATTTTCTACACTGTAAATTCATCAAAATAAAATTAAAGCCTCACTAGGTCCAGTAATCCTGTTCTTTACCTGATATTAGAAGGAATGAAAGAGTGATCCAAGTGTTTGTTTCTTTAAGATATATTACTTTGGTTCAACAAACGACTATATCCTCTTATTGCCAATTAAGGACATGGTGTGAGGAGTCCCAGTATGGAGCATGCTTTGTCTTGTTTTATGAAATACTGTAAGCAGAAGACTTTCTGTGCTAGGAATGAAGCAAGTACATTAATAGTGCATGAGTCTCATGTGGGCCTGAAATTATGTATCATCAGAAAGTCCCCCAGATTTGTAAGAGGACTACTTAAAACCTTGGGGTGATGGTGCAATGTGCTAAGAATCTGTTATGAACGAGTAGGGTGAATCTTGGCAGAGTTCACTCATTCCTTCACCCATCAGATGTAGATTAATTGGTTTAGCTGAACTGTATTATGACTCTGTATGTGTGTCTTTAAGATGAGTGGTGACTGAATAGCATTAAAAAAAAAATCACAAACACGTTCTCTTTCCTCCCAATCCTCTTTCAGCAGTTGCAGTATTTCAATAATGAAGTAAATGTTTAATTTATAAAGCACTTTAGAATCCTTTGACATGGAAGGAATACATACTTACAATCAGCACCACGTGGGGTATGCATTATTACTGTATGCATCCAGTAGCTTGACATTGTTTTGCCAGGGGATAGTAGAGAAAAAAACAAAGGGCTTCATGAAAACGAGACTGTTCGTGACTGTAAAAAGTTTGAGAAGATTTCTCCATTTTTCTATGAAATGATCAGTTAAATTCTAAATATCCATTTGGAGTGAAGTCTCTTGTCTAAAGGTTATGGTCGCTACTGGGAATAAAAATGGAGTTTTCCCTCAGAGGAGGGGTTTCAGGTCTTATGGTTGCTACTACCCATTAAATCAGCCTAGCATCTTCATTATGTAATTCTGGGAGACAGGGTTTATTCAGGGATTCTTACAAATACCACAACCTTAAGCTCTGACACTTCAACTTAAGCTCTGTGCATAACTTCACATACGCAAGTAGTGTTGTAGACGTCACGGAACTTTCTATCAGCATAAAGTTACACATGCACTTAAGTCTTTGCAGGATCAGGGCCTAAATTCTAATTACACCTCATTCCTGAAAGAGGAGTAATTGTTTTGAAGAGTTGAACTAGTGGGGTGTTAAAATAAAATAATCCTCAATTATGAATACTACACAAATCCATGCTATATTCTTCTGTCAGTTACACCGGTATAAGGGCCAGTTCCTGCTGACGTCAATGGAAAGAATCCAAGTGATGTCAACAGAAGTTGAATAGAGAGATTCCTAAATGTGGAGTAATTCTAGTGCAGTCAATGGAATTTGCATTGCTTTGGTGTAACTGACAGAAGAATCTAGCCAATAATGTGTACTTGTTGGCTAATAAAGATGTATTTTTCAATAATTAAAAAGTGACATTTTCTACTACCTGAAAACTTACAGAGCAAATTTCATGAGAAGTTGCATTGCTTAGCAATTTTAGGAAAAATAGTACTCTCTGGGAAGCATCTTCATGACATGCTGAGCTTGTTTGCAGCTCTTTCAACCATTACTGGAAAGTCTGATTTAGAATGCCGAGGGGGCAACATGTCCATATATTAGTAAGACCTTTCATTAAATCTTTACTTTTAAAAATAATTGCTTCTTTTAATCTATAATGGAACATGGACTTACAGGCTGCCTGTGATTAAAATTAAACCTTATTTGTCTTTTAATATGGTGCTATGTTCTTCTGTAATTGACTAGGGATCGATGCCAGCTCTGTGATGGACAGTAAGCTTATCCAACATGACAGAGATAGATTTCAGGGAAGACAGACTTTGCTGTTTCTGTGTACAAGGGGGATGAGTAGGGCATATCAGCAACATTTAATTATTTTGTAGGTAATTATTCATTTGAGGGACCCAAGTTTCAGAGCAATATCAGAATAGAAGAAAGACCAATACAATTACTGTTTGTCTAAATGCACTGTTTGCATGGCTTAGTGGGAAATCATAATTAGTTTTTCATTACATTTGCATAAAGTAATGTTTTATATAATGAGGAAGTTGAGTTTATGCTTAAATCAATATGAAAAAAATGTATTTTATTTTTACACAATAACGCTGCCCTGGGTGTGGGGGAAACAATAACAAAACCAGTCTGATTTGTTATGGGGTGTTTGGTTGGTTGGTCAGTTTTTTGTTGATAAATATGTTTTTCCAGAAAAAAGAAATAGATAATTTTAAAGGAGTCAGAGATCAAAAACTAAAAGTCATGGGAGTGAACCAAATGCAGGGTTTCATATCATAAAAATGGTTTGGCTTCACTAGACTTACTTGAGAATATGTTTGTATATATGATTATTGATCAGGAAAACTGGATTTCTTTTGCTGCATTGTCTGTGTCCCTTGCACCATAAACAATTGCTATCTCTATGCTGGTTGCTAAGCTATAAATATTAATATACCACCATCACCACCAATATTAACAGAGGTAAAACTCAGCTTTATTGGCAGTGTTTGTGAACTGGAAGGACTATGTCCAAAGCAGGTATGACTCAACTTTTAGGATTTCCATTGTACAGAGCAGAGAATGTTGAGGTTCTCCATTTATCTTTTCCATAGTAAAATGCAGATGGATGCATTGGAGTACATGCGTTAAATGAATGCATTTCAATCTTGGCTATATCCTGTACTCACTAAGGTTTCAGTTTTTCTATTCAGATATTTCTAAGCATCTTTGGACCGCAGACTACCGACTCTATTTCTGTGTCTGCCTAGCTGCAATTGAGATAGCATACATCATTTTCTTGGTTAGTGCAATCTGGCATGTGATTTTGCACAATTTGTCATGCTGTCCTTTGGATAATCTGAAGACTACAGTTCCCTTAGTTCAGAATTCTGGTCACTCTTAATTCCTAAGTTTCTCTTATGTTATTTCTCTTCCATATACTGATAATGGGCATCATCAGCAGTACATATGTGATAAATGAAGGGGGGAGGGATAGCTCCCTTTCTTGGACACCCAGCCAGCCAGCAGCTATAAAATCCCTCTTAGTAGCTGTTTTCTAATTGCTCTACCTGTAAAGGGCTAAAAAGTCTCACTGTGATGCCTAGGTAAAAGGAAGTGAGTGGGCACTTGGCCAAAAAAGCCAAAGGGAAGGCTAAAGCTTTTTAAAATTGAAACAAGGCTCCCCTTTTGTCTGTCTGTTGTTATTCTACCAGAGGAAGGGTCAGACAGCAAAGCAGTTACGATGTAAGAAGCTTGGGCCAGGTATGAAAAATCATCAGTATAATACCTAGAAACTACTCACTTAAAACCTCAGATATGTAAGTAAATCAGGAAGGCTTGTAGATTCCTCTGTGCTAACCCCAGGTGCTTTTATTTTGCTTGTAACCTTTAAGCTGGACCTCAAGAAAGCTATTCTTGGTGCTTAGTCCTTGCACAAATACAGACGGATATCATCTTCCTTTCCAAATGTAAACGGATGGACATCATACCTAATGGACTAAAGGTAAAAAATCCACTGCTATCTACATACTACACAGACCACAGTGAGAGATTATGCCGTACTCTATCTAAGAAACTGATCAGCATCCTATACAGCAAACAGGAAAACATCAAAAAAGAGCTCTCCAACCTAGAGACTCTCATCAATAACCAAACTTCCATACAAACGGACTTCACTAAAATAAGACAGGAGATCTACATTACCCACTTCACCTCTCTAAAAAGGAAAAAGGACTGTAAGCTGTCTAAACTCCTACCTGCCACATGGGGCCATAACCGTGATACCCCTAACCCACCCAGCAATATCGTCAATCTATCCAGCCACACACACAGCCCAGAAGAACAGTCTGTCCTATCTCGGGGACTCTCTTTCTGCCCTGCCACCCCCACCAACATGATACAGTTCTGCGGTGATCTGGAAGCCTACTTTCACCGTCTCCGACTCAAAGAATACTTCCAGGACAACACTGAACAGCGCACTGATACACAGTTACCCTCCCACCAACAGCACAAGAAGAAGAAATCCACATGGACTCCTCCTGAGGGTCGAAATGACAGTCTGGACCTATACATTGAATGCTTCCGTCGACGTGCACAGGCAGAAATTGTGGAAAAACAACATCACTTGCCTCACAACCTAAGTCATGCAGAACGCAATGCCATCCACAGCCTCAGAAACCATCCTGACATTATAATCAAAGAGGCTGATAAAGGAGGTGCTGTTGTCATCATGAACAGGTCTGACTACCAAAAGGAGGCCGCCAGACAACTCTCCAATACCAAATTTTACAGGCTACTTCCCTCAGATCCCACTGAAGAATACACTAAGAAACTGCACCATCTACTCAGGACACTCCCTACACTAACATCGGAACAAATCAACATACCCTTAGAACCCCGACCAGGGTTATTCTATCTACTACCCAAGATCCACAAACCCGGAAATCCTGGACGCTCCATCATCTCTGGCATTAGAACTCTCACTGAAGAACTGTCTGGATATGTGGACTCTCTACTCAGACCCTATGTTACCAGCACTCCCAGCTATCTCCGTGACACCACTGATTTCCTGAGGAAACTACAATGCATTGGTGACCTTCCAGAAAACACCATCCTAGCCACCATGGATGTAGAGGCTCTCTACACAAACATCCCACACACTGATGGAATACAAGCTGTCAGGAACAGTATCCCTGATGATGCCACAGCACAACTGGTTGCTGAGCTCTGTGCCTTTATCCTCACACACAACTATTTCAAATTTAATGACAATATATATCTCCAGATCAGTGGCACCGCTATGGGCACCCGCATGGCCCCACAATATGCCAATATTTTTATGGCCGACCTGGAACAACGCTTCCTCAGCTCCCGTCCACTCACGCCCCTTCTCTACCTACGCTACATTGATGACATCTTCATCATCTGGACCCATGGGAAGGAGACTCTGGAAAAATTCCACCATGATTTCAACAGCTTCCACCCCTCCATCAACCTCAGCCTGGACCTATCTACACAGGAGGTCCACTTCCTAGACACCACGGTGCAAATAAGCGGTGGTCACATTAACACCACCCTATACCGAAAACCTACCGACCGCTATGCCTACCTTCATGCCTCCAGCTTCCATCCCGGGCACACCACAAGATCCATTGTCTACAGCCAAGCACTGAGGTACAACTGTATCTGCTCTAACCCCACAGACAGAGACCAACACCTAGAAAATCTCCACCAAGCATTCTCGAGACTACAGTACCCACACGAGGAAATAAGGAAACAGATCAACAGAGCCAGATGTGTACCCAGAAGCCTCCTACTGCAAGACAAACCCAAGAAAGAAACCAACAGGACTCCACTGGCCATCACATACAGTCCCCAGCTCAAACCCCTCCAATGCATCATCAGGGATCTACAACCCATCCTGGACAATGATCCCACACTTTCACAGGCCTTGGGTGGCAGGCCAGTCCTCGCCCACAGACAACCTGCCAACCTGAAGCATATTCTCACCAACAACTGCACACCGCACCATAGTAACTCTAGCTCAGGAACCAACCCATGCAACAAACCTCGATGCCAACTCTGCCCACATATCTACACCAGCAACACCATCACAGGACCTAACCAGATCAGCCACACCATCACCGGTTCATTCACCTGCACGTCCACCAATGTAATATATGCCATCATATGCCAGCAATGCCCCTCTGCTATGTACATCGGCCAAACTGGACAGTCTCTAAGGAAAAGGATAAATGGACACAAATCAGACATTAGGAATGGCAATATACAAAAACCTGTAGGAGAACACTTCAACCTCCCTGGCCACACAATAGCAGATTTTAAGGTGGCCATCCTACAGCAAAAAAACTTTAGGACCAGACTTCAAAGAGAAACTGCTGAGCTCCAGTTCATCTGCAAATTTAACACCATCAGCTTAGGACTAAACAAAGACTGTGAATGGCTTGCCAATTACAGAACCAGTTTCTCCTCCCTTGGTTTTCACACCTCAGCTGCTGGAACAGGGCCTCATCCTCCCTGATTGATCTAACCTCGTTATCTCTAGCTTGCTTCTTGCTTGCTTATATATACACACCTGCCCCTGGAAATTTCCACTGCTTGCATCCGAAGAAGTGGGTATTCACTCACGAAAGCTCATGCTGCAAAACGTCTGTTAGTCTATAAGGTGCCACAGGATTCTTTGCTGCTAGTCCTTGTAATTGCTCTTTTAACATCTAACAATAGCCTGAATTACCAGATGTATTTTCTTTCTTTTTTTTTATTAATAAAATTTACCTTTTTTAAGAACAGAATTGGATTTTTGTAACTTAAGAGGTTTTTGCATATGTTTAATTAGCTGGTCACAACAGGTGATTTCCTTTTTTCTTTCTTTCTCAGCTCTTCCCCGGAGGGGGTGGGGTGAAAAGACTTGAGGGTACCCCACAGGAAGGAGTTCCCAAGTGCACCTTCCTGGGCTCTCAAAGGGTTCTGCACTGGGGTGGTGGCAGAATCTACCAATCCAAGGTCAGAGAGAAGCTGTTACCTTGGGAGTTTAATACAAGCCTGGAGTGGCCAGTTTTAATTTTTAGAACCATTGTAGGCCTTCACCTTCTGCACTCAAAGTGCCAGAGTGGGGAATTAGCTTTGACAACATAGAATAGTATAGTTATTAAAACTGATTGTCCGGAGTACAGTCAATAAACTAAGTAATTTATTTTATGATGGCCAGAAATGTTCTAATATGTGTTAGCCTGTGGATATGGGCAATATACAATTCTTGAGACATAACAAAATGGAATAGAATTTGGTTTGCCATTACAGCATTATCCTAAGCAACTTTACAAAGCAATGAATTAGACACTCTAGTGCTGTGGCTTTGTATGCAAAAGCAGCCTTCAAATAATCAGGACTAGTTCATCTGACACATAGCTCAGCCCACTACAATATGTTGTTTAGGAAGAAGCAATTCTGGGCAGTACAACATGTTTTTTCCCCCTTCATTCTTTTTAAACAATGCCACAGAAGTTTTCACATCCTCTAGACGTGGGCAGAGGGAGCCTCCATCTAATGTCTCATTCAAAGGATGGCACTTTTAATATTACAGCAACTTTTTTGGATTCCACTCTGGCATTGTCACTGTGTCTCAGCCTAAGAACTGTTCAGAATCCTTGTGTGGGGGTTGAATATACAATATTCTGGCTTAGAGGGAATAGTGCTACCACAATAAGAATGATCTCAAGCCTTTAATAAGTAACAATCTTAACCAAATCAGAAAGAATAAACTGTATTGTTTTGGAGTTGTTGTATCTATCCAGAGACAATACAAGAAAGCATGTTACTAACGGAGCCAGAGGAATTGATTTTTGAATTGACTGAACAGAGTTCATTTTGAAGATTAGGTTTCTTCTGCTTTTTAGTACTATTTTTTACACTGTTGTCTATTAAAATTAGGTGGGCATCTAAATCTCCCATGTGGCTTTGAAATATCAGCTTATGGACCTAATTTTCTAGAGTGTGTGCACACATGATTGCACACAGAAAAAATACATGTGTATCTGCACATCTTATTTGGACAGGGTCTGCCTGCATAGGATCCATTTGCAAGATCTGAGTCTTAATCTGAATACATACAATGGTGCTGCCCTTGCTCTGGAGATAATGCTGCTTTACTACCTCATTCAACTGTTACAGTTTTGAGTTGGAGTACCTTATCAGTATTCTCGATTACAGAAAACTGTGGTGGCAGAAAGTAAACCTGGAACTGTCATCCTATCTTAGTGCATGCCGTATAGCTGTAGCAGTGTCAGTCCCAGAGAGACAAAGTGGTTGAGGTAATATCTTTTGTCTCTACTATCTTGGTGTTTTTCATAATGGTTCCAATTTTGTCCAGTTTTCTGTAAAGTCAGCATTTGGTCAAACAGTGATCTGGGTAACTCTGAATGTGGCACTTCTTTGAAAAATTAATTGGAGATATTCATTGTCTAGTGGTGAAAGAGTAAATCTTGATCCCACCTTGAAGACCAGTCCCTTATTTTCTTGTTAATATGTCTAAGCAAAACAGCACCTTTTTTCTGAACAAAATCTATAGTGCATCAGTAATTCCAGGGTATGCATTAGCACATTTTTCCATATTTCTAGAGCTATAGTTTGTTAGCAAAAATGTTGTGGCAGTAACAGTAACCTTTCAGAATTAGTTTTAGAGCTTTTGACACAAATGGAACTTTCTGGTTGTCTGCCAGAGATGTCATCCCCAACTCAATATTCCCTGTTTAATGCATAGGTATGATCTTTTCACTTCCTAAAATAAGTTCCATTTTATAATAACAATATAACACTCTGGGCAGTACAATTCTGGGGAATTATTGCAGTTCTTTAATGGCTGAAGTCACACAGTCTTCACCCTCCTATTTCCCAGCACATCTGAAGTTTGCTATAATAACTTAGAAATGCACTGTCTGGAGTGTCTATCACTTAATATTCATTAATTCTGGTTATGCATATTAACTCATTCATGCAATTTCCATAACTTCCAAGGGATAAATTACCCATAATTTACACAGATAAATTGTAAGCAGATGTGGATGTTAAACACTTGCAGTGCTGGGCCAAGTTATTGCTGGAAAGATTCCATGGAGAAGTTCTAAAAAATGTTCTTGGTAATCTTTCATGTGTTATGTGGAACAAGGATAGTATAACATGAAATAATACATGACAAAGTGACAATTCATAGGAAAGATAAAAAGAAAAAAACCAGCTCTTTTGGAAATTATATCTGTAATATTTTAAGCAAACTTTGTTCTTGAAAATTTTATTGGGTTGGTAAGCGCTTAGTTTCAAAGGCTTGCAGAAAGCCATCTTTACATACTGCTTGTGCAGTTTTGAAACTCAACTACATTTCAGATTAATGTGAGGGGAGGTTCCTAAATACCACCTACATTGGAAAGATGTCATAGGGAAAGAGCGATTGTACACAGAGTTCCAATTCCTTTTGCAACCATCAAGAATTATCCAACTAGAAGTGAATGACTTTTGTAAATTCCAGCCTTGAATTCACACACTTTACCTTATGAGTGACAATCAGGTTTTTGTTTTTTTTAATAATCCATTATTCGAAGAGTTCATGCCAACAGCTTGAAGTAGCCTAGATGGGAGGATGAATGCTTACACTTTCCTGGGCCTGATTCTCCATTATGGTGTTATTTAAAACCAGCCAACATGAGTGTGAAGTGGGTGTAGAAAGCTACCCAATCAGAATGGTAAATCATGATTCTCATTCATATTCAGAACCCTTTCCACTCTGGCAGTATAAAGGGAAACTTAAAGTGAGTGTAAATGACTGCCAAAGGGGTCTGATTCTTAGTTATACCAATGTCCTTTTATGGTGTTCTGGTATTTTCCCCTTTAAAATGATGGGTGTTAAAGAGTTGTTAGTGTAAATGAGAATTAAGCCCCTGGCTCAGGCCAATGGAGAATTGGGCCTGTTAACTTTTTTTATAAAGGAGATCTGACACTAATCAGTTCAAATGAAGGAATTTTACCAATTGGAAGTTACTTATTATTTTCAATGGGCCTACATGTGCCTAAAACTAGGGAAATTCAGTGGTGAAGCAAATCTAACATAATGAAACTGAAGAAAACTGTTTTCCCCATGGATGTGATATATCTAATTTAGAGTCAGGAAAAATTTAAAGTTCTGGTAAGGTCCAAAATATTCATGTTTCTATCCATATGATTACAGCCTTCAGAGATGGCCCTTGGTTACCACACGGAGCAGACTGACTGTGCAACACTATCAGTTTTCACAGAAGAAAACTGAGATTTCAATAAGCAGTCATACAGATCTGTTTTTTCTAGATTATGTCATTTTACTTAGTTGGTACAGAGAGAGCTGGTTGGAAAATTTTGAAAGTTTCATAATTTCTCTGGGAGACAGAGAACATCTTCCATGGATTTCTGCCTCCTTCAGACATTTTTCAGTCAGCTCTACCTTCAAGTCAAATCTGGAAACTTAATGCCTGGAAAATAAGCAAGTCAGATTTTTAAATCATTTGTTAGTATTCCATTCATGTTATAATAATGAATTTGTGTTAGAAGGCCATGTGAGTGGAAAGGTGGGGTAGCTTCAGTTACATACTTTGTGAGATATCCTGCTGTACATCATGCATAACTAACAAGGTTTCTTCATTAAACTTTACAAGGAGAGTCAAACCTATCAGTCATTTGATTTAAATCAGTAAGTCAGGTGAAAGCCTGTGATTTTTCTAAAAACACTGATAAAAGTTGGGAGGGGATTCTTGTGCAGAACATGGCAAAAATACATACTGGAGCCAAGACTCAGAGGATGTTGACAATAGAAAGCATGGATGAAGTCATTTGTTCTTGCACAGAAAGACAGTTAATTAGACAGGAAGATACAATATGTCCCATCCAGTTTTCAGGATATAGCTACTTGTCCCCATAGCCATTATAGTTGGTGTACATTCAGCAAAATATGTCTCTGGACAGTAACATGCAGTTATAAAATAAATATTTTAGGATACTAGTATATTAACAAGTATTGGGAGAGCCTCAGAAAAAAATGGAAGGTAAATCAGACAAGCAGTATAATATTAGACTAGCTTCTTGACCACCATATGTCCCCTCTGCCATTCAGGTTGCTGAGGCCATCCAGGATTCTTCCATCATAGAGACATCCCAAAGAATGGGGAGGTGCTATGCTACCCTGTCTCATGTGGCCAAAGCACTGTGACACTAATGATTCCTGCTCCAGAACAGCCCCTTAGTGAAGTTGACAGTCAGGAGCAATTAGAGCAGCCCCAAAGGCACTTATCTATATTTGTAAGCCAGGGTCTGAACAAGCTATTTCCTGCCATCTACTGATGAACTAAGGTAAAAGACCTCAGGAGCAGACCGTATTGCCTAGACACATATAAGCAGACTGATCTGCTTTGCTAAACTAATCAATTTTTGCTATTTGAGTTAAAATTCACTTTCAACTTGGATGCACGGGTATGAAATGTTATCCTTACTTTATGACTAATGGACAGCAGAACTGTACTTAATATGCCCTAATTGAGGGGAGGTCACCCTACCTTTAACCTCACTCATTAAATGGAGGGTAGTGATGCCAAATCCAAGAGAAAGGTGTTTGTACCTGGTGGACTCATTTAAAGGGTCCTAAAAAGCCATTTGACCCTCCCTCAACATAGAGCTGACCAGACTCAAATGAGAGTCTTGGTTTCTTCTCAGTGATTGCTAGTGCTGAAATGACTGGTAAGCTGGCCTATGGGCTGAGCCTTAGACTTGGTGTGGATGGTGTTACAGTGAAAGACAACACAAAGGAGACAGCAGCAGTGATGTTTCCCACTACCCAGTGAATCAATAGGAGCTGAAATCAGTAAGGCCTGGGGTATGTGGCAGAACATGACACAGAATGTGGCATCGCAGCTGAAGGCAGTGGCAGCTAATCAGGCAGGAAGTGGCAGCACTGAGCAGTGGCAGAGACAGCAGCAACAAAGTCAAGCAGTGGCAGAGGCGACAGTGACAGAGACAACAGCAGCAGAGGTGGAGGCATCACAGGATGACCCTTCTTCTCCCCAGAGGTTGAAGCTGAATCCACCTGAATGCACCACTGGACTCCAGGACTTTGCTGGCCTTGGATAACAAACCGTGAGTAGCCAGCAGTGGAGGGAAAAGGAAAGAGACGTATTAAAAGAAACTTCGATCTGTCTGACTTTCACAACGTAATGTGGAAAGCTGAGGCAAAGGATTACAGCCCAAGATACTGTGGGTTAGGTGTTTTGCTTACAGTTTGCATACTTCTGAGACATTGTTGCAGTTGGGCATTTTCTTCTCTTAGTAAGTTTTCTTTTGTCATACACAAGCTCAGTGCTTATGAGTGGGGAAATATGGCCTCCAAAGGTACCCACCAGTAGTGTGTAGTTTTCCCAGATTTATGGGTGAGATTAAGCCTTTTCTGTTTTGTATGCTAACAGGAACCTCTATGTATTAAACCCCACTCTGCTTGCTCCTGATATTACCTGGCAGAAAGGTTACGTATTTGTTACATTTTCTAGTGTATATAGTAATATCATCACTTGAACAGCACTGAAACACAGTTATCTCCAAGGTAATACAGGACGTGACTAATCTATGAAGGCATCAGGGTTTGCGTGTGTGTGTGTGTATACACAATATATATTTTTAAAGTGAGAAAGTAAAGACACATATTATGAATGTGCCATACTTCAGGCAAGAATTTAGTAGCAAGAGGCTCTGCACTAAAAAAGGTTAAAACTATCTGACCTGCCTCTAAGCAGTAGTATTTACAGGATTCTAAAAGATAAATGTACCATGGTTGCGTGTTGAGCAAGATTTTTTTTTTCAAGCAATGTTCATTGTGATGTCGTTGTAACTTATAAAAAGAGAAGAATAAATAAAACAAAGCAATTTGGAAAAAGAAAAAGGGGCAGAAGAAGGAGCATTTAGACACTCAGAGTATTATTTCCAAAGTTAGAATTTTGCCAGGACTTCAGAGCCAACGATTTACTCTTAAGAATAAGAAACCCTACTCATAACATCTTTAACGATTACAACTGGAAAACCAGTACTATAGAATTATCCAGCTCTGTAGGGGAAATTAGCATGTCCCTGTCATGTGGTTTCAGATATCTCATTTATCTACAGAAATTACATCATCATTTATTTCATCCTATGTCTATTACAAAGACCTGTTCTATAAGAGAAAAAGAGGAACGAGAACTTGATTCAGTCTTGACAAGTCCCTTTACCAAGGGGAAAACAGTTCACTGATGACCTTAACGAGAGGCTTGTAGAATGTGTAACAGCTGTGAGTTCTACAGTTAAACTTTCAGTCTCCAATGCCTCGCCCCTCACACACACACACACACACACTCTGTTATCCTTCATTATCATAATTATATTCATTCTCTGCATCAATTAAATTAAAAAGAAAAAGGAGGTGCCATATTCCTGGGAAGCATGAATCATATAAATTAACCTTCATGCTCTGTTGTGGGAGACTGATACTAACATATCTGTCTTGATGTACTTTAAGGAGTGTCTGTGTGTGACATTCTAAGTCCCAGACCAAAAATGTTTTATTACAGTATAGTTTCATATAAGCCAAAGAAGTTGAACTTTTGCCTCTCTGTTTTCTGCAGTTAATGTAACTTGGGCATGCAAAGCTGTTTGGAAAAAAAAAGTTACTAAACAAAACCCTTAAACTTGGCTAGTATGCAGAGTCCACTAAGGACTGGATAAGCATTTTATAACACTCATTGATAAAGCCATCTGGCGTGGTTGCTTACCAGCTTGGTAACTTCATATGACTTCAGTTTTCGTAAAGGCATATTGATTTCATCCTAGAGAGCACTATCAACATCAGACTGAAGAGGAGCTTCCACAAGGCTCAGAGATAATGGATATTTCCATGATGAAGGACACAGTTCATGCTTGTGCAGGGATATTATTAGGAATATTTCAAAAGCCTGCTCGTCTCTCCAAAATCTCTGAACTTAGCACCTGAGCCATTTTAAACTGCAGCAGTTGTGAGAGGGCCATTGTCCTGCCTAAGACTCTTGGATCTCAGCCTGCCAGTTTTAATGCCCCATTAGAACAGTGCTGGCTTTGCATATTATATAGAAATGTCTAAAATTCTGGTTAAATATGGCTTTTGTTAAGGTTAATTTTGCAACAATGAGGGGTAATGTGGTTTCAGATTTATCTGTCAGTTGACTTTCTAAGGGGGTCTCTGGGCTTTTTTTTTTGTTAGCTACTTAAAGCATAATTGAGTTTCTAATAGACTTTTATTGTAGTTACATCAGGCTAGGGGAGAAGTTAGAGGAGAAGTTAGTTTAGTAAAAGAGGGGCATTGTTGCTGGCTCAATAGATTTTCTTAAAGCCTTTATCCCTTAAGAATGAATGATAGCTATCACCACACACTGGTGAAATTGAAAGAGGATCCTTATTTGCAAAAGTCTTGAATACTGCAACATGATGAGATAGGTCAGGGAGGCCAATATAGATATTTTTCATCCTGTGAAACATGGATTTTTTTTGTTTGGTTGGTAGTGCGGAGAAGAGGAAAGGAGGGTGGGATAGCAAGAAATGTCCCATACTTGACTGTTGTTGCTTTATTTTAAAAAAAAATGCATCGTAAAATGAGAGTAATTGACCTCTTCAGGGTGAAATCTGAGCACAAAAGAGATCCGTAAGGAATCCTTCCTGGCACGGTTTTGCAAAATTGGCTCCGGTGCTTCTTTCCAGAAGTGACCCATATTGACCTCAACCAGACTCAGTGCAATGGATTTCAGAGATCAGTGCACTGATGTGCTGTGGCAAAATCAGTGCTGAGAAAAGAAACAAATCTCTTTTTTTCAGTTATACAAACATTCAATATGTGTAACACATGTTTGGGGCTGATCCTGAAGTTTTTTAGGTGCCCCACAGGTCTCAGGAGAATATATATTGTGTCTTTAAGTCACAGAGCAATATTACTGAGTTAGGCAGTCACCACCACCACAACAGAAGCTCTTGGAGATTTAGTCCCCAGCCTGCTTCCCTATCAGCAGCCAGCCGGATGCGTAGTCTGGTATGAAGGTAAATAGCTTTGCCTTTTAGGGGTTGAATTGGTTCCCCTGTGGCACATGGAAGGAACAGTCATCAAGTATCTAGTGAAGCATTGTAGTTCCACTTATTTATGCAGATTAAACAATTTGCCTAGCCATTTTTGGACAGTCCTTTAATGCACTTGAGCATAAGCAAACATCATCATTTTTGGCCCTTAATGTTTGAGTCATATTCAGTGACTATGGCTGAAATTATAGGGGAAGTCAGATCGCCAAGGCAGGTACCTGAAAAATGGAGATGGCAGATGTCTTGATGATCATAGCTGGTCAAAAAACAACAAAACAAACAAACAACCCCCCCCCTCAAAATATTTGGATGAGAAAAAGGGAGAGGTCTTGTTAAATTTTCATCCTGTTCCCCTCTCCTTTCTCCACCCCACCCCCGCTCGCAGCTATAGGGCGAGCGGGCCAAACATTTTTGAGTTTTAAAATTTTTTGATGAAGAAAAAGGAACAATATTTTGAAAAAAAAATTGCAAAATATTTCCCCATTTTCTGACTAATTCTACTGATGACTGTTCGGTACTCAAATTCATGTTACTCAATGTACATAGTTAGCAGACATATTTGCATGCTTGTGTCTGGCAGACAGATGAAAATGGCATAGAAAATAGACAACTGGTAGAACAGACTAACTTTCTGCAACAAAGCCATCTTGAAAATGTGCACTTTATTTTGCACATTTTTGTTTTGAATTTTTAGCCCAAGATGTGTCATTTTTGTCTGGCAACAATTTTATCTGTGTAGAGGATTTAAATTACTAAATAATAATAGTGAAGACTCCCATTCAGCATGTGCTTAACTTTGAGTGTGTAGTCTCATGACATTGACAGGACTACTCATGTGCTTAAAGTTAAGCACACATTTAGGTGTTTTGCCAGATCAGAGCCAGAGTGCTCAGCACTCTGCAGGATCAAGGATTTGGAAATTGCAAAATAGGATTTAGCCCATTCCTAGTGAAAATGGAAAATAAAGGCAATCAAACATTGTTGTATCTCTAGAGCAGTGGTGGGATGCACATAGCCCTTCAGGATAATCCGCTGGCGGGCTGCCAGACAGTTTGCTTACATTTGCACGGCCGCCCCCACCTCCCAGTGGCTGCGGTTTGCCGCTTCCAGCCAATGGGAGCTGCGGGATGTGGCAGCCCGCACGTCTGCGACCCGCGCCGCTTCCCACAGCTCCCATTGGCCAGGAATGGCGAACCGCAGCCACTAGGATCTATGGGTGGCTGTGCCAATGTAAACAAACTGTCTGGCAGCCTGCCAGCGGATTACCCTGATGGGCTGTGTGTGACCCGCGGGCCGCAGGTTGCCCACCACTGCTCTAGAGAAAGACTTAGTTCAAATTCTGGTTGAAGACTAAATAACAACAAAGTACTAAAACCAACCAATCCAGACATGAGATGTTTGAATAATTTTTGTGTAATATACAAAAACACTTTCACACTGGCAAGTAAAAGGCTGTGTTCCTGACATGTCAAATATAATGTATTGCACCTTGACAAAAGTTAGATTATTTTAAAATAATTTAAATGCAATAAGATTTTCAGTACATCAAAACTTCTTTGTACTTTTTATCACTAGCTACACCACTGAGGATGTTCCCATAAATACTGCACATTTGAAATTGTACCATCTAAGTTCTGTGTGATTTAAAGTTTAATCTTGGACCTGAAATATTCAATTCCATCTCAAGTATTTTCTCTCAGCACCAACAAGGACAATACTTGAGGTTTTATTTATTTAGCACTGGTTAATGTTGTAATTTCAATATCACTGTCATGTTACATTGCCACAAATGTCACATATTTGATAAAGCAACAGCACATCCAAGATAGTTGTATTCTTCTGATTAATTAGAGAGAGCTGATAAATTGATTAGCTTGTTTGGTGAACTGATAGCTTGTTTGGTAAACAAGTCCTTGACATGTAGGTAAATACAAATGGGTATATTAATGCACAATTCCTGATTTACAATTCATATTATCTGGAATTTTATCTGTGATCTTGAATTTGTATATATAAATGGTCTTTCTTACACCTATCTTCCAACAGACACACACACATACACACACATCCTTCCCTTTATTGCATGTTGCTTTATGAAGAACTCGTCCCATACTATTTCTGCATAATACTATAACTTCTGCTTGAATAATACATCTTAATAATATATTACTGAATGTGCTCAGTAAGATTATTCATTTGAATACTTCATTTGCCATGGTACTGGACTATCAAGGTGATTCTAATTTCCATTTTTAATCACTGTTGTTTGCAATTTGCGCTGGTTGAAAAATATTTGCTGAATAATTCACTTGAGTCCTTCATTTTTTAAATTATACATTCTTCAAATCATTTTTTCATTTCTCTTCCATCTTATTTTCTTCACCTATTTGATATTATATTTAGTTTTGTTTTTGTAGGGCTGTGGCTATGTGTGAAAGAGATTGACTTGTAAGA
This sequence comes from Mauremys mutica, assembly GCF_020497125.1. NCBI lineage: Eukaryota > Metazoa > Chordata > Testudines > Geoemydidae > Mauremys > Mauremys mutica. Next base: position 84,554,253 of record NC_059079.1, on the reverse strand, counting down.
AATATTTTTAAACATGTGCAGAGATAAACATGGGCTTATAAACATGGGCTTTTAAACATGTGCAGAGATAAACATCGATATGAGAGTGTGAGGGAGTTAAATTTGCTGCTAATCTTTCTTCGTGCTCACTATTTTTGGAAGCAGCTGGTACTGGCCGCTGTAAGAGACAGGATACTGGACTGGAAAGACCCTGATCTGACCCAGTACAGTAATCCTTTCGCAACTATTTTCACTGACATAACGTCCCCAAGAGTGCAATGCTCTGAAAAAGAAGGTAAAAAACTCCTAAGGCTGCCTGTCCCCTTTTGCACTGGTGGGGAAGAGGGTGAGGGAGAAGCAGCAGAGTGCAAGGAATGGGAGAATGGAAGACCACCAGGAGGCAGGAAAACTAGCATATGCCTGTTTCTGCTGCACAGGCTTATCCCTCCTACAACCAGGAAAACTATAGGTGCAGTGCTGCATGGTCCTTTTCCAAGGTAACAGATACAACCTGTAGACACTACTCTGGAGCAGCACAGATAACTCGGCTCAGTTGGGGGATAGAACCAAGAGGGGGAACTAGGTGTGACAGGAGGAATGGAACTACAAAGAGGGAAGTAGTTTTTTGCGGGGGGAAGAAAGGGAATTAGATGTGTTAGGACTAGTGCTGAGTGAAATTTTTGGAGAAAATATTTTTCACTGAAAAAAGCAAATTCAGGTTGATTGAAACATTTTGCAAATTTGTGTTGAATTTCTCAAATTATTTTGATTTAAAAACATTAAAAGAAATCAAAACTTCATCTGGTCATTTTTAAAACAAAACATTTTTATTTTTCATTTTGAAATCACTTTTTGTTTCAGCTGTGCAGGAACATGGTTATAGGAAGGAAATGAGGATGAGGAAATAATGTGTGGATTGAAATGAAGGAGCAGTGAACAGGAATAAGATCACATCATATCTGGGGTAAGAGGGGGGTACATTTTGTAAATATCTGTTTGGTGGTCCATTCATTATTTTAAGGCAATTCTTTATTTGATGCCTAGTGTCCACATATCAGGTAAAAATAGGATTCTTTTTGTCCCATATTTCCCTCAATGAGCAATCAAAGGCTCCTACCCATTGGTTCACGTGCAGGAGTTTATGCCACAGATAAAGGACCGTGGGGTGATGCTATCCCTGAAAAAGAAGTTTTGTGCTTTCCCCCTTCCCCTCATCCCCTAAACACTCACCTTTTCTTTTCTTCAACTACAAGTGGTCAGTTTAGTCCCCTTGAAATACCGTTTCATGACTGTGTCCTTGTAACAGAAGTTAGGCTGCTTTCAATATAAACTTTTAATTGTTTTATTAGTTTTTATTATAATCTGTCAATTTTATAAGTGAGCTTCTCCATACGTGGATAGATGTTACTCTGGTCCAAGCAGTGGTTTTAAAGATGTAAATGTATTGCAGGTTTTACAATAGCAGCTTGTTCCATCACAAAAGAAAAAACAAACAAACAAAAAACAACCTATATAGTTTAATTTACCATCTTATCCAAGGAAATTTTATGCTACTACAACCCTTCCTACCCCTTCGCCCTCCCCTCATCCCATATACAAAAGACACCTTCCTAATCCCAGGCCAGAGGTTGGAGCTATAAAGGCTAAATAATTCACACTTTTTCATATGATGTACCCAAATCTAAAGATAACCTGACTTGACTGTGAAAAGGGGTCACGGTTCATGCTTCAATATAGACCTGTGGTTCAGGCTACTGAGGAATTTATAGATCCTGCTACAGGAAGGTCTGTCTGAAGTAAGAACCCTGACTCTTCTTCCTAAATAACTCTCAGCATAAAGTTTCATTTGTTCTTGGCACAAGGGGGAATGTTTTAGTTTTAGGGTTTCAAGTAGAATTTCCCAATGGTTAATAAAATTTTAATCATCCCATGTCTTTATAGCTGATAAAGTTTATGACCTTGATCAATAATGGTACTTAGTTTATCCCTAATTATTTATTTCCTCCTAATGATTCTTCCCTTGGATATTGTTATCTTGATCTATCTTTGTTTGATTGAGACAGAATGAAAACAGTTTGCATGCAATATAAATCTGCTCATCTTTTCTTCCAAGTGGCTCATTTCTCCATTTTACAGAGATTTCTCTTGTAACAGCTGTAATATCCCAGTATTTTTTTATCTCCAATTTTTAATACACTGCTTTCCCCTTTCTAGAGTCATGCTAAACACCTGGTTAGATGGCTATCTTTAACATTAATATTTCTTACATATCTCTACCTGCAGTAGATTTTTAAAATCTAAATAATAATCCAGACCGGACATGGCATCTGTATAACTCTAAAATACTACCCAACCTTGATTTAAAATGTGATGTATCTTTTTGAGAGCATACAATTTTATATCTCTTTATCAATGATCACTTTCATATTTCATGAAGTCATCCTGAGTCCATTACCATTTTGACACATTGTATAAGTTTCTGAGGTTGTGAAAAACTATCTCTGTCTTCAGTTATCTCTGTTACTACCAATGAGCCAAAAACTATCTAAGGTACGTATAAGGTCCCCATTATTCAAGTATCTTAGCTTATTGCAATCTTTAATGTGTTTATCCTCACAACATCCATGTGAACTAGGTAAATGCTATGGTGGACTGAAGCACAGGGTGACAAAGGGCTAGATTTTGAGGGTATTTAGGCACTTTGTGGGGATTTCAAAAGCATTTAGGTCTTGAAATCAATGGGAGTTAGGTGGTTAGGCATCTATCTGCATTCCTAAATGCCTAAATACCTTTATAAACCAGGCCCTATGTGACTTGACTAAGGTCACACAAGAAGTCTGTGAGGGAGCAAAGAATTGAACCTAGATCTATGGCTAGAAACCTAACTATCGGTTTATTTTTCCTCTTGTTTTCTGCTCCTGTTATACACCTGGGTAGTAACACTGAAGCTGCTGAACCTATTCAGATAAATAAAGGATTTTCATCCTAAGACATTGCTAGCACTGATATATCTCTATGATGATTAGAACTGTTTTGGTTTTAAACATATATGGTTTTTAAGTATTTTCTAGAATTAAAAAAAAAACCCGCCCCTAATTTTAGTGGATGCTCAACTGACTACTTACTACAAATATGGTTGCTTCTTGGGACACTTTAGTACCTTACAAAAATTAGAAACTTCAGTTAATATTATCTGCATTGGAATAAGTGCATTAGCAATCAGTAATAAACCCTGAAAACAACAGTGCTAGATGTTTTATGCATCATGTAGGTATGTGTCACAGCAGAAGGTTGAATAGCTCTTTAGTTCTGAATGCCAAGGGCACGAGGCGCTATTTCTTTTTCTGTAATTTAGTGAATTTTGATATCTTTTCTCCTTGCAGTAGTTGCATTGCAGTAGATATACAACAAGCAAATATCTCATAATAGAAGAGGAAGTCATTGGTACAAAACCATGCTTGAGAAAATTTGAGTAAACTCTGATAGAAGCTACCCAGTGAGAGTGGTATTGATATTAGTATTCATCTCTTTCCTTTCCTTTTCTTGTCCTCTTTAATTTTTAACTTGTTTTACAGAACTAGAAGAGAATAAAGAAAATATCCTGATAATTACTGAGGGTTCTTATTTCTGTACTAAATATTAGAAGTGATTGTAAATTAAACCACAAAGTACAGTTCCAATCTATAAAAGGAAGGAAAGAATTGAAGGCTGAATCAGTCTTGTTTATTGTTTAGGGCTGTCCAGGAGCAGTTAATTGAATTGTGAATCCTCTTAAGCCAGTGGTAAGGCCCAGAATTAGCTTTGTGGGTTTGGAACGTTACTGTAGGTTTCTTTTTTGAGCTTTACCTTAGCAGATCAATATTATGGAGATGAACATGTGGCCATCCCATTGCCTAAGATGATGCAAAGGGTCAGCCCATATGTAATTAATTACTCTTTTTTTGTCATTTGGGGGCAAATCTTGTTCCTGTCTGAGCTACAGAAGAACCAATATGCTTTCACTCCTGCAAGAGATTAGCAAAACAACATATAGGAGGTCTACATGGCTGTGCTCTATAGGGTTTTCCTAGCCAGAAGCAGGGTTCAGGAGGAAGAGAGCAAGCCATAGGAAGGTATAGTTGCAGAATTACCCTGACCACTATGGAGCAAGGGTTGCTGTAACCCTGAGGCTTCAGTAGTGGTAATGGAGTTACTTTGTTGCCACTCTGTGCTTCAGGGGCTAGTGTAAGGAAGGATGAGTAAGAATGTTTATTTCTTTGGCTTCGTTAAACAGCCCTCCCCCACAGTTTCTTCTCCTGCATGACTGGTGTGGTGGGAGCTTCTCTTCCTAATTCAATTTATTTTACTGCTGTTGTTTGTCCTCAACCTCAGGAATTTTTCCAGTATATAACTAGCTAATTACTGGGGATATGTTCTGTTATTGGGCCGTAGTGAATAAATAATCTGCTCATATGATGCTCTCTTAATACTAATCCTTTACTGTAGGTGATTCTACTGATTTACAGCATCTTATAATGAAACATTTACAATGAGTCACTCCCAACTAACTTTAGAAACACCTGTCAGCTCTCCAGAATCACACACAATCTCCATCCTTTGTGACCACTTAATATTATGGCACAGAATATCAAATATTAGATTAGTCATTCACTGGTAACAAGTAGCCAATTTATTACAGAAGCCTAAAATATGGATTGTATTTCTTTGCCATTAGATTACACCTTCCCATGCACCCCTGTGGAACAATCCCTCCTTGGGGTCCAGTGGCATCTATGAAGATTTTTCATTTGCCAGAGTACTACTCTAGCTTTTCTAGCAACAAAGCACCAATCTTTCCTAGCACTATCTCTTTAGTTCTCCCTGCATCGTTTGTTATGGTATAATGTTATGTTTGTCAAGAATTGTCCTGGGAGCAGGAATGATTCAATAGTTGTCCATGCATGGGGAAAATCTAAGGGGTGTATTTTGATAGCCTCAGCACAGGGTATGCAGATGATGGAGAGGGTGGTGGTGTCTAAGGAGCCTTTCTTCTCCTCACATAGCTGTGCCGAATACTGGTGCTTGTGGAGCCCCCTAGTCAGTGTTTGTTATGTATGTCCAATGTATACATTGTCTGTTAGAGCTCAGCTCCTTATCTGAAGGTATGGATACTCATGTTTTCATCCCAGGAGAGTCCCCAGTTCAGTCCTTGGCGTTGGCCCAGATAGTTGCCATCACATTTCAAGCCCTGCACACTAGCACTAGGGAATTACAGCGCTACCAGTGGTGCCAGTCAGCTCAAAGGGTATGTCGTGATGGGTTGGATTAAGGGCAACCTTCCACATCATCTGGGAGCATGGGGTTGGACTGGGGTAAGCACATTTTGCCACCCCAAAAAGGAGTTGCAGGGACTGCTCCTCAGCACTTCCCCAACACAGTCTTTGTTTCCTTATCCTGTGAGCAGGTCGAATGTCTCTGAGGACTGCCATCAGTATGCTACTCCTCCATCCATCCTTTTTTCACAACACAGCTTTGGTTTCTGTAGCCACAGCATAGCTCTAAATGTCCTGATGCAGTCATGTCCAGTAGCAATAAGCCAAGGGAAAGTGGAAGATGCATCAGACTGTATGATTTTCCTTCATAGTTAGTATCATCCATTTTTGAAAACTCTGACTAGAGCACCTCATCACAGAAAAGACCCCTCATAAAATATATCTCCAGTTGTTTTATACCAGGTAGTAGCCAGGCTTTCCATATGCCCCAATATATTTATGTGCATGCTTTCAAACATTTTTGTTGTACATTAAGACATGCAGAATTAGTAAATAATGAAAACAAATTAACACAAGTACTATATTTTGGACACTCTCTGACATGGAAAGGGGAGGCTAATTCTCTAAAATCCTTCACCCTAGTACAGAAGCAACAAAATAAGGTATATAAAGATCTGACCACACCTTTCACAAGTAGTATCATTTAGTATGTGCTTTACTTTGTGTGAGTGTATGAAGGGAAAATTACATTTAAATTTCTGTCATCAAATTTTACAGTAATTTTATTTTTAAAGACTGGTGCCTTTGAGCCTTTTTTGGCTCAAACTTATTTTTTTCAGGTATTATCAGTGATAATACAGAATCTATAATTAAATTTTAATTCTAGCATCACAAATTTTCACTTTTACCCAAAGTAAGCTCTCCTGCCCCGCTCTCCCCTTGGGCCAGAGCTGCTCAGTAAGGAAATGTACCGTCTTGGTCATCATAGGGTGCAGTCCATTTTTAAACAATTTTTTTAAGACTAAAGCTGTGTGAAATACACAATTTTTGTTTCGTGGAATTTCACAGGCAAATTTTTGTTTTTTTCCACACAAAATGACACCCATTGGAATTCAAGTTTTTGTTTTTGCATTTAAAACTCCCCAAAATATGATTTTTTTCCTATCATTATTATGTGAAAAATTGACCCATTTGGGTACAAGTGCTGTACACTGTATTGAAACGGCTAGTCTCATGGAAGTCACCCAGCAGTTTGTGAAATACTTAAAATTTCACTGGCTCAACCTGTCTATTGGATGAAAACTGATCAGGGGAAAATAATATTGGCTTGCAAAACTTCATATTAATAATTGTTTTTAAAATTGTATTTTGGGACGCAGTAACATGCACACAGTTTTCTGAAACAGATAATTTCTTGGAAGATCATACAAGCTACATCCTATATCCTAAATATGATTATTTTATAAAACTAAACTTAGTCCCAGGTGGAGAGTTGGAATGCCAAATTTCAGCCGAGAGTGAATTTTATAGCCAAGTTATAAACCTTTGAAAAATGGATTTTATAATAGAAGTGCTGACAGACTCTTAGTTACAACCGCATTAGCAAGTGCTGCCATAATAAAAGAAGATTTCCTAGTATTAAAAAAATTATGCGTTACTGTAAAGACTCTAGTAGTAAGCCAAGAACATATTTGCCATAATCAAAAATTCACACCTGCAGTATGAGTCTGTGGGGTTTCCTGGCTCCAATTTACTTAAAAGTCAATGATAGCTTTAGTAGAAGTGTTGTTATAATCTGAACAACCCATATAGGTTCAAACAAAAACACTATCAGTGGAACATGAAATCTGGCATTTCTGTCTTTCCTATTACACAAATCATCAAAGGTGAAGTGTTAAAACCACCATCTTTTGTTACTGTTTCCAGGCATTTACTGGTGCCCATCAGGCACAATGATCATTACAGACTGTAACGATTTACACCACTTGCATTGCCTGACACACACATGTCACTCAAGACAGGATAGATGGATGATTGCTGGTAAGAGTTGTGTACCTCTGAGAAGGGAAACACCACCAGAGATAAAAGGTATTGACATAGCTAAACAGAAAGTGTTGAGTGATTGAAAAGATGATGAGGAAGAGGTGAAACTAACCCCTATATAAAATTTATCAGTAGTCTACAATAATGGACTCAGCACACTATAGCTTACAGTATAGTGTTGGGGTACATTTCTGCAGAATAATAATAATAACTAAATCTTTTATAGAATACTGTTTAAAAAAAGAGTTGGTGGGGATGGATTGGGGGAGAGGGATTTTGGCTTTAAACCCACAATTCCTTCCTCAGTGCAGAGCAAAAAGTGCAGGGTTGTTGCACACCACCACGATTAAGGTTTTGTGTTAAGCGTATGCCTCAATATCCCTGTGTGCCCATTCGTCTACTCTCAAAATTTCAGGGTAACAACAATGGGCACGGTGCTAGAAAAGCATGGACCTGTCTGAGACATAGATTTAAGAGTGACCTTCTACATGCAAATGAGGTGCTTAGCTATACCCTCCCTTCTTCGGCCTTAAGCTTCCTCCTAGAGAGGAGTACTGTATTAGTCATAAAGCAGCACTCATTAATACAGGGCTGTGTTCCCTGTGCTGCTCAGCACTTTTAAACTTGTGTATATGTGTGCAGCACTCCACACCAGCACTTTCCAAGATCAAGCCCTTGGAGGGAATACCTTTAACACCTTTCATAAATCATCACAAGTTTCTTCTGATTCTTGCTCACATTAATATTAATATGGACGTGTCTAAATAACCAGCTTCACACATGGTGAAACTGAAAGCAAGCTGATATTTAAAATAAACATGCAGTCTGCTTCAGCCAGATTATTGCCTGAGGAAAGTCAACTGGCACTTACTGAAACTGCCCAATAAAAATATTCCTTATTATTCAGATGGCCAGTCCCTGGAGTTTTGACGCATTTGTAGGTAAGTTAATGCTTGCATATTCTTCCTTTTTTAAAAATAAATCTTTCAAAAATATGTTATTAGTTATTCTAGAAATCCACATACCTGACTAGCTGTCCTTTTATAAATGGGCTTTTCATATGCATAATAGCGCATCAGCAGTCACTCCATAGTTAAGACTGGAACTAGAGTTGGTCAAATAATGGATCTTTTAGTTTGTAGGCAATTTTAAAAAGTAAAAAAAAAAAATGTTTCAGGTCATTCCAAAATGATTTTTTTTTAAATCAGTAAATCAAAAAGTAGTAAAATCATTTTGCATTGAACAAAATATTTTGCTTCGACAAATTAAAAATAATTTGAGTTTGACCATTTTTAAGCGTTGATGTTAAATTGCTTCAAACTGAAAGATTTAAATGTTTTATTTTGAAACAAACCGCTTCATTTATATGGGGGGGTGGATTTGGGCTTGGAAACAATTAGGCAAAATCAACACAAATTCATGAACCATGTTGATGTTGCCAAATCTGTATTTTTCATACAAATAAAGGTTTGGCTGAAAAATGTTGGCCACCTCCAGTTGGGACTAACTTTCCAATATAATCCCAATTTTGCCACTCTCTTCTGAAATACACTTAGAGGTGGATTGAGTCAAATTTTAGAACAAAATTTGAGGTGAATAAAATGAGTTATTTAGTTATGACACCCTAAAAATACAGTGGTGACTATATATCAAATTTTTTGCCAGTTTTTAGCAAAAATACTAAAAGAGGGAGAAAGATAAAACTTACTTCATTTTGTTTCTCCATCAGAGATCTAATGCCCAGGACCATAATTTTGTACAGTAAACTCACCTATCAACAGTTAATAAGGTATTTAGTAAGTTTGCCCCCCTGCTTCCCCTCGGGCAGCCCTGGGAAAAATAAACAATTAAAAACCTTCCACATCTCAGCACAAACCCAGTTTTGAGAAAACTTCTTTTCAAGTCACCTTTACAAGGTATCACTGGTTCTCAGCATCAGCTAGTGCTAAAAGGCACTAAAGCTCATTAAAGGATTGGACAAATATTTTCCGTCAAAACTTTTTTTGGATCTAAAACTAGGGTTTTTTAAAAAGCAGAAAAAAGTCTTGGACAATGTCTGCTTTCCTTCAAAATTTGTTGTGGTTTTTTTAATTGAGAAGCTGAAATTAGTCTGCCAAAACCTGAACATAGTTTGGTGTTTCAGAAGTGTGTGGCCAAATATTTGCTGCTTGCTGTGTTTGTTTAAAGAAACAATAAAAAAATTCTGCTTAAAAAAATCCAAAACTTTTGAACCACCTCAGCTTGTGACCAAACGCCTGAGATTTTTCCAGGCTTCTGATATTCTGCTGGCTTCCTTGACTCATATCTGTCTCCATAACTTTGGGTTCATTTAGCTTAGAACATAAGAACATAAGAATACCTGTTTCCTAGAGACTGGCTCCATGGGGTCCCTCACAAACTGGAAACGGTTACTGTGGGTTTGTCTTTAGTATAGCTTATATACATACTCCATGAACTGAGCATTTGAGCTTGTTCCAGAATCTGGGATGAGCCTATGTTGTGAAAACTGAAATGCTCAAAATAGCACATGCATGTGAATGGACACAGGGTGCTAAAATTAAATTAACCCAGGAGTTCTCAAACTGGGGTTGGGACCCCTCAGGGGGTCACAAGGTTATTATTGGGGGTCATGAGCTGTCAGCCTCTACCTCAAACCCCGCTTTGCCTCCAGCATTTATAATAGTGTTAAATATATTAAAAACGTGTTTTTAATTTATAAGGGGGGGGTCACACTCAGAGGTTTGCTTTGTGAAAGGAGTCACCAGTACAAAAGTTTGAGAACCACTGAATTAACCCCTCTGGAGCCTCGGGGAATGCAGGGGGGGGTGGTCTCCCTTGGTACGGTTGGGAAAGAGGTAGGTGGTGTAGGATATTGCTCTTCTCATGTGATCCCTCCCCCATGGAAAAGATAACAGCTTGGCTCTTTGTGTTAAATAGCTGTCTGCAAGCCTGAAACTGCTGAATGAGCTTTAGGGTAGGGAAGGCTGTGCCTCCCCAAACAGTCTGGCCCTGCCCCCTATCCGACCCCCATCCACTTCCTGCCCCCCCGACTGCCCCCCTTAGAATTCCTAACCCATCCTGCTCCTTGTCCCCTCACCACCACCCCCCAAGACTCCCTCCCCAACCACCATCCCGGGACCCAACTCCCCACCAAACACCCCGTTCCCTGTCCCCTGACTGCCCTGACCCCTATCCACGCCCCCATGCCGAGTCCTGACAGACAACCCCCTGTTCCCCATCCCCTGACCGCCCCCCAAGAACCTCTGCCCCCTCCCTGTCCCCTGACTGTCCCCTAGCCCCCTGCCATGCTGCTTACCCCCGCCTGCCCCCTCTCCTGGAGCCTCAGCGCACTGCGTCCAGGAGGCCCTGGACAGCGCTGCAGCGGTGTGGCTCCAGCGGGGCCTAAGTTCCTGCCGGTCAGCCTGGAGCCCCACCCCCTTACCACACGGCTCCAAGCGGGGAGGAGGAGCTCAGGCCCCGCCCCAGCCACGCCGCTTTAGCTCTATCCAAGGCCGCTCCTGGATGCGGCAGCCAGGGGAAGGCGGGGCCGGGGCCGGAGAATTCTCGAGGGAGCCCCTGCCGGGCCTGAGGCAAATTGCCCCACTTGCCTCTGGGCGGCCCTGTGTGCAGGTCCTTAGTATGTTCGTGCACCAAAGTAGCAGTGTTGGAGAAGCCAGGTGTCCTTGGGCTAAAGTATTAGCATATCAATGACTAGCCATAGTACTGCTAAGGCAGTGTACCAAGGAGCCAAGACAGCCATTCTGTGACAAGCTCTGGATGTGCCAATACTTTAACATACTGGCAATGGGCTCCTCCTCCCCTGAGGCTCCTGCACAGCTCTAGTCTTTGCTGATCATTCACTAGGTCTCCTGCACATTACAGCTCAACCCTCAGTCTTCCCAAACTCCATTCACTCTGCCTGTCCTTCTACATAACCCCTCGTTCCCTACATACCTACTCCCACTGCCACCCGAACAAAAACCATCATCCCCCTGTAGGTTTCCCCACAACGAACATAGAATTAAGAGTCTCTTTTAGTCTCTATGATCAGTAGTAAAATAAGTCTTTGACAGGGATAGATAAAGTAGTATGAGCAGGGCCGGCTCCAGAGCCCAGCGGGGCAAGCACCCGCCTGGGGCGGCCCTTTCCCGGGGGGGCGGCAGGCTGGGCCGGCGGACCTGCCGCAGTCATGCCTGCGGGAGGTCCACCGGAGCCCCGGGAGCAGCGGACCTGCCGCAGGCATGACTGCGGACGGTTCGCTGGTCCCGCGGCTTGGCTGGACCTCCCGCAGGCATGCCTGCGGCAGCTCAACCGGAGCCGCCGGACCAGCGAACCGCCCGCAGCTGCGGGAGGTCCAGCCGAGCCGCGCGACCAGTGGACCCTCTGCAGTCATGCCCGCGGGAGGTCCGCTGCTCCCGCGGCTCGGGGACGCCTCCCGGCCATGACTGCTTGGGGCGGCCAAAAACCTAGAGCCGCCCCTGAGTATGAGTTTGATTATTCTGAGGACATTCCAGTGGAGGTAGGATTAAGGTACTTTGGGGGCCTTGTTGAGAAGTGCAACCATAGCTCTTTGTTTCCTGGATTTCTGATATTTGAGGCTTCTGCAATGTCCCTAAAAGTGCTCACAGCCTGATCTATGTCCATGAATTTAACCTCATCTGAGCAAAGTTTATAATATTGGCATATAGTACAGTAAAAATATCAGAGTGGTGCATAACAGGGCAAATCCAACCCCCTCCCTGTGACCATGAAGAACCTATCAACACAGTTCCGATGTGCTGTGATGGTACTGTATGCGAGCACTCAGGTGATGCTCACTGTCTGCATGGTGCCAAAGCCTGCTCTATGTGGCAACCTTAAGGGACCAGGACAGAGCTAGGGATGAAGCAGTATCCACAGGACATGTGTGAATCCACTCCATGATCCCCCTTCTAATCTTCTGCTCATCTCCGAAGTAAATAAGCTAACTGCTTTGGTTGGGTGCCAGGGTGTGGCTTTTAGCCAATGTGAAAAGGGCTTTGAATTCAACTCACCAGCTTAGTAAAACACCATGGGGCAGGACAATGTTATGTTTAGAAAGTGCAATACATTCAAAGGAAAGCTTGCAGCATTTTCCATAAAGATATCGGAGAGGTGACCATTGTATAAAAATATACTGTGAATGGAGAATTAAAATATTGTTCTGTGCTACAACACTATATTCCCTGGTTGCTATTATTACTATTTGATTATAATGGAGCTGGTAGTGCCACCTGAGTGGAGAAAGTGGAAAAGACAGATTGGACAAAAAAACTTTGAAAAATAAGCCTTTGGGAATTCTCATTTCACACATGCAGAGGTCTACTGAAGAAAACTAAAGACTGTATCACAATGCATGCTCACAAGTGGGTGATGAATTCAGGTCACACAGGCAATCTTAGTTCTGGCATGTGCTAGCTTTTGAGTCCTTGACTTTGCAACCTTAACATTCTTTTAACATGAGTATGTGTGTATGTGTGTGTGTGTGTGAGAGAGAGAGATTGCATTTATTCATAGCAGGGTTTGTGCTAGTAAAATAAAACTATAGAAGTTGTTGTGCTTGTAGGGTGATTTCAGCCCACTTTAGACTTGCTCTTCACGGACTTAGTGGATAATAACTAAGCAATTAAAATTATTTTAGAGTTGACATATAAAATGTGTGGCTGCTACAGTCCTCCTTTCAAGACTAGGAAAAAATCCTTCTCAAGCTGCAGCTGGAAAACAATTTGCTGAAAATCAGCTGAAGCAGGAGATTCTAGCTCATTGGAACTCAATTTATTACATGCTTAAATACTCCTGGAACAATAGAATATGTGGCCAAGCACAGAGAAGACAAGGCAAATTTTGTGCTGATAACAGTATGCCAAACTACAGTGTCTACTGGAGAACTGATAGCAGCTAAGATCCTATACTCCTCAACTAGTGGGAAATGCGAGCTTGTGAGATCAATACCATTTTTCTCATTAAAAAGGTTTCTGACACTGGACAGTCTTGCCCTTTCTAGAAATGAAAATGATTAAACCAAAGCTAGTTTTGAGAAAAAGCCAGGTGTTCTGGCCCTTCAAATGCAGACCTAGGTTCGAGAGCATTTCTGTTCCAAATTCCAGCTCAGAACAGAGGGATATGGGGGACGTATAGTCCAGAAAGAGCCTGGGAGTTGGAGGCTGGAACAGTGAAGAATGCTGCAAAAGTTGTCAGGGTGTAAATAGTAGCATTTTCTCAAAATAGTGGGGACAGTGAGAGAGCTGAATGGAATAATAGTGTGTGTTTTTGGGTCTGTCCTAGCAAAGCCTGAGTCTTGGCAGTAGTTTTAGAAGAGCCTTAGAAGGACAACCAAAGGGCTGGGGAAAGTACTCCAAGAATTGGGTGTTATGGGCTAGAAAGCTGGAGTTTGGGTGACACCTTGAACTGCTTGTAGGTCTCTACTAGAGCTGGGTGGGTTACTGTGCAAGAAGCCCAGTCATAACGCACTAGATGTGAACCCATGAATCAAAGAGGTGAGCTTGGAACCAAGGAATGAAAAGTTGAACTTTCCTTGGACTTTTCATTTGTTGGATTTTGGAACTCTGGAAGGAGAAAACTCTCCAAGTTTGGCCAGAGGGCTAACTTATTTTACCTATCTTTTCATAGTACTTCAGTAAGTCCAATTTTGATTGTGTTCCCTGGGAGGTTATTGTGTTGATTGTTTATTGGCGACTATAATGAACTTTTGTCTTCCACTATCAATAGAATGAACCCTAAGCATTCTCTTCCCCTGCTTAGTCTGCACAGATTACATGCAGATGATCTGCAATAGGTGAAGAGAAGGGGAAGACAACTGGAAGACCAGTGGCAGAAGTTTCATGGAAAAGCTGATAAATAGTGACATTTTATTTTAATTCAAGTTGTGGCACTTCTGGAAGCAAAGAAGGCTTCACCTACACAGTGAGCTAGGGGTGTGCTTCTCCTGCCCATGTACACATGGTGCCAGCTCTCATTCAGCTAGCATGAGTATAAATAGCAATGTAGCCATGTTAGGCTGGCTAGCAGTCATGGGAGCATGGCTGAGCTGTGCCAAGTACATATCCACTGGTTTCAGGAGCTGAAGAGCAGCTTTGTCTAGGCTTGAAAGCTTGTCTCTCACCAACAGAAGTTTGTCCAAATAAAATATTACCTCATCCACCTTGTCTTTCTAATACTTGATTTCCATAGGACTAATATGGCTACAACTACACTGCATACCACTTTGCATCTTTGACTTTCCTGGATGGTGAAGGCCAGTGGGGAATTAATGGGTGCTTTGCTGGCAGAGATTGTCACACTCCTCTTTGAAGAAGGCAGAGTGTCCTGTGCGTTAAAGGGATCTGTGTTCAGTCTCCACCCAAAAAGCCATCTCTTGACCCTGATAGTCTATCTAATTGTTACTTGATAAGTTGTGGTAAGGTGCATCTCAGAAAATGTTAATGTCCTCATCAATCCGAGTTCTGACCTAGATATGGCACAGAGATTACACTTGTCATATTGTTTGAATACAAAGCAGCTGATCATTGTAATATTACTATGTCTTCTACTGCCTTCGAGAATGTGGATCATGAAGTGGTGTGATTATGAGGTGGTATTGGTATGCTTTTAGTCCTTGCCAGGAGTGTTAATGTGACCGAGTGTCTTTCTCAGTGATTTGTTGACAGTAAATAATAATAGTGGCCATTAGTTGTCAAGGCTCATAGTGGCTTTTGCAGGTTGGTCACCAGTTAGGGCAGCCCTTCGGTCTGTGCTAACCTTCCCCAGAGACTGAACATGGCAACCCCAGGAAAGGGGAGGCAAAAAACATGCCCTTCAGTCCCCATGCTGGTGCTGAATGAGAATTTCCCTCACAGAGAAGGAATTCTGCCTGACAGGTGAGGGAGGGTGTTACTTAACCAAATTGTTGCTGTTATTCCCAAATCTGAAAGATCCAAGCTGGTAGAGAAGTTTTCAAGATTAAGACCCCATTGTGCTGTTAGGTGCTGTATACACATGCTGTAAACACATGCTTTGAGGAGTTTACAGTTTTAAATTGCATTATCTTCAGAATTGATTCATCTGGCCAAAAGCATTCTTCAATAAACAGGATTTACTGTTTGTCCTACATCTCTTTATTCTGCTGGACTTCACATTTCCTCTTCACAAAGTCACAAGTAATTTGGCTAGTGAAAACTTTATTTTGTTTATAGTGAAAATACAAGAAAGTACATTGATGAAAGGATGTTTCTTCTTTCCTTTATACAAATAAAATGTTCAAGGGTAACAAGTGGCTCAGGGGATTGGTTGTAGGATAATAGAACCTTTAATCTTTGGCTCCCAATTAAAATCCAACACTGTAGATTATAAAATACAATCACCTCGATGCTATTTTGTGGCCTATATTAAATTAATCTGATTATATTTGTCCAATTCCTAGTGGACTGGTATTCCTTACATCAAAGCACTACAACACTGGCACCAATCCTTTGTTAGTAATCTCAGCAGTATGGCTGAGGACTCTATTCCTCCTAGAAGAGATCCCACAGGGTAGAGAGACGCTTTCAGAGATGTCTCTGGAATGCTTTACCACTTCTCCCTGCAATGTAACTGTTCTAAGAATAATAAAGTGTGTAGCTCACCAAGCTATTGAATTACACACTAAAATTTATTTATTTATTTTTAATTCAAAAGTTTTGCCAACTTTCTTCACAAGTAATGCTTTTCATGCAGACATTCCTTAACTTTCAGTAGCAGTAGTTCCCTTATGGTCCATGATTACCTTTTCACAATCAAAGCTGAAACATGGAACCCAGGAGCCCAATCCTCTGGCATTAGTTGCAGTGGGAGAAGTTGCAGTCCCTGTGTGTGTAGATATCAAACGTCTTCTGAATCTATCTGAGTATATCTTTACAGTCTGCACACTTTTTTTCTACAGCTCTTCAGTTCTCAACACTAATATGAGATTCCAGGGGGCAAAAAGCAAAATGCCTGCTCCTAAACTCTCTCTTTTACTAATGAAAAGCAAACATTTTCAGATAAAGATAACTTGCTCCCCAAGTCACTGGCATTTCCTTGTGTTATCCATCTCGGCATCTCATTTTGTTACATTATAAACTAAATGGAATGTCCAACAATGCTTCATTATATAACTTATCAATATGGTACTGAATAAGCTAATATAAGGCCTAATCTAAAGCCCTATGAAGTCAGTGGAAGTCTTTTTGTTTATATCAAAGAGCTTTGCATCAGGTCCTTTTGTTTGAAAGGGTTACAAAACTATAGGGGTATCAAAATATCGCTCATGTTTAATAGAATCTGAATAATGAACGCAGTTTGGGGATCTTGTCAGTTAGAAAGCATTCAAATCTACAGTTCAGGCTGCTTCTGAAATAAGGGATTGCTCTATCAGTATAAAATAGGTTTATGTCAACCTTCATCCCAGCCATATCTAGGATTTCATTTAAATGTGCTCTGTCACAAATGTGATTCTGACCTCTGTTTGCTAAATTTAAGAGGTCTGAAAGGAAGCAAGCATTTTAGAACTGACCTTTCCCAGATTAATTACCAACTTCCGAACATGATTATGTTTCATATGTCATTCTCCAGTATTAATTCCCTGTACAACATGGTTGAATGCGTGTGTACTTGTCAGTCTTGTTTTGTAAGAATTAATTAATGGGAGATGCATGTATGAATTTTAACATTTTTGCAATTGATTATCATCTTTATTTAATTTTATATTCGGCAACTCTTACCTTGATGCTCTAAATGTTCCATATATATTTGTATTTTTCTCTTTCCAAATTAAATATATGCTGTCTATATAACTACATATGAAAGTAAATGAAAAAAATGAAAATTAAAATGAAACACACTTGGCTTATTAGCAGCATTACACAAGAGGTTTTTAAATTATTTTTCAAGATAAGTTGGGTTCAAATTAAATGTCAAATATAATTTGGTATAAGAAGTTTGAAACATATGATTGCCCTTAGAGAAAATCTAAGCACTCTGGTCTCCTTGCCAAATTGTTACTTGCATAATAGTGAGCTACAAGGTTATAGACCATGATGTGGCAGAATGCCAGACTATAAACTGCATGCTAAAGCTCCTAAAACCTTCAATCTGAAACACATTCATCTTAGTAAGGAGTTTGAAGCTTCCATATAATATGAAGCGTATTGACATTTTCTTAGCTCTTGAGCAAATAGAGAGAGAGACTTCTGAATCCTATTTATTTCAGAATTCCTCTAGTTTAGCTGTGGCAGACAAAAAACATTCATATACAAATGAATGTTGACGTATTTATTTAACATCCCTGAACAGATTAAACTGCTTTAGAAGTTCTTCAGTACTCAGCCTTGAAAATATAAAGTAACACTCACATCCCATCAAAAGTTCTTCATTAATCAGCCAAGAAAAATGGTATTAAAAAGTAACAGCAAGATCTTTGAAAATATTTTTAATTCACCTCCTGACAAAATCAAACAACTTCACCACCTAGTATCTGTCTTCTTACACATAAAAATAAAATAAAATAAAAAAACCTTTGAATTTTCTTGGGAGACAAGGGGCTTTATAGTTCAATGACAACATCAGTCTGATCAGGAAAGTACTTGTGAACCTGTTCAAAAATAGCTGACTTGCATGCACATAGCTTTTACTGTCTTCCTTCCTTCCTTCCTTCCTTTTTTCCTGTGGATTTTCTGCATTGTCAGATGGGTACATTGGCTGCATGTTATGCATCACAAAGCACTCTCAAAATACACAATAGAGTATTGGTTTCAAAGTCTTACCTACAATAAGTGGGATTTTGTCACCTGTAACCTTGAGAGCAAGTGTCAAGAATGGGCAGAGAGATTTTCCTCCTTTTGTTCATTTCCAATTTCATGTACTCCAAAGCTACTATAAGACCATTAAAGGTTGAAACAAACCGGCAAAGGACAGAATATTCATGGTCAAAATATAATATACCATGTCCTTCCAGGGTAAGACATTATGAACCACAATAAGAAAACTGATTAGGTGATATCCTGTTGTTTAGTTAAGCAATTAGAATGTGTTCACAGTGTGTGTGTAATATGTAACATAATACACACACATAAAATGATACACTGCAGACAAGTCAGTTACAAAACTTATTGTATAATATCAAAACAAAGATTTATTCATGTAATGGTCTAAGCAACTGAAAATTTTGTTTAATGGGCTAAGCAACTGAAAACTCAAAAACAGCTTTTGAGTGTAAAAAAATCATGTGGTAATTTTGAGTTACTCAAAAACATTTGAAAATGATACCTTACATTGTTATTATTATTATTTATTATTGATATAACACTGTGCTTTGAGCTGTAGGCAATATATCTATCCAAGGCTATCAAATCACTCAGTGTAAACACCACAATACTTCTGTGAGAAAGGGAAGTCTTGTTATCACCATATTATTGAGGAGAAATTGAATCACAGAGAGGTTAAATAACATGTCCAGGGTCACAAAAAAAGTTTGTAGCACAGCTAGGAATTAAAAACAGGGATTTTAAAAAATATCCTGTCTTGTGATTTAGCCATGAGTTTGTCATTAACATCATCATAAAAACAATTGTCGTCATCTCAGGATTCAATGCCTAGTTACTATAGGAACAATGTTTTCAAACCTGAGTTATAAACCTTAGACAAACTTAAACAGGCTGTTCTAACAGAAATGTCTGCATTTGTTTAGCTTCATTTTATGGAAGCCTTAAAAGTCTGCACATTTGAACATGTAAGTAAATCTCTGCCATGCTTTGGAGTGAGGAATACATGCCATTTCCTTTCACATTGTAGAGAACACAAACACTCCCAGTTGCCCCAAAACAGAATGCCCCAAATTCACTTTTTGTTAGGCAATTTTCAGACTTCCAGTCATATGTATGTTCAGGTGTATGTATGTCTGTATTACCCTATATATATATGTGTCTATGTCCATCAAAAGTCACATTCTGGTTCCAAAGTAAAGGAGAAAAGGGGGAAAGGAGGGAATCCTGGTTCTATTGAAGTCAAAAGCAAAACTCTCATTGACTTCAGTAGGACCAGCATCCATTACAATGTTCAGAATTGGTGTATTGTAGTACTAGAGAAAGTAAATAAACTTTACTAGTTTTTAAATATCAGTTGCTTTAAGTTGAAGAGTCCTAACACAAGAATATAAGATTTCAGCTTGCTATCTTTTTCACATTGGAAAGTGCTAGTTTTATCTTTAGGGTAGATTGACTTGGGGAACTCGAACTACAATACAAGTAGTTTGTTAAACAAAGAGCTCACCAACATGATCCAAAACAAGATATACTACCAAAAATATTTTTCTCGTGAGACTACCAGACAAACTTCTCAGAGGCCTGGATACTTTTGGATGAGCTTTGCATAGGTATCCAAGCATCAAGGTGTTTATCCCATCATCTGGGGTGGGTAGTCAGGCAAGTATGCTCCATCTTCATTTGTCAAAGACAGCACCAAGATCCACGTACTAAACAAATTCTTTGATGCAGTCAATTCATCATTTCCTTTGGCTTTTGGCAGCGTTTTTTCCCCTAATACCCTCTCCTGCTATGCTATCTTCACTGGGTCCTTTTCATTCATCCCCTGTATGTATCCAAACCAGTGAAGTTTTGCTTCCTGAATTTTGTCAGCCAGATCACTGACTTTGGAATTTAAAATGGTGTATCGGCCCGGTTAAAATTTTCCCAAAATTCAATTTTCTGTCAATTTTTTCCACGTTTTTTGTGTTTTTCAAACAAAGCCACAGAGCTTGTATGCCCCCTCTACCCACTCCCAACTTCAGTCAGTTTTAGATTTTGACCCCCCCAAAATTGGGGGAGGGAATTGACATTTTTTTCACAATGTTTCTAACCATTTTTAATGGTGTAGCTCTTAAATTGAGGGTCTACAAGAAAGGAGCAAACCCCTAACCCTAATTTAATTTACAGCTTCTTATACATTCTTTTAGCTCCTCATCATGTAAGTTGCATGAACTTAGACCCCTCTTCTACATACTCATATGTTAGCGAGCAGAAATAGTGCTGAGTGGCTGTGACTGAGGGGAAGGGAGTCTGTTAAGGTGAAAGAATCTAACTTCTAATACACCAGCTTGTTCATCACCTTGGGAATTTGTGCAGGTGACTAAGCAGGGATGAAAGTTACCCCATCAGCACATGAGCACAGGTCTTCCATGGATGTCATACCAGCTGATAGGCAGCAGTAGTGACTACTACCTCTCTGTGTGGTGGTTTTGTCTTAGTAGATAATAAAAAATATTAATACAGTGGGTGAAATCCAACTTCAGTTTCAATGGGCCCAAGATTTCACCCAGTGGCACCTCTTCAGGTACTATTCTGTACTTGGTCTATTCAAGATTGGGAAAGAATCCTTCTGCAATATTCATGCCATTCAGCGGCACAGTGCCTACCACTTATCACGAAGTGGAGGGGAATCATGAGGTTTAAAAGGCCTTCTAGAATTGAGTGAATGTCACCAGAAGTGTGTTCTGATATTACCAGTTTCTGGGGGGCAGCACATCAAAAATTGTGTTTTGGGTAAAATGGGTTCAAATCCTGAAAATTGTTCTAATAAATGTCTCTTTTCAAATTTCCTCAGTACGATATATCATGTTGGGCTTTTGACATCCAACCATACAATAGGTCATCAATTTTAATAGGACAAAAATGGCACTAAATAATTCATGGGTAAATTGTCCCCTGATGGAGAGCCCATTCATCCCCACTAAGCCAAATTCATCGTTGCTGTAATTCCATTGACTTCAGTGGATGTCTCCACACTAGGGAACAATTGGGTCATTCAGCTTCAATGGAGTTACATGAGCTGTAGCTAAAGATTTAATTGAGCCCATAGTTACTAACCATCAAGAGTTCTGCAAGACTATGCTGGTGAAAATGATCATAGATGTTTGGTAATGCAACATAATCTGCAGTTATTCACACATTTTGATTCTCACCTCTAATACATTATTGTCACGTATTCCTACTGCAGTCATTGCTCAAACATAAATAAATAAAAATAATCCTCAATACTTTCAATTGTACTAACCTTGGTTGTCCAGAAAATTAGGTTATTCTCTTTCTTTATTCTGGCAATTGAATACAATGTTAACAATGATATATGGCTCAAAGCTATCTATTTCACAGTTAAACAAATCAATAATATTCTACATGGACAGAAAACTCCATTAAAAGTCTTTTAAAACATATCAAATTTGTTTCAGGAACTGGGAGTTAATGTAGCTCAGAATGAAGACATAGCAGCAGGTGTCATATGCTGCACTGTTGCCAGGAGTTATTGGTATTTTTCCAAATAAGTTAGTTCACTTGTTACTTTAACTATGGTAAGTTGATAACACACCTAGAATATCCAAAGGCAATTTGAACTCTTTATTCAACAGCAGTACCACTGAGATGTGTAATTATATGGAACAACTTTATAACAATTCATTAGGCTTGCCAGGAAATTCTAGTATTAAGTACATTGTGGTTGAACCCTTTCAAGAGAGGTTGTTTAGGTTATTTTTTTTACTAACGATACTTTCTAGAAAGATTTATGCACATTTAAGCTTTTGTAATATTTTAAAAAAGAGAATTATGTTTTCTCCTATACTTCAAATAGATTCCAAGGTAGTTAAGAGACTTGCATTCAAAAAACTTATTAAAACTTTAAAAAATCCTTTTGAATAAATATTTAGCTCTTTAACAGAATGTAATTGCAGAGAAGGAGATGCTGTGGTAAGTTCTGTAAACAAGATTAATGCAATTCTTTGTCTATTAGTACTGCCTTACCCATAAGTTTCAGGACTCTGTAGTAATGTGTACCATTTCAGAGCTCCCTCTCTCTCTCTCTCTCTCAATCTATATATATATAAATATATATATAAATTATATCTACTTTAACAGTTATTTCAAAGTTTTTAAAAATAAAATGATTAAAGTCTGAATCTGATTCAAATGTAAAAGACTTCAAACAATCTTCTTCATAGTAGAGATGAGCCAAACTGGTTAGAAGGGGTCTGAATTCTTTCAAATGTTATTAAAGTCAATGAAAGATAAGCTAAATATGTGCTTATGCGTGTTACTGAACTAAGACTTCAAACCTTGCATACCAGGGCTCATGCACACTTTCCTAGAAAATGATCTTTTTTATTGGTCTTACTGGAAAAGACTTGCTGAGGTTTGTCTCTGAGCTGCCACAGTAATATCATCACCATCTTATATTAGTATAATAATTTATTATTATATCTCATCATATTTTTGGTGACTTACATCTTGAAGGGTCCCCAAGTGCTTTCCTGCCTTTATATACACAGTTTGTTAACCATTCCATAAATGATACAGTGCTTTGACAACACACCAGATTAAAATAGGAAGTGAAAAATAACACTGTAACCAGATGAAATAGCAGGTGACTTATTTCAGAGGTAGAATCTAATTAGCCTGATAGAAATTTGTCAAGGACATCCATCAGATAGAGTTCAATATTTCTATGGGCAAATCTTTTTGCCTTATTGGCATGTGCAGTCCAAGTGGCTTGAGCAAACAGGTAAAATAAGCAGGATTTGATCTAAAGTTTCTGGGTATCTTGAATGAAGGTCACTATTGCTATCTCCAGATCTGGGCAGATCCAACTGCATGCACATATTTGTGATGGTGATTATTGTTTCTATTAGCAGTGATAGTATCAGTTTGCATACAATAACTGATTTAAATTGAGTCAAACCATTTTTGAGGCTTGAAAAGTTCAGTTAATTTCTACACACACACCTCTCTACACATCCTGATTTTGGCTAAAACAGAAGCAGCAAGGTGAAAGAATGGCTACTCTTGCATTATTTGAGATGCAAAGTACATCTAGTACAAAGTTCTGGTGAGCTTCCAAGTGCACATTCTCTACTCAAACTGGTCTGAATATATTTCTAGAAGCTTTGGATATATGACATGAAATGTCCAGTTGCTCACCATATGACATCCACTTTTTGGCCCCAGTAAATCACTTGCCTACCCTATCCAAACAGGAAGCGTAGGAGCCTTGATTTTAACTCATGCTTCATCTTCTGACTCAGGTCAAACAGACTATTATCCCCCTATGACATAGATAAATGGTATTTTCAAGTGGTTTGTGATTTTTTGGGGGGAGGATATTGTATACATAGCAGATCCCCACCCATACCCCCATGTCCCCAGTTTAGCAAAACATTTAAATACATGCTTAAATCTATCTCAACAAAGCACTGCTTAACTTTAAGCATATGCTCCAGTCCTGTTGAAGTCAATCAGACATATTTACATGTAAAATCAAGCACATGCTTAACTGAATAGAGCTGGACTGTTGGGTCAGGGGCACAGTTTTGAGCTTGATTTCCAACTACCATAAGTGATTGTCTGAGCAAAGGACAAAATACAACTTTAATAATTATCCATTAAAGACTTCCTTCTTGAGCTCAAAAATGAAGTTTGATGTCCAGTATATTGGTACCCATAACTAAACATAAGATAAACACACTCTCCCAATACTCATAATTGCTTCATCCAAGAGTTTTGACGCTCTCCTTTCCATCTCATGGTGACTAAGGACACCATGGCCTGTTTTGTACATCTTTGAAGACCTCAGCTTATTCTTATGATTATATACTCTCCTGTGTGAGATGGCTGCCACAAACACCTAGCCGGTTTGGCCTAACTTGATAATTTGCATAAACCATGTCATTACCACTCAGAAAGCCTCAGACACAACAAAATGAAAGAACAAGCTTAATAATCCCTTGCTGCAAATGCTCCACTGTTTGTGCTTTCTCTCACACACTCTTATGACAGCAGAGCAACATTGCTCAGAGGTCACAATAGGTTTTTGGTGACCAGCACGTTTCTTCAAACATGCTTCATCAGGAAGCTTCTATACAAACTGACTTTCATGACCAGGAAAAACATCTTAGTTATGTAAGGAACGGGCAGTTGAATTCCAGCCCAACACATCCTTTTGGGATAGGCCACTGAGCTGGCAGCCCTCTC
This sequence comes from Mauremys mutica, assembly GCF_020497125.1. NCBI lineage: Eukaryota > Metazoa > Chordata > Testudines > Geoemydidae > Mauremys > Mauremys mutica. Next base: position 84,529,934 of record NC_059079.1, on the reverse strand, counting down.
TGAAGGCCTCATGCTTCTTAGTCCGTCAAAGTACTCATACTATCAGAGAATTCTCTATTATCCCATGACACGTATACAACAGGGAGTGTTAAACTCAGTTGGGTTTTGCTAGAGTGGGGACAGCAAAATTAGCCCCTGGACTTAACTTCCTTTTCCCACCATTTATGTCATCTTAGCATTGCCCGGAGCACTGTGTGGTACTTGTTAACATTTATTTTTAATACAATTCATTGAACTCAAAAGAAGAAAAAATTCAATTAAATGTAACTTGGAGCGTTAAGTAGACAGTGATGTTAAATAAATACCAATTGATTATTAAAACATGTTTGAGCATTAATTATGTAATAGACAGATGTCAGTGTCCATTAAATAGCTGTTAAACCTCAATAAGTATGTTTTCAAAAGTCAATTATAAGTCTGCTAACATAAAACACCTGTCTTATTAGATCTGGATTACATGCATGTTTGCAAACTTTTATTCAAATCTTTTGTTCTTTTCTCCCTCTTGAAATGTGGTAACTCTAATAACTAGACGTTCTGCACACTGCCTCTAATAAGCCATGCACATCGTCTACCTCACCCAATCCTTCTAATTGTGATTGTTTTCAAATAAAAGCTTCCACCAAAGGAAACAGTAATCAAGTCCAAATCCCAACATCTCTAATACATACTTCTCCGGTAGGACGGGAGTGTGTGTGTGTTTTGAATTCCTCATTAAAAGCCTTTTAATGAAAGGCAGCATGAGTCTGAATCTGCCAGTTCTCCCCTTGTCCTTGATACATACAAAAAGAGAGAGAGAGAGATTTTACTTTTAAAGAAGCTCCAGTTTCTTGAGACATTTGTATTCAAATATTACTCTCTCCATCCCTCTCTTTCTCATGGGAGCACAGCTCTACTCTTCAAATGAAAAAGAAATAATAAAACACATCAGGAACAGTGGACTTCAGACCTAGTGTTTCTCTCCTTGTCTTGGAATGTTATTTCCATATAGAAAGCTACTCTAATGGGACACTTGTAAATGGCAGGGAATTTAGCCCTTGTGGAGCCTTCTCCAGAAATTGGATTTTTGCTTAAGCAAACAGTAAACCATGCAGCAGGGAAAAAGCTATTTATTTGGCTGCCTGTTGAAGAGCCTTACAAAAATACAAT